>NC_088175.1:30494974-31119974 GCF_028769735.1 Zonotrichia leucophrys gambelii
GAGGTAAGTTGTTTTGAAAAGTTGACGACCTAGTTTAAAATTTTACCCTACTGAGATTTAACACTCTAAAGCTCCTAGATAATATGGTCCTTAGAAATTAGTTTTGCAGCCCAGTGTGTATTACAGGATCTAAGTTTTATTTTTTCACATCAGTTTTCTACCAATTCCTACCATTTTTAGTCCCTTTTTCCTTTGTGATTTCAATGTATCCAACATGGGTTTGCCTGTATTGTGTTATCAATGCAGCATAGTTTCACTGGATACATTAATCACTAGTGAATTAGCTTTATTTCTGTAATCCTTTGTCGGTTCTCTGGTCCCTGTGCCTATGGCAGAAGAACACTAATCAGGTAAGATTGCTTTTTAAAGTTGTCTTAAATGCTTTGTTTAAAAGAAAAGAACAAAAAAACACAAACCAGAGAAAATGCTGTTTCATTGTTCCGGTTTTTAATTTCATTTCAGTGATGGTAAACGTGGAGCCAAAGGGGATAAACCTGTTTATTCTGCTTAATATTTGTTCAAAAAGTGGTATTCTTGCATCCATCAGGTTGAAATTTGGTATATTTGGTTGTTATTTGGTATATTTGTGAACCGTGTACTTGCTCTTCCTCCCAGAAACATAGCTAATAGGCAAGGTTAATCCAGTGTTGGCGGTCCATGTCCTAGCACAGCATCTGTAAGTGAACACATAACAATTGCTTCCAAGGATGGATTTATCTATCGTTCTGTTGATGTATTTTCTATTGTCTTATAGGAATTCTGGTCATAAGAACTGTTTCTGTATGAAAAAAGGGGCAATTTTGTACAATTTTTAGTAAAACTGTGGCAGGTAACCTTTAGTTTCTGTGTTTCAAAAGAGCTATTTCCAACCTTTTTTTTTAACTGTCTCCATCTTGCAGTGGTGGAAGTTAAGATTCCATTCTGCAGAGTCCAGTTCTTACCAATGAACACTTAGAACTTTTTTAGGGAGGGAAAAGGGGAAAAGTGACAGTTTTCTTCACTGTTTACCACATGCACCGTGTGTAAGTGGATATATTTCTTTACCCAAGTTTTCATCTAGGATGGTTTTGGTGTGCCAAGATTTTTTGGGAAACAACTCACTGTCCCAGTAAGCATTCCACTGAAATATATTTTCCTAATTGAATGGAGTTAATTTTATCAGCTGGAAGTTCACTTTACTTGTACCCAACTGGCTTGTAAGGCCAGTAGAATTTGAGTCCCACCTGAGTCATGACTGGTAGTGCACACTGAATGTGCAGTTTAGTCAGCTCACGATACAAGATCAGCCCTAGCCTACTAAGGTTGGAGATTGCTGGTCTGTGTAGATCTGTGCTTTTGCACAAAACTTAAGTCTTGTGATTGCTGCATTTTGATTTCATACTTAAGAGTTCCAAAAAATACCCACCAAGCCCTATTTAATGTTTTTAAATTAGTGGCGGTTTTGGTATTTCCATTACCAGCCTTGTGTGTTGCGTCGGGAATATCCGGTTTGTGTAACTACAAAATTAACTATGAAAGTTCTCTTGTTGGTTTTTAGAAACTGGAGGAGGAAAAAGGCAAAAAGGAGAAAGAAAGACAGGAAATTGAAAAAGAACGCAGAGAAAGAGAAAGGGAACGGGAGCGTGAACGAGAAAGGAGGGAGCGTGAAAGAGAGAGGGAACGTGAACGAGAGAAGGAGAAGGAACGGGAGCGTGAACGGGAGCGAGATAGGGACCGGGACCGAACTAAGGACCGAGACAGAGACCGCGAGCGAGACAGAGACCGGGACAGAGATCGTGAAAGGAGTTCAGATCGCAAGGATCGGAGCAGATCAAGGTAAATGTACTTCAGCTAGTATTTATTTCACTTTTTCTTAGTGCTGTTTACTAAATGCATATAGTTCAGTAGATCAGCTGCCATTCAAAAGAGAGTGATCCTTGTGGAAGATCAGAGTAAGAGCAGGAAGTCCAAACTGGGAGAATACTTGACTTCCCCCCAGAGCACAAGAATATAACAACTGCAGTATGCAGTAAGCAACTCTCCAAAGATGATTTAAGCATACTGGTTTTATCTCAAATGTCTCCTGTTTTTCATTATTAGCTTTATTCCTGCTGAGGGTTATCTTATGTTTGTGGCATTTCTTAGCTTAAACAGGTTTTATCATTTCCTTTGTTGGATTTCAGGGGGTTTTGTTTCAGTTGGTTTGGTTTGGATTTTTTGTTTGTAGTAAAAGCAAGGGAGTTACTCATTCAAGCTGTAATTAATCATATCATATATCAAGTGCTGCTTTCACATTAAATAATTTTCTCAGAAGTGTTGAAATTGTCTGTAAGCCACATGAACATGAAAGTTTTATTAAGGATACCCTTTATTTCTGGTAATTTTGGCTGTGCAGAACTGCTAACTCAGTCTCATAAGAAATTGCCATATGCTTTTGCTTAGTTTCTGTAAATAGTGCTATTTAATGGTTAGTGTTCAAACAGTTTTAGTGGGTTTTTGAATACCCATCAGTAAATACTGATTTTATGCCCATTTTTGTACCAGCTAATCATCTTCTACACCTGCAGAAGAAAAATAACCTCTGTTAATCATTTGATTGAATGGAGAGGCTCTCTACTGAACTTTGGGGTTTTTTCTTCCTTCAGAGAAAAAAGCAGAGACAGGGAAAGAGAACGAGAACGCGAGAGGGAAAGAGAACGAGAACGCGAGAGGGAACGGGAAAGAGAACGGGAGCGGGAAAGAGAGCGGGAAAGAGAGAGAGAAAAGGACAAGAAGAGAGACCGAGAAGAAGATGAAGAAGATGCCTACGAACGACGAAAACTGGAGAGGAAACTGCGTGAAAAGGAAGCTGCATATCAAGAGGTAGGTTGGAATTTTTTAAGATTCTTTAAATAAAAAAAAGTCTTTTGAGACTTGATAACAAGTCCTCTAGTAAAAAAATACATCATTCTTCTTTTCCTAAATACATTTTTTATCTTTTGAGTACATGAGGTGGGGCAGAATATGTTTGTCACTGTCAAAACAGACTTTTTATTCAGGTGTTTTGAATAAAAATTATGCTAATTATTACTAGTACAGTTATTTTAAACAACAATGCAAACTAACTTTGAAATAGTACTGCTGTTCTTAATGTTCTTGAGGATTTAAGTGTATTTTCTTCTGTTGCAGCGTCTTAAAAACTGGGAAATCAGAGAACGAAAAAAAAGTCGAGAATATGAAAAAGAGGCTGAGAGGGAAGAAGAAAGAAGACGGGAAATGGTAAGGTGTATGGTTTGACTTGTAATTTTCCTTGCCTTGTTCTCTTGGTCCCATTTAGAATGGAATATTCTGCTGTTACAATTATGGATAGTAATAGAGCTCTCATTTTGTATAAAGGCTGTGTGTGTTTTTATACAAAACCCCCCTACCCCCCAGTTAATAGACTTGAAACAGAAGATGTCTGGTAAGCGGGAGTACTGCTTAGTCTGAAAAACAAAGCCTGGTGGTTTGGTCTAATGAAGGCCTAAGCATGAGAAGTAGGCAGCTGCAAAATACTGTGGTCCAATCATCGCATACTATTACATCTGTAACTTCTGTCAGATTTGTGACAAAACCTACTGTGTGTTCTGTGTCATTTAGGTAGAACTAAACCTGTTTTTTTAACTTCCAACCTGCTCATGTGCCCAAACCTTTTATGAGCTACGATGCAATATTCTTTAATGTATCTCTGCACTTAATAAATGCCTGTCCTTAGTTCATTAGTTGGGAAATTATCAGTTACCAGTGTAACACTTGGAAGCTTTGTTGGAAAAGACACCTTTGGAAGATAAATAATTCTGTAATCTCATAATTTTGTGCTAAAGCATAAAAAAGTTATTTTAGGTTTTAGGACTGTTATTTCACTTCATAGATTCTTAGAGGAGAGATGTTGAGGTAGTAGAGAGTGGGTTAGAAATTGCTTCAAAGCCTTATGTGCAAAGAAACACACAAGGGAAAGAGGATTATAAAATACATTGTTTCATGTGGAATCCACGTTTTCCCTCTAAATGCATGAGCAGGGGACAAAATGTTTGAAATTGGCTCAATGATATTTTCCATTCCAAATCCTCCTGCATGCTGGCTGTGGATTACAGTTGTAGAAAACAGTGTTTCATTTTGTGCTGAAATTACAGCCATAATCATAATCTGTTTCTCAAAGTCATTAGCACAGAAATATATTGTTGGTTTAAGGATATTGCTTAAATACAGGTTAGAAGGTCCTAATTTCATTTCCCTTAACAAACTGAGAATTTTGCCCCTTTTATCAGAGGGGGAGAAAGAGAGGAGACACTTTCTCCCTTGTCCCCCTACAGCGGGGCAAGTCTCCTCTCTTTCTGCCTCGCCTGCACGTTAATACCACATAACCCTGTACCTTGATGCCATGTTTTTTTTCAGTACCTCAATAGGAGGGTGCTTATCCTAGGAGCACCCATCAAATTTGTTTCTGTGCATGACTGTCTTAAAAAAGCTCTTGAAACAAAGCAGTACTTACAAAATACAGTACTTATAAAATACAGTTAGGCTGCCATGTTAAAATACTCAGTAGCAGACTTAAAGGATTTGAAGAAAAGGAACTTTTGATCTTCTTAATCTGTAATGCAAAACAAAATAAACCAAATAAGTATACATATATGTGGGTGGGGATGTATATGTGTGTGTGTATATATATATCTATATATCGGTGACACGATACCAGTGGACCCTCTGGATGCAATACCAAAATTTTCCGTTTTCTGTTTGAAAAACTCTTTATTTTAGTTTAAAGCAGAGTAGATCTACAATTAACTTGCTGATAACATTAATAAATTTTAAACTTCTGGAAAGGAAACCAGAAATCCTTATTTATGTTTCAATTCCTTGCAGGCAAAAGAAGCCAAACGGTTGAAAGAATTCTTAGAAGATTATGATGATGACAGAGATGATCCAAAATACTACAGGTATGTCTTAGTATTCCTAACAAAAAAACGTCCATTTTTACTTTAAAACACAATTGTAGGGTTTGTTGGCAGGGGCTTATGGAGTTTATATTTGCCTGGTAATGTGGCACTGTAAGGTTAATGTGGCAATAATTTCCTAATTATTTTTGTGTCACTTCCTAAGTGGCAGAGTGAAAAGGGAAGCTCCTTACTTCTGCTGGTTAATGCTTGGGAGTAACTGCTCATTCCCATGACTTTATTTTTGTGAGGCAGGGCAGAGGTCAGTATAATGTCAAAATAAGTTGTGGGGAGCAGGGAGAAGGGAACAAGCATGCTTCTAAATAATTCACGGCAAAGAAGCTGTAAATAATATGAAGAACCAGCTGGTTAATGTAAATGATTGGGAACATCCTTCAGCATGGGACTAGCTAATATTTGCATAAAACTAAATTAGCAGAAGTGGTTCTGGCCAAATACCTATAAAACTTGATTCTTTCTCTAAAGAGATAGCAGCCACATGCTCTACTTTTGTTTAATGTGGTGGGGTAGATTCTGTACAGTAAGGTTGAGACCTTGTATCTTAAGATTCTAATGTTACAAAAACAGAGGATGCCAGGTGCCCTTATGAATCTTACTTTCTTTTAGTGGCGGATATATCTGCATGAAGTTTTTCTTGTATTGTGGTACAAGCCCCTCATTAAAACGTTGTCTCAATAAAAAATATGTATCTTTTATAGGGGTAGTGCTCTTCAGAAGAGGCTAAGAGACAGGGAAAAGGAGATGGAAGCAGATGAACGAGATAGGAAAAGGGAAAAGGAAGAATTAGAAGAAATTAGGCAGCGTCTTCTGGCTGAAGGACATCCAGATCCAGATGCAGAACTCCAGAGGGTGAGTTGCTGGTGGTCTGACAGGAAAACGAGTCCTTTGTATTCTGGTTGTATTAAGCAAAGTTGGTGTAAGAGACCTGATACTTACTATTATCTCTATTTGCTTTTTCTTATAAAGAAGACCAGATAGGCAGTAGGAACAGTGAAAACAAAAAAACTTTCCAGATCAACTTCCAGATTTGATGGAGTTAAACACAAATTTGAATTAATCAGGATTCCTTATAAGAATGCCAGTAGTTATGGTTCTTTTTCTTGACTAACAGCCTTCTAAAGAGGAGGATCTTTAGATTCTTTTCAAACAGTACTGGTTTTGAGAGAGCTGTTTTTGTAATTGCCTGTTTCATTGTAGATGGAGCAGGAGGCTGAGCGGCGTAGGCAGCCACAAATAAAACAAGAGCCAGAATCTGAGGAGGAAGAGGAAGACAAGGCAGAAAAAGAAGAAAAACGAGAAGAGCCAGAGGAAGAGGAGGAGGAGCCTGAACAAAAGCCCTGCCTTAAACCAACTTTACGTCCTATCAGTTCTGCTCCATCTGTCTCTTCAGCTAGTGGAAATGCAACTCCTAACACACCTGGTGATGAATCTCCCTGTGGCATTATTATCCCTCATGAAAATTCACCTGAACAACAGCAGCTGGAGGAACATCGGCCCAAAATTGGACTCAGCCTCAAACTGGGCAAGTTTAAGTTTTATTTCAATCTTCCTTATGGGATCAAAATAAAAATTGTCAAACTGAGTAGCCACATGATTTTCCAAATACGTCGAATGGTTTGATGTATTTATTTTAAGTAGTTGTTATCCAGATACTGTGCTTGAGTTGACCTATCCAGAAGATACATTTTATAGAGCTCTCTTCATCCAAAACCTTGAGGCCAAAAAAAGAGGGAAGTTTAGGCGTGTTCAAGGGCCAATTTTTATAGAAATATTCTGAGCTGGGATTGGTTATTTTCACATGCCTTTCCACCTTAATATATCTGCAAATATCTCTTTGAAACTCATAGCTACTTTTCATTGGTGTAAGTATATGTTAAATTTAAGACCTAAGTAGTTCTTATGTTTATTTAAGACCCTTTTAAAGAAAAATAAAATTAGATTTTTTTTCTTCCTGTTAGAATATAACAATAAACTGATGACAGTTGTGGGGGAAATTTGAGCCTAGAATTCCTTAGTACTGTAGAAATTTCCTGCTGTTTTAAAAAAATTATTTGCAAGCAGCAGAACTAAAAACATCTGTATTCTAGAAGGTTTGTGTGTTTATTATTTACTATTTTTATTAAGTTATGCTGGGCTGCACTTTGAGCTCACACTGTGTTATATTTCGAATGACAAGAGGCTGTACTGTCTTAGGCTGATGAGCGCTTTTCTTACACATTGCAACCTTTCACTCTGTGCTCTGCCTTTGCTGAGGCTGGGGCTGGACTATGGTCTTCCCTCAGAGACAGTGCTTATTGGCTTCAGGGCAGAGAAAAAGACCCTATTTTTCAGATGGATAAATCATTAATACACTCCATTAAATATCTTTACTTCTTTGGCCGCGTTTGTAACAGAGTTTGAGAGATGAAAAGCCAGTGTCAGGCATTCACAGATGTTTATGTAGCATATAAAGCAATATTCCTCAAGTAATGAGGGAAGAGCAAACTAGTTGCAGTTGATGAATACATTACTCTGCCTTTTGGGTTGTAGGTGCCTGCAACAGTCCTAATCAGCCCAATGCTGTAAAAAGGAAGAAACTTGCTGTGGATAGTGTTTTCAATAAATTTGATGATGAAGACAGTGACGATGTGCCCCGGAAAAGGAAACTTGTTCCCCTGGATTATGGAGAAGAAGATAAAAGCAATATCAAAGGCAGTGTCAATACAGAAGAAAAGCGCAAGCACATTAAGAGTCTCATTGAGAAGATACCCACAGCAAAACCAGAGCTCTTTGCTTATCCTCTTGACTGGTCGATTGTGGATTCAGTAAGTTGATTCATTTAATCATTTTTAAAAAGGCTTAATTGTTCCAAATAAACATTATAATTGAATAGAAAAGCAAGATTACGGGGACCACATTGGATTGGAGTATCATCATCAAGTGAAGTCAAACTTGAGTCCTCTAGTTATTGTTGGTACATAGTCCTTATTCTGAAGTATGGCTGCTTTTTTTTGGGTTTCCCTTGAACTGCCACTACAAATTATCAAGCAGTTTTATGGAAGGAGGAAAAAAGACTGTAAAATGTTTGAGTGGCTCTCAGCAATACTTGCATATGCCAAATCTCTAAGGGTTGTGTCATTGATAGCAAAATGTATCTTCTGCTAAATAGCTGTTTGAGTCTTCTAGACACTATTGGGCAGTTCTCACAACAGAGTGAAGCTTAAAGTAGTTATTAATTTTGGTTTTGTGGTTTTTTTCCAGACGCTAATGGAACGTCGAATTAGACCATGGATTAATAAGAAAATAATAGAATATATTGGTGAAGAAGAAGCCACACTAGTTGACTTTGTTTGCTCTAAGGTTTGTGTTTTTTGTGTTCTCTGTGAAGTTAGGGCTTTCCTCCCTATTTAAAATGTAACAGTGGCTCCTGTACTTGTGTTTATAATGGCTTGTCTTGGTTTATCTTGGGGCTGCCATATGAGAGGCAAAGCAAGTCCTGAGAGTTTTGTGACATAGTTGATTAGCAGAAAGTCAAAAGGAGAAGTTGAATGTTTTCCATGCTTACATTATATATGGGGTGCATATATATGTAAGTAAATGGAACTCTATGGTCTTGAAATACAACTTACTTGGTTCTGGAAAAAAAATTAAATACTTAACAGGTAGATGAGAAATCCAGTTAGGAGGAGTGATACAGGGAGAATTTTGCCTTTGTCTTCCATTAGCAGCTTATTGTTGAAGGAGGGGAGTTTTCTCTTTAAATTAAGAAAACATAATTGGAAATACAAGAATAGCTGGCAAATACAGGACATATGAATCTCTGGAGCTTCCTGGAAGTTGTTCCTCGGTAGTTGGCCATAAACTAGGACTCACTATGATGGATTCCAATGCAATTTAATGCTAATTTTTGCCATGACTGTTACTGAAACCTGATGAACTGCAAATACTTCTTGCACGTGCAAAGCTTTCAGAATTCCTTGGACATAGCTGGATTTTGTCCAAAAATGTACATAGGGTTTATTCTAAGTTTTCCATCTAAAAACATTTGTTTCTTTCAGGTTATGGCTCACAGCTCACCTCAGAGCATACTGGATGATGTTGCCATGGTAAGCAGACATTCTGTAACTGATATACCTTCTGCATTTTACTTGAAGCTAAAAGTCAATTATGCAAAATAGCAAGAGTCCATAACAGAAAACATGTGTTAGAAATAATTAAGCACATTGTGCCAGCACACACATGTTTTTGCTGTTACAACACTTAGGTACAAATTACTGACCCCTCTTACAGAACTTCTCAGAAATGTGGAACAAAAATTTTTTGTCCCTAGTAGTAGATGTCAAAATCAACAATAACAGAACTATGTCAGGAATAAAAACTTTTATTCCTTCTCATTCTTATGAATAGATTTTTATTAGTGGTTCAGTGAGTCTTTTCCTAATTAATGAGCAAAAGGTGATTTTCTGTAAAAAAAGTAAAAGCTCTTTTTTGCCTGGTGTTGAAAGAGAGAAACTGTATGAAATAATGCTACTGTTCCACCATGTTTTCATACACTGAAAGGTGAATAAAAACTAATCTGCTCTCTTCCTGTAAGTAAACTTGGAGGCAAAGTTGATAGGATCCGCTTGCATAGTGCAAGATAGTAGATTGTTTTTGGTGTGACTAGTAGGTGACTTGGGGAACTTTGGAGAGATGCTGTGCACGCTAAAAGTTTGTACAGATTCAAGAAAAGCCTATATAATAAGTTCAGGGAGGAGAAATCCTTTGAGGGTTTATTTAACAAATATCCAAGGAAGTTCCAAATTAAAATGAGCAGAGATTAGGAGTTAATTTAAAAGAAGACAACCACATGTGAATGTTTTGTTCTTACAATATTTCCAAGCCTGCCATTTCTCTGCCTCTTCCCAAACCACTTTTGGGTACTAGTTTACTGATGCTTCTTCCTTGACGTGCTCAACAGCTGCACTGTACAAGTATGTGGTTAGAGCCTGCTCAAGTCACTGAGGCTGGACACACAAACTCACCGGAGTTCATTCGGTCCCTCTCTCAAGGACTTGTATTACGTTCTATCCATTTTGTTTCTGATCTGTCTACAATTAGTCTTTATAACTGGAATGCATAACCTAAAAAATAATCTATGAAATGTGTCTTTCCTACAGGTACTAGATGAAGAAGCTGAAGTTTTCATAGTCAAAATGTGGAGGTTGTTGATATACGAGACAGAAGCAAAGAAGATTGGCCTAGTGAAATAAAGCACTCTCCTTGCTTCTAGGTTCCATTTCAATTTTGGGCTTTTTTTTTCCCCCCCATTGTTCAGAGACTTGGAATTTTCTCTGTTCTCAGAGACTTGAGACCTGTATTTTTTTATGTAGAAAATGTGAATTTTTTTGTCCTCTGCTCTGAGGCCCCTTTTACCCTTCTGAATTAGTTATCAAATCCTGCATTGGTTCTCTTTATAATACATGAGGTACAATTACCAGTATGTTTTATAAGCTGCAGCTACTGTACATGCTCTTTGGTAATTTTGTTATGTTACTCTGATTCTTGTAAATATTAAAAAAAAAATCCCCTGTTTTGCAAAACATTTGCACTTAATGTGGAACTATATCAGTTACAGATGAAGACAAAGGATTTTACTGCAAGTTTATCAGTCTTTTTTTGGGAGTATACTTCCCCTTTTTAATTTAAGAAGTGATCAAAATACAATTTAAAAATAAGTGTCTTGAGCTGTTTTCACAGAACAGCTTTGTGTGGTCATTTGATCTCTTCATCTGACTGGAAAAGGATTTCCTTCAAACTTGTCTTTCTAATGTGAACCACTAGTAATCTTGGCACTTTGTTGCCCATTAAGAGTTACTAATGAAGCTGGGAACCTAATCTCTTGCAGATGTTCTGTCTTTCCCAGAAAGTGCAAATCACAGGAAGTTTTTTATTTGCTCAGTTAAAACAAGAGCAGGACCTAAATTCAGTAAGTGCTACCTAATGGTTTTTGGGTTTTCTTTCTGCTCGATTTCATTCTAGCCCTACCTACTATCCCTTCTGTCTCCAAAATAATCAGATGGTTTTTTTAAGAAGAAACTATTTTTTAAAACTTTTTTTTTTAGTATTTAGAAACAAAACAAAAAGCCCTGTTTGAATGTGACTGTCTCTTAAAAAAAACCAACCAACCATGTAAACTAAAACATAAGTTGTCAAACAAAGCTGAAATCTTGTTTCTATCCATACTGTTAAACTAGCCCTGACTTTTGTTTTCTACTGTATGCAGTCTGTTGTCCACAAAAAGAGGGTAATATTTTCCTGCCTTGTTTGTATGTTTTTTTTATAAATAGACTGATATGGTATAAATGATGACATGTACTGTAAACTGCATTTTTTTTATCGCATACCTGGGTAAGAAGTCAAATCTATAATGTGCTGTGAGCTGTTTTGATTGCAGGAGGACTGTGTTCCAGGGAGCAAACGGTCTCAAAGTTATTTTTAATTTTTGAAACAAAATTCTTAATATCAAACAAATTAAGTAAAGGTGTTCCAGTATCTCTGTATTGTATTTAACTGAAGGATACAGGTTGACCTGTTCAGAAAACATAACTGTGACCTTGAGTTACTAGTTGTTGGTATCTGGAGAGGACACTTGAAAACACTGTTCTTAACAATTGGGATCGTGTATAGGTTCCACCATGTAAATATTTCAGATATTAAAAATGTATATATTTGATTTAAGGGTTGATATTCTTTTGGAGTCTTATGCAGCATGCAATTGTATTTAATACTGCTTACTGAATCAAGTGTTCCCAATTTAAGGTGGGGGTGGAGTGGGGTGTGTTTAAAACTACCTCCTGCTTATATCAGGTGACTAGAAGCCTGCAAATTTAGATGTGATCCCAGTATGTTCTTTCTCATCCCTGTGGTACTACACTACATGCCACCAAATGTTCTTTTTTAACTTGAAGTGTCATGCTCAGATGTTAGTTTCATGTTGTGCTTGAGTTTGCCTGAGGCTGTTTTGGTTTGCATGCTTACATGTTGCAATCTTCCTATTTTTTTCTGCAACTTGATGGTTGCAACCCTAAAAAATTACTTCCCTGTTCTCCCTATACAGTTCTGCATCTTCATTTATCAAAAAGTTTTCAAGTTCTAAATAAATTCAAAGCTTGCTCTGTTTGTAGCAAATACAGAGAAGAGGGAGACTGAACATCACGAGTGCCATTTGACCTGGTAAATGGCATTCTCTGTCATGAGTGGTAGTTAAACAAGACAAATGTGACAAACACATTGTAGTGCCGCTGTGTGACAGATTGCCCAACATCCTCATCCGAATTCTTCAGAGAAAGCTCAAGTTGTGAAACTTCAGTTAATTTCTGCCCTAAACTAAAGCTGTGTGTGTGCAATAGACATAAGCTTGTACTCTCCTAAGGAGACTGAAGGTGCTGGGATGAGAAAGACATGTGAACTCTAAGCTGGAGTGTTAAATATCTCGGTAAATAAGTATATAGAATCATTGTGATATCATCAAAAAATCAGTTTTGTGGAAGTTCAGGTTTTTTTCAGTAGTGGAAGAAGAAAGGAATGTTCACTAGATGAACTCTGGTTTGGCTTATCAGCAAGTATAAAGTCACTTCTACTTTTACTACAAGTTTTGTTATTATGTCTCAGTGATACTGCATTTTGTGCCAGTGACGCTGGGGAGTATAATACAAGTTATGTACTGGTGAGGTTCTTAGCATAGAAAGTAACTTCTGTTTGTTAGCTTTCAACATGTGCTGACAGAATTATTTCAAGATAAATATGGAAAATCTGGGACAGAGAAAGCCTTTTTTGCCAGTATTACCACACTTCACTGTCTGCATGTATGATTTAATACTCTCTGTTAGGTTAGACACAAATCAAAAGAGTGCTCAGAATGGAATACATGAGTAAAGTACAGATGTTGCCACCAGGTACTCAGCACATCAAGCCATAGTACAACCCATACTGCAAGGGAAAGTTCCAGAAGTTCCACACACTGTGTAATGAAAAAATACCAGTATTTGCACAACAGAACTGGATGTACTTGTTTATGTGGACCTTACAGTGGAATAAGGCTTTAAAACTTGACATAACATGCTCTTACTCTCCTGATAATCATTTTGTGCAACTACCTTTCAGTGTTTGGAATATGTCAATACAAAATCAAAGTATCATTTTTCTTCATTAATATGCACTGAAAAGAAATGGGAAACAAGGAGCAAGTAAGATCCATTGCCAAGAAATATATATATTTATATTCTAAGTTGGTGAGAGTCTTATTTTGTTCTTAGAGTATTTAACCTGCTCACCTGCTGATTTGGTCTTTTTAATTGTAGCTATTTTCTTCTCTTTAGGCAGGAACCTGTACTAAAATAATGATCTAGCTAGATGGTCATGGCTCTAAATGTGGGCAGCGGCAAGGCCCTAAACAGTGAGTTTAGCTTCTTAATGAATTCCTGTGTCTTACCACTAATGCTTTCCTATTACTGAGAGGGAATTAGACCTTTCATATTCTTATTAAACAGGGTTGCTAGATAGCTGCTTGCAGGAGTAGTATTTTGGAAAGTGGATATGCTGAAACCTGCAAGCTGTTGGGTTTATATTACAATTGAGTCACGTTTTTTCATATTCTGTACATTATCTGGTGTAGGAACGTTGAGTACAGAATTAAAAATTAGTATACGTTCATCCAGTGTGAGCAGTATAAGGTATTGTTTAATAGACATTTTATTGTAGATCAAACTGATACTAATAGAAAATAGTTTGGTACAGCTGTATGCCCATGGTTGGTTGGTTGAGTTTTTTGTTTGGCTGTTTCTCCTTTTTAAAATACAAGTAGTTTTATTTATGGTTAGACATCACTTTCAGTCTAAAAATGGCTTCTTCTAAATGCATTTCGTATTTCTGTGAGCTATTGAAAGTCAGTTTGCATTGCAATACTTACATCAAAACTTTTAGGTGCAATAGTTCTGTCCCACTTAATTGTAGCACAGATTTTCCTGCAGTGTAGTCAAATACTGAAATACAACATTGTTCTAAACATGCAGAATTGCACGGCCCCTCAGATTTTACATTTTTTATATTGAGTGGTTCTATGTATCATAGCATTTGCAATATGTTACTGACCCAATTGATCATGCACTTGAAAAGGCATTGTGGATGATACATCAAATATGGATAGCAAGGTAAGTTTCAAATATAGAATTGACTTTTTTGTTTTTTCGACCAACCAGTCATAGGTGAACTTCTTGAAAAAATACCATGTTGACTTTTAATACTGTTCTTATTTTGAAATATAAATGTCCCCTTAAGTTACTTACTTAACGCCATTTTTGTGGGACCATTTTAAAAAAGGGTTACTGGCATATGTATGACTTGTATTCAAAAGAGCCGAGAAGTGTATTTTCTCATAAAACCTGTCTTTAACTGGCTAGGTTTTAAACCAGGTTAAAAAGGTCAAGCTGCATTTCCTTGGCACGATTCCTCGCGGCTGGACTCAGCGAGTGCTCACTGTGCTGTCCAGCCAGCCTCTCCCAGTCGCTGCCTGTCCTCAGTTCCCCCCGCGTGTCTTGGTTCCCGGCCCTTGCTGACGGAAAGCTCTCACTCAGCGAGTTCTCTGCGAGGCGCTGCCCCGTGCGCCCTGCGCGCCGGCCGTGCCGGTGCCGGTGCCCGGGCCAGGGCGGCTCCTCAGCGCTCGTCGGAAGTGAGGTGGCGGCAGGGCGGGGCGCGGGCCGGAAGCGAGCGGGCCGGCTGCGGGCGGCGAGGAGCCGGCGGCGGAGCGCGGGGCAGGGCTGCCGTGCAGGTCCGTCTGTCGGCGGGGGCTGGCGCAGCCCCGGCGGGGCGAGGGAGGGCGCGGCGCTCAGCGGGCCGGGCGGCGCTGGGGGGCCGGAGCGCTGCGCCACCGGGGACGGGCCGGGCCCGCTGCTCGGGCGAGCCCTGCGGCACACGCCCACGGGCCGGGGAGGGTCCCTGCCGTTCTCCTGCTGCCCGGAGCGCCGGGCTTGGGCCGCTGCTGTCACCGAGCGGGGTCGGGCCGGGGCCTGACCGCACCCTCAGCGCCGCGGAGGCCTCCCGGGGCTGGGACCGCTGTGCCTCGGCTGCGGCGGGGCTGCTCCAGCCCCAGGCAGGGCTGAGGACGGGGGTGGCGGGGGTGCCCCCAGAGCGGTGGCAGCTCTGGGGAAAGGGGAAAGCACGGGTTAACCGCGCCGCGCTTGTCTGATCGATACTTGCTTTGCTTTCTCTTCTGCGAGCAGCTTACTTGGCGTGTCACCTCTGTTTATTAGGCTAAATGTAAGCGCATGACAGCGACAGTTGTAACTCCTGTTGTTCTGACCTAGGAAAGCCAAAGGAAGCAAGGAAGAAGTTTTTTAGACAGGCTATTTTAACATTAACAGCTTAATTAGGAAAAAAAATGTCTTGGTGAGTCCCTTTTCAGGTAAAACAAGCAAAGTTTTAGTTTGTGTCTGTATATACACAGTTCATTTATAAATTTCATTCATTGATAGTTACGTTTCAAATTAAAATTTCATTTTTTTAGGAATATAAAATAAAGTTGCTTGGGAAGATGTCCCGAATCTATTTTCAAAACAAACTGTTTTAACAAACTATCAATTTTGAGGTCTGTCATTCAAACTTTGGTGCAACTCTTCCATCAGTTACACTTCCCTGTCTTCTGATTCTCTCAGTTTATCAGTAGCTGAGGGTTTTTGGTTTGGTGGATTTGTACTGGCTTTCTTTACCAGTCTATAAGCAGGATTTTGTGGTTGGTGTTTTGTCTTGGTTTTCTCTCCACTAATTTAATTAGAATTTTAACATGCTGCTGTGTGAAAAATCTCATTCTGATAGTCCACATCTGGTTGAAAATTTTCATTTTTTTTTTCATTGTGGCTGCCCTGTCACTGAGAAATACTACCAGTAGCAGCCTTAAAACTACATTGTTTTTATTCTGTAGCCCAACCAAAGAATTGGAGTAAAATTTTAAAAATAGGAGCAGTGTAATTAATACTTATTTTCATCATCTGATCTTACATTTAAATTACATTATAAATTAGATGTGCCCTATTTTTAATGGCAAATATGGAAGGGAGCTATTCTAGTGAATACTACATTTACTTTCTTTTTCCAGCAGGTTGCGTGCTCCCAGTAGACTTGTTAAATTGGTGTGGCTTCCTATTGACTCTTCACTAAGTTAGGTGCCAAAGTTAGTAAGCACTGTGCCTTGGTCTTGTTAGGTACATATTTATTTGTAAATAGAGAAACAGCTTTTGTTCTGTTTATGAAAATAGGCTTAGCTCTCTCTTTAAGTATGATGCTGTCTTGCAGTACTTGTATCTTGTTGCTGCCAAAAGTGAGAGGCTTTCTTTTGTGATGTCCTCTGTTGTAAGAATTTTTCAAGATCTCTCAATGCATTAACTGATTATACTAAAGCAGCAGAAAAATATTTTTGGTTTTTATTTTCCTGGATTTGTTTTCTTCCATTTTAGTGAATAAAATTACTGTAAAGAGTTCTGGTGAGTGCTGGAATTTACACAGGGGAGGGGCCACTTGGGATGGACTGGCACTCCACCCTTGAGGTGTATTCATTATTTATTTTTTATGTGACCAAGCCTGTGATTTATCTAGGCCAGATCATTTTCTCTTAAAATCATTGGGCTTTTTCCTGAAATTTATTTAGGTTAGTAAAACTTCCTCTTTCCCCTATATTGCTGTAGGTTCTTTTGTTATGGAACATATAGTTCACGTAGGACAATTTTCTCATCTGAATTTCTCCAGGAAGACCATATAAAGCTGTTATATACTTGTGGCGTGTAGATGTAGCTGGTACATAAAGGGAACTGAATGCATGTTAGTTCTTGAGGCTCAGCTGAAATACTGTCTTGTGTAGCACCAGGTCGCTTTTGTAGCATCACAGTGGTAAGGAAATGTCTAGATTTTAGATAGTCAACTGTAACTCAGTCATCCTTGAAAATTGCTGTTAAATTTTTCAGCAATCCAAAACAGAACAACTTGGAGCAATTGTGCTCTGCTGAGGTAAAACATGGAAGTTGTGCCCTGAGCAAGTATGCAATGCTTCTCATTTATTGCACAATAAGGAATGAAGAACTGTGTAAATTATTAGTTTGTTGCTGACAGATTTCTGTAGCTGATGAACTAATTTGATAACACTTAGAGGCCCTTATTTTTGTGCTGGAAAATCCCTATTATGACCTTAGTAGATGTGATAGTTTGATATCGTGGTTAAATACAGAATGGTTGTCTTTGTTGTATGTGAACTCCAGAAACTGGAGTAGGAAGAGGAGGGAAAACCTGTTCGTGTTAAGAACAAAGGTTTTTTTACACATCTCTTTTCTTTCAGCATCACAAGAAGAAAGGTCCATTTTGTGTGGAAATAAGCGATTCCCAGAGGACTGTCCCAATGACAGAGCTGTCTGCACATTTACCCCAGTTTCAGCATGGGCAGCTGACAGAAAACTTCCCTGATACCCACCTCAGCAACACCGTATGTAACAAACAATTTTAGTACCCGCTAGCAGTTAAATGGGGATGAATAAATAGTTTGTTGGGGTACATTTTATCTTTCTGAACTGTTGTGGTGATAAGCAGTGCCAAAAGAAATATGCTGCAAAATATCTGATGTTCTAAACTCATTTTTATGTACAAATAAGACCTCCCCCAGTTTAAAGTGGTGTTGGAGTGACCAAGCTACCAAGGGGGAAAAAAAAGGGTCAGACACTCTGGTATCAAACACTGACATTTACAGTATTTAGTGAGCTCTCAAGATCTCCCTGGCTGTGGTCTGCTTGGTTCACAGGTTTCTCAGTCACAGAGTTAATTTTAGTTTAGGTAGAGCTTGAAGCCTGGGTTTTGTTAGTGCTATTGCTGGAGGACTGTTCCTATGCAGGAAGAACAGCTCTGTCTTGTCTTACTTGTGAATAATTTTGAAGGTGCTCTCCTGGTTCTTGAGGTTTTGGGGGAGGAGGAACTCAAAACCTGAAGTTTTATGATTGGTTTGAAAGACCTAAGCTCATATTTGTTGCTAAAACTATACCATTGTACCATATGTATTTTGGAAAATTCAGGTTTAGATGATCTACTTGGGTGTGGTGCTCAGGCTCTTAGACTTGTCACACTGTTCTTTGTTCCTGCTATAGCTCTTGAATATCAGGTTTCCTTGTGGCACAGAAATGCTTTTGTGAGGCTGGGCCACTTGTAATTGTGTCTATAGCAATAATTCAAGAGAATGTTCTGATTCCTGCTTCAAGTCTTCTGTACAATCAGCAGTTTAAATAGAATTTTGAAAAATCCTCAGATAAGCATCATGCTTATCAATAAAAATATAAAACATTTGAAGAATTAGAAAAGTGGGAACTTTCCTACGACATCCCTTCTCCTTTTACTTCAGAGGAAATGAAAAAGGTTTCTTTTCCTCTTGGACAGGTGAAAGATTAATTGTTATTGAAAACTTCTGCCAGATTTAAAAGGCAGAGCTCAGTAGTAAGCTGTGGGCTCACCATCCTTACAGATAACTTGGTGGTGCTCCTTACCAGCGAAGGGTTCTGTGTTCTTCTCACTAACACACTGTACTGATGAATAACTGCCACTTGTGCCTTTCCTTTCCGTTTTTAAGTAAATGTAGTTTTGATACTAAGTTATAATGGTGTTTCTCCCCTTGACACATCTACTTTGTTTTTGTACGCACCTACAAAAGTCTTTTCCTGCTTAAGTATACTAGCTTCTGTGGCTAACAAGTCAGCGTGTGAAATCCCAAAGTGCTATAATTTGCCATCTCTTCTTCTAGTCACACACTAAGAGTTCAACCCAGTGTTCAGTATCTGCCACTGCATAACATCAGTGGTGTATGTGAGAACTGATGAAGTCCATGCCCCCTCTCAGGCATGGTGGTCTGCTCCTGATGGATAAATCTGGATTTAATAGCTAAAAACTTCTTATCGAATGTGCTGTGTATTTATCTCTTGGTTCAGGGGCATTGGTCTGGGTTTGCTATTAACTATTTTCCTGATAGGGAAAGAAAGCACTATCATTTGATATTGATATTGTTTATTCGCCTGAAAGCGTAGTTCATAACTTACATTTGCTTACGGTGTTACAACAGGTGTTACTGACTTTTTAGCTTCAGAGTTTTCACTTTTAACTATGTCTGAGGAAAGTGAAGAGTCTGTTCCTTTGCTTCCACTTCAGCAAGAGTCCATGGCCTCTGCTCTGTTTAATACTGATCAGGTAGGATATAAGTGCACTTTGTTCTTTTAAGCAGTGGGGCACACGCATGTAACATTTAGCTACACTTTAGTAGCCTGAAAGGACAGCTTATTTTCTATCTTTAAGTGCAAATGAGAGAATAACTTGTGTAACTCTTGATGCTGATCTGGTTTTCATGCACTGTGTTTTAGTATGTAAAGGCCTTTTTGATTACATCTTTGTTCCTAAGTAGTGAAGGGAGTAAAATTATACATATTGGTCTAATTTCTTCCATTTTTCTATTTGTTTGATATTACAGGTTTTTGTAGTGGTGTACTTAGTTGATCAGGCTTTTCTTTTGGGTGTTTTTGTGTTTACTCTGTGAAGCTGTAGATTTTTAACTTATTTCAATATATTTCTGTTCCAGAGATGGGGTAAGTGCTCCCTGATGCAAGACTGTTATTACAGCAGAGAAAAAGCTACACATTCGGCAAGTGTGCAGAAACCTAAGAGCTCGGTCTGCTCTGCTTGTGCAGTTCCAAGGCTCTGTTCACTCTAGTGTATTGTTACTTATGATCATCTTAGGCAATTTAGATGGTTACGCTTATTGTTGTCTTGCTGCAAACTCAGAGAAATTGAGTATTTTACTATCAAAGTGAAAAATGTTACATTTCTGCTATAAATCTGTACAGAAATAGGTTTAGTTGTAGCCAGCATTTCAGATTAATTAAACATGACCTCTTTATTTGCATTCTCCCTTATTCCCATTTCTATCTGATTTTCACTAATTGTATGTGAGGACTTTATGCAAAGTGCCAAGTGATTTATAATAAATTTTTCATTCAGTAAGAAATAATTTTGATCCCAGCATCTTTTTCAGTGCATATTTCAAATTAATGATACTAAATTCAAACTGAGGTTAAAACTGTGACTCTAAAAACCTGGTTGTGTCCTAGTTCTAATTGTTCAATTCAAACAATTTTAGTTCGGGGTTTTTTCTCCTCTTACATTCCCATTCCTTATTGAAAAGTGAAACAGATTTTCTTAGAGGACAGATCTTGAAACCCTGCTGAGCTTGATCCTGAGGAACCACAAAAAAAAGGAAGGAATAGGCAGAGCATTTGGTGCATATTATTACTTTGTACTGCTTTGTAAAAGCAAATTTTTCATAAGTTGGCAAGTTGTAAAGCTTCAACCAGGGTTTTAGCAGTGTCAGTATTTACAGTTCGAAGTCCAGGGACTTGTGCTCCTTAATTACTTAAGTGCTTTTAAAAACCCCACTAGGAGTTTCTGAGTGTACTTACCGTCTTCTCTGTTCTGAGGGTGGGGCTGGGAAAATTCTGTAGAGAGAATCTCTAAAATTATTATTGATTTATTGAAAAACTGCAGTGAATTAATGAGATACAAGTCAGTAGTTATGTTTAGAAATGCTACTGAGGTCAGGTAATTAGACTTCAACATTGCACATTTAAGGAAAAAACTACCTGAGTAGGAATACTTAAGGAAAAAATCATTAGGTTATTTTCAGTGTCCTGTCTTATGTCCAGATCAATTTTAAGAAAACTAAATGATACTTCAAAGGTATTGCAAAAGGTATCATCCTTCAGTTTATTGTACATTTTAATCTAATGCTGTTTTGGTGCACTTAGTCAAACAGAACTGTTCTGCAGGAAGTAATTTAGAAGCAATGAGGTTAATTTTATAAGGAATCAAAAATATTTTTTCTCCTATATTAAACCTCTTGAATGTGAACAGTACAGCACTGATTTTGGACATGGTAATGCACTAAAAAAATGAGTGGTCTGTATCAACTGTCACATTTTAGTGCTTGTTTAGAGTGTCTGGTAATGATTTTATTTCTTTGTAGTCCAGAAAAGATAAAGCATAGATCACTCTCCTGTTGTGCTCTCTGTATGTGCACACAACATAGAAAAGGTGAATGCCCCCTGCTCATGGTGCTTCTTGAAGAGGGTGCAAAAGATTTGTGATACCAGGAGCTTGGAGTGCAGGCCTGATCACTTGCTAATAGGTGATGTTCCCAGTTTGTGCTTTTGCTTCCTTTGGAAGGTCACCGCTGTCTTGGTGTTTGAATGATATGCTTGATGTTTCATGTGTTACAGCCTTCATGTTTCAGTAGGAAGGACAGGAAGCTCTTTCATACTTGTGATAAGAGTGATGGAATTTCTTCAATATCAATGAAAGGATGTGGCAGTAGTTTCCTTGGGAAAGAAGAAAACCTGCATGCTTAACTTTTCATGCTGAAACTTTGGGATCAAATAGAAGTCTAAAGACTGAAAATAACCTGAGTTTGGTCATCATTTCTGTGTTATTTTTACTAAAAACATGAGAATACTGTACCTCATGAAAATCCATTTTAATATATATTTTACTTGAGTATACTCTAGTGGAAGTAACACAGTAAAGAAAGGAGGCCTTTTCTTGGGATTTTCATGGAGAAGGAACCCTAAATGTTTGGCATTATTTTTAAGGGTCAATACAGCTTATTCTTGTCAAGTTACAGGCATTTTACTGTCATGCATCCTTTTACCAACTGTAGTTTGAATCAAGGGAAAGAGATTCCTTTATTAATCTTTTGAAATTCTGTTTGAAGGAAAGACTCTTAGATGCCACCTGCCTACTTTTGACTGTTGATGTTTTTAATGTAGATGTTTCTAACATGACCCTGTGCTCCCATTCTTTTAATAACTCTGATGCAGTTAATTACTACTGTTTAAATCCCTGCTGTAGCAAGTGTTCTTGGCAGTAAATATTATCTTACATGTTTCCTCCTCAGGGTCATCTTTAGCTTAACGTACAAGCTCATGATAGTAGAGAGTTGTTGAGGACAGTGGTTTTTGTGTTGCAGAATGACAGCAGTGAAAGACGTCGCCATGATAATAGTGAGCGCAGAAGAAATGACAATGCCGAGTCTGAGACCAATGGGCAGCCACAAAACAACATTCAGCGGGTGGTGGAGCAAGATGAAGAAGAAGATGAAGAGCTAACACTGAAATATGGGGCCAAACATGTGATTATGCTGTTTGTGCCTGTCACGCTTTGCATGGTGGTTGTTGTTGCAACTATCAAGTCTGTCAGCTTTTATACACGCAAGGATGGACAGCTGTATGTATCAGTGTTTTCCTCTATCTTTTTAGTGCACTTAGATAATTTTCTTCAAACTTCTATTTCTTTTGGGGTCTGATTCCAGCAGTGAACTTCCTCTTGCCACCATTTTCCCTTCTCCAAAGATAGTTTTGTTTTATTCCTTCCAGGAACCAGACTCTTCTCTTTGTGGTAATGTTGACATTTGTTATTTGTCTGGTGACAAATTTGTCTGGTGGGGATAATATCTTGATTGTTACTGCTTGATTCAAATTCTCATTTTAATTCTTTATCATGCTGTGTGGTATTTGTAAAATAAACACCATCTTGAGCCAAAGCCATTTCCCATGTACTATGCTAGAATACAAGAATTTTGGAAAAAGAACAAAACTAGTATTGTAAATGAAGTAGCCTATAAGCCATGTTCTGGTTTGCCCGTGGTGTTTGATAAAGAAATTCAAATGCAAGGGGAGTATAACTTCAGGAGGTTCACTTCTGGTGAAGTTATAGAAACTTTCCTGGCAGATGTTTCTGTAGAAGTTTTTGGGATTTTGGTAAAATATTAATGTTGGCAAAAAAAAAAACCAATTCCAGTGAAAGCTAATTTGAGAGAAAGGGGGCAAAGGAAGACTACTAAGCCTGTCAGAAACTGCAGCAAGTCATAGAATCACAGAATGTTAAAGAGTTAGGATAGACCTTAAAGATCAGTTCCACTATGAGACAAAATGATTCAGAGTGTCTTTGGCTTTGAAATGTTTGTATAATATAAGCATGTCATAATTTTTTTTATGATTAGAAAAAAAATTGTTTTCTCTCTGTCTCTCCTTCCCACCCCACAATGAAGTAGTTGCCCCAGGAGATTGTATTTCTTTACAAAAGAGTGAGTTGAGCCCATACATTGTGTTGTTGAAATCACAGGGGGAGCCTTTCATGGTGAATCCGTAGGTGGAATTCCAACTGCACTGGTCAGCACACGAGTGGTATAACGGGAGAGTGGCAAGAGACACACAGCATGGGAGTAGCCACATCAAACTGTGTGCTGCTGTGGGCTTTATCTGCTTTGCAAAGCAGAAAGCAGTAGTAATCTAAGAATGTAGGAGAGGCAGGTCTTCTAAGGAATTCAAGCTTGCCTAATATGATAATATGCCACCTTTCAAGTTTTGCCTTAGTAGAAAATAGATGTGCTTTAACAGCTCTGAATTGAAAGATTATTGCAATTTTGTTGGATGTTGGCCTCACATACCCAAAACATTGGTGCATTCAGTGTCATTTTAGTTGACTTTTTGTTTTTGCAGCATCTACACTCCTTTCACAGAAGAGACAGAGACAGTAGGACAGAGAGCCCTGAATTCTATTCTTAACGCAGCCATCATGATCAGCGTTATCATTGTCATGACCATCCTCCTGGTTGTGCTTTACAAATACAGGTGCTACAAGGTAAGTAGTTGTGCTAGTTTGATTTATTAGTACAGATTATGTAGAGAATGGAACAAAATGAAGGCTTATGAAGGAGGAATGAGTGAAAGGAGCAGAACTGGTGATGTAATTCACCATTTCAATTTTGTGGCTTCTGTTCTTTTGGCACAAAGCAGGGCAAAGGCCCAGTGCTATCACTGCCATCTGTTCTGTCAGTTAGAAATGCATTGCTTCTATTCTTTTGAAATTTTCATGCACTGAAATCTTGCTGTGGTCAAGAAATACAAAGGACAGAGTTGGCCCTATTTTGTGAGCCCCCTCTCCCTCCATGTCCCCAATACAGAGGTCTCTCATCAGTGTGTGTGGCTGCACACACCAAGCAGTATTTGTGTGGCAAACACAGAGACTCTAAGGCTCTTTGTGAAAGGCTTCAATCTTGTAATGACATCATCTAGGCAAGCCCAGGCTTAGCATAATTAATTGCAGTGCCACCTGCATGGGAGGTGTTGTCCATGAAAATTCCTGGTTTGTTTTGGTCTTAATGATTCATTTGACAAGGCTTAGCCTAATAAAGCTTCTCAGTATGCAGCCAGGATCTTGAATCAGTTGTAAAACACATAGTGGGATTCAAAGTTTTGCTTCATTTCATTTTGTTTTTGAGAGGAAACAGTGGTTTTGGTCTTCATGTCTGTGAGTGAAACCCCTTTACAAATTATCTGTGGAGTGGCAGGGGAAATTATTTTTGCCTGATTCTGTATACATTGTGGAATACGTTTTTTGACATATGGACCTTCACTTTTATCATAGTGTGGTGTTACATCTGAACTGACGAAGTGTTCTTGTTAAACTGGCAATTCTCTTCATTCTGATGAAGTCAACTACTGTGCTTTACCTAGGTTCCTTAGTAGCCACTTGGTTCTCCTCAGGTCCTGAAGGCAACAACTGGTTTTTACTAAGCTTTTCGCATTTCTGGTTTCCTTCTTAACCTTTTAAAGCACAGCACATTTTCTTTACAAAAATAATTGTTTTACTAAAAATTAGAATTATTGCATAACATAAATGTCCTGTGGTTCTATTTTATGCTAATTACACTAAATGATTAACTTATTTTTAAATTTCCTGTCAGAGTATTTCTATGCTGCTATATCAGAATGCTGTGAAATGTAGTTATCTGCAATAAAGTTCTCTTTTACATGCAGTTCTGTATGTAGATTGTAGTCCAGATTATGAGGAATGGAATTTATAGTGAAAGAATCTTAAGTCTTCATCTGGTAGTGATAATTTGCTTATCCTCACAAGATTTTTTTCTGAAAACTCTTTTGAAGAAAGGAAATACTACTTCAGCTTCACTGTTGTTAGTTTACTGTGGTTGTCTTGTACATGATATGTTAAGCATGATCCTGATTCTAGCTCCTCAATCTAACTGGAAGCAACATCTTTGAAGGGGATTGTATTTGATTAGCTTTTTCTTTTTAATTTATTATTCTCTGCATTCTTCATTGTTTCACTCTGCCTAACCAAAGTCTGACTGCTGTAGCTCATTTTAATTCTCTGCATCCTGCAGCTCATCCTTAATTTTTATTCAAGTTTTAGTAGGTAAGGCCAAATTTATACCAGCAATCAATTAGCATCAAAGTTGTTGTTAAGTAAAGAATGAAAATTCTTTAATGAGAAGGCAAAAAACCTGTTGTGGTACTGTGCTAGGAAAACAGCGAGCAAAACTTACAAGAAGTACTTTGGAAATGTCACTTGTAAGAAAAGAGACCCGTGATTTGGAAAATGCTGTAGTAAATGAGATACATACTGAGAATAAAGCAAACATCTATGTGTAAAATGCCAACTTAATCAGCTCTTGAATCTGCCTCCTCTACTTCTGTTGACAGTAGTTATGCAAGGTGTGTGTAGAAGTTTGCTGGACTATGGCCTTGGTGTGTGACACTGTCAGCATTCACGATTTTTTTAGGATGAAACACTACTGTTCACTTTATTTTCTCTCATGATAGAAGTTTAAGAGCTTGTATTACAAATACAAAGACTTCAGAGAGAAGTCATGAGAGAGCTTTTTCTGCTGTTTTCTTAATGTAGTTTTAACTAATTTTACAGACGAATAAAATGACTCTTGTTAGGTCCTTGCTTAGTAGCTTTATGAGTTGTGGAAAAATTGGCTCTGCTTGAATCAATATATACTGATACTCACCTTTGAAAGGTTCTTTCTCCCACTTGCTGTGAGTGGTGAGAGTTTAAATACTGAGACAGATACTTTGGCAGTTTTCCTGCAGCATCTTTACAGGCACTGTGCTTATTGCATGTGGGAATTTCTTACGTCTTTTTGAGAACATACAAAAGCCGGTCTGTTAGATTAGGAAGTTAAATGACAGGTTTTGTTAGGGTGAAAGTTAAATCTGAACCTCTTCTGAGAAGCAGTGTAAAGGAGGAGAGTGAATGTTTCAAAAATGGCCAAAATTTTAAAAATACATATGAAAATATATCATTAGACTCAATGTACTAAATTTCTAGCTGTAAGGGCTGGATTCTTGATTTGTCAGAAAGTCCTGGTTGCATCACATAAGTGTGATTCCTTTAGTTTTTGTACATATGCACTTTACTTTTAAGCTAATTTTTGCTAAATGTTTTAAGAACATCAGATGCGTTCTACTACACATCTTTAAGAAGAGGACAAAGAGATAACACATTTTTTAACAGCTTCTGAATACTTTAATCTGGTGTACATATATAGCAAATTTAGCCAGGTAATTTTCCACTGATTGTATCTGTTGTAAGCAGGATTCCTTATGTATCTTTGATTTCTAGATTATTGCTTCTGATGGGTTGTCTACATTTAATACTGGGTGAGGTTTTATAAAAGAGATTCTGTGCTGGGACTTTGACAAATATATCTTCATTTTCAGTTAAGAGATACTAAGACATTACTGGAGTTAAAGGGGGTCTTCATTGTGGTTTTTTCACTTTGCACAATAAATACCAGAAGAATGCACTTCTGTTAGTGCAAAGTTTAAGTGCCTGTCATTTCCAGGTTTAAATCTTTGAGTGGCCTTGCTGAGTACATCACTGAACTGTTCTTTATTGAATTGTTGGGCATGTAAGTCTGCTCTCATGTCAAAATTAGGGATTGTGTCTGTAGATGACTGATAAAGATTATCAAAATTCTTATGTAGTCATTCATCAGTGACATTTCAGCAGATAAGTACTGAAGGTTTTTCTGGGTTCTAGCATTTAATTCTATAACTGCATTCTGAAAATTATTTTAAATCAGAGCAGCACAAAAATGAATCATGTTTTCCATCTGTGTTCATGCTGGATGATTCTGCTATGTTATAATGCCACTGGTATCCAAATGGTCTAAAAATACACAAACAGTAGTTTTCAATAGAGCTGAAGAGCATCTACTGAAAGGTCACAAAGCACTTAAAATTCATAAGTGTAAAGTGAAATACACCAGTGTGCATAGACTAAACATGAATGTAGCACCAACCAAAGAGGGAGATATCTTAAATAATTTTCTTGCTTTAAACAAAAGGAAAAATAACCTTAAAAGTCTTTTAATATATGCTAAATTTAAAATAACAAGTCTAAAAACATCTGCATTGATATCTTCTTCTCCAGGTGATCCATGGTTGGCTTATCATTTCTTCTCTTTTGCTGCTTTTCTTTTTCTCATTCATCTACCTGGGGTAAGTGAACTAAACCATTAATATGCTATTTTTTCATGTATCACTTTATGTATGTATTTATTTTAGAACTAGGCCTTGAATCTTAAGAGGAATGATAGTGAATAAGCTATTGCAATAAAATTTTTTAGTTTTGTGTAGTCTGATAGAGTACACATAGAAGAAAGAGTGATTCATAGGTTTATAATGCATCTGATTAGGTACAGATGGTGTGTGTGTCCTTAGGATGCATCACCAGAATAAGCACATCTTGCTTATCAGAACAAGCATATCTTGGGAGGAGCTTGTTCTGCTGACATATCTTCTGATAACCTAATTTTTCATTGACATATGACTCAAGGGCAGTTGTTTACATCATGGCTTTGTTAGCTGTATATCCAAAGGCTGTTTGCATGGAAGTGGTGGAGCCAGCTGAAAAGAATCTACTGTCTCACCAAAATATATTCAGTGCTTTTCTTCTCAAATTTGGAAGCATGCTCTTGTCCAGACATCAAGAAAATTTGGCCAAAATACTCAGTATTGTCTGAAATGAGCAGCCTCCTCAGGGTTTGTAACTTGAGTTATGTCATGAAATTATTATACTCTATATATTTTTATGCCACTTGATGACAAACACTTCTCTTTGAAGAAGCTTATTTAATTTGGTCTCTGGAAGGAGAACGTGATCTTCCCTTCAGTCACTGATTTTTGCTAAAAGTGATCTGTGATGCCTTTTGTGGTCAGTAGTTTCTCTAACCCTAACAATGGCTTTTGAAATACAAGGCAGTTCCTTCATCTGCCCCTGCTGCCTTACAGCAGTGCTGGCTTCCTTTTCCCAGAGGTTCAGAGAGTGAGGGACCAGTTGTGTAGACCAGTTGTGCATGATGACAGTAAGGGACATCCTCTTAACACTGTACATCTGGAAGGTCAGCTGGCAGCTGCAGACAGCAAGTTTGCTGGAGGAAAGTATTAGCAAATTATAGGGTTCTTAGGGTTCTTGATGAGTTGGTAACAGCAGATTCTGCAAAAAGCCTTCACAGCCATTTCTTCCCTGAGTCAACAGAAATCACCTGTCACTTGGTGATGGCATTGTCTATTTTGGTTTTACTTATTGAGGTTCCTAATTAGTTTATAGTATTTGGTGTGACAGGGACATGGTTCATCCAAAAATAAAGCGTTTTACTTCAGTGTTTATGGGGAATAATAGAATAAACATGTACCTTTAAAGTAATCAAAGCGTTCTACAGGCAGCATATTAGTAGAGATCTTTGCCTGACTTTAAAGGTCCATTATAACCTCACAAGTTCTGATTATTCTGATTTTTAAAAGTTATGAGCATAATCAAAATGACTGATTTTGCAGTAATGTCCTTTCCTGTCAGCTTCTGCTTTGATTGAGAAGGAAATAGAACCTTAACGAAATTTTTTGAAAAAGCAAAAGAGTAGGTGTGAAGCAAGTGCTGGCAAAATGTATCCTATTGTGAAGAATAGTTAAGTATTAATTGGCGAAAGAATTTTACATTTATGCCACTATATTGAATATGAAAAATTTTTAAAAGGTATTCTGAAATTTGCATCTGTAATTTGTTTCCATTGTTTCAAGCAAATGCCATCTATATTATTTTCCTTTTTTTTTAGAGAGGTTTTTAAGACATATAATGTTGCCATGGACTACATTACAGTGGCACTCATGATCTGGAACTTTGGTGTTGTGGGAATGATTTGCATCCATTGGAAGGGTCCCCTTCGGCTGCAGCAGGCATATCTCATTATGATCAGTGCTCTCATGGCCTTGGTGTTCATTAAGTACCTTCCTGAATGGACTGCATGGCTTATCCTGGCCGTCATTTCAGTGTATGGTAAGTTTGGGAGCAAGGCACAGTTGTAGATCCTGTGGTGGGAATTTCTTTTATTCCCTGACTTTTCCACTTACTGGACTAGACCTTAAAAAAAAGAGTGTGTGTGTGTGTATCATCCAAAGCAGCAGATAAAGTGATTACAGACTTAATAAATAAGATCATGGTCCTAAACTGAGATCAGTTCTCTGCAGCTGGGCTCTGTATTACTGTATGATCCCATCTTCTTTCATGTTTCCTGGACTCTCTAGATTCTTTGAGGAGGAGAGCTGAAGTAATTCAAGAGAGAAGGAATTGAGAGAGACCCATTTTGGTGTTTTTTATGAAAGTGGAGGGCTTTCAGCTTCTCATTTTCCCCAAGAATCTTTGGAATCCCTTGTACATTCAGAATTTAGGAGCTTGTTGTTTCTGTACAGTCCCATGCAAATACAGATTTGCCCAACCCATGAATTGCTCACATTTGTGAACACAGAAGCAACAACCTGATCCATACCTGATAGTATAGGGAGAAAGAGGGAAGGAAGGATTAAGAGCAGTTTGCATTGCTCAAAGTCATTTTATACTTAGAAGGATATGGTTGTGATATCTGCTTCATTGGCTTTTTTAAAATTATTATTCATTGTAGTTGTTGCATACTGCTCTTTTTCAGAATGATGGCTGAGAGAGACCTAGCTGTAGTTTTTGCATAAAGCTTTAGGGGGCACTGAGCACTTGGTGAGAAGATCACTGTATCCTAAATACTGATTTAATTTCCAGGCAAGACTAAAATTCAGTTACTTAGACATAATTAAAACATTACAGTTAAGTGAAGATGTGCTCTTAATTTGAATTTTTTTGGAGGCATGTAAGTGTGCTGAGTGTGTGCTCTCATAGTCACTGATCATGATAAAGACTGAGAATCTGTCCAGATGTAAGTGCAGGGGTTGATAAGATTTGATTAGCTCTGATTCATCAGTGTATTCCTTAAGTGTCCTCTTCCTTCAGGGAGAGGAAAATTGTCCCTTGTGTGTATGCTTATGGATCACAAAGCACATGAAGAAAAACTTCCCATCCTCCCACCCCATTTCCACCCTTTCTGCAACTGGAACAAATCTGAGTGCTTCAAGCATTCAGCCTTTATTCAGTGATAGCAAAACTAAATTACTCGAGATCTAGTTCCAAGAGCATGATATGGTTGTTTTGGGTAAAGGGGATGTAAGCTTTCAAAGCCTGCAACCCCAGGAGTGGGGGTTTTTTCTGTACTGGAGTGGGACCAGCAGTGGTGCCAGAGCAGTTGGCTCAGGTGCAGAAGGCCTGCTCTGAGCAGCACAAAGCTCCTGACTAGTCAGCTGTTCCTTTCAGTGTCAGATTGAGTTTCAAATTAATTTAAAGACATATGGTGAGTGGACAAGTGCAAAAGGCAGTAGCAATGTTAGCTCTGTATCATCCCAATATGCCTGTTTCACAAAAAGTAGGCTTCCCCTGTTGTCTTAAAATTTCTTTTAGTATTAAACATAGATTACAAAAATCTTTCCTAATAGAAGGCAAGCTTGGGTATTTCTAAGATGGTAGTTGAAGAGTAGCTTTCTTGAATATTCACGTGTCAGCATATAAACACAGGTACATTTCCAGTTGCATAATATCTTAAGTGGGGAATATAATGTTTTAAAATTTGTATGCATATTACAGTAATATGTAAAATAGGTTGCATAACTGAGAATATTAAAAAGCATTGCTGTAGGATACCAAATTGTGGCCAATGGCAGTCTTCAAAATCCTTAGTCAGGGTGAATTTTGTTACTTCAAGTCTCTCCAAGTGTTATAGAAAAGAAATGTAACTGTGTCTGCAGGGATGTCAGATCTGTTTGCTTTTCCTTTCAGATTTGATTGCTGTCCTGTGTCCTAAAGGTCCTCTTCGAATGTTAGTTGAGACAGCTCAAGAAAGAAATGAAACTCTCTTTCCAGCACTTATTTACTCCTGTAAGTACATTTTGTTATTCTTTAAGCTTGCAATCACCCACTCATCTGAAGCAATCTTCTCATTTGTCTGGGTTTAATAAGATGCTTTTCAGCTGAATTCTTGATCTGTTCACTTGGGCCTCAGTTTTCGTTTCACTGTTGACTGAAAAATGTGAAGCATCATCTGACTGAGACATTTCAAGATAAAAACCATCATGTTTTGTTCCAAAACACAAACAGGAAGAATGGTAACAGACCTTGTTTTGGATAAAGTACTATGTCCTTAGGCTGTAAATTAAGCCTGTTCAAAGGGAACAATTGTTTCCAGAAAATATTTACCAGCTTTCAGTCCTTAAATAACCTGTGTCTTAGTATAAGAAATGTGAGAAATTATTAGAAGGAGATTTGTTTGTGTGATTGTTTTCTCAATGGCTTGTCCTTTTTGGTAAATTGTTTCTCCCTGCAGTTGCGAAAAATAACCTATTGAATTAAAGTTGCTGTTGTGACCTGTGTATCAGTTAGTGCATAATCCCATTGTTTGTGAAGTTCCATGTTGCTGTTGTAGTCACGTGGATAACAGTGAAAGAGGCTGATCGGAAGCCATTGTGCTGCTGGTGCTCCAGACAGGCCTGTATTTGGAAGCAGGAAGTGTGCTGCAGACTGGCCACTTCAGGGACAAGCTTACAGTGGAGAAAGGGGAGCACTTTCTTTATCTGTCACACTTGCACAGCATCAGTAAAATGTTACTCTGTTTTTTGAGAGGAGTGGTTAACACTGAGAGCTTGAATTAAGAAACACCTTTTATATGTAACAACATTTGGTTACCTCCAGACTGGAGGATTGTTTGTGATGGCTAAGGCAGAGAACAATTAACTTTGATGTAGATACTGCCTCTGAATTGACAGAACTCTGTAACAGTGTTTAGAGACCTTTTTACTTGCAGATAAAAGAACTGATTAAGGAAAAAAAAGTAAAGAAATTGTTGATTTTCAGAGGGGGCCTTATATGTAGAAATAATTTTTCTGGCAACAGCTGTTGCCTTTTTTTTTCAAAATCTAGTAGAAATAAAATTTTATTCACCAGTTTTTGTAAATGTGTTGTTGCTGGTACTGGCTGTGTTCCAGATATTATTGTACTTTAATGAGAGTAAAATTGCCTGTTGGAAAAGATAGTTGTATCCAAAAAACCATGAAAAATGAGAAATAATGGATTGATGCTATCTCAGAATTTTATACATCTGAAGATAAAATTAGCTATGCTGTTGTGATTTGCATTTCTTTGATAGCAACAATGATATGGCTTGTGAACATGGCTGAGGAAGATCCAGAAGCCCAACGGAAGTCCAAAAACTCCGCTTTTGATAAACAAGGTGAGCTTTGCTTTGACAAACCTTTGTCACTTTATTGGAATACATGTTTATGGATACTTGTCTTTCAGTTTTTTAAGAGTCCTGGGTGCTGTAGAAGAGTGAAAGTATGGAGGCCTAATTAAGAATGATGGATCTGTCAAGACTTGAGATATTGTTTATTTCTTGTGCAGTGAATGTTCTTGCATTCATTTTTCTGGGATCTGGGATGTTGGTGTTGAAATGACTCAATATAAAACCATCAACTGAGCTCAACTTGTCAAACTGGGATGATACAGTATAGTACCAACTCATTTATATTTGTGTTAGACAGAAATACACCTAGCCCTTTTGGCTATGCAGATAGTGTTTAAAATGTGGAGTTTGTTTATTTATATGTGTTACTAAAGCAGAGTGCAGTTTCTGAAGCTTTCAGCAAAGTTTTCTGTTTCACTGGAAAATTAAGCTGCCAATGTCAAGTAAAGAAGCTAATTAAATATTAGATGGTAGTTTATTCCTTAAATTGTGATCTTTGTTAGGTCACTGCAGAACTTCCACTTTCATGTGGATGTACTCCTGAATGCTAGGACTTGAGTGCAACATGTAGGTGCTGTGAGTGTAGAGTGTATATTTACTCCTGAATGTTTAAGTAAATATTAAAATCCTAAGAGAGGAAGTCTTGTGATTGCGTGTGCTAGTGTTAGATGTTGCTAAGTATTATGGAGTACTTCATTCTATCTTGTTCTTCTGTGATCTTATATGTGGAGAGACTTTCATATTTTAGAAGGCACATTTTTGGAGGAGTCTTAAATGCCTTTCTTCCTTTGAGCTCCAGCAAGCCGGGCCCAGAATGAAGATGCTGAAGCAGATGATGGTGGCTTTAATCAGGAATGGCAGCAACAGAGGGACAACAGAATAGGACCCATTGAATCAACACCTGAGTCACGTGCTGCTGTTCAGGCTCTACCCAGTAACTCTCAAACAAGTGATGACCCTGAAGAACGTGAGTGTGGACTGCTGTGTCTGAAAAGCTTACTAAATCTGAAGCTAGTCAGTCAAGCATCCTGAGTGCACACATGCAGGATTCTGTGAGCTGTTAGCAAGCTGAAATGATGCACTTGCTCCTGATGAATACTGATGTGCCTTATAGGAATAATGGTGGTGTTTTTTGATAGTATTTCATTTTGTTGCAGGGGTGAGTAATATTGACCAAATTGCTCTTTGGTTTGATACACAGACTCAAAACTTTTGTTGCACAAGCTGTTTTCAGACCATTACATGGTCAGTTGCATTAGCCTCTGTCTTTTTCATGCAGTGTTCTGCTGTGTGTCACTTCTTTTGGATTTTAGGCCCTGCAAATGGAGTCATTAACAGGTTTTTTTTATGCCTCAAGATTAAACTGCTGTGATCCACTTGGTAGGAAGCAATATTTAAAACCTGATTGGAGGCTGAAATGAATGCAGAATGCAATGGGCTTGCATAGTTTTGTCCAGCATCTTGCTAAGGTGAAATATCTTTGGAGAGTGTATGATATCAGATACCTGTTTTAACAGACTCATGATTTCCACTTGCAGTTCAAGCTGCTATTAGATATGCAAAGCTCTAAATAAATTAGGGTGTGCCTGTCGTGTGATACTGCCATATTTTAGCCGGTGCAGCTGCTTCCTCTGATGATCAGGTGCTCCTCTGTTTAAAAATACAGAGACTTCTACTTTAAGAACAGTTTTAAAATTTACTTATTAAAAAAGTCCATATTCAGCGTAGTGCAAATGCTTTTTAATTTCCAGAGCTTAAAAAAATAACATTGTGATGCAAAAAGTCTAGCAAGCTCTCTCAGTTAATTTTTGAACTAAAACTCTCATCTGCCCAGGCTAATAATTTTCTCCTGCTTGTATTCCAGCAGTGAGTAGTAATGATCCAGTCAGACTTGTCAGCCAGCATTATTTTACTAAAGTCTGGAGCACCCAAGGCCTGTTTCAGCAGTTTAAGGGTGTTTTAGTGCTTAAGAGCTTTTCATGAATGCACTGTTCTAGGCATTTTATTGGAGCCTGTTGAAAGAGAGTAGGGTTACCTTTTTTTTTTCATGCATTTTCTCCCTTTTTTCCTTTCCTTTCCTCTCTCCCCCCACCTTCATAATTAATCAAACATCCACCCATGTTTTGATGTTCTTAGTTCCTCGTGGAGCTCCAGAGTGAGCATTGGGCTGGACTGTAGTGTGGTGGGAAAGTAATCAGTAGGCCAGGTGAAAACAGCTGGTCACCTGATGCTGGCCCGTCTTAATTAACATCATGGACTAAAAACTCCGAACATGAACTGCTATTCAGGAAATCTTACAGTGCTTGCAGAAATAATTGAGTATTGTGCTTCCAGAATTGTTGCTAAAGTGGTAATTACTATATAAAAGAATAAGAGAGAATGAATTTTCCTGAATCTCACATCTTAGACTAAGTATCTTGAGTTTTTGCCTTTGTGATATGCTCTGTACTTACTCGCAAGTGCTTTTAAGAACTACCTGCATAAGAATTCCCTAGGAAAATTGGGAAGGCAGTGGAATATTTCGCAGTTTATAGGTTTCTAACTGGCAAATAATATATCTTGTGCAAGGGATTTATTTTTCCCCCTCCCTCAGCCAGTTCAAAGGAATTGTTCTTTAATATTCTGTTGAATATGAACCAAAAGTGGACACTCCTCCGCAAATAAAATTACAGATATCTGAGTTTGTATTATACTGCAGTTATAGGAGAATAGGAGAATAGGGAAATTCTAATTCAAGGGCGAATTAATTGAGTAATGTAGTGTTTGTTAGCCATCTTGTTTCACAGGAGTATATCACTTGATTCAGGAATGGTACGAATTCTGAAAATAAAATGTTATTTTTAGCAAGTCTTGTTAATAGTTAATGTAAATATGTATTATTCTTCGATAATTACTGACATGTAATATTAGTAGACTGATACTTAATGCTGCCATATGTTCACTTTGCAGGAGGAGTAAAGCTGGGTTTGGGAGACTTCATTTTCTACAGTGTCCTTGTTGGCAAAGCTTCTGCAACAGCAAGTGGGGACTGGAATACAACTTTAGCATGTTTTGTAGCCATATTAATTGTGAGTATAATATAAAACTGTAATAGGGATAGTTTCTTATGTTCATGAAGGACAAAGTTGTAACTGCTGCATTTTGTCTTTGATGCTGTTTATTGGGTGACCAGACTGAAAACTGGTGAGGACTTTAGCTGTGATTTTCATTGGCTGTACATCTGTCACTAAAGCCTTTAATTTAGGAAGACGTAAAACATAACCTGTAGCATTAATATTCATACATATATGTATTTTATATAATTTTTTGCTTGTCAGAGTTCCCTAATTTCTTCCTATGTCTTTTGTGTTTTGTTTTTTTTCTTTCCCTCAGGGTTTGTGCCTTACACTTCTGCTTCTTGCCATCTTTAAGAAGGCCTTACCAGCTCTTCCAATCTCCATAACCTTTGGGCTAGTTTTTTACTTTGCGACAGATAACTTGGTGCAACCGTTCATGGACCAGCTAGCATTCCATCAATTTTATATCTAGCAGACATGATTCTGAAATGGATATTTGTAGCAAATCTGGGAGGAGGAGAAATGGTTCCCCTCAGTTCTCAAGTGAGACTGAAGTATTCCAAGGCGGAATCATTACAGCTTCCCCCGATGGTGGTTTTTGGTTTGGTTTTTTCCTGAGACAACTGCTGCACTGGGCACCATATGATTTTTCCTGTGTGAAAGTGGCTTCTTCCTGACGGCCAGTCTAAGCCAGGTGCTGTTATATCAGAGGTCATCTGATATACATATCTCTGGTAAGGACCACCTGTGTGAAAATTGCTAATGCTTCCACCAGCAATGTGATCTCTTACCACAGGCTGATTGTTTTCACAGCGCTAAGGGTGCTCAGGACTTCCTTGATGTTAACAGAGGAAGCTGGCAAATCCCATGGAGCTTGTCCCTGTAACTGCTTGAAGAGAGAGAGCCCAATCTGGACTTCTTCAGCAGTGATGTTCTGACAGTGGAGCCCTGACTGTGCAACAGGAAAGGACTTTGTAGCAATTTGACAAAGGGAGAAAGTACTGTCACTCTAAGAGTTCTCCATGACTTCATAGCCTCTGTGCCTGAGTGTATTTGGTTTAGTAAATCTAAAACTTTTTTTCTTTTCCCACACTGGAACTAGAGCCTCTTCTCAGTTTTAATACTTTGCATTCTCAAGCATGGGGTGCACCTTCTTACACCTGCTCCTGTTTATTTAGCTGCTTAGACTTGGACTGAATTATTTGGCAGTAGAGGATCATAAGACCCTAATTTGGATCCTCCATTCTAAAAGGTTAATAAACTACATTAAAAAGCAGTTTGGGGACTTAACTCTTTGTGCTTTTGCAAATCATTTTGCTAGAACACCATTTCAAGCCCTATGTTTGAAAATAGTCACTAACAGCACGGACTGCATCACTGGTGGATGTTCCTTTTTGTTGGCATTCTTATGAAATAAGTAGGTGTTTGCAGCAATCCCAGATGGAGTTTAGCTTGCCAGATCTAGAGATCAAAGTGCTATTAGGAGCTCTTCTATTGCACCACTGAAATCCTTGGTCATCAAAAACGTGGTTTAGAGTTCTGTTGACCTGGTCAATAAAAATATTGGTCACTAAGCTGTCTAACACCTCAGGCTGGCAAGGATGTTTTTGTGCAGTATCTTTATTGGTGAGGATGCTTAAGTTAGGTGAGAGATTGCTTACTGTCACTAAGGAGCAGAATTCATGACCCTCTTCACTTTCATTACCGCTCTTGTGAGGAACTGGTGATTGGCAAAATGAAAGACAATTCAATATCAGTGAAAAGAAGATAGGAGATTTTGAACTTGTTATAAGAAGAGTCTGTTCAAACCTTAAAACTGCTAAACTCTGATTTCTTCTTCCTCATTTGAAAGAACTCATTTATGAATAATTGCTTGGAAATTAGATGGATGAGATGAAGTTGGTTTTGCCATAAATTCTTACTGTGTACAAGTAATGTTTTTTCTTGGGAGCCATAGGGAGTATGGCTCATTCTGTTTTACTTGCATCTTGATACTGGAGTCCTTGCCAAGTGGAGCAACTGTCACAATCCTAACACTAGCTCGTTTTACCTTTTTTTCCTGGGGTTTTGTTTCAGTGCCTATAGATTCATAGGACTGAAACACAAGAGATGCTCACCAACCATTGCCCAAGTAAAGAAAGAAAGACTGTGATGTATAAATCTGCTTTAAAACTAAGAAAGGCTTTCTCTGGTTGTCCTTGGTGTAATATATGTCTTTTCCAGTATGACTTGTTAACTAGTGTTAGCATTTACATTTTCATTAAATACATTGTCTTGTCTCATCTAAAGTACTTTCATTCATCTCATTTGTGTGCTGATTCATTGTGGATAGCATTAATAAACCGACTATATCAAAATTGCTTACAGTGGCTTTTCAAGTCAAACTTGTTTGTGTTTTCTAGTTTAAATTACTGTTCCATATTTTCTTGCAATGAAGTCTGACTTAAAACAGGTTGGTTGGTGAGGGGTTTAGAGATTTCTGTTGTCATTTTTTGATTGGTTTTTGTGTTTGGGGTGTTTTTTAACAAGACTTTGAGTTGTTTTTATACCATTGTAACTTGTTTTTTTCCTGAGCATTATATCTAAAAAAATAAAATCCCTCATGTGTTTTATTGGGCATCCCAGTTATAGTTCCATTGTATAGAACAGGTTCGCTAGGAGTTGGCATTGCTGGCATTTATGTATCTGAGCTGGCTCTCAGTTGAGGGTTGTTACTTAAATGCAGAAGTCATCTCTCTTATTTCTTTTTTGGGTTCGACGTGCACCAGGGGAGCATCAGCTCCATTAAGAGTTGCTTTAGAATATGTAGAAATGTACAAAAGCCTTTTCATGTACTTGAATAGATGTTAGATGTGCAACCCAAGGAGGAGCTGAGAACCTTCCACCGCTAGACTGCCAGTCTTCCACTTCCCAGAGCTGCTTCTGTTATTCTGAAGTGTTAATTTCTGAGCTAGTGTAGAGTTACAGTGGTGGAGACTATAAAATTTGTATTCACAGAAGCTGTTCAAGTCTGTGTTGGAATCTCAAAATAAGTTTAGAAGGGAAATTGCTTTTATAAGCAGCTATATGTTAAAGTACATTGTTTATTACCAGGTCTTAGGTATACCTTCAAAAACCAGATGAAATTTTCTAGATTTGCCTTCTCAGGCCAAATCATGGTAGCTTATGTTTCAGATGAGATCTTGCAGCTAAGGATTATCTCAGAATATAGGTCCAAATACAGCTCAGTTGCCAATAGGTTTTGTTTGCATTTGGGTTGTTACTATTCAAGAGTGAAGGTGGTGTCACTTTTCTTTGTCTTGAAACACCGATCTAATTTGAGGATTCACCTCAGTTAGATTGTTGTAACTGAAAGATTTCTCATAAGTGGTCTGCATTTTTTGAGAGAGTTTCCATTATTATTAAATTAGTATGTTAATGAGAGTGCATAGCTCTGAAAGAACTATGCTGAGTAGATTCATCCCTTCTGTGCTCAGGCAGATGGACTTGTGGCTGTTCCAGTGGTCATACTTTGAAACTGGCTATCACAGTAGCTTTCTCCCCCCATTCAACTTACATCAATAGGTCTCCTTCTTTGGCTAAGATTCAATTCAATATATAAATGAGAAGGCATAATAGTTTTCTTAAATTCCAGGCACTTCATTTGTCTCTATTTTTTTTCCCCTTTTATGGGAGGATTTAATCCAGGGCCAGAAAGAGTCTCCTGGAAGTTGGTTTTATAACAAAAGGCTTAGGGTGCTGTTGTGCCTGTGTATGGCTATTATGGTCACACTCAAATTCAAGTGTCATCGTGTAAGGTGCATCCTGAAGGTGTGAGAATTTGATACTGCAACACATTCACAATAGTTCTGGATGGGCAGATGATGACTTCTTTGAGCCAGAAAAATCAAGGGCTGTGCTCCACTACAAATGGCTGATCTCAATGTACAAAGCAGACACAGGCTACTTCAGGCATGGGAGGCTGGTGCTTCTCGAATATACACATATATATCTGTACCTATAGACATACAGATCCATGGACTGTGGACCTGGAGATGACAACTCTTCTGCCATTAGTGCAGTCAAGGATTAAATATGCAGAAGGAAATTTTGAGTTGATGGTACTGTTCAACAAAACTTATCAAAATGCTTTATTTCAAAAATTGCTTCTGACAATGCTGTTGAAACAAGTTTAATAGACTGTGGAACATGTCTGCACTGTGGTTGCAGTTCAGTGGTAACTTGGTCATCGGAAATGTTGAAATAAACTAGAATGGAATTATTTTACACTCAAAGCATTTGCTGTTTTCTTTTTTACAGACACTGGTTTGTACATAACTTGAATTAAATGTGAATGTTTTTTAAACATCTTTCTGGTTCTTGATAAGATATGGTTTTGATAGATTATTGAAAATTTTCCTGTATTTGTCTAATTATTAAAATAAAAGTTGCATGGATCCTGATTCATCTTGCTTTTACTACATTATTTTAAAGCCATCACTTAAAGCTCTTGGAGGCATGAGCACTGTAGTTATTTTTACTCAGCATTTAATGAGTAAGATTCCTTTCTTAAGGCGTTTTAAGTTGCTGCTGTATTTCCTACCAATAGAGCTTCAACTGATTTTTGTAGAATTACTTTCTTCTAAAAGCTACTTTTTGTGTTCCTTTAAAGAGTCAGTCAAAGCCTGTTGCAAATGCACCCATAAGGTATAATTAAGGCATGAAAAATGAGATTATACTGAAACACCAGCTGGTACAATGAAGATTACCAGAAAAATACATAGGATGTTCAGAAAGAAAACACTTCATGAACAGTGTTGTGTATTGTGTATTGTTATTTTGAAATTGATTTCTTATCAATATGATTGAAACAGAGCTTTGGGGTTTTTTCATTGTTTTGGAAAAGTATTCACTGCAAAGTTCAAATTTGTTTGAGTTGACGAACTTCTGTTGAAGACAGTTTGGGGTTTTTTTTTGGGGTTTAACCATTGTCTCTACATGAAAGACCTAAAGAGAGGTCCATCCTGGTAAGTAGAAAGTAACGTACAGGTGGTAGGAGGCCCATGTGGATGAGCAGGGAGCTCCTAACTGAGCCCAAACAGGAAGTGGAGAGGAGGTGGGAGCAGGGGCAGATGACCCAAACAGAGCATAGAGTTGTTTGCTGATCTTGCAGGGATAGTGTTAAGAAAGCAAAGGCCCCTCTAGAATTGCATCTGGCTGGAGATGCAAAAGGCAAGAAGGGAGACATTCTACAATTATGGGAAGGCATTTTACAATTATATAATGGCAAAAGGAAGACTTGGGAAGAACTTCAGGCAGAAGGTGCTCCTCTCCCCCACCCCTGCTGAGTGGGGCAGGGTACCTTGTGACAAATGACATGGAGAAGGCTGTGGTAGCTGTTGCCTTCTTTGCCTCAGTCTTTATTGGTGGGACGTGCTTTTAAGAATCCCATTTCACTGAGACCAGAGGGAAAATCTGGAACAAGGTAGATCTTGATGGAAGGGGTCAGCTTAGGGAGCTTGCACTCAAACTGGATGTACTTCAGTGTGTGAAGCCTGACAGGTTGCATCTGTAAGTGCTAAGGGAGATGAGTGATGTCATTGCAAGGCCACTCTCGATTGTCTTTTAATGGTCATGACGGCTGGAAGGGCCTCCTGCAAACTGGAAGAGAGCAAAATTAGGTCCTATCCTCAAGAGGAGCAGTAAAGAAGAGTGGGTAAGCTACAGATCATTCAGCCTTGCTCCAGTCCCAGGGAAGCTGACATGGAAAATCATGCTGGAAAGCACTTCCAAGTACCTGAAGGACAAGAGGATGATTTGGAGTAACTAGCAGGAATTTATAAAGTGAAAATCATGCTTGACCAACTTCTTTGCCTTCCACAATGGCTTGCTCATTGAGGGGAGAGCAGCTGATGTTGTTTACTTGGACTTGTAAAGATTTTCACACCATTTCCCATAACCTCACCTTAGACAAGCAGATGAAGTATGGGTTAGATAAGGGGATAGTGAGGTGGACTGAAAACTGCCCCAAGGGTTGTGATCAGCAAGACAGAGTCCAGTTGGAGGCAAATCACAGGGCGCAGTACTGAGGTCAGTGCTGTTCAGTTGATTTATTATTTGAATGATGAAAAGGAGTGTTCCCTCAGCAAGTTTGCAGGTGACACAAAAATTGGAAGCAGTGTCTGACAAACCAGGTGACTCTGCAGTGATTTAGAGGGACTTCAAAAGGCTGGAGAACTGGATGGAAAGCAATCTCATGAAGTTTAACAAGGGAAATACAAAACCCTCCACCTGGGGAAGAATAGCCTCAGGCATCAGTACCTGCTGGGGTCTGAACAGGACTTATCTTAGGCTAAATACTCAACTTGGAGCTACAATCTAATATGCTAATTTAATTACCCCTGTGTTTTCTTACTTGCAGTTTTTAATATAATCTTCTGGGAATAGGTAAATAAGATTCCTTTATTGACAGTGTCAGCTCTCATAAAGAACTCAGCTTGATGTGTAGCAGTTACTGCTAGATTTTTTTTTAATTACCAAGAAATCTCAATTAAAGTTATATTTAAGGGCACATTCTGGCCTAAAATGTCAGGAGTTTGTGGACTCTGTAGAGAAAAGTGTCTGCCTTCATTGGAAGGAACTAACAGAACTGAGAACTGGGTAAGGAAACAATCAATGGCTTCCTGAATTTTACAACCTGTATTTGTTTCTCTTCTCTTTAAATCATGATATGTTGCAGGAAAGATGATTTTAGCTTGGCATCAAGTGACAGTGGTGGTTAGTACTAGTGTAATTGGATTCAATTTGATTTTTCTTGAGTTTAAAATCAGTTTTTAATCTAAACTGACTGGAATAATGAATAGACTTCTGTGTTCATGTTAATTTTCTGATTTCAGTAGTGTTAGATAGGGGTTACCCACTTTGATCTGGGGTAATGCTGCTGTCAGAATGAAACATTGTACTTCTTGCTGGCTTTGTAATACAAGTCAGCATGAACATACTTGGAGAATGCCTCAGAGCACAGCTGGATGTTCATCGAGTGCAGCAGCTCTATATTTGATTGAATCAATGGTTTATTTAACCATCCTCAGTAACAAAATGCTAATCACTGATTCAATTCATACTGAAGTGAAGAGCTCCAGCTACCATGTAGTTATTGGCACACTTACAGCCCTGCCTGGGCCTCACTGATACAGTTTGGTAATGAGATGCATGACAAATTCTACTTCCAGTTGTTCCTATGAGGGAGGAATTAATTCAGCCTTAGACATAACAGCATACCTGTGGGCATCAAGGGGAACATTTGTAAGGACAGAAATGGCAGCATGAAGCAGATAGAGGCCTGATGAGACCCCACGGTGCAGAGGTGCTGCAAGGGGGTGATTATTGTTTGGTGGCAGTGCCTGCCCTGGTGTCTGCAGGCAGCACCCAGCAATAATCACTTCTAAAGCTGTAATCACAGCCACATGGCAGCACTGTGCCTTTTTTACTGCTTTCTATTCATAGTGCTCGTAACAAGGGATTAAAGAGCACGATAAAAATATATACTTGAAAAAAGTAGACTGTTATAAAATGATTTCTTTTTGGAGGACTGTATTTAGTACATGATGAATCCTGTAGGGGAGGCGTGTATGCATTTCCAGTCACTGCTAAGGTTTTGAAACTATTTTAAGAACAGCAGAACCTGGCTGTTGTCATAGTAGCAATAAACCTTTTAATCCCACTTCCTCTGGAGATGAAGCTGTTGTGTACATAATCTGCTTAAAGATTGTCAAGGCTGTTTATGTGACAGGGAGCTAGGGATACAGTGCTGAGAAGATGCTACTTGTTGCCCTGGAAAATTTAGTACTTTTTGTCTGCTTTGATAGTGTTTGAGATTTGCTGAGAGGTTGATCTTATGACAAGCTGGTAGGAGAGCAGTCATCTGGGAAGTCAGCCTTCATCTATACCAGTGTTTTGGCATTGACAGCTTGTTATGGTTAAATGAAACTGTTCCTAGGTAGTTCCTCAGCAAGGGATTGCTGAGATCATGCTTCTCCCATAGTTTAAAAGCATCCTCTTTGAGGAAGTCCTTTCATCCTGAATGCTTCCATTCCTTCCAGAAGTCTCTGAGGCTTCTGCATCAACATTGAGTCGTATTTTTGTGTTGCTGAATAGTGAACAAAATTAACACTTCCTTGATGCATTTGGATAATGCAGACTGACTTATTCTTAAATGTACAAGAGGTAGTCAAGGCAAATCTGCAGACAACTGAGAAGTTCTTCAGCTGTGTTTTGGAGATTGGTTTAGCTGGGTAATGAGAGTTTTAAATGTCATGTCAAAATAATCATTATAATAGAATTTGTCATCCTGAACCAAAAATGACGTGAGTGTTTGTTCACATGTATCTAGAACTAAAAGAGGCCTTTCTTCTCACCAGATCTAGTTTCTCAGTAATTACTGACATTTGCACCACTGCCAGTTTATTTGGTGTAGTCTGGTTACAGGACCAGATTGCATAAGGCCTATGTCCTGCAAATAATCAGTGGGCATCTTTTATTTGAACCAGTATTTCAGTTCATATGTACTGAACAGTTATAAATAATAGCAACAGTTAGGGAATTTTTACTTGTTTGTTTCCCTGTTTTGGTCTTAGTATTTGTTTGTTTTCCTGAAGTCTGCATATTCTGTCAGGATGGACAGTCAGTCTTCAGGAAAAAAATCACACTGCAGAATAGATGAAAGAATGTTTCTAAGATTATTTATTTGCAAATTAAAAAATATATTTGCCCCTCTATAAAGTTTTGAATATGGATAAGTGTTTTTCTGCTCATTCTCCTTCTTTCCAGCAACCCTTAATTCAACATGACATGGAAAGATGTATTAGGCAAACCATTGACTATTGTGTTGTCATCAGATCTAATTACTCCTCGGGGTGCGTTGCTCACTGGCTTACTGAGACCATCATTTGAATCCTGTGCATCTGACCTGCCCTTGCAGGCTCTGGAGATGCTGGCAGGCCCCAGTCTGCTCCAAGGGACAGGGAAGATGTTTCCTTCTTCTTCCTCTTTCCTTGTCACAGCGTTGACCTGAGTTTTGTGACAGGTGGGAACTGTTTCTTCCTCTTCTTAGATGGTAGAAATCCTAGTAAAGGATTGAAGGGGGTTTTATTTCAGTTTATATAAAAGTCACCTGTCACTACTTTGTATTTTTCTTACCTAGTTGATATCTTGAGGAGAAATCAACCCAGTTTGGGATAATTCTGTTAAAGGTATCAATTTTTATTTTACTGAGCTGTATTATGCTGAATTGTTTTGATCTGGCTGATGTGCAGACAGAAGCAGAATGGAAAAAGGTACCTGTGTATCCATTAACACCTCTCTCGACACCTACACTATTGAGATGTATTATACCCATTTGTGTCAAGGATTTTGGTCACAATTTTAGTAGGTATCCTTTTGGTGCAGTATTGTAGATCAAAACCTGTAAATCATTTAGTTTTATGTGCAGCTAAATTCAAGTTCTGCCAAATTGCATGAGATATGGCTAATGCTTATAATAGTGGCAAAAATTAAATCTCTTGTTTTAATAGAAGAGCAGATTTTATCAATAGTCTCTAAACTCTGCAGGATGAGATCATCATTACATCAATGTCTTACACAGTGCTGACTATTTGGACACATGGAACAATGGTGTTTGTCTTCAGTTATTAGAAAGAAATTGAATAGCTGGGGACAAAGGTTTCCCACTCTGGTGTGGGAATGGTCAGTGTCTCCAGGTGCTCCTTGGTCTTTAGGGGGTTTTTATGTTGGTTTGATTTGGTTTTGTTTTTTCAGGTTTTACTATGAATATAAAGATTAATATAAAGATGAAAGCTCTTAATACTTCATCTTGTAATGATTTTGTATAAAATGCATTTACCCTAGTAGACTTCCTAGATAGAGGTTGCAAATGCTGCACTGGCTGCTAGACATACCACTGGGGATAAATCAGGGATAAGTGAAAAGGCTGCAAGAAAAAACAGATTGGAGGGCTCACTACAGTTAGTGGCATACTATCTGTCTTTTTAAAAAATCAATTGTTAAAATAATTGCCATTGTTAACTGGGGATAATAAGCTATCTACTAAGAAAATACAGTGCTGTCTTTCACAAGTGTTGTGTGAACATTGCATTGTACTTTTGTGTCTGTGACTGGGAAATTTAGAGGATACAGCAATCTAGGTATTTACCTGAGAAGGTCAGGTATGTGAAGATTTATTTTGCAGGGTTTGTACCAAGTGGCTTGGTTTTTCGCTCTGAGCAGTTATTTAAGAGCCATTCTTTCATTTTGAAATTCTAGGATAGTGAATTGTGCCTCTTGTGTTGCTGGAAAAACTTCAAAGAGAGAGTGAGATAGCTTAATGATTTTCTTCTCAAATGTTCCCAGGGCCCCTGTTAAATACACCAGAAGCTGGAACACTCGTGGTCCACTTTCAGACAGATCCTGAACGAGTATGATTTTTGTGTCTCAGACTCTCAGAGGTATGAACGTGATGAGAAAGCTGCATTTCTGGCTTGTGTGTGCCTCTGAGTGAGAGAGGAGTAGGTGAATCTCTGGCTCAGAGACCTGTGAAGAAGCAAAGTATGTCTCACATGAGCCATCCTTAGCTTGGCAGCCTCATACTGCCATTTGCTTCTAGTGCTAAAACCAGCATCACTGAGTGTGGTGATGCAGTCAGATACTGTAGCTCCCACCCTTGATGGAAAAGCACAAGAAGTTTCACTTCTACCAGTGTCACTTTCTGCAATTTTCCTGCAATCCACAAGAGCAGGAGTGGGTGTTCCCAGGGGTTGCTCCCCTGTTTTTTTCTTAACTAGCTCTGTGTTTCCTTCTTTCATATATCTCAAACTCATATGCAGAGTGAAAGGTGGAATAGAGAAAGAATATGCACAAAAGAGCTGATAAATTTGTCAATGGTGTCTCTAAATGTAGCATGTACTGTAGTGAGAAGTTTAACACTAATTTTTTTTTCTGATTTAATATGGCTATGCAATAACAAGAGAGGCACTATTTGGCTGAGACCACAAAAATCACTGGTGTTTTCAAAATTACAATTGCAGTCAAGCCCTTAGTAATTACAGAAATATTCTTCCAGCTGAGCTGTCTTTCCTAGAACATGTAGAGGATCTGGACATGATTTCAAAACAGTCCTAGAAATACCTTGCCATGTAGTTTTCAATCCTTCTCCTTAAACCTGGTTCACAGAGTTCACATTTTTTGATATCAGCATCTTCTCTGAACACTTGTCTTAAGTTTCAATTCTTTCTTGGTCCCTTTATGACAAATGTCCAGAACAAAACATTACATTTTCCCTCCAGCAGAGTGGAGGGAGAATCTGGAGCTACTTCATTCCCTTACAGAGCACTGCTTCTATGTAATACAGTCTAGCAGTGCTTTATTATTTTCCCCTGTTATGTTGTCACTAATTTCTGTCTTAACATGCTATTTCCCCAACACTCCTAAGACTGCTGTTTGCTGTGCGTCCATGTGCACTGAATTCTTGTGGTTTTAATTGTTTTTCTCAGGTATGCTGTTCTGCCTTTTTCCCCAGCTGAATTCACTATTGGTGTTTGCTTCTTTCTCCAGTTTGTCTGTAACTGTGGAGTCCAGCAGTGACTAAAGGTAAGAAGCTACAGTTCAAGTTAAGTCTTGTTGCAGTAGGTCTAGTGATTTTTGCATCATTCTCCCACTGCAATTTTCATGAGCTTTTAATTCCTACTTCTTGCTTCATCAAATAATATTTTAAATCAAACCAAGCAGTAACCAAATAGTAACAATTCCCATATCTTTGTAGAAACTCCTCTCATGCTACTCCTTGTTTTCATTTTACATTGTTATTTCAGTAGTGTCTCTTACCCCCTTGCTGTTGCCAAGATTCTGTCTGTATCCAAGGCAACTTAAATAATTTTGAGAGTAAGACAGTGAGAGATGATGTATCAATTACTAATATCCAAGTAGACGGCCTCTGTGGCACTCCCTTTGTGCATCATTGTAATTCTGCTTGATTTAAACTGTTTGGGTGCAGTGTGTACAGTTGTGGAGACAGGGAAGATTCCTCACTAATGAAGACCTGCTGTTTTGTAATGCTGCAGCATGTTCCAGCCTATTCCAGTGCCATGTGCATCACGTGGGATCTGGGCTGACAGCCAGTGCAAATGTTTCTTCAAGGACTTTAGGACATATTCTAATTATGTTTAGATTCTCCCACTCTCTTTTCATCTGAAGGATGTCACTCTGCTCATTTCAAAGTGTGGTGCAAAGTGCTCCATCTGCCAGGATGAGAGGGGTCTGCTTGTGCACTTGTGTGAGAGGCAGTAGGATGGCTGGCTTTGTGAGCAACTCTTTAACCTCCAGCTGTGAGAAGTCCCAGGCCTTTGAACACTGTCAGGGCTTGGCCAGCTTCCAGCAGTGTTTTCATCCAGTGCTGGAGGAGATGTAAAACTTCCTGGAAGAAAGAGCTTTATTTCTCTGAGCCTAGCAGAGAAAAAGGGGCAATGGGTGGTGGGATGAAGCATCTGAAACTCTCCGTAGCTGAAAAAAGCAACATTTTATGGAGAAAAGTGAAGAAAAAAATGTATTTGGGGGAGCTCTGCACATGAACACTTGTATTCTCTCTCAATCTGGTATTGAATGTATGTGATGGTACTACAGGATCCTTTTAAGGGGAGCTGGAATTGCAAAACAGCATGCAAGAGTAAAGGCCATTATGCAATACTGTGCACTGGAATGGAACTCTGTGAGCTGAATACAGTGAGCACAGATCCATGCCTATGTGCTGTATGGCAAATGAGAGTCTGCCTTTCTCTGGATGTGTAGAACAGTTTGAAGGCTTCTGAAAAGCTGCAGGCTCAGCCTGAAGGAAATGTTCCTGATGTGGGGAGGAAGGAGAGAGACACACTCTCCTGTCCTTAATTTGCAAATTCCCCAAGAGCAAACCTGCATTCTTGTCTCTGCCCTGGTCTGTGCCCCCTGGCCAGACAAGCAATGCTAAATGGCATGGGTTCTTTCCCGGGGAGCCACATGTAGTATCACCTCAGACAAATTAATTTCTCAAGGGTGATGTTGTTACATCAGATACTTGGCTAATTAATGATTCTTATTGTCTAGGCAAGTGCATTAATTAACTGGATACATAAGAAAGTCTGGGTCAAACTTCAGAAAGTCGGCCAGACTCACTTAATCCCTTGTGGCTGCTGGGATCACCCTGCTCTGTGATGACCTGAGTAATCAGGGTGTTGAGTCTGGCAGGTCTCAGTCCTGATTCTCACAAGTTCAGTAGTGCTCAGCAGCCATTTGCCACCCTGTTGTGGGTGGCAGGTGTATACAGGAGTAAGTTTTTGTTTGAATTCTGGGGCCAGTGTTGTTACGGATAGAGCTGAAGAGAGGGAAGGGTTACCAGGGTTTAAAATTTCTAGCCTGCATGTTCCTAACAGAACAGAAGCCACCTTCAAGTGGTACATGGCCCAGTAAATGTGGTTGCCTCTGATAGAGATAACCCTTGTGACAGCTTTCAAGGGAAGATGAGACTGTGGCAGCATTTGTTGTTGGATAGATCTTCTCCTGGGAAAAAACCCAGGAATTTTATGTTTTGTTCCTTCCGTCTTGCTCAAATGTAAGATTAAGAGAGAGGAGGAGAAGCTGAGGTTAGCTCTCTTTGCCTATACATGATTTGTATTGCTGTAAGCTTGCTTACCTCAATATATGTAAGATCAAAGTCAGGCTGTGCTCTTGGGACTGGGTGCACTAGGCATTTGGCTTGAAGAAGTTTCTTTGTACTTTAATGGGTACTGCAAGGGACTCCCAAGAGAATTCTTCAGATGAAAGCGGTTTTTCTGTGGATGGGCTGCACAGTCTCATTATTGCTCTGGCTTTTGCTGCACAGCACATATGTTACTGCAGGGCTGTCAGCCCTTCAGTCGATTTCTACAACGCAATAAAAATAAGTAGATTAACCAAGCAAAGAAGATTAGAGACACTTTGGGGAAGGAAAGGGAAGGGAGGAGGATGAGCAGCAGGGAGTATAAAAAGAGACCACAAGACTGTGATTGCCAGACATCCTGGTGCATGTTGCACAGGGTGGCTTTCTTTGTCCCTTTTGGGTTTGGGTTGGGCAGGCTGAATAGAACTGATCCCGACACCATGTCCAAAGAGAAGCTGGAGTCACTGGTCAAGAACATGGAGATCATGCTCTCTGAGGTAGAGCAGCTGAAGATCCACTGCACCAAGCAGACGGAGGAGGTGAACCAGGTGGTACAGGAGCTGCGCCGAGAGAACAGGGAGCTGACAGAGAAGTATGAGCTCATCTGTCAGGACCTGAAGGAGGCCAAGGAGGCCATTGCCCAGCTGCAGGACACAAAGTTTGCCTTTGAGGCAAAGGAGCGGCAAGCACAGAAGCTCAACCGGCAGCTGTGAAACGGCAGGAAGGAGAAGCAAGAGATTTCTTACCCTGATCTAAGAGTAAACAGAAACCTTCAACTGCTGCAACTGGAAATCCCTGGATTGGTAAAAGCAACCCTTTCCCTTTCTCCTCAGACTAAACCTGTGTGCTGGAAAAAAAATCGTCTCTGTGGAGGCAAGATGTCAGGCGCAGCTGGAATTCTACCCCAGAAGGCTCCTTTGTTAATGACTAAAGACCTCATTATGCTGGGAGAGAAATCTCATTCCAGAATCCCTTGTCAGAGATCTGAGCCATGGGCATATGGAAACAGCTGCCAGGATCTGGGCACCTTCTCATGCCCTGTAGGGGTTGTACAAGGACAGAGCCTGGGAAAAGAACTGTCACTGCCTTGAGCCACTTGAGAGAGCTGTGCCGGGAGGGTCTGCTGAGATGGAGAGAAGGATCATCGTCTTGACAGCCCCTGTTGCTCTGTTTTCTTGCTGACTTTTCTCTGCTGGGCAGCAAGGCTGTAATGCTGTCCTTAGTAGGGTGTCAGCTTCTTTGCTGCCTGATGCTGGAAGACATCAGCAGGAGCTTATGTCGTGCCTCATGCTTCCAAGTACTTTCTATCAAGGGCATGTTGTTCCAGAGGATCTGTTAATGCAATTACAGTCGGTGTTGTCCTCTTCCAATTCCAAAGTGAAGTATAAGAACTGGAAAGGTTTCTGTCTCCATTTCCATTTCAATAGCATTAAATCCTAATGACTCTGTGTTTAGTATGCTAGAGTTAAAACCTCTGCTGAATATAACACTTTTTTAACCAAAGGGCTATGTTTTGGCACCGGATTTATTTTTCTTTAGCGGAAGTAATGTATATAAATGGACTGGGAATTACAAGGGATAAATGTACGTGGGCGTGGGGGTGAGAATTGCTTGTCAGAGGTTTTGCTTTCAACTTTTCTCTCTGCTCCTGTATCTCCTAAGCAGCATTTGTGGTAGGCAGTGCCAAGCCCAGCAAAAAGCAGGTGACTTTAGACTCCACAGTGAATAGCATGAAGTCTCTGGGGGGAGTGTGGAAAGAGTGCTGAGAGAAAAAGCCTGAATGTTTAAATGGAGAATAGCTGGAATAGTTCCAGGAGGATCTTTCTTCATGTTGGCTGTGATGTAGCCAGCTTCTTTCTTCCATCCAAAGCTTTGCTGTATTGTTATCTCTGCCTGGCAAGCTCCCTATTCCCAGCAAGGGCTGATGCTTGTGAGAAGCTGTTTCAATTGCCGAGGGCCTCAGGGTGTGTGTGGCACCAGGAGCCCAGGTGCACTCTGTGGGGGGAAGGGAGGGAAGGGAAACCTGCCTGCTTTGGTTTCCCTAAAGGTTTGGGCAGGGCAGAATAGTTCAGCAAGACTTTCTCTTAGGACTCAGTCCAACCGTGGTGAAAATAATTGTAGTTTTGTCAATCATTACAAAATACTGAGATCAGGCCTAGAATTAGCTGGTGGTTGTTCCTTCTTTGCCCTCCTCTCTGCCACATCAGCCTGCGCCCAGTCCAAAGCCATTGGAAATTCTGATTTTGACTGAGCTCTGGGCAAGACCTTCTGAGCAAAGGGCTGATGTTTGTGTGGCATCCATGGAGAACAGGTTTTTCTGGTTTTGTTTCGTGTGATAACATGTTTTGTTAAATATGCGTGATATAGACTTTAATTTTTTTGCTATTTTGGGTGGAGCAGATTGGATTATCCAGAAAACATTTGGGAGTTTGGAGAGTGTCCTTTATGTTTTCAAATGTTATCTGAATACAAATAGCCAGCCTTGACCCTTTGCTCCTTGCTCACCAGTGATATCTTGGGGAGCACGAGAAATCAACATTAATCACTATATTTGTTTGTATAAGAACTAGAAATGTTTTCCCTTGAAATCAGTTCTCTAGCTCAAATCTGCTTACCACCTGTGATTTCTTCAACTTTTCTATATCATTAAAATGTAAAACAAAAATAAAAGGAAAACAAACAGCTGAGAGAGTGTCTGTTCTGGATAAGGACATTTAATGCATGTATATGTTACTTTTTGAGTGTGGGTGTTTATGCTTGCTGAATATAATTATTCCTGTTTAAATCCTGTCCATCAAGGAATGGACAAACAGAGACCCTCCAGATCTCTCTGTGTTCACAGGTTAATCTCTCTAAATGAGATTCTCGGTGTGGCTGCCAAGTTTGCCCTACGCAATATTTAAATCCATGATACTGAAAAAGAAAATGGGATCACAATGTCCTTATGATCAGTTTCTTAATAATTAGCAGGATTCAAAGTGTCTGCTTATAAGGAAAGCTGTTAGAACAATTTCCTGTAAATAACCTAAGATTTGGGTTGGGACATCAGTAAAACTAGATGTGCTATTCAATGCTGGAAAAAATTAACACGACTTCTGTTCCAATAGACTCAGTTGTGTCCTGGTTTTGCTTTACATGACTTAAAATTAGGATTCGTAGGGCTGGTTTAAAAACAATGTTCATTCCATTACATGTAGTTCCTCTGGTTTTTTACAGGCAAATCTTTGTGAATCCAAGTATATTCTTAGCAATGGAATAGTGCCTCCACTTGTATCCTGAGGTGCAGTGTACTGGAGTGCCTTTCACAACAAAGTTTGCACAGAATTAGTCACAGCACTTTGAAGTTGTTTTTTGCTATTTGAACACTGACATTATCATTACATGCTGCTGCTTTTCTTCTTTAAACGGCCTAAGGATGAAGAGCTGAAGCTTGGTGTATGCCTATCAGCTTGTTTAGAAAGCTGGCCTGAATAAAAGTCTCGCCTGATTTGGTTGAGAATCAAAATAAATATGAAGTGACAGGCTTGCCATTTCACTCATCCTGGAAATGGATGAAGAGAGGAATCCAATTCTTTGAATACAAAGAGTAAATTTATTTGAAGGCTCTCTTGGAGAGCACAGCACAGGAATTGGCTCAGCTGTCAAGAAGGCACTAAGAGAAGAGAATCCTGCCAGACCAAGTGCCTGTGAGTTGCTGTTCCTGGAGCAGATTATAGCAAAGTACTGATGACTGCATTGGTTTCCACGGTTCTGAGCCACATTATGTGAAAATGTCCAAGAAGGCAGACTAGGTAGGAATGAAGATGATACCTCTTTGTTCTCTTTCACTGCTGACTTCAGTGGCTGCATGCTGGAAAAACACAATAAAATCAGCTCTGCTTGTAGCTGTATCTATACAAAAGTTGTACAAGTCAGCTCCTCTGCAGCAGTCCTCAGCACATGAAAGAGTCCATGTGTGGCCAGGCCTCTACAGCAGAGATAAACAAGTGCAAGAGATACTGCAAGAGGATAGCAGGCTTTGGTGCAGTTAACTTGTACAGCAGAGCCCATCGGTGTGTAATACAATTTCCAGCCATCCTCTAAGGACTTTGTAATGTCTCCTGAACATGGAATTGAGCTGCTTTTCCTGAAAGGTTGACAGGATTCGTTCTGTATACTGAGAAGCTGTCATTCAGAGGGCTAAATGACATGCCTATCTTTCAAAGTTAAGAGTCTGGGAAGAATTCAGTTACTGGTGCACTATTCAAGTTTGGAAAAAGCTCAGTTTAGGTTAAATCAAAACTTACTTTACTGTCATTTCCTTAAAAATCATAAGTTAAAAAATCAGTATGTCAAAAGTCTTACTGTTTTCAGAGTAAGCTGAAGCCTGCAATTTTCAGACCCTTGTGCAGCTGATGGAAAGAGAGACATGCTATAATGTCCCTAGTAGCAGTGGACTTGATTTGACTTCCCAGAGGCCCTTATTTCTTTACCTTCTCCTTCAGCCATCAACACACTTGCCTAGGATGTAAGATTACTGTTCAGTATTATCCTGTGCTTGGAAATATTTCAGCATATCCTCTGGGTAAAATGCAAGTAGTAGGCTAAATGTAATGGCTGTCCATTTCCCTTGATTAGGCCATTGCTCTTATCTAAGAAACTGAAAGCAAAGCAAGATACACATCCCATTTTTTTATCAATGTGACCCAGCATAATCACAACACCCCAGATCCTTGCTCTTTGGCTAAATGGCAAAGTGAGCAATCAATAACACCAGTTTGTAGTGTGACTATGCCATGGTTTCCTGATCGCAGCCGCTCCTGGGAGGCTCAAATTCTGAAACCAAACTGAACACAGATTCTTCTTTTCCTTGCATGAATGCCCAAGCTTCTCTTCTGGAGGCTTTGTGAGTATTACCTGAATTTTTTGGTTGCTGCTCAGCAGGAGAGGACAGGAGGTAGAAGAGTTAGGTGTTAAGTACCCCCTGAGGAAGAAGCAGGGTGCTTTGGTTTTATTTCTCAGTAAATAATTTCTCTGAAGTCAAGTCTGTTTTGCCCATGACAGCAACCAGTGAGTAATCTTCCTGTATTTATCATGTTTGACAAGTTTTTCCACCAGTTTTTCTCTCTCTGTTGTGTTGAGGATGAGGAGTGATAGGGCACCATGGTGGGCATCTGGTGACCAGCTAAGTGCTATGGTGCTGTGTTAGCCATAACTAGTTAGACTGGAACCCTGTCCAGTAAACATGCAGGCCTTTAGACAGTCTTTGGACACAGCCTCTAGCAATAAGGAATCCTGGAGGAATCCTGGTAGTTTATTCCCATGAAAAGTATAACAAAAGAGAAAGCAGAAGCCTTACTGCTGACCTCTGGCCATGTAACTGTTGAAATCCCAATGCTCCTGGGAGGTTGCTCCTTGACAAAAGCACTGCAGTGATCAGGCTAGAAGGGATACTGTGCTCAGCAGTATCCATTCACTGTGCATTCATCTCAACTGTTTCTTTTTGACCTCATCTGGGACACCCAGATGCCCACCTAGCCATGGATAGACCTGGTGGCAAGAGGCAAATGCCTGTGGTCCTTCTGTGTTCATTCCACAGTGCCCCAGCAGTGTCTTACCAAGAGATGACAATGGTCTTGAATCAGTGGATTATCTTGTTTTCACTAAAAGATAAGTGGTGAAAATAATTTCAACACAAGGATCATGTCCTTTCTCCCAGAGGAAAGGTACATATGCAAAACTTTCTGTGAAACCACAGGGCAAAGGTTTACTTCATATTTGCATTGCCTTTTTCTAGGTAAGCAGTGGCCTCAATCCTACTCTAACAGCTCAAATCCTACACTAACAGCTTCTGATTTTGTCACATCGCTGCTGGAACCAGGAAGCATGAGCAGATTATTCTTTCCTTTTTTTAAATAAAATAAATTTAAGTGATGTTTCATGTTGCTTAGTTGTGGTAAAAGTCTGCTCAGTTCTTTTTTTTTGTTTCAGCATCTCAGGAGCTCATCTATTAAGTCTGTATGGGGTTAAAATTAATGCAGATGTGTTTACACAGTATCTGCTTTAATGCAGTAGGCACAGCTGTTTTTTGGATGTATTCTGGCTAGATTCCAACGTGAGCAGTCATATTTTCCCTGTCTCTGTACTCCCTTGTAGCTTATCAACAAGAACACAAGAACTACAAGAACATTATTAAACTTGGTGTTTAAAAAAGAAGCATTAATTGAGGGTCCCACTGCTATGAGAGGCATTTTAATTATTGAGTATTTATAAATTCATCTGAAGTTGGGGGGGGGCAGGGGGGGGGTGGTTTGCCTTCTAGTTTTTGAATCTTTGGGATTGGATTTCCAGCTTTTTCTTACCAATGGGCTAAAAGCTTTAAACTGATCTGAAAGTTTGGTTTATTCATAGAAAGCCAAGGCTTCAGGTGTTGGTTTGACCAAATATCATGAAGCGTTAGGATATAAGGTGACACCTAGCAGCACAGTATTAGCCAGTGGCTAATTGAGAGTACAGGTGGAAAAAGTGCTCACGTGCTCATGTAACCACTCTCTGATGCTAAAGGAGGGATCACAACTTGGCCCAAATGTATTTTCCTTAAAGGAAAATTTGAATCTACCGAGGCAGGACAATCATTTCTCTATTGTCAATTAGGCATTAACATGTCCAATTTTTGTTTCTCCTGACAAGGATAACATAGGTAGCCATACACCTGCACCACCATTAGATGTTCTTCTGGGGTGTATTGTGTTTCTCATTATCTGGTGGTTCCCCTGCTCTTTGGTGGAGGTGTTGCCATTTGTGTTGGGTTTCCTGTTAGGGCTTATCCTTGTTTATTGTGGCAGAGTTAGCTTTGACAGGAAAGTACAGGATTGCTTTTGCTTGTGGAAAAGATGTGACTTTTATTTGAACTCAGTCCCCTGTGGGATGAGTAATGGTAGGATTGAGCACTGTGTACCTTTCATGGCTAGCTGCTAGACAGGGATTGAGCAGCAGGGAGAAGAGAGCCATGTCCCTGAAATTAAATTGCTTCTGTGTCTCATGCATTTATGAGTCTGCTAGAAACTTCCATTTGGAGCTGTGCACATCTAGGCTTGTGAACAGTTGGCAAGGATATTGTCCCTTTTGACTATCTAAAGCAGCAGCATGGCCAAGAGGACAGTAGTGATACCAGTTCTGGAGATTTCATTGCACATCTTGATGTCTTCCATGGATGATTCAACATGAGGAGTCAACTGAAAGTAGAAGTTTCATCTTTCCTTTGGAAAGCAAGGTTGTCTCTCTTATAGTTACAAATGAACTACTGATGAAAAAGGACTCTAAAACTGGAAGGCAAAACATAAAATACCAACCCAAACAAAATTTTAAAGCTGTTCTCATAATCTAGGAAATCCCAGTCATAATATTAAATAGGGTTGAAATGTTGATAGCTGTTATAATAGCTGGACCAGAATCTATTTTTCTATCTGTGGTCCCTGTATTTCATTATTTATTTGTTTTATACTAAGCAGAGGACAAAATCAATGGGGGGGCAAATTTATCTGTTTGTAAAATAAAACAACAGCAACACATAAATTGTTATGCAATGTTTTCTCTAGTATCCACATGATTAAAACCACAAGTTTTTCCTTGTAATGCGTCCAACTAGATTCCTTTTCCTTTAACAGTTTTTATGTTGTTAATTTGTTCCTTCTCAGAAGTTTTCAGGGGGTTTCTGAATTGCATGGCTTTTGTTAGAGGAAAAAATAGAGAAACCTGTGCTGCCATTGTCTTTGATTAAATTCAGGTCTGTATCCAAATTACTGCTATTTTCAGCTTTTAAGGGTCTGCTTAACTTTGCCTAGACTCAAATCTAGCTGTGAATTGTATTTAAGTTCAAAGTTTCTTTTATCAAAAACTTATTTGTGAACTGTGATTCAGGCTGTAGTTTTAAAGTAAATGTGAAGTTAAATATTTTTTTTCAGAGTTAAGAACTTACTGAAAATGAATACTGAAGGGATCTGTAGATAGCTGTCGCTCTTTTGATATGACATGATGCCTACAGCTAAAATAAAACTAGTTACAAAGGGCTCCACCCCTGCAACAACTTTAGGCACAGTTTGGAGCTCATGTGTGTGCTCACACACAGACTACAGAAGCTACAGAAACAATTCCATGGCAGGCGTGCCTGTGTGCATGCTTACGGCACTAGCTCCCCAAAGCAAAAGTGAAAACTCTTGAGAAGAAACTGAGAGGCTGAAGGGGTTAAATGAAATACAACTCTGCTTTTCCTGTGCAGTAAGGATTAGTAACCAAACAGAAGCAGGGGAGAAGAGCACTGGAGTGCCACTGTTTCAACAAGAACGATTGGAAAGTGGGTTCTGGAGCTTGAGTGCAGAGTGTCTCCAGCTTTTGTTCTCACCTGCCACAGGCACATGCAGAAGGTAGGAGCTGACTTTGTGTTCTGGGCTGCCTCCTGATCCCTCTACCTGGATATCTATTCTCTATTAGTAATTTCAGTGCTGTTCTTGTGCTTTAAACTATTTTTCATTTCCCATCATTTTTCCTTTCAGTTAAAAGAGTACAGGGTAGAGGAGAGACCAAAGTCCTTATGACTGCAGAATTTTATTTCTTAGAAGGGAGGGAAGAAGATGCTCCATGAGTTTGGTGAACACGCGTACCTTCGGCACGCAGTTAGTCCCGGTGGGACTGGCAGCGCAGTTCCTGCCGTTGCGGCTGGGGGCAGCAGGAGGTGCCCGGGCGGTGCCGGTGTGCCAGGATGTGCCAGGATGTGCCAGGGATGTGCCAGGATGTGGTAGCATGCGGGGATGCGAGCCCGCCGGGGCACACACACGCTCCCTTAGCACGGGCTGCGAGGCAAAGGCAGCGGGGCTATTGACGGCAGAAGCGGAGCTGTGGCACGTAGGATTAAAGCCTGCCTGGGTGCTACGGCTCCTGTAGCCCCGGCTGTCAGCCTGCAGAGCTCCGCTCCTGCTCGGGGCCAGCAGGTGCTGAGGGCAGGCCGTGGCCCCGCGTCACCCCGCGCTGCCTCGGCGGCGTGAGGGGAGCCGGGAGGGAGGCCCGGCCGGACCATGCCGCCGGAGACACCAGACCTGTCTGTGAAAGGGGACCGGGTCTCATCCCTGAGGGAGCCTGAGGGGTGAGGCAGGCCAAGGTGGCAGCTGCAGGGATGCAGGGACCTGTCCTGGCACGGAGGTAATGGTCTGGAAGCGATGTGGGAGAGCAGTAGGTTTGCCTGGTGCGCTGGGTGCTCCTTGTGCATGGGTGGTCAGGTGGAAGTAGTGGAGCAGGTGATTTGAAACTGAGTTTCAAAGCTTTGAGGAAGGAAATGTTGGCTTTGAATGGAGTCCCTACGACTAGGAATAGCTAGTATTAGTACAGGAGCTTAGGGAGACGGGTGTGCTTCTTTAGGTCTCCCTGTAGAGACCTTCAAATGAGTTTGTAAACACCTTTGTTTGTTACTTTGGAAAGTGTCTACACAAACACGTTTACCCTTTCTACTTATGAGGCCTTTCAACCGCTCCAGTGTAAACTGGCCTGCAGCTTAGATCTTTTTATCCTGGCTTCCCAGAGATGTGCTACACACTTTAATGCCAGAGCATTCCCAGCCTCTGTGGCCATGAAAAGCCATTCTTTCCCAGGTGCAGTGGGAGGATGGGCCAATGTGCTACACAGCCATGTGTGTATTGGGCAGCCTCACTCTGGGCTTCCAGGACAGATGCTCTACCCTTACAGGGAGCAAAGGGAGCTGTTTGTGATGGGGAGCAAGGGTGGATAAAGCCACCAAGTGTCTTTGATATGGCACTAACTTAAACTAATATTTGCTCATGTCAGTAAATTAATTGATTGGTAAAATGAAAAAATAAATTTAAAACAGAGCAAATTTTCTGTCTCTGGAAACTTTGTGCTTTTTTTCTGTCCAGTGTGAGATAACTGAGACTTGTATTTTGGGTCTATTTTTAGGTTCTTATACAGTGTGAAGTGTCCTGACACCTTAGAGGTGTTTGGTTTTGAAATATTTTTCTCCATGAGTTTAAGCGCTTGATGGCAGCCCAGAAATGCTGGGCTTGGGATAGTTTATTTGTAGCATTTGCCTATTCCAAATCTGGTTGCTAGTAAACAATCCATTCTGAAGGTAATATTTGATAGAAGATATGTGATGAGTAATTTGAGGTGATTTTCAAGCAAGGATGTAGAGCTCTGTTTGCTGGTCTCTGTATGTATTTCTGTTTAAAAGAATATTAGGCAAAAACCAAAATTGTGTCAATTTTAAGGGAAAGTAGCCATCACTGTGTAAAGAACTTAGGGAATGGATGATCTCAAATGTTGCTGTTCAGTAAGTGCAGTAACTTCTGATGCAGATCCCTTTGGCTTTGGGACGGGCTCTCTCAGATCCAGCTGCTTACCAGCTTGGCAAAGCAGAGATCAGGTAGATCTCACCTAATCTAGCTGCTTCAGGGATTAATTGCTTCTCAAATTAGGCACCAAAATTCTTTTGGCATCTAGGTGAATGGCCATGTCCAGACTTGCTAAAAGGCTTGAGAAAACTGGAAATCAGTTAAGTTGTTGCAACTGGTTTTCTTGGTAGCACCTTTTGAGTCAAAGGTGCAAAGTTTAGTCTTTTTGTTCTGTTGAATAGTAAACCCAAAAAAAAAAAAAAAAAAAAGAAACTATTGGTTGTGGACTCTTTCTTCTGAATAGAGAGTAAACAAGGCAAAATACTGTTCTGTGCCTCAGGACATGTAGAGCTTAGGTCAGCAGAAGGCTTTCTGTTTGTTCAGTGGGGACCTTAAATGTTAATAAGAGATTCACCATTTTGCTCATTCGTGTATGTACCTAGTGACTTATAATTCGCAGCAAACAAACAGCTTTTTTTTTGTAAGAGGATGGGAGCTCTGTTTTGTAGGATAACAGCACCTAGAAAACACAGGATGCAATTACAGCAGTCCTCACAATTAGCATTGCAAGCTCATCATCAGCTGAATGAAGGGGAAGTGTTTTCCCAGTGGCATATTGATGCTCAGTGAGCACCAGAGGAAATCGGTTGCTTTGCTCTTAGGTCTGTGGGAAGGATGATGCAGAAGTGCTGTGAGCCCTGCAGTGTACCTGGCACAGCTGCTGAGCCCAGACAGTGACAGATGATTGCTTGGATTCAGAACAGTCATTTGCAGTTATGCCCACTGTATGATGGACTTGTCAAAAGGACTTATTTCTCTCAGAATGATGCTCTGCTGGATGCAGCTTCACAGGATCATTTTTCAGCACTCCTGGATCTGAGCTGTGATTTGTTGTGGTCCAGTCTTGTCATGGACAATGAATAATAAGGGTTGCTAGGTATTTGGGAAGGGACTTTAATATAAAAGTACTTGAGTGGGTGTCTACTCATATGCATAGCCTATGATCAAATTATTTGTTTATGCTTTCTCACACAGTAACAAGCTCACCTTCCTGACATGCAGATGTGATGTATAGAAAACAAGTGCCATCCACAGATTGTTTATTTCTCTGCCTAGCCTTTAAAGCAGTAATTGGAGGCTCTGGTTTGGGCATCTGTGGGAGAAACCAGCTTCAGAGCAGAGAACCAATTTATTTTTAGATCACACCGTTGTCATTTTGCTGTGATCACACCGTCAAGCATGTGCTTCCTTTGAGAGCTCTCCAGGCACTGCAGTGTGATCACACCCTCCTAAGATCATTTTTTATGAAGTTAATTTTTAGTGACAGATGAAAGATGCTAGGACCAGTATTCTCAGAGACAGCAGCCCCAATTCCACTAGCACATATATTCTCCCTCCTAAATTTGTTAATCTAAAGTTCTGGTTTAGGTTGTGATTTTGTTCCATTTTTTTTTCTTTTAGTTCACCCCATGTTACTCATCTTTCTCTTGCACAGTAAGGTAAGCAAGCCCACAGATTTCTCTGGGGGAATTTCTGCCTTATACCACTGAAGGTGTGTCTGCATCACAGTTTGTAGGAGCAATTCCTTAGGGAAGAGATGTACCTGTACAAGTGGGGTGTGTTTGACATGTTTACATATATATATATATATATATATACATATATATATAAACTGAGTTAGCTTTAAATAAAAAATACTATCTTGGCTTCCAGAAACAATGTACAGGCAGCAGCAATCAAAACCCACATGAGATTCAGGGTAAATAGTCTTGTGTTCCCCTGTCTATTATTAGTCCCCCAGCAAATTTATTTAAAGGTTTTACAGGTGTTGCCTGTGCATATATACTACAAGCATACTGTTGAATGTAGTGCTAACATCCTCTCAGTGAACAGAGATGTGAATCTTGCAGAGAGTTGCAGAGAAAAATGTACATGGTTTTAAAATCTCCTCTTGAAATAACACTCTATTTTTATTTTTAACCCATTGCACAGCACAGAAATTACTGCGTTTATATTTAGGATGAAATAAACTTAAATAAATTTGAAGCAATCTTCTAGCATGAAAATCCTTTCTTTTCCTAAGGAATTCTCAACATTTTGAATTGTAAGAGATTAGTGTCAGCTGGGTAACATGCTGAGGGTGGGAGTTGGGAAGTGAAGTCCTTCCAACTGTAAATGAAGAGCAGGTTTGAGACCACCTGTGGAAACTGAATAAGCACAAGTCTGTGGGGCCTGATGAGAGGCAGGCCAGGGTCCTGAGGGAACTGACTGATCTGGTTGTCAAGCCACTCTCCACGATACTTGAAAAGTCATGGCAGTCGGGCAAACTCCCCCGTGACTGTACAAAGGGAAACATTTTTCCTATTTTTAAAAAGAGGATAAAGGAAGGCCCAGGGAACTAAACACTAGTGAGCCTCCCCTCTGTGCCTGGTGCACAGAGGGGAGGTTGTGGAGATCCTCCTGGACACAGTATGGAAACTTGCAAGACAAGGAGGGTAATGCAAGATAGGCCAGCATGGCTTCACTAAAGAGCAAATCCTGCCTGCCCACCCTGGTGCCCTTCTGTGGTGGAGTGGCTGCAGTGGTTGACTAGGGAAGACTGACTGATGTCAGCTACGCAGAATTCTGTAAGGCTTTTGATGTGGTTCCATATGAAGAACTTGTCAGTTCTCCTGGATGAAAAGCTGGACATGAACTGCCAGGATGTGCTCACAGCCCAGAAAACCAAGCACATCCTGGGCTGCATCCAGAGCAGCATGGCCAGCAGGGGAAGGGAGGGGATTCTCCTCTTCTGCCAGTGTGAGAACCCACCTGGAATAATGTGTGCAGGTCTGGGCACCATAAGAAAGACATGGAGCTGCTGGAGTGGGTCCATAGGAGGCCACAAGATGCTCAGAGGGCTGGAGCACCTCTTCTGTGAAGAATGGCTGAGGGAGCTGTTGTTCTTCAGCCTGGAGAAGAGAAGGTTCTAGAGAGACCTTATTGCTGCCTTCTGGTATTGAAAGGCGACTTAAATAAAGATGGTGAGTCACTTTTTATGTTGGTGGGTAGTGATAGCACAAGGGGTAATGGTTCTAAACTAAGAGTGGGCAGATTTAGACTAGATATTAGGAGGAGAATCTTTATTCATAAAGTGGTAAGGCACTAAACAGGTTGGCCAGGAAAACTGGGAATGCCCCATCCTTGGAAGTGTTCAAGGCCAGGTCAGATTGGGCTTTGAACAACATGCTCTAGTGGAGATGTCCCTGGCCATGGCAGGGGGGGTTGAACTAAATGATCTTTAAGCTTCCTTCCAACCCAATCCATTCTATTATTTATAAACAGCACCAGTGTACAGTGTCAGGTGATATTTCAGGTCAGGCTTAATAACTCATAGAAATGAAGCTGAAGCTGTGACAGGACAGTAGTAAATGTAAAAGATTGTTAGCCATTCCTCTTCAATTGTGCTAGTGTTTGGTGTATTATATCCTTGTCATGTATTTTCCATAGGCAGTGTGTGGCTTCTTTTAGCAGTGTCTAAATCAGTCTGTGTGCTTGTCATTATCCCTACATGCTCCCAGATTTAATTAACAGCTAAGCACAGTGAGACTACCAAAATAGAAGTCAGAATCCTATCTTTACTCCTTATAATAAATCTCTTGCTGCAAACCTAATTGTGGGAGGCTAGTTGCATAAAATTGAATCTGAGCTGATATTAATAGGTAGACAGAAAATTGCCCTCATGAAACACTATTATCTCCTGCAAAGGGCTGGCATAGTGATTACATTTGCTTGGAAGATGGTGCTTCACTGACCCAAGCCTGAGATACATCATTGTGGATTTTTGAGAGCCAGAAAGAGGCAGGTCTGCATCTTCCACACCCACTGATAGGGTATGGTGTGAGGCCTTACTCCAATCTCTGTGTGTTGATCTTGCTCTTGAGCCTAATGATTTTTCAGCTACTATTTTGTGTGATTTCAGTATTCAGACGTTGCTGTGGCTTCCCCAGGTGTTGCTGAACTTTCTTTTGCTGTACAAATCCTCTGTAAAAAAATATTGTCAGTCTTTGTCAGCCACATGAAGAGATGGCCTGGTGCAGATTCATGTTAGGAATCAGCCTGAAGGCTGAGTTGAGACCAATGATACAGAAGGCTCAAAGATGCTTCTGTGTTACTAATACTCAGTTCTCCAGCCAGCTGGTGCTCTGCTGCTGTGCTTGTTAATAAGTTTTTCAAACTTTTTTTTTATTTAACAAGGTGAATTTTAAAGATATTTTGGCTGAAAGTTTGTCTTCCATAATGTGCATACCATGGCTGAACATATATCCCAGTGGATTACTTTCTTGATGAGGATTCTTCAACTTCTAACGTGTATTTAGAATGAATTATTAAATCTGGACACCAATGGTAATGACACCACCATAAAACTTATGTTCAGACAACTTGTGCTTTCTTTGTTTTCTCTCCTTTCCCATTAAGCCTTTTCAGACAGACCTGTGTTTGCATTAATTTATAAACATTTATCCTTTGCTTTGTATACAAGCAGCTCTTCATGGAAGTGATTCATGGCATGGTCAAGACAAAGGAAGTCCATCATCCTTCTGTTTTAACGGGCACATAGATATTATTTGGCTTATCTGCCCCAACCCAAAGGACATAAGACACATGATTTTCTTTGAAAATTTGTCGAAAAAAGAGATGATTTACTGTGTTTGGGGAAGAAAACAGGCATATTAAGAAGTATCTTGAATGTGATACCATCTGCCTAAAGTGGTGATTTGTTTCCTGGTTCCTCTAGGCTGTGTGATGTGGTCCTTGTGCTCTCCTCACTCAGCTCACATCCTAAGCAAAGGAACTTTTTTCCCTATCCTTGATCCCTGTTTCGCAGAGCCCCTTTGTCTCCCCACCTTCATCTTACCTTCTTTTTCTGTGTGTATTTTTTTCCTTTTTAATTCTTCCAGCAAAAACTTAAAAGGTGCTTCTCAGTTGTCAAGGCAAACAAAAGCAAGCTGGAACAAAGATATATGCTGGATGGTTTTTAGAGCAAAGCAAAAATCATAATGTCTTTAGAAAATGTAGTGAATCTAAAAGCTCAAAGACTGCTCTCAGTCAATGACTCAAAAATTTCTGTCAGTGAATAACAGGATGATGATATGTTGCCCATTCTGGCTTCCCACCTCCTTCAACCAAATTTCTAAAAATAAAACATCAAAGTGAGATCTGATGTGTTAAAGGGGAGTGAGTGGAGGAAAGGGAAGGAATTTCTGAAAACCTGTGAGCAGTGGGATCCCTGTGGCAACATCTGTTTTTGTGCTGCATGTGCTAAACTTTACAATAAGCCATTTCTGTTGATATTGCAGCAGGTAAATATTTATTGCCAGGGTGGCCAACCTGTATCTCAGATGCTGTGCAGGCAAAGGCAGCTTCTGTGTCAGGGTTACTTCTAACTGAGTAATTCGAATTCCCAAAAGGGGGATGAAATCCCTTGTAAGGACCTGCCAAAGTCAGTAATGCTGGGTGGCTTTGCCACTTACCTGCATGTCCAGCTAAATCTCATCTAGATTACCCAAGGAGGAGCCCTGAAGGGTCTTTTTGCCTTCTGCCTACCAACCACTCCTAGAACAACCCCGACTCACACATATGATCACACATGTGATATGTGGTTTTGGCCAAAGATGATTTAGAAATGTGGTTCACAGGCCAAAGAAGGCTGATCTGTCTTGTGTGCTAAACAGAGAATAACACTGGCTGTCCAATTATTTTCAAAAAGAATAGAGAAAACCTGATACATGTGTGAGCAATGGAACTCATGAACCTTGTTTTATTCTGACTTTTGTAGTGCCTAAACAGCTTAAGTTCTTGCTTACATAAGGCTAAGTTATTCATAACATTACTTTTAAGTTTGGATTTCCTTCCTGTTGAAAAGAAAAAGTCATCATCTAAATAGATTAAAAGTTCAACACTTCTCTTCATCCTGGTCCAGTGTCTTTTCCCTCAAAATGTAATTTTATTTCTTTTGAGACCCTGAAATTAGACAACTGATTCAAAGTTATTTTTTTATATATACACATATTTTTTCATCTATACACAGGCAATGTATATATGTTTCCCCAAGAACATGGATGTTAAGAGATTGTTTGAAAAAGTGGCCAAGTTTAAGTAAGCAATTTTATTTGTACATTGGAAGGCAGGATTTACACACCTAAAGTAAATATAACAGTCATTAAAACTGTCCTTGATTCTAAAACATACTCCTGGTCTTCATGAAGATTTGACTGATCTTGCTAAGCCTGCCTGGCCCTAGATAAGTTTCAAACTAAATAAAATATTTTTATAGCAGCTCACTGCTGGCTCCACTATAGAGAAGTCTCCAAGTCTGCCCATCTGTCTTTTCTAAAACTTCTGTTTGTAAAGGCAGAAGCTTCTTTCCTAAGTGGGTTCAGTTCAGTGAAATAAGGGTGCTTATCCCAGTTTCCAGTGGTGATGGTGTTCTTGTGTTCTGTTCAGTTAGGAAATTCCAGTTATCTCCTCTGTGGTTCTCTCACCCTCCTGTTTTGGAATAGAAGGTTCTGAGCTGTTAAAGTTAGGTCCCAGTTTGAATTTCTCCCAGTGTTTGGAGAACCTTGGGTCAGCATCTCCTTGAGAAAACAGTCTAGAGCTCAACTCTGAAGCTGATTCTTTTTGACCAAGCTCACAGATGGCTGGAACCACTCCCCATTTCAAGCCTTTTATTCATCTCACCTGAGCACTTAATGCCAGATGTGACTGCCTAGACAATTTGAATCTCTTCTGGTGTGTGGGCAGAGGTTTCAGCTGGGCACACGTCTATTTCTGGTTAAAGATTCTGCTTGTTCCTTTCTTGTTGTGAACTCATAAACCCTCTCCCTGAGATAACTTCATATTTTAGCACTATGGCAGGAATTCCTCCTTGTGAGCTTTCCAGCAGCTGTTCCATAGCTTGAGCATAAAGTCACCATTTCCCCTCAGGCTCTGCTGCTGTTTCTGGGTGGAGGAGGGGTGGAGATGCTGTTCTAGCACACAGTGGGAAAAGGGAGCTGGGGAGAGTTGAAGAAAACCGGAGAAGGGCAGGAGGCTCAGGGAGCAGCAGCTGCTGTTGTTACAAGTGAAAGAACTGCAAAACACTGTCCTTTTCATTCCTCCCCCGCACACCCAGCCTGCAGTGAGAAGAATGGCGAGCAAGCAGAATAAACATATGCTGCTGTACCCCAGGTCCTACGAGGACTTAAAGGGCCTTGAAATCTACAAGCAGAACTTGGCCCTTTCTTTAAGGTTTCAGACAGATTCTTCAATCCCATCTATTGTGGATGAAACTAAGGTGAAAGGAATCAATGCTGAATCCTTCATCTGAGGAAGCTTTTAAAATAACAAGTTTGTTGATGCTCAGTAATCAAATACAGGATCTTTTTTCCAGTGGGGAATTTCACAGGATACAGATGGTCCTGTTCTTCCTTCTGCCAATCCTTCCGGGAATCTCTTGACCAATTTAATAGCTCTGGATGGTCTAAATATTTTAATGCTAAATTTGGGACGTATCATAGCAATTTCCATGCAAGTGCAATGGCACAAAAGTACAAACAAGCATCAGAGCTGTAACCTCTTGCTGCTTTGGTGCACAGGGTTGCCCCATACATTGAGTTCTGACTCTGCTTGTCCCCTCAGAGAATCTTTTTCTGCTGCCTGGCTGAAAACATCCAAGATTCTAACTACCTGGAGATGGGAGCACTGCTAGCCCTGGTAACCTGCTCCTCTAGCCTCTATCCAGGAGCCTCATGTGGTTTGGTCCCAGCTCCCTGTCTGCCTCCAGGCTCAGATGGTAGAAAGAGCTGAGCAGTTCATTAGCACCAGAATAAGGATTTGGTTTTCAAGGCCATATCTGTGGACCTGAGAGGTGGCTGGAAACGGAATATGTGAGAGAGGACTGCTGGGGAAAAGGTAATTTTTTTTCCCTCCTGGTAGTAGGAATAGGAGCTGATCTCAAATATTTACCTCTGATGGCTACACACTTTCAAGGAAGATGGTGCTTTCACAGTGCCTTTTCCTAGTGCTGTGGGCATTCAGGAGAACTTTGCTGCTTGTGTACACAGATCTTGTAGCCAAAGGGTGTCTTCTTGCCTGTGTTTCCTCTGCGAAAGGTTAGGATGCTTGGTACATTTGTGACAGAGATCCAGCCTGGCCTGGTCATTGGCCTCTACAGCACAGAGAGCATCCTTTGCATCTTCTGGAATGTATCCCCAGGTTGTTTCCTCCTTTATTTGAATAGGAAGAGTAGTAGTAGTACCTGTGGGTGATGGAGGATACACAGTCTTCCCTCAGTTTCCTAAGAATGACTAAACCAAAATTAATTCTAGCCTTTTCATATTAAAAAACTCCTATATCTTCATTTTCTTATGAATCTTATGGCTGGTGCTCAGTGTTTAGGGAGAGAAGTTTACCAGTGTTTGTTTTCCCAATTCCATTTTCCCTGATCATTACTATTTTGTGCACAGACAGGTGCAACTGATTTTTTTTGGTAGCTTTTACATCTGAAAGATAAAGTATTAAGGAACAAGCTTTTTATTCTCAGCATGGTGAATGCTGGCAGTGGTAAAATCCATGGTATATACGGACTTGGAGAGTTGTTATGGAATCTCTTCTTTGAGGCCTAAGACTATAAGAAAAATGGTTGCCCATCATAAAGTAACCTGAAATACTCAAATACCTGATCAACTAAATTTCATTTTGGGTATTTCTTGGTTCTGATGTCATATTCTCATGCAACAATGATTTTTTATCAATGTTACCATTGTTAATAGTGATACACATTCTGTATTTTATCTGAATTTAATTGTCCAGGCTAAAGGAGCTATATATGAAGTTTTAATATTAATACAGATATTGTTACAAGGGTGGATTAAATAACCATTTCTTCCTTGATACTTTTGTGTACTGTGAAAGGAAAATTTCTCCTTTTACCTTTCCTTTTCCAAGTTAGAAGGAAGCCCAAACTAGGTAAAACTGTGGTAGGAGTATCTAGTCTCTCTTTTTTTTTTTTCCTGGACTTAACTGGTCTCAAGGTCATGAGAAAACGGTGATGAGAAAGAATCAGTCTGTAGAGGCTGAAGTGTCCCTGTCACAGCTCTGGTGAGTGGTGGTTGTTGTCACTGCAACTCAAAAGAGGAAGGATTAAGTACCAACAGGGAAGTAGCAAAACCAAAAAAGTTTTGTGGTGTGGACAACATCCCAAATTTAGGAACTGTTGTATGCTGCCATACCAGCCTACATGATCTGATCTCCTTTCTAGTTCTGCAGAGGGGATGTAACTGCTCATGGTGGAATCTAGCTATAGCTGTCCATGATGAATTATTGGATTTTAAACAACCACAACTGCACAAGATGAATGGAGGGTACAGAAATGTTAACTGTGGAATTTTTTACCTTGGGTTGGTTGAAGTCATTGCAATCCTCAAGTATTTTATCAGGTGTATACATAAAGGGGTGGGAGGGCAGACATGCAACAGCATGCACCTTCCACTGTGCCTGGGGATGCTGTTCTCATAATACCAGAGGAAAGTTCAGAGAATTAGGCACTCTCAGTAATTATATCTTGGCTTTATGTGCAGGGTGTTTTCAATCTTTGCAGATGCCTTCATCTCTCCAGGGAGTTTTGTGGTAAAACTGCTTTTCTTCTCTCCTCTTAATTTTACTTCCAACTCCATTTTTACTTCATGGTATTGTAGCTTTTCCACCAAACAGCAAAGAAGCAAGCAATCTTGAGTAATTTTTCTATTCCCACAGGCAGAGATGAAGAACCTGTTCCTTCTGCTCATGCTAGCAACAACGTCACCTTCTGCATTTTCAGTAAGTAAATGCTCTTCTGAGCACTGTTACAAGAAATGAAAGATACTTCTGTTAAGAACTGTCAACATCTGTTACTCAAGTGCTTTGTAGAAAGCATTTCTGAAAGAGCTAATAGGGTCAAGTCATCAGGCCTATTGTGGCACATCTTATGAGAAGTCTAACATGGCAATTAAATAATCGAATTCTGGTAGTGCCTTTGGTTCTAAGGATTTATCTGCAAAGCAGTAATTGCTGTCTTCTGCTTCAAAGCTAGAGTTAGTTATCACTTGATATAAAGAGAATGGATTTTTGGTTAGTTCATTATTCTCTTTTCTTTGGTCTTAGAAGTATTAGCCATGTGGTTTAGTTTTGCTGGGAGAGGTTACTTTATGGTAAGCCGATGTGATATTATCAGAAAAAGAATGCAGCAATTACGGACTGGGATTCCTGTTCCTTTCTGAGTGAGAAGCAGGATATTTCTGAAGTAAATGCAGCTTGTAAACAGTTTGCCTGACTTGAAGTTGAACTTTAATAGTGATTTGGTCATCTAAGGTAAAAGATGACCTACAGATTAGAATGGAAGTATTAACAAAGGAAGATATTGCATGGTTGTTAGGTGTAAAGGAAAAGAGAGTGGGGGGAAAAAAGAGGCAATTATCACTTGGAGTAAGTGTTTTGCTGTCTAGGCCACCTTTGAAGATCAGGGATGAGAGACCAGAAATCAAGCCGAGTTTTTTAGTTTCCCTTGCAGCCAAATTTGCTTAAATGAGTGCCTGCTGTCACAAAACTAATAAAAAAAATCATACTGTGTGTTAAAAGAACCAGAAATTGAATTTATTCTATTCAGTTCATCTGTTCACCTGCCTATCTCCAATTTGGAGATATTGGTGATTTTTTTGGGAAGGGATATCACTGAAATACCCTGAGACTGTGAAGGCTGACATTTCTCTGTAGCATTAGACTCTACCTCCTGCATGCAATCAGTAGTTCCTCTTGAAGCCATGCTGAATGAAAGGAGAAATTTTGCTTGGCCACCACTTCAGTATGTCAGTTTCCCAGGCATACTGCATCTGTCCAGGTCATACGTTTCCTCTGAACACTGTTTCTTTATATGGATCTGCATTTCTAGGTTGAAATGCTGGTTTTTAATTTGAATAACTCAACATTGTTATTGTTTAAGGTGCTAATCTGTTGAATAAACTTTTAGATGCCTTACCCAGCTTTAACAAAGGGCAGAAGGTGCACAAGGACATAAAAGTTAAGGTCATACAGAAACAGTAAAAATTACTGTGAGTGCAGAGAAAGAAGAGATTTTACTGTTATTCATATGGAGGGAAAGGGAGAAAACATGAACAAGAACAATTTTACCAGGTAGAACCAGTTTGTTTTGGCCTATAACCTGTCTACAGCAATGTCACAAACATGTGTCTAGAAAAAAACCATTAAAAGGTAGGCAAATACAATTTCCCCCAATACACTTCCAGTTTATGAACCCTTTGAGCTTGAGATATCTCTGTCTCTCTTCCCTGAATTTGGTCAATGCCTCCTTGAAGCCATAATATCAAGATCCTGCTCTTGAGAGCTAAATATCAGCTACAATGTAATGATTTATTAATATTAATTAATAATTAATAAAAAATAGCAATTTGGGACAGGATTTGTGTTTCCCCTGTGTCACTTAAGTTGCCTACATTAAATCTCCACTGTCATTTTAGTGATAAATCACTAATACTATAATACTTTCCCGTGGTTCTTTGCGGTAAGTCCCTGGTTTTCTGTTGTCCTTTATTACCCTATATTACCCTTATCATCTGCTTTCATTATTTCTGTGGTTTTGGCATAGCTCATAAATGTGCTGAGGCATTCTGGTTCCTTATGGAATACTGCTGCTAATGTCAGTTCTTGCAGTGGGTGGAGATTTTATTCCTGCTTTTGTCTTTGGACCATCTGCTCATCATCCATTGAAGAATTGTCCTTCTGACTGCTTAACTTCCTTCAGAGCTTTAGGTGAAGGATTTTTTGGAAGTGTTGTGCTAAATCTGAGTGCGTCTGGCAGGTTACCTTTGTTGACGTGTTTGTGAATTGAAGAACTGCAATATTCTTAGAAGAATTTGCCTTTAAAAGTCCTATTGACTTTTTCCCAAACATCCTGTATTTATGCAGGTGCCTGCTAGCTCTGTTGTTTGTTATAATTTCTATTAATTTATCAGCTGACATCAGTTTTATGCTCCGTGAATGTACAGTTCCATGGGTTCCCCTGGGATCATTTTGTAAACTGGTGTCAGATTTTCCACTTTCCAATAATCACATGTTGAAGTGGATTTAGCTGAGAGGGTTGTCCGCTAGTATGTAACAGTTTATCCATTTCAACCTTGAGTTCCTGTTAGGCCCCTTGGATAAACAACTTCTAGTGACCTCATACTGTGTGATTTGTCCACCTTTCCAAATAAGTTTGGGGTCATAAAGTTTACTCACAATCATCCTCTTTGTAGAGTTTTCTGAATGCGCTCCATTTCCTCCACAAGGATTCCAAGAATTAATTTGACTTCTATGCAATGGCTGTGTCTTTTTAAATTCCCTTCTCATCTCCAGGCCACCCAGAGTTTCTGGAAGCCTTTCCATTTCTGAAAAGCCAACTGGTACCTGCTCTGCCCACTGCCCATGGGGCAGCACGTCCCTGGCTGGGCAGCGCACCAGGCATGCACCACGTCCTCCCCAGCTGACAGAAAATCAGTGAGTGTGGAAGGAGCTAGCTGTAGGGTGGGGCAGCCCAAAGAGAGGTAGCACAGTGAGGGGTGTGGGAGAGTTGAACAGGGAACATGGAAAAGAGCCGGGGACCACGAGGGAGAGGGTTCAGTGATGTAGGGAGAATCTGAAATGTTTTGAGAAAATGAAGTGTTGGGGAACTGTTGGATTTTACTGTTTGCTGGAGGGCATATGCTAACGAGCCATGGCTAGGCTGAGAGTGGAATGAAAGGAGATGTACACAGTGAGTGTAAACCATAAGCCATTAAAGCTAACAACGCCTGGGTTTTTTCCCTCATCTTTGTAGAGCAGCTCATCTTAATAAGATACTCACTTCTTCTGCATCACTTTGTATTTTGCTTCCTGCTGTCACCATCTTGTTCACTTTCACTCTTGTTTTTCTAGTTTTACTCAAATACAATTCTTTGATTACTTATTCATTATTCATAGAAATGGTACTTGGCATTATTCACCTTCAAAGCTCTTCGCAAGCCTGCTGTGTCTGAGCCAAGATCAATGGTTAAGACAGAATTATAAAAAAAAAAACAACTTTGCTGATGTGGTTTGGATTAATTAGCTCATTTTTGGTAACATTTTTTGGCTAATATCCTAGCTGGTTGCAGATGGAGCCATCTTGAAAATGCATATTGGCATAGCAGCAGATATCTAAATTATAAACATGTAACATATACTGAATGTTTTCAGCTCCCTTTCAATTAAGTTTGAGGGTTGGATACTACATGTCATGCAGAGCTTAGCTATGTGAAAATATATTATTGGTGGTCATCATTGTAGTACTGGGTAATTCCTCTGGATATAGAAAGAAGAAGGCAATGGTTCATATACCAAAGAGCACATGGTCTAAGGACACAGTCCATGTGGGTTATTTTGTTAGGGCTCTGAGGGCACTACTGGGCTTTATGGGCCCTGGCTGGACTCTCCACACCCAGCCCACTGCCCAGGACACCCTTGCAGGCTCCTGGGACTGCTGGCTCCTGCCCCAGTGAGGATCTGCACAACTCTGCCTGGCCAGCCATGGACCCTGATGAGTCAGGCTCACCTGCAGTCCCAACTCCCAGCCTAGTTTCAGGTGGAGATGCCCAATTCCCAGGGCTGGGGCTGCTCCCTGGCCCGCTGTGCTGTTCTGGGAGAGTGTCCCACTACTGACCCACAATGAGCAGCCAATCTCTGGGGCACCTTGACACTTTTCTTTCTTTTTCCCTTTCTGTTACAAACTTTTCTCTGATCAATTAACTTCTCCCTAAGCACTTATTATTCAATGTTAACAAAGCCTCATTTTTTCACTGGAGACTTCTTACTTGCCAAGACTTTGGCAATGAAACCATTACAGAAGTGATAGTGGTGACAGTTTTCTTTTGTTAGGTATTTGGCTTTCACCCTTCTCTCCTACATCATGTTTCCTAAATGATGCTACAGTTCAGGGTGTGTCAAAATAAACATTAACCATACTTCAGATACTATAAACACCAGAAAGTAGATATTTATCAAATAAAATGACCAGTGTTATTTCAAAAATACTAAGAATGGTTAAAGAGAAAGAGTCTGATTTTGACTGTAGTTTTATGCCATGGAAACACTACATAAGTGTGACGCCAGGTTACTCATTTTATCATTGTGAGCAATATCTGTTTTCAGTGGGCAACAGCTGGACAGGGCTTTGTGGTCAGCCTCTGTTTCTCACCACCTTCTCCCTGTTGGTGCTGAGATTTGTGCCTGATTCCAATGGAACCTAGTAAGCAAGTGAAACAGCCCCAGAAATCACAGTAAGGACATTTCAGTGTCCAAAACAATGCTTCAGTTGCATCTCAATAGGCCAAAGCCGTGCAACCTTCTGGGCATAGTGTGGTTATCAGTAACAGCAACTGTTGGGGTGGTGCAACAGGATGTTTTGTTCCTGCTAGTCAGTCTGGAAAAGCAGCACCAAACAAACATCACAAAATAAATCAGGGTGACCATCTCTGAGTCCTGAAAGGTGCCCAAGGAGCAAGGGGTAAGAACTTACCTGGGATGTAGATTGTTTGGATTTGTGACTGCAGAACTTCACTGCTCACTTGGGATTGTATAGTAAATTGATGTTTTCTTTGATAGCTTGCTGGTATTTGAGTTGCAACAAGGCACTAGAAAATTGTTCCCTCTGAATCACTTCTCCACAATTGGTGATATGAACTTTGTGGATCACTGCATGCCTGCAATGCATTTGTCTGGGAAGCACAGCCCTCTTCCCATGCATAGTTTTCTATCCATCTCATCAAACTGACTGGAAAGTCTTTCAAGGACCCCTTTTAAAGTGCTCCTACATGGTGTGAGCATTTTCTGAATCAAGTCCCATTCATAGCTTCTCTTCCAGTGCATGTGTCATACACAAAAATAAACATTACATGGTACATAATAAGCTATCTAGGACACTTTTCCAGAATTCTTTTGTTTGCCTGTGATGCATACTGGAATTGTCTTTACAGATGAGGTCTGGAGGTCTAATGACTCAGAGGCATAGCTCTTTACTTGCTGATGATATCAGATACAGTTGGCCTGGTAACAGCGGATGCTGCAACTACATCAGCAGTTCATCTGTCTAGGAACTGATGAAAGCAATGCAGTGTTCATAAAAATGAAATCCCTGGCCTTCTAAACTTGTATGCCACTGCTGCCTGTATGTGAATGAGCCCTGAGAGTCCACAGTGCCAGGTCATGGGCAATATCAATATTCCCAGAAAGGATGCATTGCTGGTGTCTCAACTGGTGATAAAACTGGACAGAGCAGTTGGGCATTACTAACTGTCTGCTTTTTGGGGAGTTTTTAGAGGTCAGGAAAGATGGTTGTGTGCATTTTCTCACTTCTCTTGAAACATTAAAATATATACTTTATGCAGATAAAGAAACTACATTCTTGTATGAATGTCAGGCTGAAGCAAGAGAAGAACAGAACTGAATGAATTTGTAACAGTGATGAAGATCGATTTTTCATTCTGAAATCCATGAGGGAATGGAATTTAGTTGTCCTGGCTGACATGAGATAAAAGCATTCCAGAGTCTGAAGAGAGCAGAAAGAGGCTTTTGGAGCAGAAACAGGCTGACAGCATCTAAAAATGTCCTGTTATCAGGTTATGTAATAATATATTTATTATTTATTATAAACATGCAGCTTTATCTTTGTCTGCCTACACATGTGCAGTTACTGAAGTAATGAGGACTGTACACAGATTTCCAAATATGGCAGTTGGGCCCCTATTAAAATCTTTCTCTGACACTGTACAGCTTTGGGAGGATTCTTTTGTCTGATGCTCCTTTTGGGGTGTACATAAATGGAGTGATACTGAGAAAAATGATTGTTCCTGAACTCTGTGGATGCATAAGCCTTACAACAAAGGGTCCCTGCAGATTTTACTCTCTATAAAAGGAATAAATAATGCTAGTTCTGTAGGAGGGATATTGGAATATTTATCAGGGTGGTGTGTGTGTGTCAAGGAAGGGCTTTCTATCCTAATTGCCTTCCAGTAATCTGACTTTCAAATGCTCTTCCTTTGGATTTTTATCTACACATTTCCTTCTCCCTTATGCTGACTGAAAGGTCCCTTGTTTCCAGGGTGAGCTAATACTGCACCTAAATCAGTCAGTTGATACAGAGGAATAAGACTGCTGAGAAAGAGTGGTAGCGTATTTTATTCTTTTGAGGGTGAGGGAGGAGGGATTACAGGGGGAGGAATTAGGTGTCTGAAAGAAAAACTTGGGAAAATAAGATTGCTGAAAAAGCCTTGCTGAAAGCTAAAACACTATTGTTGGGATTATGCCCAGAAAGGCAAATGAGAATGCAGAAGACAAACAGTGACCTGAATATCTGGAGTGAAAGAGCGGGAGAAGGGTTTGGCACAGGATCAGGGAGATGTTGACTTGGCCAAGAGGAGGTATGTGGAAGTGGCTGTAACCTGGGCAGTGCCACTGAACGAGCAGGATGAAGACAAACAGAGTCAGTCTGAACCAGAGGTATTAGAAAAACTGCGTGAAGAAAAGTAAGTAGCTGAGCTAGGAAGAAAGGGTTTCTCATTAGAGAAATACCGATAGTAATTTGGAGCGACTCTACAGCTAGACAGTTGTGGGTAATTCCGTAGTAAATGCATAGATATGATTGGCTAATATTTCTGACTGTCGCTCTGCCAGCAGCAGGAAATTATTTTCTTTAAAAAGGGTGAAGTAAAGAAACAAGACTAACTTGGACATACAGTAAGGCAGAGTGTGTGTGTGTGTTTGTGTGTGAAAAATTATATAGCCTGTCTAAATGACAAGGGAGGATTAACCCATGCATCTTGCCTGACTTGGACTCCCTGGATGATTTATTAGACTAGCTCCTATTTCTAGCACAGGTTTGGATGTTTGTGTATGGAGGCGAGTTAGATCACATCACAATAATTTTTTACCTTTTTTTTCTCTGCCTGCCCACTCTTCACTACAGCAAATGTCTCAGTGCCCAAATGATCCGCATTACCTTCTCAGTGGTACAATTGTATACATAAACTGCCCTTCAGTTTGCAGCAGCCCTGCAAACCCTGGTTTTACAGTGTCACTCACCAGGTAACCCTGCACTTACCTTCTTTTTTCAAGCAGAATTAATCCTACTGCATCTTGCAAATATTAGTTTTTTCCTTTATATATTGCCATTCTTCCCACTAACCACACATGTCCTGCTGTATGTGCATCCCATCAGCTTGCAGAAGGCCTTTTTTTTCTGAAAATATGGTATTTTATACATTTCCAAGACAAAGTATTCTGGTTGGTTCCATCACACTTGTAAATTTCTGTCTATATTATCAAGTTATTTCTCTTAATGTCAGTAATCCAACTTTCTAAATATGAAATTAATAGGACTTTTGCTAATGATGGCCCAGACCTTGACACTGTCATTGGACACAGTTGGGTAAGGGGAATGAAGCTCCAAATATGGAATTCTGTTGCAGTAAAAAGTGTGTTCTGGGGTATTTCTTTCTGCTTCCTTTCCTTCTCTTAAGTATTGGACTTAGAGCCAAGGATTTAGGTTTAAGTGGCTGTATTGATCTGGTGTGGAGTGACAGTGCTCAGAGTCCCTGAAGTAATGATTTGCCTTTGCTGCCTTGCTGAGAGGAAGATGTTATCTTCTTTTAGATCGTTATTCAAAAGTGCAGAAATTCTATGAATAGACAAACAGTTGAAGAGGGATTATGAAGCTGGATGTGCTATACGACTTCAGCAAGCTAATACTCCTGGATACTAGAGACCTGATCTTTCTGATGTACTACTGTGTGCCACTTTTCATGTTAGGAATACAGCACAGCAAGACAGCCTTTTTTTGCAAGGGAACGCATAGGATTTCTGCTTCATTTTCCTTTGTTACCATGTCTTTTTGCTATGTCTGTGGGATTTTTTTATTCCCAGGGCGGCCGGATGAAAAGGCAGCTTGATGTCTGGGGGAGCTGGGGTGAATGGAGCAAGTGCAGTCGGAGCTGTGGCGGTGGAGTCAGCTTTCGGCAGCGGCACTGCTATTCCCAAAGGTGAGGGCTAACCCCTTTTTTTTTTTATTTCTTTTCTTTAAATGTGTTGTAGTGCTACTGAGATCCTGCAGTTATGTTCCAATGTACATCCAGAAAAAAAAGTCTTAGTGTTTGATCCCAGGGGAATGAGTCCACTTTGAGATGAACCGCAGTTTCAGTGTTGTCACTGCTGTTTTGTGTAGTGCCCTCTTCAACATGTGCTTGCTTTGGCTCCTTGCAGTTTCTCTGTGAGATCTGAGGCTGTGCAATCAGGGGATTGGCATGGTAGCAGCTGCTCAATCAGGTCTGTGTGGTAAACCCTGAGGGAGACGGAGAACAGGCCAGAGCAGTTGGTTTCTCTCCTGAGAGCTGGTGACAGCACTGAGGTTTCCTCAGGTTTATGATTCCCAGGATGGTAAATTGCCCCAGAAGAAATGGAATAGTGAATTTGGCTCAAGCAGTGTTAGCACTGTGCCACCTCATTTGCAGCTGGGTCAGCTGCATCCTAATGAGGATGATGACTGGTACTGCACCTGTTGGGAATGATGGACTGTAGAGATCTTGTTGTGGATGAAAACAAAGCAAAGGAGGGAAAAAAAGCCAGACTCTCAAAAATATCCTGAAAAAAACAGCCTCTCTCTGTTTAGAGAAATGAGAGGAGGTTTTGTAATAGAAGAAGCCAGAGTTATGAAGCTCCTGCTTCCCACAGAGAATAAAGAAAGGTCTCTTTTGAAGGCTGCCCATTGTGGTTTATACCTCCCAGAATCCCTGAAGGCCTATCTCTCCATTTTAGGAACACTGAAGTGTTAGGCATTGATTGGTTTTTTAGATCAATTTCCTTCATAATTGTTCCTCTCCATAATCCTCAGCTGGAGTCATTCGACTGGACTAAGGGTATTGCACACTTTCCATAGGCATGTTTCACTCTCCCTAATAAGGGACTTATTGGGCACAAAAAATCAAGATAAATGATGCACAAAGATATTCTGAATTGGCCACTATCTTCGTGCTGCACATAACATGTTTCTCTTTCTTGTATGAACAACTGGACTGTTTGCTGGTGGATGATGGACTAAAATCTCAGCTTCCATTATTTAGTTGACCCTGAACGTGACCCTGAAGAGCTGTACTGCAGTTTTTCATGATGTGTGTCTCATTCATGCCAGAACACAAACCATAGCATAAAATGCCCCTAGAAAATGCCAGCCTGCTTTAATGGTGAAGAAGTGCATATTAGTTATTTTGCTGTTTCAGGGAACTCTGTGAGGGTGATATGCTTGGTGTGAAGGTGATTTGTAATGTCTGCTATGAGATGACTTTTTGTATGTGTATTCTTCAGAGAGCTCCATGTACTTTTCCTGTGTTCCAGGACAGAAGGTCCTTCCAGTTGTGTTGGACCAACACGAAGCTATCAGTCATGTAATGTTCAGGTATGGTTTTAGTTTTTCTTTCCTGTTGCTGCTTTTCCCCAGACAAACATCATTCTTATTCAGAAATAAGATGTGATTATTAGTTCCTGTTTCTCTGATGTCAGTAGTGGATGCAGTTCATTAACAGTATCCATTCAAAAGTATGTTGAAATTATGCCCCAGTTTGAAGGAGCATTTTTATTGTACACTTTATTTTCCTCCTTTTTTATAATACTCCAATACAAATACTTTCTCTTCCAAACAGAACTGCCCAGAAGGTTCCCGGGATTTCCGGGCAGAGCAGTGTGCAGAGTTTGATGGGACAGAATTCCAAGGCAAGAAATATAAGTGGCTTCCATATTATGGAGGTAATGATAAACATGTGGGGTTACACTTCATCACTACCTATCAACAATATGTTTTGAAGTAACTGTAATGATTTTTACTGTAGTATTCTTGCAGGGTACACTTTAGTTGGAGTGGAGGGCAGGAGTTGGCATGGAAAAAAATCCTTTTGCCAGCAGCAAAGCATTGCTGTCCTGAAGACACTGGATGTATGGGCCAAGAGACAGCATTGCAGCAATATGTACTTCCTTCTTCTAACAGCCAAATCTTTATTATTCCTTCAGAAACATTGCTCAAGGAAATCTGGAACTGCTTGCACCTAAGTTCCAAAGTATTAGGGGAGCAGAAGTTCTGCTGTATTTTCCAATACGGTCAAAAGAAAATTAGCAGGGCACAAGGGCAACAAATGTATGTAATTAATGAGTGCTTCAGAAAATACAACATCTCTTTCATCAGACCATGCTTTCTTGACGAACCGGCTCAGAAGGCAATTGTGGGAACCAGGGGTCCTTGCTCTGAGCTTTGATATGGTATCATTCACAGTTGGTTAACAAATTATGAGGGATTTTAATTATGAGGGATTTTAAGATAGATTTAAAAGAGTTTTTTGTTGCTTGTTAAAATAACAGTTCTGTATCAGCACTTGTTCTCATTCTAGAAAGCCCTGTACTCCAAGGGAGTATAAGAGCGATCCTACTAAGGAATAACCAAATATCCACTTAGACCAATGTCCTCTAAGGAAATATTTGTGTACAGTGAGATTTTACTAGAGTATTTTTCCAGCCTCCAGCAGTTTGTGACCGAGAAATTAATTCAATATCTGCCACTTAGTATCAGTAGACCCCTCTGTTTCTGCTCCTGTAATCTAGAACTAGGCTCCTGGTCCAGTATCAAGCTATTATATAATGTTTCTTTTTCTTCTTCTGCCAGCACCTAATAAGTGTGAGTTAAACTGTATTCCCAAGGGAGAAAACTTCTACTACAGGCACAAGGAAGCAGTGGTAGATGGGACTACCTGTGAACCTGGCAAGCGAGATATCTGCGTAGAGGGAGTTTGTCAGGTTAGTCATCTCAGTACTTCATTCATCATTGGGTCTGTCAGTCTTTCTGTTGTCTCCCTTTGTTCTACTTGACCTTTCATCATAGCATCAGAAAAGGTGAATCACTCAGTTTCAATGTGCTGAGGAGCATCTGGATAGCATTCATCTGGCTCTGGCTGTGAAATAGTAGATAACAGCTTTGTTGTTTTCTCTGCCCTATCCTGACTTTCCTAGATTCAGGGCTCCCTAGATTCAGGCTTTCTCAATAGATCTGTCCAGCATTTGACCTTTTTTTCCCTTTCTGTCATCGCAGTTTATTCCTACTAATGCTCCTGTGCTCTGACAGGCCGTTGGCTGTGATAATATGCTGGAATCTGTCAAGAAGGAGGACAAGTGCCTGAAGTGTGGAGGAGATGGCAGCACCTGCTATGGTGTGAAGGGCACTTTTGATGTGGCCAGCCTCCCCAAAGGTACAGATGATCCTAGGTAGTCTGGGCAGGTGAGAAGGAGAGAGTTAAACCAAAAATCAACTGCTACAAGGGCCAGTGGGGACACTTGCTCCCATGATTGTTATGGGCATACTTGGATGTTCACTTGAAATATCTGTACAGTGTGTGGCCTTAACATCAGAAAAGATACTCTTGGCCTTATCCTGGGAATCACTTTGTTAATCTGTATCCACACTGGAGTACTTGCCATGATGCTGATGGCTTTCCCCACTGCCTCTCCAGCAGGTGCTATAAATGCACCACAATGACATCACCACACACTGCCTTGTAAGACTGTCCAGTGTTTTGATAGCCCCACCAGGACATATGCAGGGCTAGAAATGGGACTGCATCTTCTGCATTTGGCCAATTTTGAAAAATTCCAAGATGTCATCTGCGTCTTTGTGGTCACATCTCTCTGTGTTGAACTCCAGTATGATTCTTGCTGAAATCCCAAGGACTTCAAAATGCAGCAAATGGACTTTTCTGAGGTGTCATTGGAATTTTTTACGCATGGACTGATCTGTGGATAATGTAGGGTGAGGTTATTCAGCATGCAGTTAAAGAGATGATGGAAATGCTTCATGTCACCATCAAAATCTCATCTAGTTGTTCAGGCACAAATGAAGCCATGAACATCTTTGGCACAGGGGAGTAGCTGTATGGCACCCACAGTCAGATATTGAATAATCCTTTTTTTTTTCAGGTTACAATCAAATCTTTATTATCCCTGTGGGAGCTACAAGCATCCAAATTAAGGAGGTTAAGCCCAGCAGGAACTTCCTAGGTATGATTGATGTCAGAATCTCTGTATCAGTCCATTTGGATTTCAGCCATTATGCTAAAACCTGGTTTTGAGGTATGGGTTTACCTTGAGGGCTTGATATGGCAGAGTGAAAAACTGAATATCAGAATATTGAGTATCCTTGAAATGTGAGTGATGCACAACTCTGGGCTCCACATTTACTTCATATTTTGTCCTATGGAGATCTTGCTGTTCACATTGAGACTTCATGCCTGTAACTTACAAGGAATCTAGCTGATCTAGCCAAATTTGGCTGTGAGCTCTGTTTGGTGAATGCAAACCCTACCTACTCCTGCCATCTAGAAGTTTGGAGTGGGCATCTTTTCTCCATAGATTTCTTTGGAGCATTTGTACTGCCTCCAACTCTGGTCATTCTGCAGAGGGGAAAAAGGAGGGAGAAAAGGCCTTGCCTAGATGTCTAGACAGGGCTGAGGAAATTCCAGTGGATAAAGCAGATACTCTTCTGCTTTCTGAGTGTTCTATCACTGAGTGCTTAGGACAAATTAGTCTGGTCACATTTTCCCTTGTAGAAAACTGGATTCAGAACATATCTTGCTTTCTGAATAGAGTATCTAATGAACTAGATAGTGGTGTAAAGTCAGTGGAGTGTGAATCCCACATCTTAGTGGTAAGAAGGACAGAGGCTGGCATCGGCTGTGCTCCAGCAACTAACAGTAGGGAATGCAGAGGCAGGGCAGGAATATGCTGGAGGCATTTGGCTGTGCAGCAAAGGTTCTTGATCTGCAGCAAAGCTGGCAAGAACCACTGTTTGAACATGATTTAGCAGCTTCTGCTAAAAAAGCCATACAGGGAGGACAGCACTTATGGAGGATGGGCGGTCAGTCTCATTTGCTTGTGACACAGTATTGAGTGGAAACAGGAGCAACCTTGTGATCCTTTCTCTGGCATGTGGGTTTGTCCAGCTGTCAAGAATGTGCGAGGGGAGTATTACCTGAACGGGCACTGGACGATTGACTTCAGCCGGGCGCTGCAGGTGGCCAGCACGGTGCTGCACTATGACCGCAGCTCTGAGGGTGATGTGGCCCCAGAGCTCCTCCATGCCCGGGGTCCCACCACAGAACCCCTCGTCATTGAGGTGAGAAGCTGTGCCTTCCCTGCTGACACTCTGCTCTTGCTTTGCACAGTGGGAGTATGCTGGGAAAAACTGGAGATGAGATGGGAACCCCAGAAATCTTACAAGGCTGTGGGCCTTCAAGCTAGACCACAGAAATAGCACTTATTGCTGCTCTGGTCCTATTGCCCAGAAATAAGCAATGTTGGTTTCCTGCCTATTCCTTTGGGCACTGACTTTAGGGGAGATAAGAGTCAGCACCAAATGGTGTTGGGGCAGGGACAGGCTCCAGGACACTGCTTGTTATGCTGTGCTGTAGGGCAGGCTGTACTTGCTGTGAAAGGAGCAGCTGGATCTTCTAAAGCCAAGAGGGATGAATGCACCCTTCTCTGAAAAGTAATCCTCTCCAGAACAAGATAGAAGGCAAGAAGAAAATCCAGTGCAGAGAATTAGTGCTTCTTGAATAGGAGGGGTACAAGTCAGCTGGAACCCTCAGACATGGTGAGGAAATGCTGTGAAGATGAAAAGTGGAATTTCCCTGATTTCCTCCCATGCTTTTGCAGCTCATCAGTCAGGAGCCAAACACCGGGGTACAGTATGAGTATTACCTGCCCCTGCAAGGACAGGCCTCGGGTTACAGCTGGAGCTACAGTTCCTGGAGTGAGTGCAGCTCCGAATGTGGAGGAGGTAAGGGGAAGGGACCTGATCCCTGGCGGCTGGTGTGGGGTTTATATCCACCTGCAGGCAGTGTGACAGTGTGCTGCCCTCTGCAGCAGCTTCCCAGCAGTCTCCTGCTGGAAGGCAGCGCAGGGATCCACAGGGTGTTGCTCAAGTTTTGTCAAGGGAGAGTTGTGCATGGAGTCACAACAGGATTGGCCCATGCCAACATGTGGCCTATGCCTTGTTCTTATTTTCCATTTCTTAGCCCTCAGACTTATTTCTAGGACCTGTTAAGAATCTTCATAGATGGCCTTTGTTTTGATTTGCTTCAGGTCTTCATAGTCTTTTCAACCACTTGAGAAGTCCTCTCCAGAGAGACCTGGCCTACATTAGTGAATCACATCATTCTCCTCTGCCACAGCCTGGATGATTCCCCCTCTCCAGGAGGACTGTCAGATCTCCTAGGGTGTCCCATCATATTCAGTTTACAGATTCCTCCATGAGCAACATTATGGATTTTAAGCTTAAAAGAAAAACAAACCAAAAAACTTCAATCACTCAAACAAAAAAACCCTCACCAACTGATTCGTATATAGAGTTCTTATCAGCCTCTTCTGGTCTTCCATCCTAATGGCTATTTTGGCAACTTTTGCCATATTGTGACAGTAGGTGCTAAAATTGGCTGGGCACTCATAACCTGTAGGAAGCATGAAGAGCTGCAAGTTTTACTCCCATATCCAGTCCTCACAAGACTGACCTTTTTAGTCTAACAGGAGACCCCCAGTTCTGCTGTACACTGCACACATCTTGCAGGGCTCCTTCATGAGCAGCTTACAGGTAGGGCACTCGCCTCGTGAGTCTCGATCCATAATATAACAGGAAAGTTCCCCTCAGCTACACAGAACTGTACTGTCTCCCTTGCTCTTCCAGCAGACTCCTATACTGTGGGAAGGCATCATTTGTCCATGCAGTGAGAGACAGAGACCTGCCCTTGTCTCTTTTCTGGAATGGTTGGGACAGGTGTGGATTCTACACAACTTCTTGAACAGACAAGAAACTTGTCTTGCCAACCCAGTGTATTGCTTCTGTTACCAAACTTAGTACTGGGTGGCTTGTGTTGATCAGATACTCTCTTGTTTGTCCCCCAGGTTTCCAGTCCCGCTTGGTGTTTTGTACCATAGACAATGAAATTTATCCGGACTATATGTGCAGGAATAAGCCACAACCAGACAACAACCGGACGTGTGGCCATCAGCCTTGTCCCCAGACAAAACGGTGTGATTTCTTTCCTTCTTCTGGGGTCTGACTTCTTCCTGAAGTGCTTTTGGAACTGAGAAAAAAGTGACCCTCTCACGTCTGCCTCCAGCATGGTTCTCTCCAAGGAGGTGCTTCACTTCTAAGAGAAAACCAAAGATAAAAGATTGGGATGATAACACAGTGATGAGTGAGGAGATTTCTGTGCGCACAAGGAAAGGGCTTAATACATCCTGTGTTCATTTTATAGACCAATTAAATTTGCCTTCCAAAATAGCATTGTGGAAGACAGTTGCCTAGCCCATGTAGGAGATGGGAAACAGATTATCGCATTTTTCTTCTCTTGAGCTGGAGCCTACAGAGTAGAAGGTCTGAGTTGGTGTCATTTTATGTCATTTCTGCATTCCCAGTGTGTTCCTTTAGAAAGGGATGAATCCTGGAGCCTTTTCATTCTCTAGCATTTTCAAACCCCTTCACCCAGCCATTTCCACCTTGTTCCTTACAGCTGGCTTCACTTGGCTCTTATGGGCACCCAGGGCTGTAACATGAGCATTACCTGTGTGTGTCTGTGTACCATTGGAGGCCTCTGAGAGCACTTGTGTGTGAGAGGGCACCTGGGAACATTTCTGAATACGTGTTAGCCTGTAGCTACTTGTTTTAAGTTCTTTAAAACCTTTGTTCTGTATATAAAGGACTTCTTACATCTACCTGCCGCAAGCCTGGAGTCACAGCGGTGCACGAAGCTCTCAGATGAAGAGGTAACAAGCAGAAGGAAGTTACAGGAAGGCAGCTGCTCTCTTCTGCTCTCCACCTAGTTCGCTGAAATCATAGGGGCTTTCCTCTTTGGCACATGTGGTAGAAGTGGGTGTTGCTTTGCTTTTGATGCTTGCCAGTGAAAATGGTGGTGGAGGGTGCTGGCTGGCAGCTTTGCTTAGGTGGCTGCACGTGCCTCTGGTAACTTGATTCTTAGAGACTGAGAAAGGGACAATTTCTTCATAGCTTTTGACTGCTTATTCTCATGTTTTCTCTGGAATCAGGGTAAAGTTCTGGAAGATTTTTTTTTTTATTTATTTATCAAGATAAAGAAAATAACATAAAAGAAAAGAGAGCATGATTGTTTGGGCAATTGTAACATTGGCCAGCATGGCATAGAGAAAGACTTGGAGTTTCTTAAAAGCTCTTCTTTTTGGATGGGCCCTATAGCAGGCATAAAAGAGCATGTAAGATGTTAGAGATACACTAATGTACACTAAGATATGAGAAGTTAAAAGTATCAAAAGCAAAACAATTGTCCCCCAGCAAGCTGCTAATAGTTTAGGACTGGCAATTTTTGCCCTCTGATGAGGGTCCCAGCCTTATGGCTGACCTTATCTTACAAAGGAAATGAACCAAGGGTCAGAGAAGTCTTGTTCCGCAGTTGAAAGAAGCTCTAAGTTATCCCATCTGGTTGACACAGCCTTTCCAAAAAACTTGATGAATAATTTGTTATAAGCCCTGCAACCACACCATTGTAAATGGCTTTTACTGAATGTATTTGTTCCCTTTCCAAAGGAAAGATTTTATAGTGAAGGCCATTCAGTTTGGGGTTGATATGTGCATCTTTAGCAATAAAGAAGGGTGTTTTTAGGAGCTGACCATGGCAAAGTCTACTGTGGAATTGTTAGGATGTGAACATGAATTGGCCGGCTGAAACTTGGTTAAGGAGTGGCAAGAGCCGGGCTCAGGAAGTAGCTGGAATGCTGGGGGAGAAAACTTGAACTGCTTTCATTCCCTGGCTGGGCCTTACCTGGCCATAAAGGGACATAGCAGATGGCAAGCAGATCACCATGATGCTGCCCCTCTACAACCAGTGCCTTTGGACTACACTGCATGCTGGATTTGGGGATGAAAGATCATCTTGTCCCTGAAGCCAGGCCATGCAAGGTGTGGTTTGAGCTACCCAGCTAGTTCTGAGAAGCTGGGGTGGCCATGGGCAGAGATTTTAGTATCTAGACAGATTGTTTTGTGGATACATTCCCCTAGTTAGCAAGGGTGTATTATTTCTGCAGCAGCTTGAGCAACAAAAGACGGGAAAAATCTATTTACATTTTGGTGGGCTTTTTGTGCTGCAGTTAGAGAATTTGACTGATGGGAGGAATAAACCAGCTTTCTGCTGGCCGTCAGTGAAAAGTTAAGCACTTCTGAGAGTGCCTGGCATGGTTTGTGGGCAGAGTGAGGACTTGGCTTGGTTTTACTGTTTCTGATAATATCTGGAGTGTAATGTGTGGATTAGGCTCTTGTGGTAGTTTTGCTTTTTGTGTTTTTTTTTTTTTTTTTGTAGATCTGGATTGTTCTCTTTGAGCCTTTTTTTTATTTTTTTTTTTTTTAATGTTCTGTTCCAGTCATGACATTTTTACAGACATCAGGAGACCAAAAGCCATGGAAAGGGATCTTCCCCTTCTGGAGAGGCTTTGCATTTCCAGAAAAACAAGTGTTTTTTAGCTGGAGATATGTCTCTGGAGTAGGACTAATGCTCTGCATTGCCAATTAAGCTGGGCACGCTTGGTCAAATGGGAACTCGCCTCTGGTTCTATTCTGCAAAGGGACATAATCTCTGTTTAATTTCTACAGGGATGTGGCACCGACTCCTCTGTGCCTCCAAGCAGTTTGGCTTACTTTTTTTTTTTTTTTTGTGCTTGATTCTGTGACTTGCAGGTGGAAAACGGGTGAGTGGGGCCCCTGCTCAGCCACCTGTGGCAGGGGCACCCAGAGCCGCTCGGTGTACTGCGTGGCGTTTGACGGGCAGAGCCCGCAGGGGGTGGTGGATGACACCGAGTGCATGGCCTTCGCCCAGCAGCCGCGCCGCAGCCAGCCCTGCAACCTCCGGCAGTGTGCCACCTGGAGCACGGGGCCCTGGTCCCAGGTCAGTGCCCCCGGGCAGCCAATAGCCCTCCTGGCACCTCCAGGAGGAGCAGCTGCCAAAGCTTAGGGAGAAAGAGCCAGGCTCCTCTTCTGGGACTACAAAAAGCACGTGTCCCTGGATAGGTGGCGTGCAGAGGGGTAGAACTTCTCCCTGCAGCCCTCCGATGCCCCCCTATGAACATACCCCTGTTCCTCAAAGCTGTGCATGTCCCTGCACCTCTGCTCTTCTCATTGCACGTCCTCTCTTCCCTGGTCTGCCAATCCTTTCTCCACATCTGTGTTTTTATCAGCCCCCCTGCCTCCACCTGGCACTGGCTTGGTTTCTGAGCCAGGCCTGGTGAAGTCGGAGCGCTGGCAGGAGAGCCTCTGTCCATCCGCTGAGGACAGGCAGTAGCATGCCCTCCTCCGCGAAACAGGAGCTCATGGCTTCTGCCTGTGCTAGTTATTTCCATGGTTTTTGCTACCTTGCATCACCAGCCAGGACAGCAAAACTCTTGAAATACTGATGACCTGCTCTTTGCTGTATGTCTGCACAGGGCTTCTCCAAACACAGCCATGTGGTGCATTTTTGATTCTTGTGTGCATTTATGTCTGCAGGAGTGGAAACAGCTCAAACTGTACACACTCAGTTCAGCCAGACAGCTTTTAGAAGGCATCTTACATTCCAAGGGCTTAGAAAGTAAAGAGAATGTCTACTCAGTCCCTAAAGTACAAGTGACTTTTCCTCTATTAGAAGAAGTGCACGCATGCTTGCCACACTTGATTTGCAATCTAGTGGTTGCACTTAGCCTGAGTTGTGCAACAGCACAAAATGCAACTTTGAGGCATGATCACCCAGACTGGAAAGTCCTTCCACCCCCTCTTTCCCCCCACCTTGTGGGATGTGAGGTGTGAACTTTGGGGTTGTGGAGTAAGAGTACTGTTTGGGGAAGGCACCAAGGGTCACGTTCTTACAAACTGATGTCTGAGTAATTCATTCCAGTGTTCTCAGAAGCAACTGTGTTCTGTGTACTCTGAGTTAAAAGGTTACTCTGGTAAATGAATGGCTGAAGCTCAGCTGGGAAGCTCATCTGAAGTGATTCAGACTGTCCCCAAGTTAATGCTCTCTGTAAGACACCTTGGTAATTCATGTAGAAGTAGGTTGGATTCCAGGAAACACCACTGTGAATTTAAGAGGGTGTTGAAAATGTCACAAACTAGTTACTGGTATAGAAGTTGTCACAGCTCCACGCTGTAAAAATAGAGCACAAGTCTTCAAACAAAAGACATGAGCAATATAAGAACCTAACCTTTTACTTTCCCTAAAATTCTTCACCCTGCATTGATTTTAATCACATGTAAATAATATGAGTTTACAGATATTTTCTACCATGTCTTGTTCTCAATGTATTTTGCAGTGTCTGGCATTTTTCTGATATTTTTCTAAATTCATCCTCCACATCTCCTTTGGGGAGACATCAGGAGTAAGTATGTGAATAGGCCAAAATCATTCAGTGAGCTCCAGATCTTCCAGACCCTATCCCATGCTCCCATGCTTTATTTTCTACTCTGTAGCATAAACAGCTACTCTGCTAAATCCCACCCCAGAAAATTATTTTAATGATAGCTGGTTGTTCCAGGCAGTCTCAAAATGGTGTTCTGCTCTAATGATAGGGAGCCCAGCCTGCAAGAGGAAACCAGGTGCTTGTTTGTAATTGTTGGGTCCCTTTCTGCAGTGCTCAGCCAGCTGTGGGGAAGGAGTGCAGACCCGGACTGTCACCTGCAGGACACGGCAGGGCTCCCAGGCTCAGGACTTCGCTTGTCTCATGGAGCCAAAGCCATCGGCCACCCAGCCCTGCCTTAGGGAGAACTGCATCCACGAAATCGGCTGGCACGTTGGAGACTGGGGTCTGGTGAGCACCTCACTGTCATGGCTCCAGAGTTACTGATTGTATTGCTGTGCTCCTCACAAACAAGCTTTGATCTGTGCAGTCTGCACATAGACTGAGGCTGGGAGCAAGGACTGCTTCATTACCAGCCTCTTGGCTCACAGTTGTGTTGTAACTGGCACTAGTAATACTCCAGTTAATCTGATGCCCGCTTTGTGTGCAGCTGCTACAAAAATAAATCCTTCTGAGGGGAGATTATCGTTTCAGTGACAGTGGCAAAATGCAGCCAATAAGCTGAAACAATCCATTCTTGCTGCTTATTCTCAATTCTTTGCTCCATCGCTGTGATCAGCAGAACAGCTCTTAGCCCAAGTTTGGCTCAGAGATGTAGGCTTCAGAACTGGTCATTGCACTTGGTGATATGCTTTAATCTATCTGAAGCACAGTTTATCTGAATAGTTTTAAAAAATATACTTTAATCTTGTCCTTGTGGTGGAAGCCAGACTGTCCTCAACCTGGGAAAAGTGTCAGGGGGTAGAGATATGGGTATATCAAATGCATCAGGTGACTTCCAAACACACTTTTTCACTTCTGTGCTAGTCAGACCAGCTTGTTCTGGGCTAAAACATGTTACATATGCTTCTTCATGAGATGTGGGCCAAGTTTTAGTTACAGCTAAAGAAGTTTCATATCTTAATCTGATCTTTCCCCCGACTTTCTGATATCAGAAGGTCTCCTATCTGACTCTCTGAATTAGAGGGAAATACTCTCCAAATATTTATAGAACTTGCCATGAGCCATATGGGTTGCACAGGCACCTCATCCTATCCCCTCCTCTGAGCCTCTGGTCCCTCTTCCACAGCTTCCAGTAAGGCAAACTCCAGTTAGCTGCTTACAAGAAAGCCCCTCATTTGCTTTCCAGTTCTAATTTGTTGTTCTTGAATGCAAACTGACCCACCCACAGCTGGTGGATCCCCAGAGAATTGAGGTGCCTTTCTGCCTTCAGGCTGAAATGATTCTCTCCTGCTCCCTGACACCACTGTGGGTAACAGCAGCTCATCTGGATGTTACAGGCGGAGTGTGGCACAGAGCCTAATGCTTCAGGGCTGGGTGGAACATCTGGTAAAATGGTTTAAAGTATGGTTTTCTAATTGTTCAGATGATTCCAGCTGAAATATTATTTGCTTTGTCTTGGTGGAGGAAGCTGTGCTCAGCCTGCAGCTAATCATGCAGCTGTTCCCCACTTCTGATCCGTGGGGTTTCTGCATTCAGCCTTTGCTGCCTGCTCAGTGCCTTGTCTCTGTGCCCAAGTGTTCCAAGAGCTGCGATTCAGGCATCCGGACACGCCAGGTCATCTGTGCTGACGGCGACTCCAAAGTCTACAGTGCTGAGACATGCAGAGCCATCCAGCCACAGAAACCAGCCACCCTGGGCAGCTGCAACACACAGCCCTGCTACCTGCCACAGCGTGAGTGGTATTGCTTCACACCCAGCTTTTCCCAACATGCTTTTGCTGAGGAGTAGAAACTCACAGCTCTGCACACCAGCTCATGTTCTCAGCTTTTTGCCTGCCTATCTCCATCCTGTGATTTTGCCAAGGTTATGTGCACAAAGCATCTTCAGAGTCCCAGTACCTGTGCTGTTTGAAATGTATGCAGCAGGCTTGGGAACAACATTGGTGTGTGTCTGTTTTGAATCCAGTGTTCTATGATCCAGTGTGTGTGTGCTGCAGACAGATCCCAGACATCCCAGTCCAGAAGGATGATAACTTGGGCAGGCTCAGTAGCAAAAAGTATAGCCAACTTTCATCCCTCTGTGGACTGGCTCTAAAGGAGTCACAACTTTTCAGAACATTTTGCTTCTTGTCTGTGTCTATTCCCCATGTCAGAGCTGCAACACTGACTTTTGCCTGCCCGTTGTAGGTCGCTTGTCCTGACAATCCAATCGAATCCAATTGCTGCTCAGCAGCTATTGCACAAGAGAAACAGGAACATTTTCATCAGCTGTTGTCTCCTGCTGACTGCTGGATGTATTTGCAATTATTAGAGCACAGTGCTGGACTAACTGCACCCATTTTGTGTATGTCTCTTTGCAGAGGTCCCCAGCATGCAGGACACTATGGGATACAATGTCACTCGCCAGTCCTTGCTGACACGTTACAACCCAAACAGCCCTGCCCCAGGTTTGGAAAAATTTTTTTGATTTGGGGATTGATGATGGGATACTTGGAATAGGCTGTGATAGGGACTGGGATCATTCTTTTCTTCATTTCTCTCATTTTTTTTCATGGGCTCCTATAAAGTCAAGGAGCCAGGAGCAAAATATAGATACTTTACACCGACAGTCAGCAGTATTTGAATCTATCCATGCAGAAGACTCTGTACAGGAGATGGATCCCAGGTTCTGTCAGCATGACTTAAGTGCTGGCTGGAAGAAATTATGCCCAAAGCAGATAAAGGAACAAGAAAGGATGATGTGAAGGGACCACAGCAATGTGGTTTCTCATGGAACAACAGGAAGAATGGTCAAGGCAATGAGCAAAGTACCTCAGCCAGATGAGAAGCGTGGGCCAGAAGACACCCCTAGATGTGATTCAGAAAATCCTGCCAGGTAGCCTTGGGCAGGTGAAAGAGAGCAGAGAGGAGGAAAGCTGGCCAGATTTTCATGCTTACCTGCATACCTTGAGTTCTCTCCCCAGATTCTGATGATGGAAGAATGCACCCTGGGAACACCATGATCCATAGTGCCTCAGGGAACCAGCACATTCTGTCCACCAAAGACCAGGGCATCAACTTGGTTGCTGTGCACTGGGAGCCCCAGTCCGGCTCCCCAGGTCCCCATCGGCTCAGCCTCTCTCAGGACCCCCCTGCAGGGACTGGCTCCCAGGACTGCCACCAGAGCCCACATGGCTGCTGTCCAGATGGGCGCACTCCGGCATCGGGCCCTCTGGGGAGAGGTTGCCCTTTCAGTACCTGCCACCAAAACAGGTAGCTGGAAGTAGATAGGCCTGAGCAGGCAGGCATTGCCTTTCCTGGCAATGCCCTTCCTGAATCTTGCAGCCCATGCCTGTTGACCAGGTAGGTCAGGTGTTACTGCAGCCCTTCTGTCTGCAGGTATGGCTGCTGCCCCGATGGAGTATCAGCTGCCCAGGGTCCAAACAACATTGGATGCCCACAATATTACCGTGACATTCAAACGAGACAAAATCATCCCACTACAACCACTCCAGCAGTAAGTACAAGAGCTTTTTGCGTTTTAGGAGTCGATCAGATGCAAAGAATCAGATTTGACCCTGTTTACTCACATTGTGGATTCTGTTGGGCTTCATCTCCACCAGAAATACTTGAGGAACCAATACTTGAGGCATGGCATCAAGCCCTCTGGCCCACCATGCTCCTGCTCAGTCCGGAGTGTTCACCTGCAATCCTCTACAAGCAGGGCACAGAGCAGGTGGTGAGGAGGTGTCTGAGAAGTAGAAAGCCATCCTATGTAGACCTGATTGAATAATCTTGAGTAATTAAATTTCTGCTGGTCAGAAGATTGCTATCCAGTTTCTAGGGGGGGAAAAAGGGAATAGCATGGCTTCTATTAATTGCTTTTGTTTGTCAACTCTGCAGATTAATACAAGGTGGGGAGGTGATCTCTCCCATAGGTTGGGGTGCATGTTGGTGGCAGCAATAAGAACTGGCCTGCTGCTGGGCTGCTTAGGTGTGCCTTGTAGAGAAGTGCAGCCCCAGCTCCATGGCTGACAGCCAAGTTTCCCACCCCTTCCCAGGACAAAAGCCTCTAGGAGGCAAACAAGCAAACAGTGGTGCCTCTAACAGCTAGCTGTGTGCAGCTGAGAGCTTGCACACGGTGCTTTGCACGTGTTGCTGTCCTCATGCGTCAGGATAACTCTTGGCTTTCCATTCCTGTCCCCAAGGCAAGCCAAGCCTTGTCCCAGCAGCAGCCCTCGGGGGAGTGCCGCGGCTCCATGTACGGCTGCTGTTTTGACAACATCGCCTCAGCCAAAGGCCCTCGAGGGGAAGGATGTCTCAATAGGCCCAACTACCGTAAGTGATGCTTGGTATAGATACACAAAGTAGATACTGGTTTAGATACACAAAAAGAGTCCAGTAGCATATAGAAGTTTCCTGTGTCTGCTCTCTGTAAAATGTGGTAAATAATCTCTCTGAAGAGAATTTCTACCTGGCAGTTGGGGCAGCAGGAGTGTAGAAAAGCAGCTTGAGGATTCAGCTCTACCAGCTGACGCAAAAATTATTGTTGTGCTCTGCTGATAGTTGGACAGAAGTGTCTTTGTGTGATCTTTGTCAGTCTGTAGGACTACTCAGGAGTTGTTTGTCCCTGAGAAGACACTTTGATGCAGCCTGGAGTGCTCTGAATTAATTACCCAGGTTAAGAAGTAGGGATCTCCTGTGGAATCAGGACAGTACTTGGTCTTCAGACAGCCTGTGGACAGGGGAGAAATGAGAACTACATGGGGAAGGAAGGATTGCTCAGGGCTGCATGGATGCCCCTAGCCAGCAAAGTTCAATCAAGTGCCTGCTGTGCTATGAGTACACTAGGGCTGGTGGGCAAAAGCATCTTTGCTCCTTTAGTGCCCAGCTGTACTCTCTGCAGGCACATTGCTGCTGCAGGGCCTTGCCCTCCTGCTGCAGCAGAGAGATTGCTCACTGGCTGTCCCTGTGGTGCAGCCTTGGGGACGGGGAAAACTCTCTGGGTTCTTTCAGCTGAGCCACAGCTTGACAAAGCACCTTGCAGCAAGAGCCCTGCATCCAGTGTTTGTCAGCATGTGGCTGATACCCGTGGCTCTGGGTTTGCAAACACGTTGGGCCATGCTCCTCTTTATATCAATGTGCAGGGGTATTCTGTAATTTGTAACTCTTCTTCACAGCTGGGTCTAAGCCACTTGCTTTGTGAGCTGGAAATGTACAAGTGGTAGCCATGTGTCCCTTGCAGGAGAGGAAGCTCCAAAGCCTGCTTTGCAGTTGCAGAATTCTCTGAGCAAGGCTGTAAAGCATCTGTCTAGTATCTAGATTCAGAAATGTCTCTGAGAATGGTTCTTCCATCAGAGGCAAAACTGAGGCAAAAAGAAACATGTGAGCAGTTTCTCAGTTTCAAAGCACAGCTGGGTAGGACACCTAGGTGTCCTACTTTCCCACCTGCCCTTTGCCCACAGGGCCATCAGATAAATCATCTAGGTAGGTGGCTTGAAGCCCCTGGACCTTTGTGCTTTGTGACCCTCACATCTCCCTCTGTTCCACTCTTTTTGGTAGCATACCCTGTCATGTGCCTGCTGCCCAGTGCACACGGCCCCTGCACCAACTGGACCACTCGCTGGTACTTTGTGGGAGTTGTTGGCAAGTGCAACCGCTTTTGGTATGGTGGCTGTCATGGTAATAAAAACAGCTTTGCCTCGGAGGAGGAGTGCATGAGAGCGTGCCACAGCTCTGTGGGGGCCAGTCATCTGGAGATCCAGCCCTCTTCTGGCACAGAAGCCCTGCAGCACCAGCAGACTGGCTCCAGTTCTCACACAGGGCGTGCTCAGGGTCATCAGCAGTCACCCACAAGAGAGACTGCAAGTCACAGACAAGAAGGAAGAACCTATGGGGCTTCACTCCCCAGGCAAGACAGCCACAGCTGGAGGAGGGACGTGCTGCCAGAGGCCTTGCCAAGGACTGGGGTGCTGGAGAGCCAGAGAAGAAGACTGGACAGGCTGGGCCAGCTGCGCTCCTGGGACACAGCCCTGCCTGGGCCCTCGGACAGGCAGAGCAGCAGCGGCCAGCAGGGGCAGTCCCGGGAAGGCAAGCAGTGGCGTGAAGCTTTCGGAGCAGATGTTTCTGTGACAGAGGGATTTGGGCACCAGGATTCTGCAGACTTGTTCTCAGCACAGGCTCTGCACAGGTGATGATTTCCATCTATCCTTCCCCCCTGTTCTGCCAGCTCATTATGAAGCATCAGTGGAGCTTTCTCTGGAGTGAAAATGTTGCCTCAGCTGGGACTAGCTAACTGGGGATACCGTGTGATGGATTAGCTACACATGTAGCCCCTTGGTTAATCAAGGTATTCAGGCCCTGGCATTACCTGTGGTCTCTTTCCTCACATACTCCCTGATCTCTGACAGAACTGAAGTATCATGTGTGAAAAGACTGCAGAATCCTGAGGTCTCTGTCTGGGAGGCCTTCTAACACTGTAAATGAGAATCCATAGGTGTTGTTCTTGTTCTGACCAACAAATTTAGCTGGCACTCTGACTTCAGAGCCTTTATCTCAGCACTGCATGGAGCAGCAGTGAGTTGTTCTAGGGACGACTTGTAAGATGCAGATTTTGGGTCAAGATCCAGACAGTGTTACTGTGAAAATCAGGAGTGTGTAGAGCTAGATCTAAACATATCTGTACTGGATCTATCTGTCTGCTGAGCTAAACCTTGTTCCTTCAGAAGAGAGGGGTTACAGGGCTTTCTTCCAGGAGATATTGTAGCATTCACTCTGTCCACAGCAGCCTTTGCACTATAGGAGAGGGCTCCCCATGCTGCCCAGTGCATCTGCTCAAATCTGAATGGGCAGCTGGTCCTGCTTTGCCTTGCGGTTGCAACTCATCCAGAGTCACATGAGAGGACACAGAGGTGAGGAGGGCAGCAGAAGTGCCAATGGAATCACTTTCTCTTTCAGAACAATCCTGGAGGAAGGCAGGCCCCCTCTTGTGACAGCAGTTGTGGGACAAAACATCCAGCTGGTCTGCAAGACAGGCATGTCCCCACTCTCCAGAGTGGAGTGGATGAAGAACAGCCGACCCATCTCCTCTGACAGGTGAGCTCAGATCCCTTCATTGTAGAGCAGATGGGCTCCTTGCTGGGCAGAGTGCCGAATATGCAGTCCAAAAAGGACTGTCGTGGTTTCACCCCAGCTGGCAACTCAGCCCACAGAGCTGCTCACTCACCCCTGGTGGGATGGGAGAGAGAATCAGAAGGGTAAAACTGAGAAAATCCAGAGACTGAGATAAAGACAGTTGAAAAGCTAAAACAAAAGCCGTGGGTGCAAGCAAAGCAAAACAAAGGATTCATTCATCACTTCCCACAGGCAGGCAGGTGTTCAGCTGTCTCCAGAAGAGCAGGGCCCCATCACACATAACAGTGACTTGGGAAGACAAACGCCATCACTCCCAACTCCCCCCTGCTCCTCCTCCTTTCCCCAGCTTTACATGCTGAGCATGATGCCATATGGTATGGAATATCCCTGTGGTCTGTCAGGGTCAGCTGTCCCAGCTGTGTCCCCTCCCAGCTTCTTGTGCACCCGCAGCCCACTGGTGGGTGGGGTGAGAAGTAGAAAAGGCCTTGACTTGGTGTAAACACTTCTCAGCAGTAGTGAAAACATCAACACTGTTTTCAGCACAAATCCAAAACACAGCCACATACCAGCTACTGTTAAAAAAAATTAACACTACACCAGCCACAACCAGCACACTTTTTTTCTCTAAAGAAATAAAGAAACCCCCATTTTCATCTACTGTCCACCTGCTCTGTGCATAGCAGAAACAGGTACGGTCTGCACCAGTAATGAGGTGTCGGCTAGAGTTATGGGGCAGAGCAAGTGTTATGCTGTCCCATAACACTGGTGGAAGCTGATGTGGGTAGTGATGCAGAAAAATATTGCTTCTCTTGGGTTCATCTTGGGGCAGAACAAAGCCAGTAGTTGGGGGTGAAACTTGCAGCCTAATAACCCAGAGTTCCTCTGGCTGAAAATATCTAGCACAATTGTTTTTTAAACTACTTTTAAACCTGTTTTTCCTGGGAAGTCTGTTTCCAGCAAGTCTGTCTGGAGCCAGCCAGTCCTTTGGTGTTATGAAAATCACAGTTATGCTTTTCTGTTTGCAGTTGACTGCTGGGACTCAAGCTCCCCTCTGGAAGGGCAGTTTGCCTCCTTATGGGAGAGTTACTGAAAGCAGTTCCCTGTTTTCCATTTCAGTTTTCCTCTCTGTTCCTGACCTCCTTTCTGCTGCAGTTTTTCCCCCTGCCTGTGACCCGTCTGTGGTCAGCAGGGTTTTGTTTTTTTCTGAGCCAGGGAGGGCCCCACACGGGGATGGTTTGTGTAACAGCAGCCCGGGCTGGCTGCCGTGCCCTGGCGGGCTGCTGGGGTGCCCGGGCAGGCGGCAGCGCTCCCCCCGTGTTGCAGGCACACCTACCAGTCCGACAGCTCCCTGGTGATCAGCCATGTCCGGCCCGAGGACGCTGGCACCTACACGTGCCTCGCTTCTGACGGGAGGACCGAGAGCCGACAGATTCAGCTGCAGATAACAGGTGAATTATTTTCTACTCAGGGCTCTTCATTAATGGTTACTGAGCACAGGCTCAATAAAGCCAGCTGCAGGAGGAAATTTCCTCTGCTGCCAAGAGGGAGTGTGGAGGCAACAGGGCCTCTTTTGGTGTTACCTCATGATCAAGCCTTAGCCCTAAAATACTTTCTCCCCTGAAGTGTCACCCCATTAATGGAGTTGTGTCTTGCCTGTAACCCACCCTGTTTCTCTCACGGCAAGTATGTCTTCCTCCCTGAGAGCCATCAGCTGCCTCCTGATCCAAAACAGAACTGCTGATGCATTTTTATGTTTTGTGTTTTGCCCAAACAGGTCCTGCTGGGTAACAAATAATTTCCTGTTCTGAAAACTGTGCCTTATTTCAGAAACAAAACCAAAAAAATGAAAGACTAATCTCAAAAGATGGGCCAGAAAGGCACCCTGTAGCCTTCAATCTCTGAAGTGTGCTTTGTCACAGCAATGGCACATGGGGCAGAAGGCACTGTGGCCTCAGGGATGTTGCAACATGTTCACTGACAGAGGAGGAAAAGAAGTCTAAAATTGCTTGCCTGCAGGTCTATGACTCTCATTAGTAGACAGCGCAGGTTTACTGCACTAGTCAGCCAAAAAGCAGATGGCTGAAGGGCTCTTTGGCTCTGGTTCAGCAAGCTCTCCCAGGCTCACAGAAACCCTATGCAATAGGTCACAGTAAGAAGTGTCCTTTTATTCACATATGGCATTTTGTTTTGAATAGAGTACCAGAGCAGTGTTGTGGCTGAGGGTGAGAGAGGCCAGGTCCTTCGGGAGGCAGATCAGCAGCGCCGAGCATTATCCAGAGGCAGGCAGCTTGGGCAGGCAGCCGGCTCCTCCGTGCCTCAGCAGCTCACATACAGGTACGTTCACCTACAGCAACAGTTGTTGGAGCCAGGTGATGAACCATATGGCATCTCTTCATGTAGAAAAGCCAAAGACTGGAAAGGTCCTGGGTCAACTGTTCCAGGGCACAGTTGGGAAGCATGCAGTACTGAACTGCTGACAACGGGAACGGGAGAAGATCCCAGTCGCAAGCTGGCTTCTGTCCTCCCCAAGGATCTCTTGAAAGAGGCATGCTCTGAGCAAAGATGCACAGGGAAGCTGGCAGCAAAGCAGCTGGGCTCAAACAAAAGAAGGCTTGAGACAGCATCCTTAGCTGTTCATGTTAGTGCAGGCAGAAAGAGAAACCTGTTCTGAAAAAAAGCAAAGCAAATAGGAGCTGCGTAACTAGCACAAAATAGGCGTATGTGCATTGAAGAAAACTTCAGCTCCTCCAGCCTCCACTAACTAATTTAAAATGTTTTGTGAACAAACCAGTTTGAGTCTTGTCATATGCTGGCATTTTTGTTGCTTCTTGCATAGTTTTTAATTGCTTCTAGGCCCCACAGAAATAAAGGGGGACAAATTATTTTTGCCTTAAATGAATCATGTTGGGATTCCAGATTAAATAGGGCCATGATCTGATCTCTCTCTATTTTTGAGTTTACAGCCTAAAACCCAGCCAATTTGCTGAACTCTGCAGCAATCTCCTTAGCTGCTTCTGCTAAAAGCAGTAATAAGTGATTCATTGAATTAAGGCTCTTTGGTTTTATTTTTTGAGATCAAGAATTCAGGTCACAGAATGGGGGTAGGGTAGATGACGTTTTGTTTAACTGTGGGAACACATGGTTTAGTTCCCTTCTAAGACAATGTTTAGCTGTAGGTATAAGAGACCAAAGAATATGAGATGAGTGTTGTGAGGATACGACCTCAGCCTTTCTGCTGCGTGAAGTGGACTAGCAGCTCCTGGACCTGGTGCAGTCAGGTGATTGCAATAGGCTCTTCACACCCTAAAAAGGCTCATTTCTGTATGCCAGAGAAGCACCTAAGGGGAGTCTTGCTCAGTGTCCTCTTTAGGACTTTGTACTGTTTGCCATGTGTTCACATTGTTAATGCTTCTTCAGCTGTTATCCACAGAGTTGTTATAAGGGTTGCTGTCTGTAAATTAAGCTGGCTGACAGGAGTGCAGCACCAAGCTGTGCTGAATTAGAGCAGGATTTTATAGAGGCTCCTCTTTCCTGAATGTTGGGAGTGAATGTTGGTAATGGCAAGCGTCAGAGCTCTCATGGGAGTAGAGACCTCCCTTTGCCATTGGAGGCAAAAAATAAGGCCTGTGATTGATAAAGCCTTGTGCTGAAGGTCAAATGCTGAGCAAGGAAGTTTCTACCTCTTTTGCTGTGCTTGTGAACTTTGCAGGTTGAAAATGGATAAGAGCGAGCCCACAGTAGTGGAGGCTCATGTTGGGGAAAGAGTCAGACTGCCCTGCACAGTGGAAGCATCACCAGCTCTCACCATTGAGTGGCAGAAAGATGGGCAGCCCCTTTCCTCTCCCAGGTGAGCTCCCAGGTGGTTCCAACTGTTCATGAGAAGAGCCTCCTCCTTGCTTTTCCTTCCCCATCTCCTCTCTGAGAGACCAGAGCTGTTGGCCGTGCAGCGAGGGCCTGTCTGGCTTTATGCTGTCCAGCCTCCTCCATCAGGGCCAGGCAGATGGAAGTTTGAATGTTGAACCCTTGAGGGAACAGCTGTGACACAGGGTCTATAAGTGAACCAGGGTTCAAATTTATTCAGTTATAAGGTTAGCAGAAAAAGAACACATGGCTAGCAAATTTGGCAAAAAACCAGCTGGTCAGTGAGCAAGGGCAGAGGTTCTCAGCAGAGAGATGTCAGACCATCTGCAGTGAACTTCCACAGCTGCTCTTCCTTCTCTCTGCTCCCAGAAATCTGCTCTAGCAGCAAGTTTTTCCAGACTCTTACAGCATCAGTGCTGGGATTTGAGGACTAAGGATTGCATTACAACCCCTGCAGCATCTGAGCTGCTAAATCTTTGCTCAATGGTACTACGAAGTTGTTCATGAGGCTTAGCTTCACCTCTGCTGGCTCTCAGGAGTGCCATCCTGACCCAAGCCCAGGCTGAGGGACACGCTGGCTTTGTTCCCCAGGCACAGGCAGCAGTCGGACGGGGCCCTGCTGATCAGCAGGGTCAGCTCTGAGGACATCGGCTTCTTCACCTGCCTTGCCTCCAATGGACGTGACCGCGACCAGCGCCGGGTCCTGCTCCGGCCTCTAGGTACAGGGTGGGTGGCAGCACACCCAGCCCGTGGGCACAGGAGGGGGAAACAGCGCCCTGTGCAGGGCCAGCGTGGGTTCCATTGCTGGCTGTGCCTCTTTGCTTCACACCTAGAGTTTAACAGGCATCCTGAGGGCAAGGGAAGAATGAGTTGTTTTACCCAGTGGTCATCTGCATGTGTCCAGTGCTCCAAGCAGCTGGGAAAAGGGGATTGATGGCACAATAAGAGTGACTCTCAGGGCCTTGTTTCTGGGACACTGATGTGGGATAAGAGCAAGAGAAACTAAAGAGATGGCTCTTCTGTGTATGTGACATGCATGTGTCCAGCTTTGAGACCTCTGTTACTTGTCCTTTCTTGGGCCAAAGTCCTAGGAAATCCACATTCCCCAGAGCAGCAGCGACACAGCCTCAAACATGCTGTTTCAAGGCCCAGGGGCTTTTAGCTTATTATGGGATGTGTTGGACTTTTCCCATGAGGGAATGCTTCTACTCCCGGGGAGAGGGTGGCCTTAGTGATGATTTCCCATCTGGTCCAGGAGAGTTGAGGATCACTGGTCTTCTGCCAAGCATCACGGTACCTGAGGGAGGGACTGCTCAGCTTCATTGTACAGTGACTGGCAGCAATGTGAATATAAGGTGGTCAAGGTAAGCAAAAATGAGACGGAACTTCTCTTTCCTTCTCTTCCTAAACCTCGTCATTTACCCTCCAAATAATTAATGCAGGGTGCCTGCCAGATATGGCAGAGACCACAGTTATCAGCCCCAACTAGTATCACTTACCCTTTCTTAAAACAACTTGGATGTTACCCAAAAATCCTGGACAAGATCCCTGTGGAGTGTGAGGGTCATCAAGTTCATGTTCCACCCAAATAAGGAGAAAATCAGACATTAAACTAAGATTTCATGGAGTTCAGAAGGGCTCTGTGCTGGAAAACTAGTGACATGAAAATAACATGAATGAAAATGAGTAATCAGAGGAAAAGCTTTAGTTGCTTTTCAAAAAACCCTCTCTGCCTAATTGTGACAGACATGTTGGACCCTCTTCTCCCAGCTTCCTGTTGCAACAGTTCTATTTACTGTCAGTGGGAGCAAAGGAGATTTAGAAGCATTTAAAAGTGAAAAGCTGTGTCCTCTTATCCTGATAGTTTACCAGGAAACTCTGAATTTGTGCAAGTGTTTAGTGAGGATTGTTTTTGCTGTTTGAAAATAATCAGTTCTGCTTTGGAGCGTTCTTACGCTCCAAACAGAGCAGTGGACGGGTAAATGTTGAAATTCCAAGGATTAGGACTGAAGTTGAAGTGGGCCATCTCACACACAGAGCTTTTCTTCTATACATAAGTTTGGTATTTGACCTAACAAAATGATGCATGTTTCAGAGTTGTAACGAAGCCCTTTTCAGTGAAACCAATTTCATTTCATTGGTAACCAGGAGTTCACAATTCAGGCAGTTTTCCTGCTGGGCACAGATTATTCTAGGAAGAACTCAACAGAGACACAATATTGCTGGTTTTTTAAACAAATTTTTAAAGGGAGAGGAAAGAGGGCGCATTGTTCACTACCCTATATGCTCATCAAGCAATATGTGCTGCTATCAATGCCAGCCAAATAAGTACTGCCAGACCACAACCTGGAGAGACGGAAAGGCACACTGGATTTTCTCTTAGTTCCTCAAACCTCAAGAATGTGTGCTAGCAGAAAGGGCAACGTCTTTGCACAGAGCACACAGACTCAGCTACCTCCCACGCAGACACTGGGCAACGGATGCAGACTGACTCAGGCTCATGTTACCACCCAACTGCAGGGCCAGGTTGTGCAAAAGATTTCTTCCTTCCTGCTGAACTTGTAAAAAATCACCCCTTTCACAGAACATCATTTTCCAAAGAGCACAGGAAGCTCCTTTAGCACCCATGGGTGGCAATAGTGAAATATTTTGTTTTTCACCACAGGAATGGAGTTCCCATGTGGGGGGATGGCCACCACATCCACCTGTCCCAGGATGGAAGCCTGACTATCAGCAACGTCCAAGAGGCTGACGAGGGATCCTACACATGCAGCGCCTACAGAGGCAGCAGCTCGGTCAGCGCCAGCTCAGAGGTGAAGGTGCTGAGGAGCCGGCCTAGCAGTGAGTCCAGCCCAGCCTTCCTGGTTCCCCCAGCCTTCCTGGTTCTCCCAGCCTTCCTGCTTCCTTCCCCCAGCCTTCCTGCTTCTCCCAGCCTTCCTGCTTCTCCCAGCCTTCTGCTTCTCCCAGCCTTCCTGCTTCTCCCAGCCTTCTGCTTCTCCCAGCCTTCCGGCTTCCCCCAGCCTTCCTGCTTCCCCCAGCCTTCCTGCTTCTCCCAGCCTTCCTACTTCCCCAGCCTTCCTGCTTCCCCCAGCCTTCCTGCTTCCTTCCCCCAGCCTTCCTGCTTCTCCCAGCCTTCCTGCTTCTCCCAGCACAGTGCCTGGCCCCTGGCCGCTATCGTGTCCATTGTGCGTGCCAGTCCAGCACCAGCCTCGGGCTTTGGGGAGCAGCTGGAGCCTCTGGGTCGTGCTGCCTCAAGAGCTCATGGACAAAAAAGCAGGATGCTGGAAACACCCCCTGACCAGGGCACTGGGAGCCTAATCAACTTTCTGAAGCCAAAATGCCATAGTTGCTTGACCAAATAGTTGGTTGCATGATTTGTAGTTGGACTTTAGACACCATCTAGCTATCTTTACATAGACGGTAGATCGAGTGGTCTGTCCTCTCCCTGGAAACTGCATTTCCCTCCTCTATCTCACCAGAGGTGTCTGTTTCACCTTGAAACTCATCTCTCCTTCTTGATGTTGGACAAAATTTAGAACTGGTGGTGTGGAGGAAGCAGGAACATGCTGTGTCTTTTGGGATGGAATAGCAATCTGAGGATAAATTTACAGCTGGTTCACCCTTTGTTTGGCTGCAGGTACTGCGAGTCATATTGTGGACGTGAGCAGAGAGTGCTTGGACCAGCCCCACCTTGCCAACTGTGACCTGATCCTGCAGGCCCAGCTCTGTGGTAACGAGTACTATTCCAGCTTCTGCTGTGCCAGCTGCGCCCGCCAGGGCAGCCCCCCGCACCCCCGCGGGTGACAGCCACCGCCACAGGGACCCATGACAAGGCTGGAGGTCTCAACTCTGTTCTTTTACTGCGTGGGACAGTTCTAGGAACTCTGCCCTGCTGGAAAGCCCACAAGGGTGAACTGAACAGCGTGTAGTGAGTGTAAATGTTCAAAGGTGGGAGACCCATCACCCTCAGGTTTATTGTAAACCCCTTTCCCCTGTATGCCTTGCTGTACCTAATCCATCTCTTAAGAGTAGTTGCTGTTATTCACAGAAACCAGATGATAATAGGGATGTAAGGATGATGTGGCTAGAGAAGGCAGATGACCAGCATGAAAGAGGGAGAGACTTCATACAAGCAAGAGAGAAGTGCCCTTAAAAACATAATCTCTGAAGTGTTTGAAGATGGGCCTGAACCATTTCAACTGAAGCACTAATGAGCCATGAACATTTGTTCCTCCAATGAGTTTTGCTGAACAAGTGCTCCTGGGGAGCACTTTCCATCTAAATGCAAAGGACTCTGGCCATGAGAAACAGCTTGATGCATACAAAATTAGTGTTCAGGTCCTAGGAGATTACTGGCTCTGGGGATGCAGCTGTAATGTCATTATACTGTAACTGTTTTATTCCAGCAGACCTTAGACAAATTTCTAGTAGGGTCACTTTGGTTTCTACTTCACTGCAATCAGCTTTGGAGTGAAATGCAGAAGGAAGGCTTCACAGAAAGCTTAAGACAAAATAGAAAACTACTTTTAGCCCTTCCTGAATGCTAGGGGTAATTTAGATGAATTATATATACCAACACTGTTACCTGTTCTGAGATGCTGCAGTTTATATGGCACTCATTCTAGGCAGGCTCAGCAGGTAATCTTTTTCCCCTGAGCCGGAACTGTGCTGTTCTGATGTTGTGCTGAGTTCGGGCAGGGGCCAATAACAAACCCATAGAAATACGTGTGTAGGGGCATTTCACTTGCCAGAACACACCTCCCAAGAATCTGCTCTAGTCTCAGTTAAATCCAGGAAAGCCTGGCTCTGCATGTGGCCTGAGCTGATGCCTGCTGCTACAGGCTAACAAGTTAGGACTTCCAGATGCAGAGCAGCTGTAGCTGAAAAGCATCCTTCATTTCAAGACCAACATGGAGTGGCAACAAGTTTTGCCACTCTCCCTCATCTGGGGCTCTGAAAATCTCAGGCATTAGGGGTGGGGAGGTGAGATTATATTATGATTATATAATGTTAAACCAGGAAAGGCCTTGAGCATCTTCTGTATCTCAAAATAGAATTACTTTTGAGCAAAAGGATTCTTTCACGGCCTTCACACTACTGTTCTACCCTAGCATCAGCCCTGACAGTCCCCTTCTTCCTCATTCTAGACTTGGATGGGTTGTTCATAATTATTAGCAGCATTACCCATGTATTATTTGCATAGATGTAGGTATAAAGGAGGTTGTTGGTATTTTGGTTTGGGGGATGGAGGATTGGGTTTTCTGCTTTTGTCTTCTTCTTGTCTTACTTTAAGGCTTTTAAGAAATGCAGCTAAATCAGCACGGGTATGGGTCAGGACTGAACACACTGCCCTAGGATGCCAACAAACAGCAAAGTCTGCAAGCAATCCAGTACAGAAGAGGCAGGTGACAGTCACAGCAATTTGGGGCTGGGTCCTTCGGTGGTCTGACAGATTCTGTTTGCTAGGAGAGACAAAAGACCTTATTTTCCATTTAAGATCCTTCAATTTGATTAGGGAAAAATCCTCTGCTGGAATGCAATGCAGACAGTACAGTATAAGGTTTGAAATTATTGGATATTTAAGAATGATGAGATGGTCCTGAAAACATCCACTTGTGTTTGTACATGTTTTTCCATTTAACATCTCAGAGCAGCACCTTTTTCTCTATGTGTCTGTATGGGATATTTTACCATTTTATTAAATAATACGATATTTGCCTTTGGAGATCAGGGACCAATCAAACACTCTGTAAATTCCAGTCATTTTGAAGCCCTCTCTGTTCCAAGTGTGGCATCAAGGGGTAGTCAGGCTCTGCTCAGGAGCATGGTTGCAAGTGGATTGTGGACGTGTCAGACCCTTTTGTCTCAGAGTAAGTAACCAGTTCTATAAAATCCCTTTCTAAGAGGCCAGAGGCCTTATTTTTAGAATATTTAAATATTCTGTGTAGTTACCTGTCATTTGAACTCCGTGGTTTATAAGATGGGGCCAGGAAGTGCTTCCTCCAGACTCCTTAGGGTGTAGCAGCCCCCTGCCTGCTGCTGGGGAGGACTTTAACACTGGAAGTGCTCTGGCTCGTGCAGAGTTGATGCTGACCTCCTTTCAGCTGCACAGCCATGGCAGTAAAGGTGGGACTGACAGGCATGCAGCTCCCTGCTGTAAATCCATGCCATCAAGTTAACTAAAGGATCTTTGCATTTCTTCTGACAAGATCAGCTTCTCCCTCTCTCCAGTACCACTTAATCACTTACTCCAGGTTTACTTTTTTATGTGAGAATCAAGATGTTAGTTTTTTTCTCTAAACAATGGGTTGTAGGAAGTGCTTATCTCCAGGGCAGGAGAAGGGTGTAGCTATACTGGGCCATTTTCAGCTTGATCTGGGGGCCCTTACTGTGAAAGATACATAACTAGCTGCTTTCTTTCCTACTATAAATGTCTACAAACACTTGTTTGCTTTTTGAAAACTGAAAAAACCATTGACACCAACTCAAATCCCATAGGGAGTGTTTGCATTACTATTCATACCATACTGAACACAGGTAAGAATTTGTAATGTCATAAGCTGCAATTTGCTAGACTGTCACTGTAAGACTCACTGTACTTGCCTGGAAATGGAAACTGCTGGCAAGCTCAAATCTGAGGGCTAACAAAGGCAGTGCTTATTCCCCTTCAGGAGTCTGACTTTTTCCCTTGTGTCTGTACTGACGTGGTGCCCGTAAGAATGTGGTAAGAACCAGTCACACAAACAGGGTAGATATCAAGGCAGTGGAAGACTGGAGAAGAGGTGAACATACCTCATTATCTCATATGGCTCTTTCCAATAGTAGGGGAAGGAAAGAGTTTTCCTTTTTGCCATTACTAAATGCTACTGAATTGTCTCTTTGTAAATATTTAGTGATAGAAAATACAGCCCTGCAAACCCAGAATCTGATGTCTTCAATAAAGGCCTCTATTTTAGAGCTTTAAGTGTTAATGCATCACAAGGATATTCTGAAATTCAGTTTTAAAGTTCAATGCAACCTAACAGGCTGTAGAAAATGAGAGGTGTTAAGATATTATTCCTAGGCTGCTAGGTAAGCAAGCAGCCTAAGCAGCCTGTCGTGTAAGGTGGATGTGCTGATCCACATCCACCTTACAAGAGAGAAGATACCCAGAAGGGCAAATGCTGAAAATGAATTAGTGTGGGAAATAAGTCTCTCACAGACAGTGCTTCTACCACCAACATTTATTTCTGTTAAAGCAGATTATAAATCATCAGTACAAATATATATAACTTACATTTGCTTGTAAGGCCAAAGTTTAAAAGTAAAGTTAAAATGAGATGGTTTTCACAAGTCACCAGAGGCAGAACCTGGACCAGCTGCAGCCTTAACCACAAGGTTTCACAAATCAGTGGGAAAAAATAAAACCAAAGTTAAAAACCTCTAAGAACTATTGACAGACAAACAAAAATGGTTTCCCAGGTAGCCCCAGGATGTAGATATGATGACAGTAAGTTGTCACAGTAGTGTTAGAACCAATAGATTAAGACAAAGAAACTGCAGCAATATATGAAAGGAAAAAAATCCATACTATATAGAATATGTAGACTGATTCCAATAAAAAACAGTAAATTCTCCCCATGGTTTTCAAACCATGACAATACTGTTCTTTAATTTTCTTTATTTAAAACTACGATATAATGACTTATTGGTTGTGATTGTTGTTGCAATATGCTACTTACAATGAACAGATACAAGAACAAGCTAGAGCCCCTTTTTCCACCCCCCAATATTACTTACTATAAGAATCAGCGATAAATCAATCTTATGTACAATTTCTTACATCCAACCCCCTTGTTTTTTAACCTTTGGCAAGATTACTTACAACTCATACAGCTTTTAATATCCAACTATTTAAAATATTCTAAATGCATAAAAATAAAGATTTTGGCTTTACTTTATTCTTTACATATAATATTCACTTTGTTACTCAAAATGGAAGCTCAACTTTTTCCACAAACCTAGCTTTTGCTAAGGTGACAACATCCCACCCATATCCACCCCCCACCCTACCCAGTTTTTCCCTGAGGGGGAACATCCAGGGCTTGCAGGGCATCAGGAGGACACAGGTACAAACATCTGCCTTCCTCTCTGTGAGATGATTGATGTTTCTGCAGAACAGGCTTTGGGACTGGGTGCCTTCCTTCGCCCCATTTGACTTCCAGCTTTCCAAGAGACGAGGGAATGCAGACTGGGGTGGCTCCAGGATTCCTTTTAAAAACTGCACATTAAATTCTCTGCGTGATTCCATCCTCCCCGAAATTGCTCCCACTTTCTAACCCATTTTTGTTTGAAGGGACCGTTGGGATTATCAAAGCAAACTGATCGGAAACAGTCCCCTCCGCTCCCTTTATCCCTCTGGCCTAATGTACAATTTATCGCCCGCCGGGAGCGCTCAGAGTTCGATCTCGAATGTTTTCTGTAGGTCACTGGAGAAGGGGTTGGTGGGGGAGGGGTTGGTGCGCTGCTTGGCCTTGCCCTCCAGAGCCGCCCACTGCGCCTCGAAGGGGTCGAGCTGCGGGCCGGGCTGCGCGGGCCTGTCCTCGGCGGCCCACTTGCCGCCCTCCACGCCGTTGAGGGCGGCGGAGCCGTTGTGCTGGGCGGGCGGGTGGAAGAAGGGGCTGGCGGTGGCGCTGCCGCCGTCGTACTGAGGGACCGACTGCTGCTTCACCAGGCTGGGGGACTGGTGCGGGTGCGCCGCCGGGGCGTGGCCGGCAGTACCAAAGACGTTGGCCACCATCTGGGAAGGTGTGATCCCGACCACAGGGACGCTTGGGGCTGCATAGGTCATCCCATTCGCTACGGCGTAGGGCTGAGCCGGAATAAACGCCGGCTGCATGGGCGGTACCACGCCCACCGGCACGGGCTGAGGCGCGATGAAGGTGCTGACTGGGAAGGCCGGTGCCGACTGGGAGGCTGGAGCTGCTGGAGGAGGCTGGAGCAGTGGCTGTGGGGCGGGGGCTGAGGGTGGCTGCTGCTGGGCTCTGACAGTCTTTGAGACCTCTTCCAACCAGCGGTCTGCCTCTGAGGGAGTACGTCTGTGATTTCCTTGGAAGAGACTCGGTGAGGCCGCACCTGAGGAGGTGCTGCTCCATTCGGTGCCTGGAAGGGAAAGCATGGACAAGTCACTAATATTTCCACTCCTCATCCTTCTATTGGTTAGAAAGACTGGAGGGTGTACACAAGAACACACAGTGACATGACTGAAAGATGCTCCCACCATTGGAAGCATCTTTATGCATCCACTGTACTGTTCTGTTCTAGGAAGACATTCTTCAAGATGAGGTAGGTAAGTGCTTCTTCACTAAAGTGGAGATTTATGGGTTTTTTTCTTCTTAGCAGACATCTAAGACTTTGGGGTACACAGGAAAGCTGCTGCCTGCACTCATAACTTGGTGGCAATGATCTGGTCCACAATCACTAATCCCCCTAACTGGGAAGTATCAGTTTCTGAATGCACAGCTCAGGACTGGTGGAGTCGGAACACAAAGGGCTGAGAAACTGTTTTACAGACAAAGTCTGGTGCTCTTACAAGGCCAAGCAGAACCTACTGTTTCACTAGCCAAGTTTCTCTGGTGCAGTGGCGCTTACACCATGACGTGAAGTAACTCAGGCTGCAGCCTTCTAGCCTATGTGCCCACATGGGTGACTATTTCACCTTACACAGTGCAGACAAGGCCTGGAGGGACACACTAAACTTACTAAACAGAAGAAATGAACCTCTAGGCCTTTAAGCAACACACTTAATCCTTCCTTATGTACATTAATGAAAAGAACACACAAAATTTTTTTGGATACACACAGACTCTTTCCCTTTTATACGCACAAATTTGCATACAACTTCATTACTTCCTTTTTAAGCACTGATTTTATAAAATGCTGCCAAAATAAGACTCAGTCCAGTTACAGACCTAGCACCAGTAAATTCATCGCTTCCCTCCATCCACTCGTGCAAAACGCTACTACTTCCAGCTTTTGTTCCTGTTCCTTCCACTTGCCATTAAGGGGCACTGACAATTGTCTCAGGGGCTCAATTATGCTTTTGATCCAAGTTCTTATAGCAGTGCACCGGATCTACTTCCACTCTTACCAGCGACCACGGCCGCAGCTCCAGTATTAGCAGCAGGAGCATGAGCCCAAGGATTGGTTTCACGAACTGGCATAGCTGTGGACACTACAGCAGCTTGGGATGGTTTAGCAGCAAGCACACAGAAGGCAGAGGCAGTGCCATTAACTAAAATGGGAGCAGACAACATCAGTGCGATTAATTCATGCAAGGCATGCACGTGACTGGAGTATTAGTGGGCTGGGTCGTACCTATCCACATACAACACTTTTAGACACTTCCACATGACAGGAGTTCGGGTAATTAGCCAAACTGGACTGACAGCCAATACAGAGTAAATCTCATTTCACCAAGCCAACACTTGTTAAAAGAATCATGGGATGGTGGATTTTGATGTCCGTTAGGAGGCCTTGAGTTCTGATGACTGACTGAAGTTAAATTTGTTGTTCCTATAAGGAAGAGATATGGCTCACCAGTAGTTATTGTACAGTTAATTTTAGATTAAAAAGAACAACACTTTGTAGATAAAAAGTAACAATAACTACATTTAACATGGAGAGGTTCTTTTTTCACACAACTTCTATTAAAGCATAGCAGTGAAATGAATACCAATGGCTGCTATGAGTTCTATAGCTGGCATTTTCCCACAACTTATCTAAGAATTTGTGTAAAAAACAGTAATTGTGGTAGCACAAAATCCCTTCCCTTGCGAGATGTGGTTCCTGTGACACACTCCTATGCAGTTCAGGAGGCAGAATGATAAAATAGCCATTACCTCAAAGCCAGTTCCTTTTAGAGGTAACTATCGTGTGGTAGGTGCATGAACTTATTGTTAAAAACAAAACCACAGAAAAATTAAACAGACAAGATGAATAAAGCAGGATGCATTCACCCAAAATACTGGTAACAGGACTTGCACAAGAAATTAAGACCATGTGTTACTAGAAAGCAACATTATGTGCATTCAAGCCTCATCCAGCATCCAAAGAAATCACAAACCTTGAAAGGCAGGAGACTGTGGTGCAACTACTGTCACTGGTTTTGTCATGGGGGCCGAAGAGAAAGGATCTTCTGATGGTGTGCTGAAAGCACTGGTGATCTGAGAGCACAGGGCACTAATGCTGTCTGTTTCCCCTTCTACCTCTGGGACTAAAATGTAAACAGAATTCATTAAATTGAAAGTTTAAAGGATACAGAAACAATTTACAACTACCAATGTGAAATTGAAATATAATTAGTTCCCTTATGTCCTACATGTTCTTGCTACTGATTTGCATGACAGCTTTTTTTTTTTTTACATTAGTGTTGAAGATCTGGCTTGAAATAGAACACCACATTAATGTATTTTGTGATTAAGTCAAGAGGGCAAGGAGATCACTGTTCCAGATTTAAAGGATGCTGGCATCAGAAAATAAAAAGGGTTTTCTACAGTTTAAGTAGAGATCTAAATCTTTCAGTATTAAAGTGCTAAACTTCTCAAAGGTTTGGCTCTAAGATTTGGCATTCTGTGAAATGAAAATACTTATGATAGATTTAAGTGTTCCAACAACATACTTGTACAGTAACTACAGTAACTTTAAATGTACTGACAGTAATGCACAGCAGCAAGTTCAGTCTAGAGTCAGTGCTGGTTGTTCCAGTTCAGTGGTAGCTGAAATCCCCAGTTCCTGTGCTAGAATCATAAAAGCAAAAGCAGAATGCTCAGATAAAATGGATGCTCAGTTTTAAACGAAGCATCAGTATCATGTGGATAATGTAACATCTGGAGTAAAGCTGCCAGCTTACCAGATGTTCTCATTATTACTAATGGCAGTGTTTTCCAAAAGTACCAATCATCAGTCTGTCACTGCACAGAACTGACATGAGCAGGCATAATCAAGCACAAAATAGTGTAAGAAACATAAAATGTCTGCACACAACATGCACCAGATCTAATATTCAGGGGGAGGCATGCCCAAAAATTGATTCTTTGAGGGATATTCCAACACAGTGCATGCAGTGGGACGGTAAGCAGCACTGGCAGTGGCATATATGGGAACATGCATCAGAAATGTTCTGAATCACGAAAAATTGGGATTGTGGTGTGCTCAGTGACTGTCACTACTGAGCAGTGCACTATTGCTGTAAAACTGATTGGCTCAGTGCTGGTCTTAAAGCACAGCTAAACAAGGATTATGAAAGAAGTCAGACTAAGGATTTTTGTTGGGTTTGTCTTTGCCACACTAACTTTTGCTTCAAAACTTAGAACCCTAAACCAGCTCTGTTGCCAACTGAGAGTACAGCTGGCCTGAAGGATAACACCTAGCTAAGGGAACTCAAGGACACTATGCAAGATAAAGAGCACCCCAGGAGTTTATGTTAGGATGACTTTTAGAAAACCCCACTATCACCATGTGAAAACTGTACCACGTAACACTGGTACAGCCAGCTGTGCCATCTAAACAGGTAGATTCTCTTAATGAAATGTGAAGAGCAATTTCATTGCTCTCAAAAAGAATTCAGACAGACAGAAGGACAGACTACAGAAGAGCATCACATGATCCCAAGACAAGTGGTTAAGGCCTTGAAGGGATTTGTGTCTCAGAATGCCCTGACAGTAAGTGGAAGAACTGGTTCAGTGACTCAAAGGGAAGAGCCAAACCTACTAATTCACCAACACCCATTTCTGGAACACCTCAAGCTGTGCTCCAATACTTCAGATAGCAATTAGAACTGTTTTCTGCATGTGAACCCCACATTTGAAATTCTTGCCTATTCCCAAAGCAGAAATTTTCTGACATGGTGATGTTCATTCATGATAAATGATCAACACGAGGCAGGAAGAAGGATTTACCAGAAAATAAGGAGTTACTTCAAACCACAAAGAAAGAAAGAAGGGAGAGATGATTTAAGGCAATGTTTCACTGCAACCATTTAGTTTTACCTGAGTTTTTCATGGGGAAATCAGTCTTCCTTTGCACTGTTGAAGGCAGCTCATTTATTCGCAAAGACAACTGGCGTTTAAAAGGAGACATCTTTTGGCTCAGGGCGGGGAAGCCCCTGAAAGAGCCTTGCCTGGCAAGCTGCTCGATGGGCGCGTGCCGCCGCGGGATCGCGTGCGGGTTGCTCGTTTCCTTGTCCACAGAGGCGGCGGCTTCAGCCGTAGGAGAGGTCGGCGAGCCAGAAGAGGGGGCAGCATTGTTTGGTGCAGCACCTGGTGCTGCTGTTTTCACTTCTGTTTCAACTGCTGGAGGAAACAGGGTGAGGTTAGAAGAGTACAGCAAAGTACTGCTCAGCTGCCTACCTGTATTCCCATTTGTTTTGAAAAGAGAAATTGCAGGAATTTGCATAAGTAGTACTCTTGCAAATGAGTTTCTAATAGCACAGCAGAAACACAATTTCTGTATACCTCCATTGCCTTCACCACATCACCTGACACATATCAAAGCCCCACAGCTTTCTAAGGCAAGCCACTCCCTAGAAAGAATGGCCTTACATCTGTATTCTTTCTAGCTGCTCCTGAGATCCCAGCTCCAGAAATACTTGTCATTCACTTATGGTTAAGACTGAAAAATATACTGTGTATTTGAGAGCTTTACTTTGTCTCATACAGAACCATGGACAAAATATTACCACCAACTGTATGAAGTGAGCAGCACAACTTAGCAGCAGCAAGGAACAGAACGCAGCTCCAGGACCCTCTTTTAAAAGCCACCCTCCCAGTCCTGCAGAATTAGCAGCAGCAGCCAGACACACTGCACAAGCTTTTGCAGGCCAAAGGTAGCAGCAGCAATTAACAGGCCGGGCTGCAGCTCTCAGCTCCTCCAGGAAATACAGCACAGGTAGAGGGGAATGTGCTGCAAGGCAGATTCAGCCTCTGAGCTGACAGGCCTTGCTAACACCAAACACATTTGCAAGGAGTTCCTGTGTCACTCCTGTACTGAATTTAGCTGCAATGCTACAACTCAATCATGAGTTAGTTGCAGTGGAAGATCCTCCAACTTAAAGTCAGCTGCTTCATTTTGCAGGGCTCTGCACAGCACCACAATGCTCCTGTCAGACAGGCCTAATGGCAGAAATGTAGGATTAAGATTTGTTTAGATCATGACACTTATGATTAGAATTGCAATGGGGAGATTTTTCCACCTCTAGGAAAACTCTTTCTCACTCATAAATGAATTGGCTTTGGGGGCAACAAACACAGTTCCATCAACACAGAAGGACAATATCCTATTTTACCTATACTGTTTTCCAAATATTTTAGAAAAAGCAATGACTTTTTTTTGACACATCAGCAGAATAACTAAAAGTCTGGTAAAGAGAGGAGTCATACTAGATATTTCTGAGGAGCTGGAATGGTAGGAGGAACTAATTATGTTGTCTTGTAAGCTTCAGTACCCATGAGTTGCAGCTGCTCATTCAAGTGAAACTTTTCTAATCAGTCTTTCTTGGAAAGGATTTCACACACCTTCCCTGAGTCAAGACTTTGACTCATGCCCTCAAGTAACAAAGGCCTTGTGTTTAAGCTTCATTTAGCACATTCTGAAACTAACGTATGGAAACAAGCAGATGGATGATGAAAACAAAGATTAAAGTTTTACAATCAAGAGGCAGCATAAAACTTGCTGTGAAATCCTCTGAAACAAAAGTCTGACTTCACTGTGAAGCAGGTTATAAACAGTATTTATAATACTTTATTTTTTGTTAGCTGTAGAACTCCAGGCTTTGTAATAAAACTTGAGTAAGAAGTTCTACTTTCACCTAATTTCAGAACACTTTATCTCCTCTCAAATCAGTTAGTCACTAATTTTGAATATAATTAATAGTCCAACACCTGTGTGTTTTATGGGGAGGGAGTGGATATTCTGGATTTTTTTTTGGAAAGCATTCTGTAATTGATCTGTTCTTCCTTCATGCAGTACAGCTGTATACATACAGTCTGTAACCTACCTTAAAAATCAAGATAAAAATACATTCTTTTCTAAGAAAAATGCATATCATTTTCAGTTAATTTACCACAAGGACTAGACTGCATAAATTATTACTTTCTGTCTGGCAAGCTTGTTGTATTTTTTAAACAATTTTCTAATAAGGACTTTTAGTATGGTACCTACCGTGTTCTCTGCCATAAAGCAGCCTGACAAAACAAAGCAGAAGCAGCTTTCACATATGAAGCCACCTGCACCTTTTCTAGAAGACGTGGGAAAATACTGAGTGAATCTGGGAACATTTTCCATCTTGTGAGCTGACAATGGCCTGGGAATCTGATTAGAACATATTAAGGTTCAAGAGAGGGAATGCTGTAAGGACACTGCTCAGCTTCAATCCTCGCAGAGCCTCGGTGCTGGCTCTGCCCACTGCAGATGATTGTTTAAATTGCATCCCGTACCTTTAGCATCCGGCATCTGTCTCATAATTTCCTCTCTCTCTGCTTGTTCAGTGGCTGTGGTGACCCTGAATGACCCCTCTCTGGTGAATGTGGTTCTGCTGGCATCAAAGGTGGCAGTCACTCCACACTCCTTCTCTCGCTTCTGCTTTCGCTCCAGGCACGCTGCAAACGCACAGCCCACGGCGTGACTCAACCTTTCCCCCTGCACAAGACAGCATTGCATCACAGTGACTGAACAGAAACACACATGTGCTTCAAGCATCACAAACTGAAACCTGCCTTTACAGAACAAATTAATTAAGGCATTAAAGAAAACGATTTTAATTGTATTTCAGCCTTAAACCTGGCACACAGACTCCCAGGTAATAATGCACAAACCATGTTCAAGAAGGCCACCCAGGAATGAATGAGATTGTTGCACGATCTGTTTAGTTCAACTGCTACTAAGATGCCAGTGCAATAATGTGCCTGCACCTATCCCTTGCCTCTAGATACATCTGTGCACACAGAAACTCTCATGAAGCTATCTTAAGGAGAGAGTCCTAAAGCACAGGTAAGTGCTGTTCTTGGAGAAAGTTTACAGAGGGCTCAGGGTGACTCTACTCTTGCACCTGTGGAAGTTAAAAGTACAGTGGCGACGACTCACACCTCTTAATGGTCCTGACCAAGTGCACATGTTAGATTTAGGAGTGCCTAATGAAAAGCACTTCCATTATTCACCAGGTCAAAAGAATCCACTATCCAATAACTGTAAAAAGGAAATTCAAGTCTGAGGAAGTGTAGCAACCCGGCTGATACAGCTGCCACAGTTGAATCAGAGGCACTACTGCTACCAGTAGCTCAACTCATTCATCATCATCAGTAAGTGAACTGACCTGTTATTCACAGATGAAAACAGAAATGTTCCAGCTGTAATATAAATTTTACTGGGAATTTCTAAATTCATTGTCTAAAGAAAAATGATAAATTATCAAGCACCATTGCTCTAAACATGCAGCTCAGGGGACTTCACACAGTGAATTTGCATGAGGTTTCAAGCCCTTTGTACAACATAGGCAAGATTCAACAAACAGCAGAGAGAAGAAAAATCAGGGAGTTAAATAACTTATCTAAGTCTACACAGCAAGAAACTGATTTTAAACCTACTCAAAATATTGTTGTCACTCAGAAGGAAATAGAATGCTAATTTAATTCAGTTTAGCTTCATCTCTTAACATTCAGATGACTTTTCATTCAAGATAACACTCATGTACAAGACACTGCATTCACAACCAGTCTGTATTTACTCACTATGATTTTATCCTGGAAAAAACTGTCATTGCTGTTTCAGTTTTTGGCTGTAAACATTTTCAAATGAGAAAATTTTCTGTCTATTCTTAGAAGAGTAGTTCCCTTCTGCTGGAGATTATCTGAGGCTGACTGCACTCCTTTTACACACAGGCTGAGCAGCATTTCTCTCCATAAGATGGCACGACAGAGGGATGGCAAATATTTCAGATGCAGGGAATTAGAATTAAAATAATTTACAAGGAGTAAGTAATATCTCAGTTGGAGTCACAACATACTGCACTATCCTAGGTAGTCACATTTCCTGCCCTTTATTTCTAGCTAAGAGCTGGGAGAGCTGCCCCCAGACCATCCTGAACTCACCGTGTCCTTCACAGCCATGAAGCAGTGGCAGATCCAGCGCCTCGTTGTGCCATCCCGGCAGATGTACGAGAACGCCCGGTCAAAGTTCCTGTCTGGAGCGCAGAAAGAAACCTTCTCTATCGTCTGATCGACTATGAGATCCTAGAGGGAAAAAATCCCCCCCAAAATACAAGAAATGTGAGGAAATACGGCACTGAACACTCGAACTCAAGCCATTGTCAGGTGTAACGGCACAAAAATGAGTTATACTAAAAAGGGGATAACCTGATGAGGCTGTAATTATTAGTCATCAGTTGTCATTCAAAATCAAAACAAAAAGAAGAGATGACATTCTCCACCATCCATCTTTGGGACCCAGTGAGTTCCTATGAGCTCTCTGCTGGACTGTGGAGGCACATGCAATTTTATTTTCATAGCAGCTCCATAGTCTTGCAACCAGAAAGTCTTCACTGTTGTTAAAATACAATGCTGAAACCTGGGGGAGAGGTCTGCAAGAGTGAAAAGTCTTGCAGCTGCTACACAAAGAGCAAAACTCCCCTCCCAGTCAGCTAAGCAGGGATGCTAGAGAAAGCACCAGCAGCACTGGTAGCACCAAATTCTCCCTATTTAATCCCATGGATGGGAGAAGTGTTTCTAAAAAGGAGACAGTACAGTTAAAGATTATGCCATCCTCATCAAAAATTAGGTTCCTAGTATCTTTTTCCAAATAATTTCATTTGCTTGGTGACTAGTACTTGGCACCTCTGCCGATGTATTCAACCACCAGGAGGCAATAGTTTATTTTCTTTTTAAATCCTATACTTTTAATTACCTCCAGAGTCTGCACAACTTATTAAAAATCAATTTGAAAATATTACATATATGCAGCAACATTTCTAAAAATAATACATGTATTATTACTTTTACATGAGGCAATCAGTAGACTGAATTCTTTCACATCAGTATGTTCGTATTAGAAAGTGAATTCTTGAGAGGCAGCAACTTTAGCTCTGATGAGCCATGCACTGCAGCAGCCCTGGAGAAGTCTAACCACAAGCAGATATCTGACAGGCAGTTGTGCTCCAGAGGGATATGAATTACATCTGTTTGTCAGTGTTGGCTTGGAGAAATCATCTTTTAGGTTGACCAAAGTGTCAATTAATATGAACATAAAACAAACTATTTCACACTGACAAGGGTTAAAACTGTTCTCACAGCCATGCCATCTTTTAAAATTCTAGTGCACTTGTAAGCTTAAAGCTCTTATTTCTAATTGTCTACATCTATATAAAACCAAGAATCATTTGCTCTTACTTGGACACATGTGCCTTGGTGGTACACCACATGCTAATTCATAATAAAAATTGTAATTTTACAATAAAAATGTAAAACAATCTAGAATCATGCCACAAATATATTAGTTTTCAACTTCAGACCAACATCTTTGATATTAAAGATTATTAAATTTGATATATGCAGTTACTATTTAGTTTGAGTCTGAAGCTACAATCTCCCTATTTAATTTACTCTCTTCATTGCATTTCTGGAAGCTCTTGTTCATTCAGATCCATTCTAGGATTTGGATGCACTGAAAATTATATTGCTTGAAACATGTATGAGAATTTGCTTATGCATTACTATTGCAACCTTTTGCAGTGGTGCAGGAAGAAGTTCAGGGACCCTTCAAGTTCACTGCCAACAGAAGTCATCAGGAAAACCAATGCTTGTGGTAGTAGATGCAACAAAAAATATTTCAAGCTTGTGCTACACCTGCCACATTTTACAAAAAGTGTCTTGAGAGTACTGTGGAATTAACTGGGAAAAATCTTAGCAGGTGCACATATGTTTACAAAACAAGAAATTATTAAACCAAAATACACACTTCAGTCTTCCTTTCAAATACCAACATTTGCAGTAACAAAGATTGCTGTCCATTTAAAGATATAGCACATACATTATTATAGAGAGATTTTAATTTTGCCCAGGGAAATCTAACCTTTGTTTTCTCATCTACAACTCGGAGTCCATCCGCTGAAACCCACAGGACTGCTTTGACGGCTTTCTTCCCAGACTTTCAAGAAAAGAAAAAAAAAAAAAAAAAAAAGGAAAGAAAAGAAAACAAAACAGTTTTATGCCAACAGCCAACTGCCTCCCGCTTCCCCTCTTCAAGAACTATAACATTAAGTGTAGATGAGGTCCATGGTCAGTAGGGTGCCCAAAGCTCAATCCAAGTTGCAAAACATTAAGAGAACCAAGCCAAAGCCAGTATTTCAGAAACAGCACGTCGTGGGGATGGGGAGAGGGCACAGGACAGGTGAGGCAGAAGTAAGGTGTACATCCACTGACAGTAAAGAATTCAAGACTGACCAAGTGGGTGAAGAATTCCACTAGAGTCAGAAGACACTCATTCATAAGGAGTTACACCACAGGTAGCTTCTTCAGCACAAGTTTAAATATAGGAGAATTCTTACCTGATATTTCCACCAGCCCTACCCTCTGCCCCAATAGTCCCATGGCAGAATCATGGCATCACCTTAAACCAGTGTTAAAAGCACCCCAAAATCATCAGGTACTGTGTAGCTTATTATGCTCATAAGCTTAATGCTAAGATCAATCACCCAAATATGTTTCACTAATTTATTAAGACCTAAATGTCTTATCTTGGGAGAGAGGTATAAAAATAGGATTTGTTAACCCTTGGGTGTGTATCTGGAAAAGCAGCGGTGTGTGGCAGGCGGGCGCAGCGGAGAGGGTCTGGCTCCTGTCCAAAACCTGACTGTGGGAACCTTCAGCTGCTGCAAGCTGAGTAAAAGTGGGAAACACAGGAAGGCTTCAGGAGCCATTTAAACTACAGATTCTTTCCAGGCTGTTTACTTTTCAAGGGAAAGCTACAGAAAACAGTACAAACACAATATTCTTCTGAAGCTAATTCGTTGAAAAGAAAATAGGTCAACGTAATTTTACTGGCTGTTACAGAAAACTACTACTAGAAAACGAATACAGTTTCTTTTAGCCTGCCTTGTCACTTTAATTCACAATCCCCCTATTTTAGCCAGTTATTAAAATACTCTTTATGTGTTTTGAAGCACTGGGTTTACACAGTTTGTGGTTACTAATGGCACCCACCAGAAAATCACTGCAGGGAGTGAAGAAAGCAACAGGGGGGGGAAAAATATGAAAGGGTTTTAGCTAGTGGCTTCAAACTAGAATTGAAACTATTTTATAGTTTTTTAATAGCTCATTGCAGATGCGAATACTTTATATTCTTACAGCAAGTAATGGAACAAGAACACATTCTGGCATAAGCTACTGCATGTTCCAAGTCTGCAATACCAATTTTAACACTGTAAGAATGAAATATCTTGGAGTGAAAACTCTCCAATTATATCACATTGGTTTCATTCTCAGAGAAAGCAGCAAGTGTGAACAAAAAGGTGCTGGCAGAACTTCTGTTTGTTTTTTGGGGAGGAACTATCTGTCCCAATTTCGGAAGCAGCAATGACATCTTGAGCATTTTCAAAAAGCTTGGTAGGAACAGAGAATGGCACTGACTTGCACAGAAGAGCATTTAAAGAAAAAAAGAGAGAAAATAAGCACAGCATGAAAGCAAGCTACAGAGAAGTGCTTGCAGAAGCAAGTTTCTAAATGACCATCCAACTTGTTGGATACCCCAGAGAATGTTTAATTCAGATTCTGGAATGCCTAACAGAAAGAGTGCAATTCATAACAGAAGATACATTTAAATTTACCACCATATGTGTTAGAAAATATTGCATCATATAAAAGGCACTTCTAATATTTTGTTTTAAGAGGCAGTATCAATACCCACAAAATATAGTCTGTCTTTTCAATGCTCAGCTAGCTTCCACAGCCTGAAAGTCCCTATTAATTCCAAAACAAATGGTCTGTCTCCTCGAACTGTTTTAAAAAGAGTATTGGTTGTTTGTAAGCCATAAGTCTTAAAAATCTTTATTTCAAGCAAATACAAACAATGAAGAGAGGATAATGCCTACAGGTAACTGCTTTAATGTTTAGACTGCCATCATTAGATTAAGAGATACACATCTTTCCCCAGCAAACAATAAAAACCTTGTCCCTACAGAAACTGTGGACAATTCCTGGAGCTTGTATTAAAGCCAGGTTTAACTGAGCTGGGTACTTCGTAAAGCAATGCTGATCTTCAGCAGAGCTACTCCTCACTTGCTATTTTACCAAATGAGGATTTAGAAATAGTTAACACATGAAATTCATGTTTCTCAGAATAAAATGAGAAGGCTGAAGAGCTTCCTACACTCTCTTCTCCCACTGAAACATTAGGTTCCACAAGCAAGATAACCAAAGAGTTTTCTTTTTTTATTAGTGTAGCAAACTCACTTTAATCTCCCAATTCCTTCCTCTATATTTATGGTGGATGCAGTGCTTTGAAAGGGCTTATCCTTAGAGTCTATACCCCAAACCCACTGCTACTACTGCTGGACACTGAATGATTTCTACATTTTCTGAATTCTCAGCTTATCTGTGCTACCAGTGATGTATGAAGGAACATACTCCTCCAATCCAGTTCCTATTGGACACACAAATCAAAGTACTACTCCATTCTGGGTGGGATATGCCAAGTAAACAGTGATTACAGAGCAGATAGGAGCATTGCACCATTGGCACATGCTGGACAAAGATCAGAGCAGCTGCAAGATACTGCATGGGAAGTGAACTCTAACACGGGATCACAGCTTGTGTAACAAATCCTGGGAGGTACAGGCAACTCCAAATAGAACTGTTTAAAGCAAGTGGCCAATATCCACTGGAACAGGACGCTCTGAAATGTTGCTACCAAGGGACTCATCTAGACATCCAGATCTGTAACTTGTCTTTATATTTTACAGCTTTTAGATGACAGCCCTGCCTGAGGAGAGCCACATGTGGCATCGGCTCCTGGGAGCCTGATTTGCCAGTGCTGAGCCAGCACTCCTGGAAACCTCCCGGCTCAGCCCTTCTGGGAAGGTCAGTTATCTGCTCCAGCACGAGAGTCCTTATCTGCACTCATTTCAGAGTCCTCAGAGCTCTCCAGGAGGGCAGGTGGGCACTTATCCTAACACACAGCGAGGCTGGAGAACAAAGCAGGTCCATGGCAGGCCAGGCATGACAGAAACCCCCCTGACAAACTGGCAGTGCCCTAGAGATGGGCATCAACCCAGCAAAAACTAGCTACTTTGATACCTTGTTCTATCCTAGGGTGGAAAACAAAGTATTAAGGATGCCAGAACAGAAATTGCCCAATAACACATTGTTAAAATACTTTACCTTTGTTTCTAGTTTTTCTGCCTATTATATTTTATCCTATCCTGGGACTTGGACACGGCTCTAAGATGTATCTGGAGCCTGAGGTACATATAAAGAAAAATCTTCATTTGAGACTCTGTATAAAATATTGTGTGATGAGACATACATACGCTCCGTGGAGGCAAAACATGACAAAGATCATCAATTTACATTTACAACAGAAAGTTTGAGTTTTAAAAGGAGCTGCCTAAAAAGGCAGCTTATTTGATAAGCACAAAATCCGATCCCGGAGCTATCAACAGACATCTCATTTTTATTTAAAATTTTAAAAAAGCATTTTCAATACTAACCACTTGAATATTTCCAGAAACAAATCCATCGTATTTACATTTTACAAGGAGAAAAATATGGACAAGGAAAGTGGCAGACATGTCTAGACTGATTTTCTGATAGCTGCTGGTGTGTTTTAAATAGCTCGGCAATTTGGAATATTATATTAATCCCAATGCAAGGCACTTGGGGAGAAATTATAGATGAGACAGCCAAAAGATATTAGAGTTATTAGTATTTCTCAATTATTAATAAGAGAACAGCTGTCCCTTTTTCTGCAGATTTCCCTAGATGTAGGCTCCTGTTGTAGGCCAAAGCTGTAATAAAGGCACTGCCACACTGCTACTGTGGGGATATCTAAACACTATGGATTTAAGTGGTTTCAGTGCTAATTAATGAAATTCCCAGGCTGAAGTAGAAGTAGGTCCTTCTTGGTCAAAATATTATAATACAAGATAAAGGAAATTTTAAATGCTGTGGTGAAGTACCAGACGCCATTAAATATCACCCAAGATGTAATAGGGAAGATGGCATTTTTAATAATTTAAAAAGTCAAAGAAAGATTTTTACCTAAGTGCTATGCAAATACCTTTCCTTTTACATCTTTGCTTTCTTATGTACCCTAATCTAAGTTAGTACCAACAAGCAGAGAGAAAACTAGCATATCTAATCGGGTTGAGGTGGGGGCTTTCTGTTTGTTTCCAATTTAGCACTTTGGGTTTGGTCTTTCTAGATTCCAGCTCTAGGATTTGATTTGCACATAGGACAGATCTGCCATCTTCTGTATTTTAGCCCCTCATCACCACCACTACACTTTAGATGTGTGCTCTCCTACATCATAGGAAGACACCAGAACTGGAGAAACAGATGTCCCTGTGTGACATCTATCACTATCTGAGTGAATGGTGATAAAGGATCAGCTGAAAAAACCTTACTTACTCCCCAAGTAAAGCCCAAACTAATTCATGACCAGAGAATAATCTGCTTCAAAAGACTTCAGCATGTATTTGAACATTACAAACCTGTTCATTTCTATTTAAGCAAAGCTTCATTTTATCAAGATACTTCAGAAGCCATTATCTTAGATTAACTTCATATGAAAGCTGGATTAAAAGGTTTTACAGGAATTTTAAACACAGAGGTAGGAAACAGATGAGAGTTAAAAGAGAGTGTGATCTTTCTGCCTTGCAGAAATGTAGGCAGTGGGAACACAACCACCCAGCCACCAGCGCAGCACATTCTGCATAAGGACAGAGCTGCTTCCCCCTTCTTATCTAAGACATTGCCCTTGTGAAAACAAGAGCAATGACAAAAACTGGAGATTGAGCTGAGATTAGGAAAACATAGTAAGTGAACGCCTGATCTCATCTTCACATGCCTTTGAATTGGGACTGTGCTTGAAAAAGGAAGGTTTAAGAGATGGCACACTGCTTTCTCCCAGTGCTAACATTTGGGTATCAACTCACGCTGCCAGGCAGCTGGGCATGAGGCACTTACACAGCACAGACCTCAACTGTTCTGTAGGTATTTGCCCAAGTGAGGTAGGTTGGCACAAGTTTAAGGGTTAAGATTTTAAATTTTTTTTCAGGAATGCCAAATCACTTCAGAACACTGGATTTCTGACACAGTCCACAGATATCTAAGTTTCTGTTTCAGATTACTTTTGAAACATTCTTTGATCAAAATATTTCCAAGCCTGTTTTAGAAGCAAATATTCTGAAATGGATTAAGGCACTCTCAACACCCTGATTTTATGGCAGTGCTATACCAGGGATGTAACTCCTTATAGTGCAAGCACAAACAAGGCATTAAACTTACTTTTCCAAAGAAGCCTTTGAAGAACTTCCTTTCCTGGAGGAACAGGGGGGACAAGTCGAGCGCTATTACTGTAGGTAGCTAAAATGTCCCAGGGTTTCAAACCAACAAGCACACACAAGAATAGGGTTTGGAGGGAAAGGAAGGGGTTTTAAGAGTTATCCATGAGAAGGTGCGACAGGCAAATGTGAAAATAATCCTATGAAAATGCAGATCAAAGGGCACACACACAATTCTAACAAGCTACTGCCCTGAAATTGGTGGAAAGAAGAAAACCTCAGCCCCAATTTCATGCAAAGTGGTTACTTTATTTTCACTCTCCCTTGTTTAGTCCCTTTTGGTTAGGTTATAAACCAAACTTGGCAGCAGACATGGTGGTTAAACAAGTAAAATACTGCACAGGCTCTTGTGAAATGCAAGGTTCTAACTCCAGAATTGCAGGCTAATCTGCTCTGTATTGATCACTCTTCCCCAAAGCTAATGTTCTGTATGTTGGAGAAGCATGTATGGCTGATATAAAGCAGGGGTAAGCACTGCTGCATTTTATTCCATTTGTTTATTGCTCTGGCTTACATGCTACTCTTAAGCTTGACATCTTATGCAGTCTTCTCTGAAAAGCAAGGAATTTCATAGTAACCTTGTGGTAGAACTCAAATACAAATGAGACCTCTTTCTCGAAAGCCTTCCAAGGCTTTATGCAATAGTTATACAAATACTAGTTATTCATTCCACAACTCTGAATTGATAGGTTGAGCAGCCTTTAAAACCAGCTCAGGCAGGCAGAGACAGTTAGGCAAGTGCAAAGATACCAAAGGCTGAACTACAATTTCCTAAATTTCTTCAGGAAAGCAATTATACCGATTGCCCAATTCACATGAAGAAAAAGCCAGCACACAATTTTAAGCGTATTTGCATGCAGTTTAGTTTACTAGCTTTATTTTGTTACCAGGCTGTGGAAAGTAAACTACATGAGAGGACACTTGACGAGGCCTGCTGCTCTGTGAGCACAGCCACATGCTGCCCTGCGTGTGAGGGAAGCCGGCGTGAAGCACAGAGCTGCGCCTGCTGTCTTTCCAGTTACTTCCCTTGTAAGAAAGCTCTGGTATAGCAGTAATGAGGAGGAGGTGGAGAATTGCAGAAGAGACAGGGAGTGTCTCTGTGACAGCCCCTGACCTCACGTTTACACTGTGCAATTCCAACCTGTTCATCGCTGATACTGCTATATTAAAGTATTGCCACAAATACCCTGAGGCAGTGTCTGAAGAATTGATTGATAAACAAGGTTATATTTAACTCAAACCTATGGTTCTGATGCAAGGCAACAACTGCCAGGAAACATCAAGTTAAGGAGGGAGTGTCCATCTCAGCTTTGCATTTCCTGGCCCTGCTGGTGTGTCCCTCTCTGCCCCATGTCCTTCTGCAGAACGTTTTACCAAGTATCTGTGACATACTTACATCAACTCAGACACTGTATAAAGAACATCTCCAAGCTCAGTCAGCTGAAAAGCTTAAGCACTTTTGGAGGCAGGAACAGTTGTGTATTTGGACAGGATATGGTGAACACTAGGAGGGGAACTAATGGATTAATCACAATGTAGTGCGCATAATGAGAAGGGGTTGGATGCTGCTGCCAAGTTGAGCGATGACTATTGCATTACACTAAATAACAGCTTTTTAAAGACAGCAAAAGCTAAAGAGATTCACCAGAAGCTACCTCATTTTTAGGTGATGGTTAATTTTGCTCTCAGAAAAAAGCTTGTTAAACAAGATTATTTTTTTAATAAACTAGACAAGGTTAATGGAAAAGGCATCATGCAAAATGAATTTTAAACAACACTAAGTTAATGTAGTTTAGAGGTAACTAATGCATTTTTTAAAATATTAAATTATGTCTCTTTACCTGCTAAAACAAGAACATATATTAAAACAAATGCATAATTTAAAACAAAAAGTGGCAAGTTAGAAACCAATACTACAAGCTAAAGCTGATTTAAAATCAAAATATGACATGAGAGAGTACACTTTTGTCTTTGATGATGTTCCCACACCTGAGTCAAATACACTTAACAAGGCCCTTAAAGCTGCTTTCCAGTTGGCACTAAATATTTTAAATTCAGTTAAATGGTTCTGAAGAAACCATTTAGAGCTTCATGTCCATCTACAAGAATCTAACCAGATATTAAATGTATACAAAGCTAGCAATGTATCTCTACTAAGGGAACAACGTAAACTACGTTGGTAATACTCTACTAAGGAAAAATACAAGTTCTGTTGATAATATAAACCCATGTTAATATTAAACTAATAGCTAAATATGAGGGGGTTTTAATTTATTAATGAGACTGTGATGCCATTTCATCAGACAGAAAGTTACAGTATTGTTGGTGTGCAGTTTCAGAGCTATAAAACTGTAACAACAGAGTACAGTGTGGATGAGGGATTCTTGAGCTAAAAGTGGCTTCTTGTACTCCGCTGTCAATTAAGCAATGTCTGAATAAAATGCTCACCATCACTTGTTTTCAATTCTGCAAGATGCAGCGCTCAAAAACAATTACACCCATTAAAGGAGCAGGTAATAAAAAAATCCCTGAAAGGTTATTTCCCACAATAAAGAGACAAAGATACATGTTTGCATCTTTCAAAAAGTAAAGCAGTAATTAAGCTATTCCTAAAGTCAAGATTAACACTGTTCCATATTCTTCTTAGCAAATCCCACAAAATCTTTTAAAACCCAGTAGTCAGTCCTACAAAGGAACAGTCTTCAGTTCCCCAAATAAATTGCCAACTGTTGTACAGCAAGAATTAAGAGGTGAAAATATATCTATTAGAATAAGAAAAGACAGACAGAACTTAATTTTTGGAAGCCACAGGATAGAAATATTTCAACAATTCTAATTTTTATTGACTGGATTTATAAAACCTACACCTTACATGCAGAGAATAAAGTTTAAAATAGCCCACATACACTTCAATGTCATTTAACCACATTAAAAGTGAAGTCCAATTTCCCTAAGCCAGTCTTTCAGTTTGAGCACTGCAGCTCAAACTTGTAATTCTCTCAAAACCAAGAGAAAGCTCATCAAAATAACTAAATAATGTGAAAGCAAGGGACTACCAGAAGAACAAACTGTTTAATCATCACATTCCTCACATGTGGAGATATCACCCAGTGTTTGGCTTCTGCTAAATTAAGAGTGTCTTGTACAGAACAGAGTTTCCAGTAATGGTGATGTGCTAAAGAAATGCCCGTGGTTTCAAACCCACATACTGGGGGTGAGGGGCAGGGCTTGAATCGCAGTGAGCAGCTCCAAATGGACCTTGCATCTGATGGAGTCTAGCACTAAAGCACACAAAGTAATTTCGGTAATCTGAATCTTCCTCTTGGGGCACAAAGAGAATTTCACCTTCACTTCTCAACTTCCAACACCGACAAAGGAGACAAATAGCAATTTTAAGAGATGCACATTTGTATTTGGTGTACACATAGATATCAAACAGCAGAAGAAATCAAAACTATCTGAAGAAAAATGTTAATTTAAGAAAATGGATAAATTCATGCCATCCACAATTTGGCATAATAACATAACATGAATTAAGGAAATCTAAGTATTTACTTTCAGAAAATGCTGACTAACTGTAAAAGTTAGATATCCAAGTCTGATGTTTGAATCAGTAATTCATGTGATCAAAAATCACAGTCCTAGAAAGCCAGATTACAGAAGAAACTGGGTGCTATGCTTTTAGTGTGTCTCATTAATTATAAGCTTAGCTACACTTAGCTGACTCGTGTAAGATTTTTATAAACTAGAGAACAGCTACTTCACAGCATAGCTCCCCAGGGAAGAGAATGAGAGAAGTAGCACAAAGTAGATACTGCAGTGCTATTTGGTGTGCTAACAGAAAGTATTCTGAGAAAATCAGAAAAAAATCAGAGACAAAAATGGATGCAATTGATTATGTGGTCAGTACTTGCACTTTTAGGTACATAAACTAAATCCACAGAACAAAGAAACTCATTTATATTTTGTGTGGCCCTTTTTAATAAAAATCAATCACTAATCACTGCAGACTGAATGGGAACAGATGGGATGCAGCTTGAACAGGTTACTATACATTAGCTGAGAAAGAAAAGAATGAAAAGACTTGATTTTAATCAGAGCATTAAACCAATTCACAAACTTTACAGCACAACAGAAGGCAGAAAAGACAACCTATAATGCTCTGCTGTGTGCTAGAAAGAAGAGAAAAAACAGGTTGAGATGGAAACCGTTTGAGCTCTCAGACTTGATGAGAAAATGGATGTCCAGTGGCACATATTTTAAACCAGTAGAAGGGTTTGATGGATTTTGTTGAGCTTCAAGAATACAAGAGTTTCTTCCACTACATGCATACTGAAGAATGTATGTAGATAAAACATATAAGAGAAGTAATGGCAAGGACTGCAGTTCTCTATCTCTATTAAAAATTCCATTTTTTCATGTCCTTTCTCCTGTGCTTTTCAATGATGTTAAAGCCTCAGTTCCTTGACAGACTGATCACTGCCTTTCTGGAGTTTGCTATTTCCACAGGATTCTGTGGTATTATTACTGCAGGAAAGAGATGACAAGACCTCTTCAAATGAGCCACAGAAATACAAAGAGCTTTGAACGAGTGCCATTTACAGGAGCAAACGTTCACAGAAGCCAAACTAAGAGCAGCCCACTTCATGACATGTCAGAATTAGGCAGCCTTCAGGCCACTTTGAGCAGATGCAAGCCGGATTATTTCATGCATGACTACAATGCTGCAGTGCATTAGAAAAAAAAGCATCCTAAAACAAGTAATATTTTGTATAATAATGGTGAATTAAGTCACTATTAAAGTGGCAGGCAACAGAGGGAAAGAGAGAGAGGGGGAGAAGAAAAGAGAGAGAGGGAGAAGCTGTTAAAAAACAATGGCTGAAGTCCCATGTGGGTACCAACTTAGCCTGAAAGGTCACAGAGAATTTTTACACATTTGTTTTGCAAATAGTTTCTGCAAGTAGAAAGAACAGTTGTAACTCTCCCTCTCATCATCAGATTAGCACGTCCCCCCAAGAGCAGCAGTGCTCTCAAACCGGCCAACTGTTCTCCTAACATGGGTCAAAAGTTCAGTCTTTAGCTGGAGCACTGCTCCAAACAGACCTCTTCCAGTAACACTTGCAGCCCCAAAGCCAACGTTCCCATTAAACAAATATACATACAGATTTCAGCCTCTTCACAGCATCTTCACAGATATGCATTCCTCTGGATTCATCCACTTCCACGTGGCCCAAGTACTGCAGGAAAGAGTATGGGGAGAAAAGGTTAACAGCAGCTCCTTAAACTCCTGGGGGTTTGATGAATCCAAGATCTGAATTCATCTCAGTACAGCTGATGCAACAGACATTGCAATAGACCAGCACTTTGCCAGCCTCCTTTTAAACCTGCATTTGGGGATTTGACTGTGTATACCTACGGAGGCACCAGCATCAGCAGAAAAACACAATACAACTAGAAATTTGGAGGAAAAGACAGACTTTCCTTACTCAGGGGAAAATACGTAATTGGAAAGTATTGAAAACTGTGCTTTCCTGCTTATTCATCATCAGCTTTAGTCATTTTTTTTACTAGCATAGCACGAAAACATTACATCAATATCGAGACAATGCTGAATAATTAATTTTTTAATAATTATAAATATATTTATTATTGAAAACCAAGTTACACTACACAGTACGATGACCAAATATTTTTGCACGGTAATATCCAAATAAGAGAAATTTGCCCACCCCTTTTTCAAAACTGTAAACCAAAACTGTTTCTCTTCATTTCAACAACAGGTTGTTATGTGGCCACTGAGACATTCATTGCTCTTACAAAAATCTCTTTTCCACAGATTCATCTTACCAAGCTCTACTTAAACACCCTAGCAACACAACAGTGAATAGAAACATCAAGCTTCAAAGCCTTTGAATTTATAACCTAGAATAATATTAGCCTATAGAGAAACCAGTTGCAAGAAATGTATGTCAAAAATGTAGTGTTCAGGGTACCATGGATAATTTGACACTCAAACATTTAGCTTTAATTTTTCCAAATTCCCTGTTTTATCCAATCATAGGGGGGTTTTTTTATAGTGAAAGGAAGTGTTCTCTCAGAAAAATTCATATCCTTTTTCAAAGTACTTAACTCTTGAATAAAATCAGAGAAACTATGAAAACCTTTCTGAAGTTTTGCAGTGAGAGCTATAGGTGAAAGAAACTTGCCCTAATTTACTTGCCATTGTAAGAGTTGTATGCAATTCAGCGTTTAGATTCTAGGCTAGCTAGAGAGTGGATAAGTGGTTTTAAAATATGATACAAGAATCAATGCTTGTGTCACTTAATGCAGTAGTAAACACAAGTTTAATAACTTTTTAAGAAGTTGCACTTTATAGCAGACTATTCTGTCATGAGTTATTTGAAATCTCCTAGATTTTCTTTCATTCATTAGGATACTAGACTTGGACAAAAAACCATTTCACTCACAGTACCATACTGAAGCACCCTCAGATTCAGAGATTCAACTATATGGAAAAAATCACGATTGTTTCAAAGACTTAATAGAAACTGGAAAGTTGAGGTTTTTTCATGCAAGGCAAGACGCTCCACAAGAGGAAGCTCTATATATCATTAAACTGCTGAAAGATTTACAATATCTTAAGTGACAGAGAGCTTTAGCATTAAATCTCACTATGTGGCATTTTTTTAAACAGAGTTAAATGTGGATTGAACAATTTGGGAAGAATTTCATTTAAATCAGCCCTCACAGCTGGAGAACAGCTTGAAAAATAAATTGCAGTGAAATTAGAAGGTAAATAAAAGATCTGACTCTTTAGAGCTTTTTCAAAATGAGCTCTGTGAGGCTGAAGCCTTATAATTGAATGCTGGAGCTGCCAAAACAGCAACTGTACTCCCTCAGTTGAGCTTGCTGAACACTTGCGCAAGATCTTCATTTCTCCAGAGCACGAAGCAGAACATTTCAATCCTAAAAATACACAAACAGCAACAACTAAAGATGCAATTACTGTGTGTCTGGAAGCACATATGTACATCATCAGCTACTCGGTTGTGCCATGACTTCTCTGGGAGAAGTTCCAGATGCAGAAATTCTGTTATACATTTGTCGTAAGAAAGTTTTGAGTTTAGCAACTTCTTTTTAAGAAGAGAGTGATATAGACAGGAGCAAGCCTGAGGTCTGTCCTGGACAGAAAAAAAATATGTGTAAGCAACAAACCATCTAGTTTGCATGACCATTTGTATCATCCATAGAGAGGGCAACTTTCAGATTTTTCCTGACCTATCTGTGCATCTCATTTACTTCAGTGTAGCCACTGAGCCAGTTTCCAACTGAAGATCCAAACCATTCAGCCCCTGTACTTGGCAACCTGCCTTTTGCTTGGAAAAGGGAGAAATGGAACAGGGTAAATATTGCCTCATGTCACACTGCAAAACAGACAACCATTCTCCCCTGTGTTGCCAAACCTCTATTCAAGTCCCATGTTCCAGCTTCCAGCAATCAGTCATGCCACTGCTGCTGGAGACAGCAAGTTTAGCTGCAGTTTTCAATACTGCTTCCACTCCTGTGAATGGAGACATTATTACACATATCAAGTGCATCTATCCACACCAAAGGGGTATAATCCACAGACCTCATTGAGAATCAATCAATTCTGAATTTTAAAATAAATTGCACTCTCACACAATACTTCTTTATGATATAAAGGACAAAAGGTACTTTGTTTGCATTTACATGTTACACTTCTAGCTCTTCATACAAAGAGAAAAAAAACTTGTTCTTGCCGTTGCAGAAGCCAGTTCTGCAGAAGCCAAAAGCTCATCATTAGCACTGGTGCTGAACATCTTACAGCAATTTCAAAATTCTTCTTGCTTTGGTTTCTAACTTTTCTGGGATGGAGTGGTGGTGTGTTAATTGCTTACACGTGCCAATATACTTTTCTTTCCTGTAAAAATAAATTTTAATTCTATAACCAGAACACTGTGGTCCTCTTCATAGCCAAATGCCCCTTAAGCAGCAGGTCCCCTTCCAAGTCTTCAAGCTTCTTTCATCAGTCTAAGAGTAGATATACACAGCTGCTGTATTTTACCAGTGCTGCAATATTTATCTGGTTTTTAATGGACTGTAATTGAAGACAAAAATATTTCCTCAAGAAGACTGGCAAGAGATTGTCAAAACTGAAACCTCTTCTAAAGTTTCTATTTTAAACAGAAGTGCTAAATTGTAAATCTATCTCAACTTAGCCTTAAATTTAAATTATTAGCTCAACTTACTAATGCAGCAGCATTTTATGAGTGACATTTCAAAATTTAATAAAGGAAATGCAGCTACTAGTTAGAGCCAGAAATGAAAGTTAAATACCAGAATTCAGGACTATCAGAAAAAGAAACTATTGTTAAACTCTGTTGTTACATCACTAGAAAAGGATTACATGGAAACCACTTTAAAGCAGATACACAAATCCCACACTTCTGTACACAACCTTTCAGGATCTTTGAAAGGAACTTCCCTTTCAAACTAAAGGAGACGAAACTGTTGAAGTGCCTGGGCAGCAACTGTCCTATATAAGTAAAATCTCATGCAAATCCATGCCAGCACATTATCACAAACACACTCAAGGACTGGGACACGTAAGTGCTGGTACACAGAAACCCACAGCACTGCCCAAGCCATTCTGTGGTGGATGATGACTTTGAAAACAGTAAGGAAAGGAGTACCTCTGACATATCTGCAAAGAGCATTTCTTGTGACAGGGATTGTAGCATTCCTGGAGAAAGTGAGTACTTTTCCATCAGGAAAATGCACATAGCAGGAATGCAGTATTAATATTGAATGTACTCCTACTTAATTTCCATAGCAACCAGTGAATGATAGTCATGACATCAGCAGTTCTTGGACATAAGTTGTTCTGTAAGAGATTTAATCGTTATACCAGAAATTACCCACCAGTGCTTTTACAGAAAGCTAAAATCCATGTGGGCAGAGCCCACATACAGAGTAACATAACATAAAAGCTCTAATCCAAATAAAATACTTTCAGAGGCTGTTGAGGAAAAGTCCTTAATGCAAACATTATTAAATAGAAGCACTGCTTATATTAACATTTTTAGCAATAAGAAGATGAGATTATGGTACAGCAGATAAACAGAAACAAAAAAAATTTCCCTCTTCATCATTGATTTTCATGTTCTCTTTCACTGCAGATGCTGTTTGGTACCAATCTCAAACCAAACATAAAGCAATTGACACAGAAACAACTTAAACTGGCACACAGCAAAGTATGCTTAGAATTTGAAAACTGCTTGAGAAAATGTATTCTTTTTCAACATTTTAAACTTTTTCCAACTTCATCTAAAAACCAACCACTCAAGTTACCATATCAAGTGTTTCTGGTGAAGTTTTCCTACTGTCTTCTCACAATACATGCTATTGAAATTGCTCCTACTAAAACATCAAGGGCTGATACACCAGGTCAGAAATAAAACACCATCTGTGTCCTAGTACAAGCAATACTGCCCTGATCTTCTTTGTTTTCATTTCTCTCGAATACTGGCTGACTCAGTTCTCAAAATTTCAAAGTTCAACACTAACAGCTGGCAAAAAGATCCTTCACCAGAGCTCCTTCAACCTGGACAACTCAAGCCAATTCTGTTTGTTCAAGTCTGGTAATATGCTTTTACAGTTTCTATTTGAAACAGACTCAGCTACACAAATAATTGAAGTTCCCTCTGTATCAGCAGATGTTCACATGCACTGTTTTATTTGCAGTAACAGATTAGGTTCTTTGGATTACATTTGAAACTAGATGGACACAGGAAATGAGCTTACTTGAAGTCTTGGCCAAGGTGTCCTGTGCTAGGAAACGAGCTACCATGAAGAGAAGCACACCAGCATTTCTTGGTATTTTTCCTAGAGGCAACGACATTCCTCTTTCTTCCTCTGTGAAAGTTCTGGTGTACTATTTGCAACAGTAAGACTGACTACTTGACATCTGCATGTGCAGATATGCTTCTAGAATTGGCATTGCTCAAGAACTAAAGCCTGAGCACCAAAGTTGCAGAATGAAATGCTGTCTTGCAAGCAGACATAAGCTTAAATCCAGAAATCCTGGATACGTCTTAAAGCTGAGCTACTTTTCCTCTGACTTCTAAGATTTACATTCCAATGTTCAATATTTTATTTCTCTCCTCTCACACCCATGCTCCTGCTTTCTAAATTTATTGGTTTGAAAAAAATGTTTGCTCGGACAAAGCTGTAGAAGCACAAACAGAAACTCTATGATTAAGCATCAACAAAGTTTAATTTTGCTTAGTCAAAGCAATAGGTTAGTTAGGATGCTACACACATCGCCAGAAATCAAAATGTCTCACCAACCTGTTAAACTCCCCAAAACAGGGAACTGTAGCAGCTATGACTGCTAAATGTCTCTGAATACTGAGGATCAAAAGAATCTAAAGCAGTACCTATACCAGTAGTTCTCTCTATTTTTTACATCACACCCACCTAAGAGCCACACTGAGCATTTCACGTACTGGTTCTCACATGATGTTTATCATTGCCAACAGAAAAAACACTGTGAGTCAGGAATATTGAAGATGCAATAAAGAAGCTCCATGCAGGATATACAAATGCTATATTCTTCATTTTCTTATAAATCCCTAAAATGAGGCAGAGAGGGAACTCAGAAGGTTATGTAGGACAGCACTTGCTTCAGGGCAGGATCTACTTCCACATCTACATCAGAGAAGTCAGCCTTGAAGTATTATGACATTTCTGTAACTGGAGATCACAAGGCTGGACCTTCTACTCTGTAGTTTGCATGTCTCACTTTAGAAAGGGATATTATTTTGCTGAGTTGTTATTGCAAATGCATATCCTAAATTTCCCTTGGTGCAGCTAAACACACTATTTCTCCTAGTCCCTCACAGCTTCACATATGTACTGTCAGACTTTGGTTTTCAACTCTATGCTCTGATGTGCAATTCCTATTTTTCCAGGAACAGACAACCATTTAAAACTTTTATTAAAAAAAAAGAAAATATAAAGGAAAATCAACTGTTGATAGCATGAAGTGTTATACACACACTGCACAGGTGTCCACCGTATCTTTTCTTCAACTCCTGCAAAAAATTCAGTTTCCATGTACAACACTGGGGATCTCCTAATTTTAAAAAACAGAATAAAAAAGTATAACTCCATGAGAACTTTTTGACTTCCAACACCTAAATAACATTTAAAATAAATATTTCTGCAAGGCAATCCAAACAATTTTAATTGTCCTATCTTTAAAACAAACTGAAGTTTATAAAACTATTTAAGAATTTCATCTTTGCCAAAGACAGGAGGTTTTTAAAACTCAGCAAGAGGCTTCATTTAGAACTTTTTGTTTGCAAGGCCATTCAAACAAAACTAAGGGTTGGACACTAGGGTAAAAAGTGTAAAAATTAGGGATCCCCTTACATTCCTTTTAGCCATGATAGAAATGCATAGGAAAATATTGGGAGTAAGCGTCACACCTTCCACTATAATCACCATCTTTTATAATTAGCTGACTTCCAGCCTTTTTCCTGTGATGTTAAATGCTGCAGGATTTTTTAAGTGCACCATTGCTTGCTGAGGGGTAGCATTCAATAGGAGTGATTACTGCTCACTGCTAACATCAGGTCATGCCTTCATAGATAGAGGTTTCTAGTGTTTAATGTGTAAGGCTGCACAACATTTCAGAAATCAGCAGCTTTGTCACACTGACTTCTTAAAAATACTTAACATAGTTTCCAAAGACTATTCAAGTACCTCAGGCTTTCACATGCTTAACTTAAAGGCACTTCAGCATCACGCTGGTAAATTCTTTCACAGCTATTATTTCAAACTGGAAGTGCATTTAAGACATAAAACAAAAGCCACAGTCACCTGTGCTGGTACCAGTCTTTCTGACCTGAAGAAACAGAATGCAAGCTGTCTTTATAAACTTATTAAATATAAGAAGTTATTTTTAATATGAGATTTATAAATTTGACATGAAGCAATAAAGTTCAATATGCAAATTCCAAAACCAAACAGGACACCTGGGCAGCCACGAGGGCTGTGAGAACACAAAGCCAAGTGACTGAAATGGCCTAGCTCCTACTGACGGTGGTTTCAGCAGTGCCACGTACGGCTCAACAACCTAAACACAGGGACCCCAGGGGTGAGAAGGACATTCACAGGGCCCAGTGAGGATACTCCACAGGGCTTGTGCCAGCTGTTCCCTATCCTTCTGCCTCTTCTTCAACACAAAACAATGCAGCGTCTTCCAAACATCTCCCATAAAAGCAAGGGTTAGACAGGAAACAGTTCAAGAGTACTTGTTCTGGAAAGTCAATTCTTTTATATACGAAAGTACAACTGTATCCATACAATTGTTATTTGTCAACACTAACACAGAAATCAAATTCAGTGCAAAGGCTAACTCCAATGATAACAGGTACTCAGCAGCAAACCCTGGATGTCAGAGATAGAAATGTGGTTTGTTACTTTTCCACACCAGCTTTTTCATCGACATCTTTAGCCTTCTAGGTTGAATTAAAAAACACAAGTAAACCTGCAGGTGATATAAACAGCAGCCTTAGATGCCTTAAGGTCAAAAGAGACTGACCACCAAGAACATAGAAACGACAGAACAAAACTAATTAAATAATCTAAGATACACAGAACTGCTACATCTTCTAGAACACCAGGTAGTAGCCAGCTGTTAATATTCTGTTTTACACATCCTTTTGGTCAGAACCACCAAGAATTTGCAAATGTTTTGTTTGTTTAGTTCTCTTAGGTAAAAGGAAATGACCTAATTTTCTGATATAAATTTCACAGACCAGTTACTCCAAAGAGCATTTGTATGAATGAAAACCACTTACCCAGAGGGACACTCGAAAAGGCTTTTCACACAAAAGAAGCCCTAGTGTCAAATACTTTAGTCATTATACCACAGAACAGCTGCATGTTTTCAGTGAGGTAGTGTCTGGAGCAAGAAAGCAAGTTTGAAAATGTGTATGTCAATGAACTTCATTTGTTACACTTCTAATGTATAAAATTGTGTATAAATAAATTATAGTGCTGATAAGCACAGCTGTAATGTCTGTTAGAACATTCAACTTCTAAATACTTTTAAATACAACCTCTTCATCTAACAACCCTATGTACTACATGTATCTAGTACCGTTTTTCTCTCAGATGAAGGATCCACTATTGAAACACAGTATTTACCTTTCAGTTTCTTAGGACAGTGGAAAAGATTTTGTCCCTGAAAACAGACTTATGCACAGACTGCAACAGATGTACCAGTGCCACATTTAACAATGGGGCAAGTCTTGTTGAACACCTATAAAAGCTGCAAGGTATTATGTCTCCACAACACCAAAGTTAGGAGAGCAACACCATTCAAGTTCCCAATGGAATACCAAAAGTCTGCAAGTCACTTTCCTAAATACAAGTTTAACATCCTTTCCATACCTCTGCAGACAGACAGGACCTGTCTCTCCTTGGCCCTGCTTTCTATCTAACTTCAGCGGATTCAAAGCAGTTTACACAGAACACTACAGGAAAGCCAGCAGCCATTGCACAGCCCTATCTCTGAGCGTCAGGTTACCACCTCAGGTGTGGTTAGATTTCCAACACAGAGAAGAACTATCTGTAATTACATCTACACACACTGAGAAAATATGATCAATACCTGGCTACCTGTAACACAGCCCCACCAACAAGCAGAAAAACACAGACTATTAACAAAAAGGAATGCTGCTGACTAAAAGGAACAGTATTCATTCATGATTATCACCACCTCCAACTTTATGAGCACAGCACAGGGGAGAAGCAACTGTGGATCAAATCTACTCCCCTGAATTTTAAAGCGACATAAAGGAATGTAACAGGAATTTTGCCTGTACTTTCCACAGAGCATCTTCTCTCTCAAAAGGGAAGATGATCCATAGATGTATCAGATTTGCTCAAAATCCAACAGAACACTTAATGACTTTAACAATCATCTGTGGACATGGTGCAGGAAGAGCTTCAAGAAACACGCCAACATAGAAAACCTTTCAGTAACATTAAATCTGTTTGCAGTACAGCATCCTCCAAGCGCAAGAAATAAGCAGCTACTGGAGCCCCTGTCCAACACTAACAGAGTGAAGCCTGAAGGCAGGATGAAATCCTATTTGCAACATGACTTTCAAAGCGCTTCCAAATGCTCTGTAATGTCTAAAAAGGATAAATCTGAGTTAGCACTCTACAAAGACCCAAGCTCTGGGCAAAATATAAATGCCCAAAGGCAAGAAGTTAAAAACCAAGCCAATTTAAGAGATCTTTTTTTTACAAGAGAAACCAAGAACAAATGTTCCCTTACGTGTTTGCACTAGTCTCCTGTCTATCTCAAAAAAAAAAGTATATTAGCATCTTACCTCTATCAAATAGCAGGCATCAGAGGTAACAAAGCTCACAGCTTGACTGCTACCACACTACTCTCATAAATTTTACTTTCAAACAGAAAATCCTACAGACAGCCTGCAGCAACATTTATTAAGAATTCTCAGGTCTTCACTGAGTACAGATGAAGTCTTCATCATCCCTGAAAACAAGACCAGATTCTGGTCTTGCTACTCAGTTATGCTTTGAACTCCAAAGAATTTCAGGTGATTTTTAGACAGCAGACAAAGCAGATCATAAGAAGTAAGAACAGGCTAATCCTGTGCACCCCTCCCCAGCTCTGCCAACATATTCAGGTGTGGTTCAGCAGTTACACTACAGACAACAGACCAATTTGGAATTCCCACTGCAAAACTTAAAGAAAACTCAGGTACATTCATCATCTTTCCTATTTGAATGCATTCCTATTCATTAACCATTCTTCCCAAAATATCTCGCTTTGTCCTGCTCCACTGAGGAGCATCAGGAAGAAAAGTCACCCCATCAGATATTTAAGGACATAGGAGACTGCATACTTTTCCTGGAATGTATGAATTCCCAAAAAAATACCCAAGACAGGCGTAACAGGATACTCTCCTTCAATAGCACAAAGTTCTATTCTTTCTGTGAGCAAAATACAGTACCACCCACTAGAGCGATGACTCTGCATCTGGTTTATCTTGTTCCCTCACAATGGCATACTTCCTGTCTCTATCTATTCAACACCAGTTAACACCCACTCTGCATCTCAAGCCTTATAAAAATTTCCACTTTGTCCATTTCAAGGCACCTCGTAATATTAAATTGTTCTGAATTTAAGTTTTCACCTAATTGCAAGTTCTTTAGATATTAATACTCTACCATTCTGACCAAATCAAGGAATGTCCCTTACATTTACCTTAAAAGCATTTTCCCCAAAGAACAAATTAAATTAATTCAGTGATTTCCAATCAAAAGCAGACTAAGGAGTCCACCTAAGTCCCACTTTGATGACAAGGATGCAAAGATTCATCCATTTCTACGCCTTTTCAGCACAGAATAGGCCAAAACCTTTTTTGACTTTGGGTACATGTGCCCAGAATAGATGAATGGTTCATTTAAATACAGGAAGCACTTGTCATTAGAAGTGCAAGTCCTGACTGAGAGTTTAAAAAAAGTCAGTCTTTTAACAGTGTCGAGTGGTTCACATCCTTTGTGTTCAGTAAAGGATTGAAAAGTTTGAATAAAACTAAATGCCTATAAATTGAGCACTCTGCTTTTCAACCTGTGTAATGCCTAAGTTATGAAAAAATCACCATCCTCAAACTTAACAGCTCTGGTCTCTCCTAGACAGTGTTAAACCTTAATCTAAGTTTGAGCTTTCCCAGAGCAATTACTTTCAAAGCTTTGGCAAAACACCATCTCTGTTCAGGACTGAATTACAGTTCCTTCCTCTTAGCAGAAAAATAACTCAAGACAAAAATACGCCAGCAGCCATGAACTAGAAATGTTGTATACACTTGAGTAGATGTAAAAGGACAAAAGCAACTCTGGTAGGGTAAAGCAGGGCATTAACCTCGTGTGAAAGTTACCTCACTTACCAATCCACAACTTCACAAAAACATGCAACAGTCAGTTTAAAGAATTCCACCTAGCAACATCACATGTTTAACTATCAGACAGAATTACTTTTAACATAATACAGAGAAAAACCTAATGGAAGGCCCATAGGTGTCAGAACCATAGACTGTGCTCCTTGTACACTGATATTTAACCCATTAGCTTTCCTCAAGCATCATCTGATTCCAACATATTGCAGATCTACTATTAGTGTACCTGAGGAAGAAAGGGGAGCATGTGCAACAAGCCACCCTAAATTTTGTATTTATTTTTATTCTGGTATTTATTAATAGTAAATACTATTCTAAAGTATTAAATTATTGTCTCTTAAATAAAGAGGAAGGAGAATTGGACACAAAAAAGAAAATATCTATTTATAATACTCTGATAATCTGGAATGAGTTATCAGAATTTTAAAAGGTAATTTCAGTTTCGTAAGCATTAACAGTCAGTAATATACACACACAAGATCATAGCATTCTCAGAGTTAGCAGGTGCTTCTAACCTCATGCACTGGTTGAAATCCCAGGTGTTACTTAAAAATATTTTCAATTATTGATAGGGAGGAAGGATTGCTTTAAGCACAGCCCACCATTTGCCTTACAAGTCAAACTGTAATCACAACTACAATTATAACAGGGAGAACTGAGTACCTTTTCATGCAATCCAATAGGTCTATCATTTGTGATTTTCCAGAAAAATGATGATAAATATTGTATTACTCCTCTACCAAGCTACATGACTTATTTCAACTAGATAATAATGTAGGATATCTCGGACTGGTTTTCCAAGGCATTTGTTACATGAGCCATCTGGTTTTAAGAAAAAAGCCACATCCTTTGCAATGAGAGCCAACTGTAAAATAGGTCAGTGTGTAATGAAGCATGTCTCTGGTTTATGCTTGCCAAAAAAACCCAAATAACAATTCATGGCAAGAGCACCTCATGGATATCCAGAAGAAGGGCAGTAACTCTCACCTTAACAGGAAAGCTACACTTGCCAGTACGAACGCCTTCTTCGTCAGTCTGCCACTGATGGGGCCTGCTGGCCTCTGGGACATAGACATCTTTCTTTCTCCTAAAGCTTTGCCGTAGTTTGTTCATCTCTCAGATTTTCACGTCCTAGAAAAAGAAAAAAAACAATACTGCAAATAAGCACCAAACACACATTTAGCCTCTTTGGGTCAACCACTATCATGACAAATGACACTGTGGAAAACCTGAGCTTTTGCAAAGATGAATGAAAGGGCCTGTGAGAGGAAAATATTTTGGACACAGATTCAGAGAAAGATGGGTATTCACTTCAAAATGGAAAACACAAATCCACATTACTTGTTTAACATCTTTCCACAGCAACTGAAGCATTACATCCAGGAATAAGTATTAGTGGGAGCGCACAGTTACATAAAATAGCTGACAGAGAAGCTCTGAAGAGTGATGAACATGAATTCCTGACTCCCCAAATTTAAACACCTACCTAAAGCAACCAAGCAGAACACCAACAGCAAAAGCTTCCATGGCACTCATGCAAGGCAAGGATTCATAGCTCAAAAACTGTTCCTAAAATAAGGTGCTTGTGGTGTTCATTAAGTACAAGAGATAGGTTCAAGCTTTTACTGAGGGGAACAGTCCAGCCCTTGCTTAGTCTGGTAGAATTCTTGTGGTTAAATTAGAAATGCACTTCTTCAAAAGGGGAAGACAGTGCTGCAAATATACTTCTGAAGTCTAGAATTCAGAACGTTGTATACACTGTGCCTTCATGTATCAATTTCTTTATACAATCCAATCTATGCTTTAGACTTGCTCACCTTTACTATATTCAAACTACAGTAAGTCAAAAACCTAGCAGCAAAATTAATGCTAATAAAAAAACCCATTATTTATGTAAAGAAGTAAAATCATATGGGATACAAAGTGGGGAATACTGAAGACATATTGAAAGGCTTCTTGAGACCTGATCATCATTCCTGAAAAAGAAGCCCTCTCACAATCACGACATCTCATTTTGATTGAAAAAAAAAAAAAGATGTTGCAGAATGCAAGGCAGCAAAATCTAATTAGATTACATACACTTATTTCCCATTAGACTGAATAAACTACAGAATAGAGATAATTACAGGTGTCAATGGCTGGCCTTTGAACAAAAGCTGCCTTAAAAGCAGTTGGAACACCACTTTAAACCTTGAAAAGAACTAGTATCTTCCACTGAAAACTGTATTATATAGGTGAGAAAAATCAACACATTCCTGTTTGTGGTATCTGACATTTAAGAAGTTTAAAGTCAAAATGCAACTATTTCAAAGCTGAACAAGAGTCAGAAATTAAAAGCACTATAGAAAATCACTGCCCATCACTAATTACACATACTAAATTGTTTTGTATCTCACAAAACATGGCACACTTTAGCCATGCCAAATAACAAAAAGGTGTGTGTTTTCTTAGTGACTCCCTAAAACTTCCTTCAGCCATTGTTACTTTCTTCCTCAAGCAGCAGATAATTAAAGAAGTCAATTCCCACTGTATCTTCATGGCATGATACTGGCTGATTTCTCTAGAATCTTACATCTTTCCATCATCTATTAAAAGAACTATTGTAAGATAAGTAATAACTCAAAGACATACCCAAGGATAAAGAAAACATCACTGTATCACTAGGACTGGGTGATTTAAGTGAGGTGATGTTAATTGTTTAAGTGCAAATAAGCATAACAGTCACATGCACAAGTTCAGCGGCACCTGAATTCCAACACTCCTGGGTCTTGCAGCATTCTGGGTCCTTTCAGCTTAGGGGATAATTCCTGCAGTATTTCTACACCAGAAAACAGCCACACCAAAGACCACTTTTACAGCAAACACTGTGCTCAAAGTTACCTGATGAGCATTTGAAAGCAATAAGGTGAGACTCTCCAAGCAGCCCAAATCCAAATGCAAATTAAGTGAAGGGTTGGGATGTCTGCTGAAGGCTATAGGCAACTGTCCCTAGTAGGTACCCGAACAGCCAGGAGGTCTAGCAAGCAGTATAAGCGCAGGGATGGGAAATTGCTGAAGGATTCTCAGTCACAATTATCTGGTTATAAAGAACTGTTAACTTCATTCCTTCATAGCTACAAAATGCTTGTCATATCTAGGAACATAAAATATTTGAGTGGATTCAGAGATTAGAACCTATGTGCAAAATAAAAACCGTGCGCATTTCTTATCACTGTTATCACTCAGTAAGCTGAAGCAACTCTGTTCTGCTTTCAGCTGGGACAGAGTTAATTTTCTTCCCCGTAGCTGATACAGTGCTGTGTTTTGGATTTAGGCTGAGAAAAATGTTGATAACACATCGGTTTAGTTGTTGCTAAGGAGTGTTTACACTAAATCAAGGTCTTTTCTGCTTCTCACCCCACCCTACCATTGAGCTGGCTGCAGGGCACAAAAAGTTGTGAGGGGGACACAGCTGGGAGAATGATCCCAGCTGACCACAGGCATGTCCCACAGCATATGGCATCACACCCAGCGAGTAAAACCGGGGGGAGGGAAGACAGAAGGAAGGACAAAAGGAAAAGGGTAATATTCAGAGTAACAGTGTCCTCCCAAGTAACTGCTGTGTGTGATAGAGTCCTGCTCTCCTGGCAGTGGCCAAACACCTGCCTGCCCATGGGAAGCATTAAATTAATTTCTAGCTTTGCTTGCCTGTGTGGCATTTATCTATCCTTATCTCAACCCATGAAGTTTTCACTTTTGCTCTTCTGACTCCCTTGCCCATCCCACTGGGCAGAGTGAGCAAGCAGCTGAATGGGGCTTAGTTGCCATCTTGGGCTAAATCATAACACACTTCTATAAACATTGTTTATTTTACAAGCTATAAGCCATTTCAAAATCTCTGAATGTGCAAAGGCAATTCTCAAAGTATTAAGAGGAGCTGCAAAGCTTCTATTCTCCATCAAGGCTTAGAGAGGCATCACAGCAATATTAATTATGTATTTTGTCTTACAAACTGCAGATGGAGGACTCTGTGCATCGGTCTGAAGGAATCAGAATTTCAAGGGATGCCATTCAGCCACCTTGGGCAGGTGAAACATACTGCAGCAAATCTCTGCATGGCATCTCAGCTCATAGGGACAGACACCCACTCTTGTCCCTGCTGCAGACTGGCAGTGCCAGAGCAAAACCACTGCTCCAGCTGCTTCTGTGTAAAGTGCAGATATCTGGTCAGCACACGGCTTACAGCCCAGCTGCCAGACCCTGCACTCCAGCAAGGGACAAATGGACACAGACACTCCACTCTGCCAAAAGGGACAACACACTTTTAAGGAGACACAATTAGATGCAATAAGGTTCGTGTCAGCTTTGAAGATCTCAAGGAAACTCTGAATCTCAAAAACTTGAGCAAATAGCAGAGCAAGGACTGAGGACGGCACACAAGCACTGTGCCACTTGTGGAAAACCGCAGTCTAATTGCCTTATCATAACATTTGCTTATGAGAGCATTCTGTTGGACTTCTCCCTCCCGGGCGTTACTGGTGCCCAAGAGACTGGCGCCTTATCTGACATTTATTCTGACCAGGAATCTCAATCCCCAGGGGAGGATAAGAATAAGAGTTCCTCAACTACATTTTGTATGAGAAACTGAAGTGGCACTTTGCCCAAAGTATTTCCTTTTCACCAAAAACCAAACCCATTTTCCTACATGTTCTGATTTTGAGGTCATGTTGGCAACAAACAGTTTAAAAATAGCTTATTCTATCTGATAGAAATGCTGACAAACAGCAAAATTAATTTATTGTCAGGCAACCAGCAAGCTCTCTCTAATGGCCACACTTTCATTTTCTGAAATATCAGACTTACAAGTAGGCTGCAAAACAGTATGTCCTATAAATACCTAATTTGCTGGTAACATGGATGTCAAGACAACATAACTAGAGTTGTCACCTGATGGGATAGTGTTAAATAGAACAATTCACACAGGCTGCATATTTGAGGATTCAGAAGAAAAGCACAGCTCCAATTAGGTGCTGAAATTTTTACTAATTTTGTCTGGAACTCAGAAAACTTAGGGAAAAGTCAATATAGGGAACTCAAAATCTAATTAAATCACAAAACATAACATTACATCAGAGACAAACTGTAAACAAACGCTCAAAGTCCTGAGCCTTATGGAGAAATAAGGAAATAGCCACATTGGGTCCTGATAGATTTCAAGGTTATCTTACTGCAGACAGATGAGTATCTAAATGGTCATTCCCACTGGAGGTAAAAAAAAGGCAAAAGAAACCCCAACAAAGCAAAACAAAACCACCTACACGACATTAATATCTCTACCACTTTTCTAATTCAAGAGATTTCAACATGAGGCTAGACATTAGACCATTTCTCAAAGCACCTACCTAGAAAAGGTATCAAAACAACAAATGAGTTTTTAAATTTATGTTACCATTTATTTTTATGCAAATTTATGTATTTTGGAAACAGAGCTCCAAAGGCAATTTAAGGAGAGCTGGAACATTGTTATTCTTCTGACCAACAGAAAAACTACCATTTACACCTCTATCAGTCCACTGACAACTCGGGGCAGAGCTGTCAGAAACAACAGAGACAGAAACAACACTGTCATGGATAAAAGTGCATGTTGAAGCACTCAGCTTCACTGCCTTGTGCATCATCAGGGTATGGCTGCAGAACAAATTACTGCAAGATAAACCAGCATGTTAATTCATGTCTTGTTAGCTGCTCTGCTGTACAATTGTGTTCACTTTTACCCTTCAGTGAGCACAAGCCAGCAATTTACCCTTCAGTGGGAGATGGGTAAGCTTTCAAATTAACTGGAGTTAGATCAGGAGGAAGCTGCTGATGATGCAAATTTGGAGCTTAGCTTTGCAAGAGTTTACCCACGTAGCCATACCTTTAGATAAGCAATTCATTTGCACTGTGGAGAGCTGCTTCTTGCAGAGCAGTTGTTGCTACTGAGTAATCCAAACTAGAGAATCTGCAGGGCAGAAGGACAATATGGATACCTGGGGACCCAAATTGCATGCACAAATTCAACTGGTTAGATTGTAAGCTAGAGTGTACTACATACTTCACACTAAGCAACCACTTAGAGTTTCAACTCAGGACAAAATAACAGCACAAACATTTTTTATCTTTCTTATGAACTCTAGCCTTCACAAAGGTTATTTAATCTGCATTCAAGTATCTATTATCTTTTCTGTTTGCAATGAAAAAGGATAAAAATGGGTATTAAGTCTTCAGTCAGCTTTTAAAAACCATTTGGCAGGTTTGGGATTACCATCAGTTTTCTTTCAGAACGTAATAGCGTTTCCTATTTACTAATTTAGAAAAAAAAAGAAAGTCATGGGTCACACAAGGGCAAAGTACTCTCTGAAGCCTGCAACAAATGCAGAGTATCCGGGGGCAGGAGGGAACAACCCCCTGCCCCACACCCACCCTCCCACTCCGGGTGCCATCCTCCTCATCTGAAGTGCAAAGTCCTCCCAGGAGCGTGAACCACCAGGTGCAGTACTGACACAGGGACAAAATTCCTAGAGGCGTGCACTTCGGACAGCAGGGAAATACAGTTTTAAGGAAAATGTGTTATAGGGATCATTCTAAAATTTACAAGCCTCCATATAAAACAAATTCAATTAACTTGATACTATCAGGTTAAGTAATTTAAAAGAAAAAAAAAAGGTCTCATTCATACCAGTACTGCCTGCTGGCCACACACAGGTGAGGGCTAAGCAGCTGCACAACCATCTGCTCCCTCATGTGCTCTCCCCCAGTGAAATACACCTAATACTGCTGAAGGGCCAAGCCAAAGAGTCTGAAACCCAGAGCAGAAAACTCATCCATTTCTAATATGTTTTTCTCGCATTTTTTGACATCAAAGCTTCCTGAATCAGGATGCATTCTTCCTGCCAAAGTTACCTGATATTTCACACCTAAGAAATGCAAATAATCTTAATCTTGTTGAAAAAAAATGTGTTTACCTAACCTACTTACTAGGAAAACACTCCAGAGACATTCCTCCACATGGCTGTGAAGATCTGTATCCTTAGAAAGCTCAGTGGCTCTGAGTTCTTGTGCAAGTACAACTTGGTCACAACTTGTCCACAGACTAATGTTTAATAGCTATCTTTTGAGCATTATGAAAACCTCAATCGTACTATGAAATGCACCAGGAAATGTGAACAGCCCACTTCCATATTCCAGAAGAGTATTTCATATTGCTTTTTCCAATAAAATACAGTTCACTGCCGACACTTGAACATTATTGTAAATCTTGGCTATAACCAGGACACGAGGACATCACTGAGGAAATATGCTTGTTTCAAGTCATTCTCTTAGGATGATGTTTGGGTTTGGCAGGCTTACCTGCAGTACAAACACAAGTAGAAGCAGTTTAAAACATTTAGATCTCTTCTGCTCTCTAATGTAAAAATTGAGTCCCTAAATTTAAGATGACAATGTAAGAACATTTCATTTATAAAAAAGAGGCAAGCTAGGAAAGCAAGCTGAGAGCTGCCAAGGTAAATAGTCTGTCCCTGTCTATTATGAAGCTGCTAGGATGGAGCTTTACTTCTCTGAAAAATCCTTATTAAGCATTGCTGCTAAGCAAACGCTCTCCCCTCCTCTCCCACTTACACAGTACAAAAACATGTAATGTCCTATCTCTCCAAGCCTACTGTAAAGGTTAGCCAAAACTTGCTGCAATTGCCCTGCAACAGCTTCTCTGCAATTATTCACCAGCACAAGCACACAGAGTACCCTTATCTTCTAAGGAAGAAAAGGTCACACCATGTGTCAGATTCTGAATGCAGAACTTTGAGCCTTTTTGTAAGTTTAGACCCCATAAAATCTAATTAAATCCAGCACTGTCACACTGAAGCAAATGAAGGCAAGTAACCGTATGAGCATGCTCACTAAAACGTTAACAGCCCTGTTTCGCAATACAGGCTGACTAACCACATTATTCACCACACGGCTTTCCAACCCATGCACCCTTTCATTACCCAATTAACATCTCATCATACAATACTACAAGTAAGCATCCTATTCAAATATGCATAAAAGTTAAGCATTTATTCATTTGTTCAGCCAGCAAACACATTTTGTTGTTGTTATTATTATTATTATTTAGAGTTCAAATTAGGGGATTTTCCTTGCTGAAGATAAATTATTGGCTACGTAACTAAAAGTCTACTGAAACTGTAGAAAACTTGCCTTTCAGCAGTGAAAGTACTATTTAGATCTTACTTTGAAAATAGAGCAGAAATGGCAACCTTAAACTCTTTATGTAAGACCAAAGAGATCAGAGCTGTGACAATAATGTCTCTGACAGCATTCTTTGAAATTGTGATGCATTGTTATCATATGATGTGAAGTACAAGACATCCTCAAATCCATCAGATCTCTTGCTGTCTTACACCTGAGCTAAGGTATCGTGTGAGCACACCACAATTCTTTCCAGAGCACTCGACAATTCTATCTGCACCACAGATGAGGGTGGAAGAAGGGGGAAAAACAATGTTATGACAGCAACATTTTACTGGCAAAAGCCAGACTTGAACAAAAATTGCAAACAGCTTATGAAATATCAGGAAATGAAATAATGAACTGTACTCCAACACACTGTTAACAATTATGTGGCTAAAACATTCAACTACCAGAGGCTATGTCCTAAAGCTCAGGATTTTGTAAAATACACTTTTCAAACATAAATACCTCCAGACTGCAGCAATTAACACAGAAGTCAGTATTCCACAATGTTATGTTACAGAAGTATCACCAAAATAAACATTCAGACTCTTAAACTGTCACAAAAATACAAGTTTGATCATTGCAAGGCAGAAGTTATTCCTAAGGATATGCAATGCCCCTTCTAGTAGGTGTAAGATAAATAATTTGCCTCTCACAAACCTGTGAAATTCAGCAAATAAAAGAAAGCAAGCCTCATTTTCTCCATCAATAACTATTATAAAGCAAATGTCCCAATTCATCAGACACCACAGCAACTGCAAACTCCGACTATGGTCCTAAACAATATGCTAAGAGGTTTAAGAGCAGAGATATAAGGCAGTAATCCCCTTGTTTTGTAGGCTCACTCTAAAAATACCCTGCAGACTGTCAGTCACTGGTAGAAAACAGGTCTCCTAAACACTTGATGTGAGAGAAAGTGAGTTGAATTATATTATCTATAATAACCGAAAATAAGCACAAGTTTAGTAAAGAAACACCAGCTATGTGCCTTGTGGAAAGCAGTTCAAGTAATTCTGCTTTACAGCTCATCTGCACACATGTGAATAATTTTAACTAACCAAGCCACGTCATTTCCAAGTGAATCATTTACATTTAGGGCAGCTAAATATCAGACAACTCAATAGTTTTCAAACATGAACATCTTTTGCAGATATCTTTTATGAAAAGTCCTTTCCTTAGGATTTTTCCTCCTGAGAAGCTGAGAGGCCTCAAGAACAAAATGTAAACAATGGTTATCTGCTGCTGTGGAATGCAACAGGCAGATCTGTGATTAGTCTCAGAGTTGTTTGTAATTAATGGCCAATCACAGCCCAGCTGGCTCGGACAGAGAGCAGAGCCACAAACCTTTGTTATCATTCTTTGCTATTCTATTCTTAGCTAGCCTTCTCATGAAACCTTTTCTTATATTCTTTTAGTATAGTTTTAATGTAATATATATGATAAAGTAATAAATCAAGCCTTCTAAAACAGAGTCAGATCTCTGTCTCTTCCCCAATCCGAAAACCCCTGTGAACACTGTCACAAACATCTTGGTTTAAAAGGTATCTTTACAAATACATGCTGAATTTCAAAATGAAATTAGATATAAAAGAAAGAACAAAAAGAGCTGAAACAGCCAAAAAGTATGTTCTTTAATCACCCAATTCCACAAACTGCAGCTTGAATTTATGTATGTCAAATCCCACGAAAATAAATGCATTTTCAAAATTTAAAAAATACTCTTATACAAGTAAAATAAGCATCCTTTACTGGTAGATCAATCAAACCTTAGGGTTTACTTCCATAGGACCTATGAGTATTTTATACGCAAACAACCGGTGTTGACTAAACAAGGCCTAACATCTGCTGCTTAGTAACAGACAGGGTCGAATACAAATCAGTCAATCATACCTTTGTGCTGTTGACCTGATCACTCCCTGCTTACTGGGAGTCCAGAACCATACGAACACACACAGAATTTTTTGTTCCAGCTCTTAGGTAAGAGCAGACAGAGCAGACAAAATGAGCTACAGATCCAGAGCACACCTTGTAGGAACCAACTGCACTCGAAACCAGTTTACTAGGAGGATATATTTTAGCAAGATATTAAAAAATATTCATAGTGAATATGAATATTCATAGTGAAGCTTCATAGTGAAGCTTTACCCTTGGTTCTTATACAAAGTATCACAACTCACATTTTGGCCAACTGCTCCTGCAACATTGCACTACACCAGCCCACAGCACGGTCCAGCCCAACAGCCCACCTTGGCCCACATTCTGGAAACATTTGGAACAACAAACCATACATTTCTATCAGCCTCATGAGAAACCTCCACTGGGAACGAACAGTAGTGCTGCTGAGTCTGTCAGCAAGCAGGATTCAGGTACAGAGAAATTAGGCAAATGCACAAGAGTAGTAGAGTGCTCAGATACAAAACAGGGAGATAAAGAGCCACAACCAGCAATGTCTCATTCATTCATGTACGCTCTCAAAAGAAGTAAGTTCAAGAACTGTGCAGGTGATGCAAAATGTTCAGGAGTAGATTAAGCTGATTTTAAAAATACAAGATCATCTCACAAGAAGAAATAATTCTATAATAAAAACAGCAGAGAAAAGCATATGGAAGAAGGGTAAAAAAGCCACTGTAATTATAAATAGCAATGCATGTGAATTAAGTCATTATTACTGTCTAGGAAAGGTCATAACTCATTTTTAGTCCTCCAAAAATTTAATTGTCAAATAAGCAAACAGTAGTAAGAATTATTATGATATGATTATTAAATTATTTATATTTCAACATTAATTATTATTAAATTACTATGAAAGAATTATTATGAAAGGAGCAGTGCAAAGCAAGCAGGATGCTGCAGCATAAGACCAGATTACACTCAGCTTCAATACCATATAGTTGCTGCAGTTCATATACCCTCCCTGAAATGAAACTGGAAGGTGCAGGGAAAAGAAGCAAGGATAAGGATGATAACAAGGACTACTTAATACCTTCAGCTCAAAGACAGATTAGATACATCCAAGGTCTTCACCTCAGAAAACAAATTTTCCCAGGGGGAAAGCTACAACAATTACAATATCATAATGTTAGAAAATAAAAAGGGAATGATAATTTTCCAATTCTCATACTGTAGGAACTCTGAAAAAGCAATAGAATCCTCCAGCAGTCCAGGTTTTAATAAAATAGTGTTTCTCTTCATGATAGAAAATCAAGCAGCACAATTCCTAGCTCTGAGAAAGTTTAAAAACTAAAAATAGAAAGGAATTTTTAAAAACAAATCCCCAAAGCACCCAGATTAATTATTTGATCAAAACTTCCTAAAGGTATTGGAACCTACAGTGGCGGTGGTGCAGCCATCCATTTAGGAAATCACCCAGTCCCATTTGACCAGCTGGGAAGTCTTGCTTCACGTCTTAATCTTCTATTCTTGCCAGGATCCAACACTGACAGTATCAGAGAGCATTACTGTGCTGTGAAGCCTTTGTTGTGGAGCAGCCCAGCTCCCAGGCTGGTGTCCCTTCGGGGCCCGTCCAGCTGGCCACACCTCCGCGTGGCAGCTGTCACAGCACTGCCCACACCCCACGGCCGCAGCAGCACCGAGAGCCGCCTCACTACACTGAAGGGATCTCCCTCTCCAAAACACACACAGAAGCAGGAGATTTTAGAGCTCGAGACATTTAAATGAAATCAATCTGGATATTCCAAATAGCTCACAAAATTTGAATTATTGTGGCAATAAGCCATGGGTGCACTTAGTCAGTCTCAATTACAAAATGAAAATTAGCCTAACTGCCACGACGTGTGCCATTCACAGGGTGACAGATGACTCCCTGTTACACCATTGCTGTGCTGGGCTCAAGCACTCCAGTCAGTCACTGCCTGGCAGCTGTTACATGGCAGCTCAAGATACTTCAATCGCTCCCATCCTCCACAGCTAAACATAATTAAGGCCCTCTTATCTGTGGGTTTTCTTCAGCTTGTTCACGCTAAATCAACTACACTTTTGACTGCAGCCAATGCAAAGAAGGAGGAGCAAGAGTGACAGAAAAGGCATTTTTAATATTAATTTAGAAGTCAAATGAAATTGTGAAGCGTTGCACCAAGCTTTTGTGAAAAAGTGGCGGGTTTTAATAATACAAATGAGCCCAGAGAAAAGATACAGTAATTTTTTCTGGCTGTCAGGATATCAGAAAATCACCTGATCATCCCTCATTAAGCCCAACAACAGAAAAAGTTCACTTTCATGTAAAATATAGGCAGAATGTTTTTAGGAACCCACTCTGGTGTCCAGCACTGCAACTGTGGTTGACTTCTAAGAACATAAATTTTTCTTTACACGAATCTTATTTATTATAGTAGGAATTATTGTATACATTTGTACACCTATCCAGTGCAAGTTTTCAATTGTTCCATAACACTTTTCTCAGAATAACCCTTTACAAAGCATTACAAGGAACTAATAGAATTTCCAAATCCATTTGCTTTACACAAATGTAAGCAAATCAGAAGCTAGCTTAACAAAGTCAGACACAAGCTGTAAATACTTTTAAGCACACAGAATGCAATGCTTTTTGAACTCCCTCACCAGTTAAATACCTTTAAAAATATTTTGTATCCTCTCCAGAGTCTAATATGAGCCACGTGTTTCATCAGCCACACAACTCAGAAAACATTTAAGGAATCTGTCACCATACTCCCTGTGAGAGGTGTCTAAACAGGGAATTCCAACACAATTCCAGCTTTCTGGTACCATTTTGTATATAGACAACTAGCATTCCTTATGATGACATAGCACGTAAAACCTCACTTCATCCCTAATGCTTCCCATGTCTGCTTACTGCAAAGCCTTGAGATCTAAGCAAACTTCAGTGATTAAAAAAATTATATATAGCAACATAACTGAAAAAATGTCTTTTATAAGCATTTACCTTCATAAAATCCAGATGTATGTAATGTTGGGAATAAAACATTCCCCAAATCCAAGTGTAGCACAATCAGTTACCAGAACAATGTTCATATGACAGCAGCAAGAACTCGTTCACTTGGTGACTTACTGTCCCACCTCCATCTCAGATTCTCCTATAGTACTTTTCTTAAAAATCCCTCTCTCTTGAAGCTATAACCATGACTCCATGGATATTAAAAAAAAAAAAGAAAAAAGGAATCTATGGCCTGAAATAAATGGGAGATGATAAAAGTGATTTGGTCAAGTCCAATATGGGTGATAAAAGGTTTCATGTGGAACTTAATGTCATTTTCTCTCTGTACCTCACAACATAATGTTTTTTTAGATAATTTCAGTGTTTCTGTTAAAGAACAAGCCCACTATCTGGAATTAGTACTCCATTATACCAATTTGCCACAACTCCAGTCAAGGCTGGATTTTTCTTTATTCATGGCAACAGACCTGAAGTTTCTCAGACTTTTGGCAAAACCTTTCATCTTACTAATTTCAATGTTTGCATATTTTAATTTGAGGTAAGAGGTGAGAGGAGGGAAGGGGTGAACTCCACGGAATTAAAAAGAAGGATGAATCCATCAGTCTGCATTCAAGGGTTGAGGTTTTATGGAAGAATTCCAAGTAAAGTTTTTCATGTCTGCTCTTATAAACAGATGCATACTTCCCTCCCCCACTCCCTCTTCCTATCACTTGGCATTTAAAGCCTTTTGCTTGTAAGGATAGTAATGCTGGACTTTATGGAGGCTGTAGATAGGAATTAAACTGCTACAAAATTTCACAGGCACTGTTTTCTTAAACACTGATAATAAACTCTCAGACATTTCCTTCCACAGAAGTTACCAGATTTCATGATGGTCATTAAAATTAGTAAGACATTATTTTTGACCAGCAATGATACTTTTGAATCCACAACCGCTTGCTCAGCAAGTATTATCACACAAAGCTTCAGATATCAATAAATCCCGCAGTTCCTCTCCATTGTTTTTTTTTTTACTGCCATTAAACTCAGTGAAGAGAAAAGAAAGTTCACTTTAAGTATATGTAACAATGAAAATGTATTTCTCTAAATAAGTAACTCTGTATACATCCAAAGAGATGGTTACCCTTTTCATCTAAAATCAAATTAATGATTACAAAATTCCTTCAAGATAATGAAGTTTTTTAATGAAAGCTTTAATTAAGAAATGGAAGCAATATGTTAATTTCTCTAACAATCTAGTCAAAATATTTGGTCTTTCCAAGACCACAACAGGATTTTAATTCCAGCCTGTAAACAATACTTAAACCAGTTCATCTAATATAACACTGCTGGGAGGGGGAGGGGGGGGGAGTATATTATGTGAATTTCATGTTGCTACCTGAGACAGACTGCTCCAAACTGGTAGAACTGCTTCACCTACCAAACCAACTGCAAGAACTCACATCAGCATTTCACCTTCTGGTCAAAACTAAGTCTATGGTAATTCAGAAGGTGAAGTCTCAGAATACAATGGACTAGAATATAATAGATTCAGACTTACTGCACCACCTTCCTGGTGATATAATATTGGGATCTTAATTCAACTTTTTTCTGTTACCTTTCTCTTCCCCATATTAATTCTGCTAGCATGCAGATTTTATCTCTTTCAAGATCAGCACAGAATTTCTGCTACAAAAAACAACCATGCATTAAAAGCCAAGAACAAGCCTTTGCATGTGGGCTTTCTCCACAAGCTACACTCAGATCTCAAAATTATTATTATTAATAAGAAAAGGCCAGAACGCACATTCTAACACAGAGAGTTTAAAATAACCTTCATGTGATAATGAAAAACCTCCACTGAAATTGTCTGTAGAATTTAGAAATTAAGATCAAAATTGTTCCCATACTCTTAGTGAAGTAAGACACAGAATACTCAGAGAGATGAAGTTAAACCAACCACTTTAAAAGTTAACCAATCATACATTAAAAGACAAAGTTACGACGTGCACCTCAAAATGCCAGTGCTGCCTCTCAGGGTCCCAGTTTACCTATACAAGGAGCTAAGACTATCACCCTCTTCCATAAATACCAAAATCCTATAAATTTTCACAAAACTGTCTCACTATTCCTCATTAACAGCTCTCCCACCTAACTGATTCTAAACTATTTTGTATTTTATTTTTATAAAATAAAAATATTTAATTAAAATATATGTTTATTTTAGCCCCAATATGGAAATAAATGGTTAATTTAATATTATGAGTAAGAAAAGATCATGAAAAGGTGTTTTTATTTCAAAAGCTTCAAATGAAGATATAATTACAAGCAGTATATACTGAATTAAGTCAGGAACCATCAGTAAAACATTCTATCAGCTAGGGCTGATAAGAACTACAGAAATATCGCATATTGCACCCATTAATTCTCTTTAAAATAAGCTGCCATCTGAGACATGGACAAAAAGACCATGTTCATTATTCAAACATTATTCAGATGTTCATTATTCAAACAAATTGAGCTTTTGACCATCTTGTTACAGTTGTTCAAACCCAGGAAAAAAGTTCAATATTAACATCACCCCGAACTAGAGAGGTATGTGGTTTTTTCCTGGTTTAGAAATTAACATTCCTCACCCCCATCATGATCTTGAGCAAAGTAGGATGCTGCCTATCATATGTGTGATCACAGCTGTGTTTCCTTGAGAAGGTGAAATGCATTCCACAGCAGTGTGGCAGGTCATGTTCCCCAGAGGGAGATCAGGCTGCCCACAAGTCAGTACAGCACCGCAGGTAGGGCTGCCAGCAACAGGGGCAATTCAGCAGCTCCAGTGCTGCCAAACAGCCCTCACGAACACACCAGTCTGACTGAATGACCTCAGCTAGGCCAGAACTGTGAAACCCACAGATGTCTCTCACCTTTCTAAATCAAGTGTTGTTCACAGTAAAACAGCTACAATGATCTGCTGCAACACTCAGAATTTGGTGGCAGAAAGAGAGAGTCACAGAAAGTGCACTGCCTGTAAGTAACACGTGCCGGAAAACCACATTGCTGCAATAGCCTCTTGAATCATACAGCACCTGACATCTTCCTAACTTTAAACTGCTTTGCAAAAGAACAAGAAAAGTCAAACAGGAAATAATGAGGAAAATTTGTCTTCATTCTCAAGTCCATCACAGCAATCAATGAAGCCTCAAGCTCAGCAAAGACAGAAATATCACCTGATGGCCCTGAAATCCTGCACCCAAAGGCAGCCTTTCCACATCTGCAGCATATGCACTTCTACAAGTCACTCCTCAAAAACCAGACACAGCACAGAGCAAGTGGCAGAAGGTAACCAAGGCATCACTCACATGAATTTTCCCTGAATAATTCATATTCTACCATTGCCATATTCTGCATTGCCTGCTGATGAATGTGGACAGTGGCAAGCAACAAATTTCTCTCCTCATATGAGTGAGTTTGACATAAAAGCAGTATGAGCTCTACAGGTGGGGCAAGTAGGAAATTGTGCTGCTGCTACTGCCCAGGCTTACAGATGAAATCATGTCCCTTGTCTTGCCATCTTGGTATGGAGAACACCACCCTGCTTTCATAAAAGACAGCTGCTTCCTGGGGTGGCAACTGAGCTGGGCAACAGAAGACAGGATGAAGAGGAAGGCAGCCTAAAAATGCCTGCAATGGAACAGCTGGCATGTGGCATCAAGGCAGGCAGGGACTCAGCGAAAAGGACACTGAACATTGTGCTGCCAGATTCACACAACCATAAAAGTCACAACTGAGTTATCTTCATCAGCAACTAGTCACAGAGTCCACTGATTTGAACAGCACCTCCATTATTCTGGCAGGAGACTGTAGCACAATTACTCCATTCATATATCACCATCCTTAACAGTATGCCCTGCCTTCCATTTCTGAGTTTTCTCTTAGACAACAGGCAGCTTATAGGACACTGACAATATAGATAACACCATTTAGAATGCTATTAAAATTAGGTGGGAGACAACACCACCTTCCTTCACAAGGAATCAATTATAGATTCCTTAATTACAATTCCTCTACATATATTAAACTTCACCTTATTTACTTAGTGACTTGGTGACATAGGTACTGAACTGAGGTAGAAAGTGAGCTTATTCCACTCTAGGAAATCACATCTCCTAAGAAGCTGGCATACTGTGCCACTGAGATGAGCTCAGTTGGCTGAAGTGTGGTACCAATAATGCCAAGGCTGCGGGTTCAGCTCCTATATGGGCCATTCACCTAAGAGCTGGTCTTGATGATCCTTGTGGGTTCCTTTCAACTCAGAATCTTGGGATAATCCCTCCTTGCTGGCAAGTTCTGGACGAGTCGATCTTGACCACAGCTCCTGGAGGACCAAGCATCACCTTATGTCACTTTGAGATTACCAAAGGCACACATTTCACTTGGCCAGAAAACATCAGTGCACATGGCAGAACTTAAAGTCCGCTCAAACTGCACCATTCCTCTGGCAGCTTTAGCAATCTTCACAACTGGTTAGCTAATGACAATTGGTGTCTTGCAAAAATACATCAGCCAACTATAGGAAACCAAAGGCTGTCTACAGCAGAATGGCTAAGGCTCCCTACTTGCATCATCAAGCACTTGTTCATACCTCCCATTCATTCTCAAAGGTCAGATTTCATTCCAAAGGCTGATTGTCCATCAGGTGCACTGCAATTACCTATGTTACAGAGACACCCTCCTACTCTGCTTATGGTTTGCACTACATCTTCCCAGCTCTAACTCCACCCCCTGAGATCATCTACACAACAGCATCTTACCTGCAGCTCTCTGAAGCTGCACGCATCACACCAAACAACCAGCGCAACTAAAGGCAGTGGTCTCCTTCAGTGGTGTTACTTCCTGGAAAAGGAAAGAATTCTCAGACAACAACTACAAAACTCATCTCTCTAGAAGAGATTTTTTTCAACATTATAGCAGTCTAATCACTGCAGTAAGAGATGCTGAAAGCCTTTATATAAAGCCTTGCTACAAGCATAAATACACAGCTTTGCCAGCACTGAGACTTGAAAAGTTGGATCCCTATATCACAAACTTAATCTATAAAGTAGGAGCAGAAACAGCCAAGTAGCTTTTACATATATTTCTCTGACCAACTTAGTCTCATGACAGTGAAATTGTGCAAATGTCTATAGGCAATTGAATCACATGCCTAAAAAGAGGGCTGTTGCAAGCCACAAACCACTTTTTCTCAAATTTCACACTAACCAGATTTAAGAGTAACACCAAATTGACATTTTTCAGTGGTAAGGCAAAGTTGATGAACTCACAAGTATCACCAAAAAAGATCAATCATCAATGCAATAACATGTTCTTCAGATATTTACATTCAGTATTTTACATAAAGAAGGCTTCTTCAATGAAATCTATCAATTTGCAAATGTAATAGCTATTTTCAAGGGCAGCCTATTTAAATGACTCCTTTTTAATTAAGGATAAATTAAGTATTTCATGAATTCAGAGTTCTTATATTGTTCCCTCAGTGTCTGTAAGAAAACACTCTACAAAGGAAGGGGCAAAAATCACGTTCTCCTTTTGCACTTCTCTCTGTTGTGAAATACACCCTCTAAGGTTGACCACCATCACTGTTTACACAGGGATTATATAGAAACATCTTTATAAAGTACACAGTGTCTGACCACACAAAGTGACAGAACTTCCTCAGCCCTTCCAAGTCTCAAGTCTGAGCGATGACAACACGATTAAGTGACAACAGTTTCCAGGACACTCATATTCACATTGCCTATTGGAAGTTCCTTATCACCAGAAAGGGTTGCAGTCCATGCATCATGGCTGACAGCTACTGTGGGTTTTTCCATGTTCAGTTTCTTTCCTGTACTTGGTCCTTCTGTTTTCACGTTTAACTCAAGGCTGAGTCCTTTCTTGGTCCATCAACTTGAATTTTAGAAGTTTCTTAAGATGAAACATTACAATCATTCTGACTGGAAGTAAACTTATTAGTGGTACAAGATGAAACCTCCAAAACCCTGAAACTACAGCAGAAAGAACGGGATGAAATTCAGTGTGCCCTGGATTCTAAACCCCAAAGCTGACAAGCAAGCACAACTACATAAATTTCTATTCCCAATATTTTGAAATATCAAGTTAGTGATCTACATAGGCCTTTTTTATCATCATAGAACATCTCTCTCCCTGAATCCTTACAAAAAAAAGAAGAACTAAAGATGAAAGTGACAGAGTAACTTCAGAGTCTGGAACTGAATGCTTTTCATAGCCTCTAACATGAACTTCTAAAATGCAACAGGCTGCTGTAACAAAGCCAAGATAACTGAGGTTATCTTGGATTGTCCTCCAGCCACACCCAGGAATGCAATGCATGCCAAAACTCCACAGTTGGTCACAGACACGGGCGCAGGAGAAATCGCAGCGCGCTCTGAGTCAGTTTCTCACCGCTGGAATCAGGCATTTAGGTGGCTTGCTATAAATATCCAGTGCTGGAGGTACAGGAGGAGATTGGAGCCATATGTGGGAGACCCAAATACCAATTACACACTGAGCAAAGTTCCAGCAACACAAAATTAAGGAAGAAGAGGAGATTCAGGAAATGGCCTCCTTTAAGGCATACAGTCTGCATATTCTGAACTCTCACAGAAACAAAGCAATCAAGAAATAAGGCAGGGAAAGAAATCAGAAGTTTGGGCTACAGAAAAATCCCCCTTGTATATTATCATACAGTCCTGTTATTGAATTTATGTTTTCTACAAAAAAACGTAAAATTTGTGTGAAAAACCAGATTAACTAGTAAGGCAAAAATTCCAAAAGATGTGAGTGACCACGTAAGCTAACTTCACAGAACATACCTAAAGTCTGCCCAAGCTTAAGATCATATTCATAGCTGAACATACATGTGGATCTGCTCCAGTTTTGGCAGTTAAATTGTCTTACTCCCTTTTTCTGTTGTTTGATGGGAAGGGGAGGATGTTTTTCTACTAAGAACATTTTTACTTTTCAAAATATTCTCTATAGGTGAATATTCTCTATCCTTTTCTACTCAAAATATTCTCTATCCTTTTCTACTAAAGAGGATTTTTAAAATTTTGTTACTGATACATTCCTCTTCCAGAAGGCACCCTGAACTTACAAAACAATAAATATCTGAATAGAAGTTTTAAAATTGTCTTACATTTCACAAGAATGAAGACACCTACAGCAAACTTGTAAATTTTTTTCCAAAAGGGGTAGAGGGGTTTGGGTGATGCAAAACAGGATTACTTGATATACTTATTTCCCTGATACTGGAAAGAAGGCTAGAAAGCATTCCTAAAATATTTGATAGTCTTGAGATTTCCTGCTGGATACCAGTATTATGTTACACAAAAAAACGACTATGTCTGTAAAATGAAACAGCTACAACACGTGAAGCTCTCAGCAGAGCTGTTCGGTTTGAAGGGAGACTCCAGAAGGGCCCAAGGGACTTGCAACAAACCAGCAAGAGGGATGACTGAACACCTCTGTAAAATCTAAGTATCCCAGGTTGATGACCATTGTGTGAAGTTAATCTATGCTCACTTTGGTACAAAATCAGAACCTAGATCTCTGACTGATTCTCTTTTATAAAATTAATTAAGGAAAAAAAAAAAAGTGCTTTTTGTAGATATAGTTACCAGAGACTGGGAGCAGGCAATGTGTGTCAGTATTACTGACTAAGCATCATGTCCTAGGTCAGAGAAGGAAAAAATTAAGGAAATAACTAAAACATTAATAAAAAGGCATCACTGGTATAGCTATTGCTGTGTGACATCTTATCTAGCCTTTATAGTGACTAATTATAGACTGGCATCAGAGAAAAAATAAATTTTGAGTAGAAGTCTGAATATTAATAACATCAGCTTAATGAATATGATGTTTAAAACCAAATCCAAGCAAGACTCCAGTCTTCAAACTAGAGAAACATTTAAACTTATCTACTAAAAACACTGTAAGAACACACGTTGTTTATTTACACTATATTGCATTTCAAAAGTTCAAACTTTCAACGTATCAGTAACTAGTAACATTTTCTGAATCTATTTTAAGTGGCTAAAGTTTCTCCCTATGCAAACAATTACAGGGACTTTTTAAAGATCTCACTGAAGTTAAAGGTCTAGGTTGAGATGAGTTCCGAGAACATGAATAGCACTTCTACACAATGTTCTCAGTTATATTAAGATACACATTTTAAAAAGGAATAAATGTCCTGAGGATGTCCCACAATTTATTTATAATATTTCATAGAATCTTTCAAATTCGAAAGTTCACAAAATTTTAAGATTAAAAGATGTGGTATTCAGTTTTTAAGAAATTATGGAGAAAGCTTAGTTCAGGGAATAAACAGATTACACAACCAATCAAAGAAAGGAGAACTGACAGAGTACACTGTTGATTTCAAACAAGAGCTAACAAATAGCTCCTTCAATAATTTGAATCCAGTCCACCCAGCATTTGAGAACTACAAGACATTCACTGTTACCCTATAGTATTAAGTCATTGGTTTCCATAGCACTTTACTTACCATTTGGGAAAAAGTCTGTTGTTGTAAGGACTCCACAGATTACTACCCATACAGACTTGGTCATTTACACTACAGACAAATACAGATGATACAGTTCCCCAAAATTCAGAGCATGAAAAGGTAAAGTTCTGCAAGAGAAGGAGGTAAGGCAAGAATGTAGCTGTGACACAGGATTCACTGGACAGGCTGCCCTGAGACACTCCCTGCAAATTCTCTTCACCACCCACGCCCCCTAACATTAGGCATCCAGATATGACATGCAGCAGGAAGGGCCTGGACAGCCTTTGCTGTGGGCAGGTACACTGGAACACTCTGGGAAACCTAAACCAACTGCACATGGCCCCAAAGGCTACAGCCAGGGTACCCAACTCAATCTGGGAAACACTGCAGCATACACAAACCAAAGCCACCTTCAGCTGCCTTGTTTTGCACAGGTTCTGGTAGTGCCTGCATCACTTCTGACACTCCAAAGCAAACATTTTCTAACAAGCTACTACAGTCCTAATACCTTAGGACAACTCAATCAGAAGCAAAAGCTTTATCAGAAGCAACAGCTATACCCTGCTATAGAAGCTAGCACATCTTATTGTGACTGTCACTTACTACATTCCACCAGAGCACCAACTGACACAACCACATAAAATTAAAAACATAATCTACCAAAAATTTTCTTTTAATCTCTGCAGTTAATGTGGTCATGAAGTCCATCCTTCTGTGACAGAGGATGAAAACCAGTGAGTTTTAGGAGGCATCAACAGTCCTCCACTTGGGTACAACGACTTCATGAAACCTTCAGCACCACCCTGCCTTTTCTGCAAAGCCTGAGCAATTGCATCATTGGGCCACTGCAGATGCCTCATTTCCTCTGCGTCTTCAAGGCTTATGCAAGGTTTTACGAGCTCCAGCTGTGCTCACTGATAACATAAGAAAGCTTGTAAAAAACATCTGAGAAGGAGTAGGGTAAGGTCCAGAGTGAAACATTTGGGAATGTACAGCATATAGTATGCTCAGTTCCATAAATTGAATTTAGTGTTATTCCTGAATCCTGCTTTCACTCATTCAAGTTTGTCTTTGTGACTGGCAGAGCTACTTTACTCTTCAGTGCACACCTATAAAAATAACTGTGCAGACAGGATCCCAAGGTGTACTAATAGACAGTTACAAGCCTAGACAGCAGGAAGTTTCAGCCTATTCCAAAGGAGCTTAATACTTAATGGAAGCATAGAGGCCTACAATTACACAGCTAAGTCCCAATATATGTTTTTTACAAAATTAGAGCTGGAAAAATTCACCTGTCCTGAGAAGGAAAGAACCCAATGCCAGAAGAGAGATAGAGACAGCCAGGATGACATTTCCAGAATTTCTCCCTTCAGCCTTGAACTACAGAAGCCATTGGTGGTTTTTACACCTCTTGAACTCCCACAGTATATTCAGTAAACATGGTTTACCTCGCCAGTAAAGACTAGAGCAAATATCCAGAATAATATATTATTAAATATAAATATATTATTAAATATAAATATTCCAGACTCTGGAAAGGGAGTCTACAAATACTCAGAGATATTTTTTTTTAATAAATGTCAGAAAATATAACACACACACACCCAGTTTGGTTATACGTACCATGGTTGTTTGGTAGTTTTATATGTTAGCTTCTGCCATTTTTGTCTGTTTTTTTAAAACAAACTTATTTCTATCATGCCAAGTACAAACTAATGCATGTATATGGGACTAAAAGCAGACAACCATCACTCCCACTCAGAAAGTAAAAGGGAACTGGATTAACCTGAAAAGATGCAGTCTGAATCCCAACCTGAAATATACTGCAAAATTTACATAGATGGCAATTGTGGTGGCCAAGGGCAGGGAGGGAGAGAAGTACTAAGTATTTTTTCATTTGAGAATCCAAAATTCTTGCAGTTACAGAATTTTAGTCGACTGTTAGGCAACACTGCCTGACCACTTCCCAAAACTTGGGGCAGCAAACATAGTGACTTCAAGATGACATATTTATAGCACACAGAACCCACATACAGCCACTAATTCTATAATTAAACACTAAAACAAGATTCTATTATGAACACAATGTCTCTGGCAATGTACCACATTCAGATGGACACTGAAATATCTTCTGGATAATTGAACTCGATCTAATCAGGAGTTGGTATTTCCTGGCCAATGATGACTAACTCTTCTAAACCATCATTAAGTATCAGGAAATACCCACCCCCAACATCAATCACTATCTAAACATACACCAAAGTACCATGTTTTGAACATCTTCACTCACAGATAAATACCATACAGGCAAAAGTGAGGGGAAGAAAAACCCTTTCCACCAGTCTTCAAGTAACCAAAACAAAAAGTCAAGTCCTAATATTAATAACAAAATGTGAGCTGGGGCCAGATCTCCAGCTCATTTGTAGTTTCACAAGATAACACTGGGCTCTTCCACGGTTATCTCACTCCCTTCATTCATACATTAAAATGCTACCAGAATTAAACTGATCCAAACCACAACTATGGGATGGGGGGTTAGAGAAGAGCTTGCACAGTACTGAGAGTAGTTTGTACAGTGGGGACACTGGTCTTGCACATCTCTGCTGTGCCCTTCCCTCTCAGCTTCCATGTGCACTGTCCTGCTGCATCAACCAATTCCAGTCGTCAGCAGCCCATGAAAACAAACAGACCAAGGAGCCTCAGTGCAAACTCCAGCCTAAAGAAGCCATGCCTTTCCATCTCCATTTTCTGTTCCATTAAAAACAGCAGAGGAAAGAAAGCGCTTCTTAGCTAAAAACAAAGAAAGAAAGAAAAAGAACCCATGGTAAGTGAAAGACAACATCACATTTATATTCAGGAAGACTCAGGAGTGGACAGTTGTCCTCTTCATTTCTGTAGAAACCAGAATTAAAGGCTCTCAGTAGGAAAGTCACAGCTCTAATCCCCCGTTCCCCATCTCCCTGAAGGCACTAATAGAAAGTTTTCGTCACAGAAGTCAACACATCACTATGTTGTGAATATTAAATCTAACCCAATAAGACTGCCATGATTTCCTCTCCTATCCTTTTTCCATCTTTTTTCCCCCTTTAAAGGCAAAAGATTTGCTTTACAACTGCCATAAGTGCACCGAAACTATTTTTAATTTACTTAGAATTACAAAATAATTTCATCCCTGATGAAATTGCTAGTTGATATTAATTATGCTACTCTTCTTCTGTTAGAATTCTACATACTTACCTTAAGCTGGCAGGTGGTTCTCTGCAAGTCAAACAGTTCCTAATTAAATCCTAAAATCCTATCAAACATCAATACTTAAAACTACTATCTTCCAGCAAATCTACAGTTTGTGTATCAAGAATGATTTTGTTTCAACAATCATTCTGGTGAGTAGAATCTACTGCCTGAATAAAGCAGATTTTTTTTTTTTCCCCTGATCATGAAAAATCAAACCTCTTATGAAAATTGATATTCATTGCCAACCCTCCTCCCAGAAGAGCTAACCACTTATCAAACCACTACAGTAGATCTTGTGGCAGCTCTTTGGGCTGTAATCAGAGATCAGACTTACATTCTGATCTCTAGGGGAAAAAACCACCACTACCACAACACAGAGCACACACCCATACAGAGTCCCCTTCATAATTTAATTTACCAAGACGGCTCCTTTGCACTCATCTGAAAGCAATTTATGTGTCAATGGTAAAAAGGAATTCAGGAATTCAGCTTTTTTGGAGAATACTTTTCTGGACCAACACCCCCGTAAGCAGAGTGCTGTACCTGTGAAAACACATTAAACTTCAGGATCAGAATTCAGATTTCAGAATTGCAGGCAAGTGAGCAAATATCAGCATTAGCTGGCACAATACCTCTTGCACTCCTAGTGTCAAGCAGTTCTCAAAATGTTGCATCTGTGCCACTGAAATTAAACTAGTGACATTGTTCTCAAACTGGGAAGCTTACATAATGAGGAGTAATAACACAAGTAATCCAGAAGCAGCACTCTCTTAGCACTAACTCACGGCACTGTTATGACAGAAATTAGTTGCAACACTGAAAAAAGTTCACAAGAAAACTTTCAGCAGCAAACTGCTTTAAAAATTTTAAAATTTTTTTTTTAAATTTCCTACCAATCCAGCCCTCCAATTCTGCTATATAAAGGTGTCTAAAGTCAGTCTATATCAATGTGAAGCATGTAAATTAAGAGTCATGATTTGCGGGGAAAAAATAAACAGAAAAACAAACTGAAATGCTACCAAAAAACTCCCTCAGCATTTACCTTGCCATTTAAAACAGCTGTGTCACATGGAGTAAAACAGCCTACTAAACTATATCTTCAAAGCAAGGGCAGAGTTTTAAACTAATCAGTACAAAGGTCCTCAAGAAACTGAGTTTTCACAAATTACAGCTTTGCACACAGTTCAGTTTATAATGTGGACTTTGTAAAGATTTGAGACTTTCCTAGTGACGCGTTCTGAGTACACAACAATAAGAGGAAGTGCTGTGGCTAATACCCCTCTTCTTGCAGACACTCACATATCAAAGGTGCATCATTGTTTAAAATGGCTCCAGCTCCAAAGGGCGAAGATCTGCTCCCTGTCCTGTCTTGACCTTAAGGGAGGGACACACTGTCCACCAAAACATCCTGTCAGGAAAGCAGTAAGAAGTGTGCAAATCTGGAGATTAGGACAATAAATACACTTTTGCTGGTTACTTATTTTGGCTTTCAAAAAAATTTCTTGTCGAAGAATACAGAGGCTTTTCTAACCAAGTTTTGTCCACACCAGAAATCCTGATGAACATGTCCACTTGACAGCTGCAGGGAACCAGGAACAAGGTATTTGTGAAGCCCCCTGTGTGATAGTCTGGTGTGAAAGTTTTCATAGTTACATCCATTCTCTTTTGAAGTTACATGTTTCCTGAAACTGGTTTAGCAGAACAAAACTGCTATTAATTATTTGCTATTTCTTCCAATATAGATATTTGGAATTTATGTGAACATAGTCCAAGTCTGTTCACTTGTAAAGTACATGCACCTATTTAGGACAAAAAAATATGTTTTGGGGATTTTTTCTGTTTCCTTTTTTAGGACTGCATTCTCAAACCTGTGAGGAGATGCCCATGACAAGTATTTTAATCAGGTTCTTTTGCAATATTTCTTAGAACTGGCACCAAGTTCTTACAGAACAAGCTGTTTAGGTCAATAATAAACTGCAGGTCTCCTAAATAAATTGGTAATATTGTACCTATTTCTCTCTTAAGTAAAATTACTGCGTTTTACTGGTCAAAAGGTCTTATTTTCTCAAGCACAAAATCAACAAAAAGAACCTGGCCCAGATTACTCAAATGACTACTTTAATTGTGGTTTTATTGTGATTTTATTATCATACCTTTATATTTATATTTACCTTTATATTTAGCTATCTGTTCTCCCAAGATGAACAGTGATCTCTGCATTTTCTTAAAGCAAGTGGAGAGCATTAAGCAAATAAGCAACATTACTTCAACCTTTTATAGTAAAATGTCTACTGAAAGCCACACAAAAGCTTAATTCAGGTTAGTGTTATAAACTCTAACCATGTTTACTGGAGTGAAACAGTTGGACAAGCCTGCTCTCATATTTAGTTCAATCACTAAGTGTCAGCAATTAGTTTGCATCTCTAGATACTTGCACTTGAAACTGAGATTTGGAGGAAAATAAACCCAGCAGATGAGATCTCAAACACTTAGTATTTTTTCCAGCTCAAGCTTTTCATACCTTAGATAAAATACATTATATCATTTTTTAACATCAGGGTAACAGCTAAGAATTTTTTTGAGAGAGAATGTAATTTTATCAAATAGCAAAGAGAATTCTGCAAGCAACACACAGCAAAACACAAAGCCAAGTCACAGAACCAAATCTGAGCTTTATATATTAAAACCTAAAACCAAACAGCGAAGCTCACTTTCATACTGTGCTTTTTAAAACAGCAACAAAGCAAATCATACAGTCCAGACCGAATAAACCTGATGTTACAATTTCGAGGCTCTAGTCGCATTCTGTCCAATGTACACACACCATTTTCTATAAACTAAACTATGATTGAGATCTCCATTTCTCAGGAACTAGAAGTACTGCTAAATTCACAAATGCCATTTCAAATAATAAAGAAATACGTTAGTACATGAAAAAGATTAATTAACATAATTTTTTAGAAAGGTTCACTACATTATGAGCTGCTACTTGGGCTTCGTACAAACTCACAGGAAAAATATACCCCTTCTTCAAAGAGTTGTTACAGAATTGTTTTGTCTTCACTGTATTTTTACTGGTCAGCTTCAATTGCACTGAGCAACCTATAAGAGCAAAAGTCAGTTTTTGAAGTCCAATTTCAGACTGAGCAAAGTCTATCAAAAGATTTTCATGAAGTCCTGGATTGCTTATCTAGCTGTAATGGTGTGGTTCTCATATTACACTGTGCCATAATTACCTCTATTTAAAATGAAAAAACAACTCTGTTTAAACACTTACTGTCACTTTAAGATCTTTAACAAACTTCACTGCAGTCATGCTACTGTACACATCAGGGATATGACTACCATCTCTTTTAGAAAGAAAGTCAACTCCATTTAATTCCTGCTTGAATCTAGACATCTGGAATCAGTATATACATGAGGAAGAACCACACAGCTGCAACTGTATAAATATTTTTCTTACCAATTCCCTGCCAAGAGCATCTCAAAATTATAAGATCAATTTCACAGACAAGAAATAAAACTAAGGTCACACAGGCAGAAAAGCTTTTAGAATTTGGGTACTCATATTTGGCATGAGAGGTATTCCAGGGCTAACACACAGTCTCATCTTGAATCACATTTTCTAGATTTAGTTTCCTGTGAACTTCTGGGGCAGAGCTGGTGCCTCCTTAAACTGGCATAACGATTATCACTGATTTTATCATAAGAATTTCTGGCATCCACTTCAAATAACAATCCAGCAGACAACACACATTCCAGCTTGCATTATTAGGATTAAAACAGGAACCCCTTTCTAGTGATATATTCCTTCCAACAAGGGTTATCTAAGCAATTGCCAAACTGATTGCAGTTGATTACAGTATGATGATGCAGAGACACTTAGGTATATTTGTTAGCTGAAAATACTGCAGCAAATGTAAGTCTTCAGAGGTTTGATTTATAAATAAGCTTGAGAATGCCCTTTTGATCTAACACAGTACCTTGGAACCCATAAAGTATCTGGAACATTATTTCTAGATTCAGAACATTAGGAGAGATTATTTTTTTTTGTTCACCTCCAGCCAAACAGTCTGCATTCTGCCTCCTCATACAAACTTGTGATACAGAAATTAATACATATGGTCATCTATCATTGACGCACCAAAAAAATCCATTCTTTCCTTGGACACATCTGCTAACCCAACATAAGTAAAAAGTTAACGACGGAAGCCTGCAAAAGTGCTGTGTGTACAGCTGAACACCTACACCAAGCATCAGTGGCACCAATTCTTTGGCACTTATTCTTTGCATAATCACATTAATCAAAGTTTGAGGCTTGGTTTGGTTTTGTACCGTGGCTAAACAACTTTGAAAAGTATCGCCATTGCAGAGACTGCCCATATTTTAGAAACTTGCAGTGGTTTTTCCACTCATATACCACCATTCATGAAGGAACAAAGCTATGGAAGGATGTCACAGTATCAGACCACAATAAAGACACACTACAGCAGACCAGCTCAAACCTTAGGCAACAGAAATTGATACACTGGGCTGTTTAGCAGGGAAGAGCATAATCCGTAGCATGCAATGATTCCAAGTTCTCCTCCTGAAGTTTGCGAACTATTACATTTCTAAGATCACACTCAGCACTGATCCTACAAAGCTGCTGCTTTTTTCTTCTTTCAAACAACTATAGTCACATTAGAGTTTCACTTTTTAAGGTTTATGAAAACCTTCCAGAATTTATCTACTACTACTTACTTGCAAGTTTGGCCATGACAATCAATACGGGTCATCTTCGTCAAGTCCTTCTCGTGGATTCCAATTTCTTGTATCAAATGCTTTATAAAGCATCACACAAGATGCTTAACACCAACACTTCTACTGAAGCTATTCTGGTCACCTGTAAACACAGACAACTCAAGAATCTGTTCCTAATCTTCATCCTCAAAGGTTTTGCCTCTTCATCACCCACTTCTTTGCAACTGCTTACTACAGCTAATGTATTTCAAAAGATTTCAAGATTTCAAAACCTTGAAAGAGAGGTGCTTCAGCAAACAGTAATGTGAAGTGACAAAATTCGTTTTGAAGACTTAAGGACAGCTGGACAAGATGTTGCACTTTCACAAAGAAATAACTTACAAATCACATGCAACTTGTGGCAGCAGAGATGACTGTACAGACTATGGGTTCAGCAACACAGGGCTAAACAGCAAGAACCCTGCAAATTTTCAAGGGGCAAACCTCTATGATTAAAACCACTTTCACATTCCTCACCTCACTGAACTCTGACATAAAGTAGCATTTAAATAATCATCCAGAGCTGTGAAATCACCTCATCAACACTTCAACTATCCTTAAAATAAAAGTTCAGTTTTGTTATCGCAGTCTTCTCTAGGACTTTGATAGTTCTCTCCAACAGTTTTTGCATATTTCAGTCTAATCACCACACATAAATGGCTGTATGCTGCTCAAGGTGGAGTACCAGCAGTCTGCCAGCACCTGGCAACTGCGTGAGCAGTGAAGCACAGGGATGATGATGTTGGAATGCAGACACACTTCCAGCAGATTTGCTTGCTGAACCTTTTTAAATGTAAGATTTGTGTCAGCCCATGTCTTTAGCCTGTCAAGGTCCCTCTGAACAGCAGCAAAGGTGTCTGTTTTGCCATCCACTCCTCCCAATTTTCCACCATCTGTGAACTTGCTGAGGGTGCACGGCATCCCATCACTCAGGTGTTACTGAAAACAAAGAGCCCACGCCCTATCAACCCATGGGGCACACCACTGCTAATTGGCCTGCAGCTGGACTTTGTGGCGCCATTGACACCCCTTTGAGCCCAGCACTTCAGCCAATTTGCAATTCCTTTCCTCGTCTACTTAGCTAGACCAGATGGTGAGGGTGTTAAGGGGGACAATGACAAAAGTACTGGTAAAGTTAAACAGTACAAACTTCTCTTTTCTCCTCCACCAACCCAGTCATTTTGTCAAGGAAGGCTGCCAGGTTGGTCAAGTACGATTTCCCCTACCTAAAGCTACAATAACTATTGCTAATCATCTTTGTGTCCTTCTTATGTTTGGAAATGGCTTCACAGGAGAATTTTCTCCATCATCTTCCCGGGGTCTAGGTGAGGCTGAGCAGTCTGCAAATACCCAGACTCTCCTGCCCTTCTTGGAGGCAAAAGAACACTTGCATTCTTCCAGTCCTCAAGAAAAGTCTTCTATTGTCTCAATCTTTCAAAACCAATTCAGAGTGGTTTTGCTCTGATATCAGCTCTCTGACCACTCATAGGTGCATTCTATCAGTTCCCATGTACTCTCTTGTGGCAAACTTTTTAAAATGTTCCCTTACTTGGTCCTTCTCTACTGAGGCTAAATCTTCATTGCTCATTGCTCCAGACCTCCCCACTAGTCTCAAAGGCCTGGGACTCCAGATGACAAATACTATCAATAAAGGTAAAAAAGACATCTAGTACCTCAGCTTTTTCCATGTTTTTCTTCATCTCCCTCTGGCTGGTGATGTACTTGCACAAGTCTTTCCTGTTGCCCTTCATATCCCTGAACACCTACCTGAAAACTGAGGTCCAAAGCCAATCCCAGTCACACCTCTTCCATTCCTCATGCACACAGAAGCAGTGAAGTTTAGATTCAAAAAAGGGTATAGTAAGGGAAAAGGCACTTCTTGAAAAGCTTCATAGTGGGCATATTCTAACTTAACCACTGTAATACAGTACACACAAAACAAAGAAACCAAATTGCCTCTCTGTTTAAGCTCATGACACAAGTATCACACTAATGATGGCCAAGCTTGCTCCTGCAGTCAGAAACATGCACTGGAATGAGCATGATTAGGCAGCGACACAGCTGTCTTCTCAACAGCAGCACAACCTCTCTGTTTATAACTGTGATGAAAGTCAATTGTTACTTTCAGGAAATCTAAATCATGCATCCTGGTGGTTATATATTCTGTATTTTACATTATACAGCTCTTTCATCTTATGTATTAACTCATACCTCAAGGCCTGCCCTGCATTTCTAGGGCAAGGCAACATCATACACGTGTCAAGAGGCAAAATGTTCTAACCAACAATTTACACAACTCACTAGGCCTGGACAGTATGCATTAAAGATCTCTGACTCTACTTGGTAAATGACTGAGCTACCAACAAGCATAACCATATACCTGTGGCATAGCCAGCTTTATGCCACAGGATAGTGGATGCTGCACTCACATGCAAAGGGTCATAAAAGCAGTTCTGTGAATTGGAATCATACTTTAGAGCAATAGGCTGGTTTAAACAAAGTGTCCAAAACAAACAGCAGCAGGAAAAGCTGTAGAGAAGCAGAGACTATTAACAGCCTGATGTGTCAAGACAAAAATGACATCTTTACACTTATAAAAAGCAATGTATTCCCAAACTTCAGCGTGTTTTAAAATAATAAATCATTTCAAACCTAAGGCTAAGTTAGCAGCTAAGAGGGATAAACAAAATCCAATTTTGCAGAAGTCCAGATATGCTTTAGTATATCCAGCTAGAGGCATTCCAGCCACTCTACCACTGTATGATAGGAGGCAATTCTTAAAGGCACAAGGAATCTGAACATCTGTAGAAACACCAACAAAGAAAATCTGAGGAAACCAACAGTATGTCCTTAATCGGTTCCCTCTAAATTGGTGGCTAACTAACTCCCTAACTGATTTAACAGGTTTTTTAAAAAGCCTTTGAACAAAACTTTAATTAAATCTATTCCAAAACAAGTACTCATTTCAGCTCAGTGCTCTAGGTAAAACTCCAGTGCATTTACAAGTATAATCAGTTCAGCACAGTTCTCCCTCTTTCCTCTATAAATACAGCTATTTATGTTTGACCCCAACCCACATTAAAACTCAAATACCCAGCATGCAGCTCTTTCATCTACTTCTTTTTCACAACCTGATCAACAGCAGAATGGCAGATGAAGAAAGGCTGGGCGTGATACCTTCAGAAAACAGTCAGAAAGGGTTTTTTCTGTCTGACTGTGATAGTGAATACAAAGACCCGCCTGAGCAAGTGCTTTTACTACTGGAAATGCATCATACCTGCACAAAAAATACCATTTTCACAGAATCAGAGAACAGTTTAGGTTGGAAGAGAGCTTTTAAAGCTCATTTAGTCCAATGTCCCCTGCAATGAGCAGGGATATCTTCAACTAGATCAGGTTGTTCAAAGCCCCACTCAACCTTACCTCGAACACTTCCAGGGATGGGGCATCTACCACCTCTCAGAGCAATCTGTCCCAGTGTTTCACCACCCTCTCATTTAAGAAATGTAAAACCTATCTAAATAGACTCCTTCAGCTTGAAGTGATTACTCCTTGCCCTGTTGCAACAGACTTTGCTAAAATGTTTGTCTTTCTAATAGCCCCTCGGAGCACTGAAGCCTGCAATAAGGTCTACCCAGAGCCTTCTCCTGGCTGAACAATTCCAATTCTTTCAGCCTTTCCTTAGAAGAGAGGTGCTCCATCCCTCTAATCGTCTCCATGGCCCTTCTCTGGACTCGCTCCAAGAGGTCTGTGTCCTTCCCATGCTGGGGACCCCAGAGCTGGATGCAGCACTGTGGGTGGGGTCTCAGCAGAGCAGAGGATGTCATCAGCAAACTTTCTGAGGGTGCACCAGATCCCTTTAACTACATCATTCATGAAGATATTCAATAGCACAGACACCTGAGGGACACCATTTGTCACCAATGTCCTTTGGGACACTGAGCTGCTGGCTGCATCCAGAGAGCAGTGGTCAATGGCTCAGTGTCCCAGTGGGCATTGGTGAGAGGTGGTTTAACCCATCAGATTTAAAACTCAATGAAACAGGTATCAAAGCAAATGAATAAAGAAGAAAACCAAGATACAATGAAAATTAGTGTTATTTATTTAAATTTAAATTTTTACTCATTTTCCAGTTACTGCTCTAGTTCTATTAACATCCGCCCATTCAAAAAGCAAAATTACATCTCTTCTCAATACATTTATTGAAAATCCAGGTATTAACATGAGACCTGTAACATCTCAAGCATCCCTACAGGCCAGGACACTCAGAGCCCCGTCCATATTGACTCAATTCTGACCAAGCATTTGAAAACCTGTTTTGAAACAGCACGATGGGTCACACCACTCAGCACTTCACACATCTACAGAGGCATCTGAGCATGGAAAGCAGAGACTGCCTGCATCTCTACAGGTTATTTCTGTACTCACCAAGGAAAAAGTATGATCAACTGACAAGAAGTAATTCTATTAAATTTTATTTTTTTTTGTCCAGAAACTGATGGCATTTACTAATTAACAGATACACAGATCTGTTACAGTCACCGTATTTAGCTTTTTAGCAAAACATGCAGAACAAAGCTTCAGCAAAGTAAAAATCTTACTAGTGATCCACAGGTCAGACACAGCTCATCAGGAAATTCCTTTTCAGAGTGGACGAGACAATGGTCCTTTACTACTTGGACATCTAAAGAAATGGAGTTTACTTTACAAAACTGAGAAACTTCAATTAACTATTATAAATTATAATTTCAATACTATGGACCATTTCATAATATTACTTCCTTTCCATAAAGAGAAAGTAATTTCTGTGTTTTTAATCAGATCTCACCCTATTCAATAGCCACTGCTAACAATCTTCAACCAAAAAAAAAATTGTTGTATGATATATATCTGTTTATGCTGTGTGAGTCTAGGAGAGAAGAAAAAAAAGAAAAAACCCATCAAGTACCTTTAGTATTAGGACTGTTTTTCCTGTTACTGGTTTTTAATTCCAGTATATTCAAAACTGAACAAAATGTTTCTTATCCTATTGTATAGATACAATTTCCTTTCCTTAGAGATAAGGAGAGGAAACATATCCTTAATAAGGAGTTTCTCTCCAGAGCTGTACCTATCATAGATCAGTCTTCAATATGAAACAAGCTCATTCCTGAGCACTAAGTGACAAGACTAACAGTGAGCACTGCTAAGCCAAATTTCTCAAGGAATCTGCTTATGGACATTGAGTTTTCAGAAATATTGATATGACTAGGTCCATGCTACTGAATATTACAATTAAAGTCCCCACCAGGTCACCTACCTGCATTAAATGGCACCTAAGCATAACAGTGACATCTGTACACAGCTGCTGAGAAAACACCCAGCACTTAACTTTCATAAAGAAAAAACCAAACTAAAAGGGTCCAGGTGCTGAATAATGAAATTTTGTGCTAGTTTTCCAAAGCTGGTTTCTCAAGTTGCTAGTTTCATTATGGTTTCAGAATCTGACAGGAAAACTTAAAACAATCCTCCCAAAATGTTAGATCATAAATGAAACAAAGAAACTATGACCCAAATCCACATATTTTACATTATGCTGGTTACCACTGAACGAGAAAAACTGGTTTGCCCACATGGACAAAAGAACGGTATTACTCACCCAACTAATGTTTCCCTAATTCAACTTTACCAAGATGAACAGGCTCTTTAGTCCATTCTTGAGAAAAACTCTGTGACAGTACAAAGTAGTCCTGCAGTTTCATTACAAAAATGCAAATGGCAGAAAATGGCAACAGTGGTCAGGCAGTGCATACTAAGATTATGCATGAGCTAAAAAGGCCATAATGCCAGCATACCACTATGGATTAGGACTTAACACAGATGAAAGGTTTGTGTGATAGCTGAATACTTAAAAACTTTTGACCCCACCAAATCTTTTGGGGACAAGAGCTGTCAAGATGCAACACTGCACCAGTAATACAGAAGCCCACTCTTAAGCATCTCTGAACTTCCATGACAATCTCCTAGACAATATATTTATTTAGATACTTCCCTGACACTTTTTAAATTTGCTGTCACTTGAAAACACTTTATTTGCTATCACTTGAAAAGATTTGTCTGGAAATAGTCAGATGTTTACCACTATCAAATTGCTAGCTGTTCTGGTTATTTCAGAAATTTCATGTAATAGTTATAATTTTTTGGTGGGCTGACCTTGGCTGGACATCAGGTGTCCACCAAAGACATTCCCATCACTCCCACTCCTCAACTGGTCAGGGCAGAGAAAATACAGTGAAAGGCTCTTGGGTCAAGGTAAGGACAGGATCATCACTCACCAATTACTGTCATGGGCAAAACAATCTTGACTTGCAAGTCAATTTAATTTATAGCAAATCAAATCAGAGTAGGACAATGAGAAACAACTCTCTCCCTGCTTCAGGATGGGGTCTCTCTCATGGGAGATTATCCTCCATGAACTTCTGCAACATGAGTCCTTCCCATGGGCTGCAATTGATGAACCCACTGCTCCAGCATGAGTCCCAGCCACAGGGTACAGTCCTTTAGGAACAGACTGCTCCACCAGGGGTCCCCTGTGGGGTCAAACATCCTGGCAGCAGACACGCTTCAGCCTGCGTTCCTCTCTCCATGGTCCACAGGTCCTGCCAAAGCATCCTCCAGCACAGGCTTCCCATTGGGTCACAGTCTCCCTTGGGCACCCACTTGCTTTGGCATGGGGCTCTCCAGGGGTTCCAAGTGGGTGTCTGCTTCACCTTGGACCTCCACATGCTACAGGGACCCAGCCTGGCTCACCACAGTCTCCAGCCACAGGCTGCCAGGAAATCTCTGCTCCAGCTCCTGAAGCCTCTCCTGGCCCTCCCTCACTGACCTTGTGACAGCAGACTGCTTCTCTCATATGCTCGCTCCTGTCTGTCTGCAACTGTTCCCACACAGAAACATTTTTTTCCCTTCTTAAACCTGTTATCCCACCATTGCACGGGCTCAGCCTTGGCCAGCAGCATCTCCACCTTGGAGCCATCTGGCACTGGCTATATCAAGCATGAGGGGAACTTCTCACAAGCCACACCTGAGCTCTTCTTGCTACCAAAACCTTTCCATGTAAGCCTAAGATATTATTGCATAAAACTTGAAGAAGATCTAAAAAGGAAAATTAGTGTTAGTATTTATGCTCCATTTTTAGATATCCTTGGCTATGAAGAGTCCGCTTCAGCCCCCTCTCCCCTGCCTCCTCTCTTCTCATCTCAGTAACATAATTCTTTAGCCTTAGATGTAAAACATCACAGTGAAATGTCTTTAGTTAATTATTACTAGTTGTATAAAAATACTTATTTATATAAATATTAGTCCTAAATTACTTCATTATCCATTTAAAGATACTACTTTTATAGACTTCTTGTTTCAATAAATTAAATAAATATAAAGCCATTTGCAGATGAATCAAGCTTTTTAATTCATCTATGTCTATATATAAACAGAGGCAGAGGGGAAGAGTTACTATCTGTTTGTTTTAGAAACAACCACACATGTAGCATTCCAAGGCTGTTCATAAAAATTCTTATGTGTGTGTGCAGTGTATGGAGCCACCTCTGAACCTTGCTGATGGGGTTTTGCATACAACAGGCTTAAAAGAATCCTCCAAGGTATCACCTCATCGCATGCAGCCATTTTCAGGTACAGTTCATGGGACATTCAATATGTTTGATGATGAAATGTTCTTACCATTCTAGCAAAAAAATATGGGCTGCACTGCTCTTCCCTAAATTTATCCAGTAGAGACCAAGGTTTCTCAGTAAAACTACAGACCAAGTCCACACTTGCTAAAAACAGAACATGACAGCAGTTGGCATCATACTATGATGAACTTCTTGTGATGACAAGTGTTAGGTTTTCCTTATATTTAACTCATTGTCATCTTTCATTACAGCCTCCTCTCAAAGGAGAAAAGATGATACACAAACACGCACGGAGAAAGCACAATTACCTCACACAATAGTCATTTCTCAGCTCTGCCAGGTATTAGCTACAGAAGTCAGGCTGTTAATTCCCTACTGCCTATTACTACAGTTTAACTGTATTTGGCTTTATTTAAATAAGAAAACAAAGGTTTTAGTTTTGTGTTTTTCTGTAATCTGAATTTATGGTAACAGTTTAGCTTTACATCAAATCCAAACTTGAGTTACAGTTTCAGTGGTCTTTATGCATACCACATTTCTCTCTTCAAAAAGCAGATAGAAAAGACAAAAGCTCTTGAGTGGGAGGAAGCAACAGAGAAAGGGAGGAATGCATCAGCTTGCCAAAAATGTGCCACAGCCTCTACAATACAATGTTAATAATTCTGCCTAATGCAATAAAGCTCAGCATTTCATATCCAGAGTCAATCCTTTTCCTATTACTGGACAAAAAATACACTATAGATTTTCTTTTTTTATGCTTTAAGAATGACTCATTTTGTTATTCCTTTAAATTGAAGGCTGCCAAATGAGGTTTCCAACAAGATTTTTTCAGAAACTGCTTTCACATGTATTGCACAGAATACTATTTTAAAGACTCCGGATTGCTTTTTCTGGCATTATTTCTGAAAGTTTTGACATAATTTTGCACCAAAAAAAAGCACTGAAGTACAGTAGCTTTATCAGCTTCTTCAGAAAAATGAGTATAAGACAATACTGAACTCCATCTTCCTGAGAGCTACTTGAGAGAAGTTCATCTAAACAACTTAGAATAGACTGATTTGAAGCATATCATATGCACTATTTGGAGTGTATATAAACGAGTAAAGAGTTCCTGATAAAGAGGAAAGGACAGGTTTTGACTTCTGCAATTCAGTCATAACCACACTGCAGAAATATTTGATTTCATATCCTGCTTTTTACATTGTAGGAACTTTTACATTCAGAAAATAAAATACTTTTAGCAGGAACAGTCCACAATTCTAATGTTTGCTTCACATCTTGGAAGCTCTTGCAATGTCCATACTAGCTATTCAGCAAATAATGGAAGGGCTGCTAAACTCATCTCTAAGCCATGGTTTCTTACATTACTAATTTGGGAATTAATCAGATCACATAATAATACAGTAATTAAATCTTTCTTTTCTGTCTACTCAGATACCTCCAGACCTCTGTAATACAATTATTTGTCAAATAAAGAATGAAGTGCAATCTCCCTATTTCTCTCATAAGTTCTGAGCTTCTGTCCCAAGAACCACCATAGCCACAAATTAACCTCTAGTATCATGGTTTCAAGGAAGTTAAACAAAGGCATATAAATCCCATAAAATTTAGTTGCATAATCTTAATTTCAATTGGGTTAAATGCTGACCTACCTATGTGATCAATTAATTGGATTAACAGGTAAACAGAAGTCCACATGGCAAAGAAGAAGATGCTTGTATTTTCTATTTGTGTCCAGCAGAGATTAGTATTATGCTTAATACTTCTTGTATTGCACTTATGTCTGCAAAGAAGTATATTCAACAGCATAATCTGCCAGGATCAGAAACCAACAATTCAGAAGTAGCAATAAAGGACTAGTTATGGTGACAAAATCCTTTCAACAGTAAAATTATTTCAATATGCACTATGACAAGTCAAATATAAGATCATATACACACGAAAAAGAATATAGGCTAAACTAGAGACTAGCATAAATTCTAATTATGCTGGTAAGAAAGTGAGGACAAGGTGAGTATTTAATGCTGCAAGAGACAGAATAAATGACCACGCAACACACAGGCAGGGAAAGCCCATTGACAGGTCTCCCTCATCCCCAGCTGGTACCTACAGCTCAGGTTTTAATAGAAACTCATCCCACTCTCACACGTACATGAAAACTGAGCTCTTATATTTTGCTTAACTGACTTCTGAAATAGAAAATAAAGCAACAACTAGGTCATAATCTGAATGACAAAGACTTCAAACTTCTTTTCATCTTTTGCTTTTTTCCTGCTAGATCAAGTATCTGGCACTTGATATTAGATGAACATTTGTAGCTTATTCTTAGACACTGGAGTAATTTGCCAAGGAGTATGAGGAGAATACAAGATTTGAAGTTCAAAAAAAAATGTAAAGTGTGATTTACAGAGTAAGCTATAGTTCAAATAAAACACAGACTTGCTACTTAAGGTGAAATTGTATTGCACCTAATTTCCAACTATAAAATCATTTGACCTAGTAGAAGATTTACCATAGCCTACATTGGCGTAGTTCAGAATGATGCACCAAAAGAAAAAAACAAGCAAAATAAGAGATTCTCAATGCAAGCCTTGCCTAAATATCAAGAATTTAAACATGGAGAGAGTGGATATCTGCATGCCAGAGACAAGACTGGCTACATTTTACAGCTGACACCCTTCTGTCTCATAAAAAAGGGGAGCTGCTGGGGTGGGGAGCACATGGAGAGACAGGCCGAGAGAGAGATACCAGTCCCTAACGCCTCTAAGCTCAGTGAGCTCACCAGGTATGCTTTTATATAAGCTAATATGCATTATCTAAAGAGAAGAACACTTTTTAAGTGCTTAGAGAAAATAAGAGTTAGACAAAAACTTCAAGTTCATTAATGACACCTACCCAAACACACCTGCACTGCTTACATAAGCCCATGTACTCAATAGGGTATCAGAGGGAACTCTGTACTTTACCATCTGGACAAGGAATTTCATAAAGGCTAACACTTGGGGTGTGTTTGGCACAAGAAAAGGCCAAAAGAAAAGGCTAGCTCAGTATCTGTACTCTAAGCTGAATAACCAACTACAAAGAAGGGGCTCACTTGGACAATATTTTAACAGAATAGTATTCCAGATTCTACACTAATTTAAACAGAACTCTGCCTGTGACTCAAACCCTAGGCTAAGATACTCTTCACCAGAAGTCTAAGCATTTATCTTTGCTGCTGTTTTGGATTTTTGTCCCTTTTTTTTTGGTTTTTTTTTTTTTTAGTTACTCAGAGTATACTTGGAACAGATCCATTTAGAGATGTGCTAAAACATAGTCCACACCACTGTGCTTTATAGAGCTATGGGAACAAAAGGTATGTCCTGCTGATAAAGAAATATTATTCTTTTAACTCTATTAGGATGAAGAAGAGCTACCACAAGGTGAATTTGGGGTGGATTTTCTTTTCCTCCAGAGACAGGAAAGAAGTTACAGCAGCTACATTGTCTAAAAGTGGACAAGTCTAAACTTGGGACCCAATTTTGTACAGCCCCACTGTTTGCAGACTGAATCAATACACAGACAAACTCTCATTACCCAAAATAAAGGCCTGGGACCCACCCAAGGAGAGTAATCCCAAGTTCACATCTCAAAGGCAGGCAGCCACAGAGCTACCTCACACCCTGCCTCTTCCTCGCAGCCAGCCCGGGTGCAGCACCAGCCCCACACCAACTCCCCAGCACTGGAACCACTTTGGGAAATGCTTCAAACTACGGCAGCCACTAATGCTTCAGCCTAGCAGGACTGAGCTAACAGTAACCTGTAGCTGATCTTTTCAGAAAGTACAACTACAGCCTGCAAGTTCAGCCTTTTACTCCATCTGCACCAACAACATCATTGATAGGACATTTTTATTTTTTTTTAAAGGCTTTTTACAATTTTACAGTGTTGACAAAATCTATTCCACCTGGAACTTCATGGTCAAGTATAATTAAGGTATAGTAACACAACCCATTGAGATAAGGTAAATTGCAGTCTTGCCAATGAAAGCAATTGTTTCAGTACAGCTACATACACTTTTGGGAGTCAAATGGTAAATGGTAAATTAAGTCTGTCTTTGCTTTTCTAGTTTGTGACTTTATTAACACCAACAGCTTTCCCTAATACCATAGTTTTTCTTCTAGGCAGACTTCACGGACTGAATTTAAAACACATTGCACTGATTACTAAACTGCATTTCACAATTCCCTTTGGATTTTGGCAACATTCTCCCCCAGTTATTAAAGCAAATCTTTCCAGCACTTGATGCATTATGCTGAGAGTTTGAAAGAAATTGATGTCTGCCTTCATTCAAACAATTAAAGAAAGAAACAGACAAGATTTCTTTAATGCAGATGTAAGAGAACACTTGTATGTGACTGGAACTTAGTACTTTTAATTGTCAACAATTACTAGACCTTATCTTAGTCCTACTTCATTTGAATATACATTTTTAAAAACACCCAATTTGACAAAGTGAAGGAAACATGAGAAATTCAGCCTTTTTTGTCCTGAAGTCTCTCAACCGTCCTCAAGTTTGAGAGCACAGCAGAAGCAATCATGAATAAACGCAACCACTTTCCCCACCTTTCTTGTCCAGTGTGTCCTGGCTACCTGTACAGATTACTTTTCTGTGAAGGACAAACTGCTTTCACAACCAGTTACTCCAAAAGGAAAACCTACTTTCCAAGTCTGCATGTTTTAGACTCAAATTCTACTGATAAATTTACTGTCTGCAGAATTTCTTTTGCCAAGAGTGCCAGATATAAGGATACTAAATACCAAACTGCTTCAGTACCAGCACATTAGCCAGTCTCCAGACATATATACTCATTTCACTACATAGCTATTGTTTTTAAGTTCTATTTTGTGACTGAAAGCTATACTAAGAATAATACAGAAGACTAATATAAAGCTTCTCTAAAGATGAATACTTCATGTTTGTTGGGTAGCAGTTCTAAGACAATGACTTCAAAAATCATCTTACCCAAAAAGCAAGCCCTTTCCTTAAAAGCTGACGTTACCAGTTGCTAAAAGGCTAACTCTTTCTTAGTGCTTCTAACACTCTTTTTGGGTAGTATCAGCTTGCTTTCAGCCTGCTAAAGTCAGAACAGAAACACCAAATACCCTCTAGGAATGGTCAATAGGCCCTTGTGGGTCACACTGCCATCATCTCTGTAGAGTTGAGGCTCAGGGGACAAACTGGAAATGGCCATTTTTCCATCTCTACTGCTACCAACTGACCCAAGATTCTCTCTTAGCAACCAGGATGAAACTGTCTATAGAGGAAGGATTCCTACAGACAAGTCTTCATATTTTAAGTTCTTTTAGTTGAAAAATATTATCCATTTTCAGTCATAGTTCCATCTTAGCCAGCATTTAATTATTAAGTTGTCTGCTTCAGTGGATATATCTTCACTCTCAGTAAAGCCAGTGACAGAGGATTTCTGTGTGTTTAGCTGCTTTAACACAAATTCTAATTGTTTTATTAATAATGAACAGTACTGAACTTGTAAGCATTAAAAGCTTCAGTTGGCGTAACTGAACTAATTGCAAAATGAAATTACAGACTTGTGACTTGTCATAACTGTGAGATCCCTCCCTCACTTTTGTATCCAGAATTGATTTTAAAAGAGCCATAGATGTTGTGGCTCCAGAATCCATTAAAGAAAACCACCCAAACAAATCAACAAAAGACACAGAAGCTTTGCAAATCACTTTTATTTAAACAGATAGTCCTCCCCATGTACTTAAAACCCCTAATTACTTAATTTCTTATATTTATTTTCTCTCCTTGAAGTATCTTTTGAACACACCCTTTTTGTCTTCAGAAACTACTGTACTTTTTAACCCCTGAAAATGAAGGGGGGGAAAAAAAGGAAAAGATCAAACTTAAAATAAGACCGTGGGAGGAAGAAAAGACTTGTTCTACACCTGCCTCACCCAGGACCTGCCTTGCTTTCGCTAACGCAGCGTGGGACCCGAGAGCCATGAGGCAAAACCTGCCCTGAACTGCAAGAGTTTTAAAGCAACCCATGCCTTTGCTCACGGTCTGAGTAATTCCTAGGTGCAGGCACCATTCTCTCCATGCTAATAAAACAAGCCACCTCAATGGCAAATAACTGTGCACTGACTGCTCCAGGACTTGTGAAGAAGCTTTTCCCGTGCACAATTCAGTCAGCCTGTGGGTCAGCAATCGCTCTGAAACCAGAACCTGATCTTGGAGCTACAGCAGCAACAGGCAGCAAAGCCCTCCTGAAAACACTCTCAGGATTTAGAAGAATGGTGCTGATCTAAAGGCACAAGAGCTGGAAACCATACCCAGGGAAAAGCTTCTTCTTAAGTTCTGCCTGCTTTGAGCCTGCATGCCACATGCAGAAAGAAGCAGGAAATGTTTCATCTTCACAGTATGAAAATGTGCCTTTCCAGGCTAAGATCTGTTCCTTTCAAGTTTGCTACAAGTTTTAAGCTTTCCTACTTCAAGAATAATGGAAAACCAGGTTTGATAAGAAGAACATTAATTTTATTCACGATCAAGTTTTATTAAAGAAGTAGGAAAAAAACCTTTAAATATCAATTATAAAAAGGTGGGCTTCATCCAGACTAGTTCAGAATCAAACAAAAGCTGCTCTCCAAAAGCCTCACAAAAGTGTTTCCACTAATATGCATTCTCACTTTGAATTCTCAGCCTCTTTCCCACTTCAGTTTCTGTTCAACTCTTCACTTTAAAGCAAACCTGTTCATATTTGTAGTGAAGAGCTTCTTCTTAGGGAGGCTGCAGAGGAACAGTTGCAAAGTCAGAACCTGAAATAATGGCTAGTCAGAATTAAACCACAAAACTGGCTAGACTGAAGGCAACTCACCAAAGACAATTCATTCTCACTATGTAATTTAAGAAAATCAAATGAGTTACATAAGTAATCATTTCAGGAGGGAAGTTGTCAGCTAATAACTTGGATTATCAATCACCTTCATTACCCTAATATCTCCTTTGTATTAAATAGTGCTCAAAGGCATCCACTCTTTATAGATTTCCTCAGGCTCAGACTTCTCTGCAGCTCTCTTCTTAAGCTGTATCTGTAGAACTATCTCCACACCTAAGCACAAGTCTCACACTTCATTTCACCTAGACCACTCTGACACTTGTCAGCAGCACACCAGTGCCCATGTACAAGCTATTTCACAGAGATGAAGGTAGCAAAAAAAAAAAAAAAAAACAAAACAACAAAAAAAAAAACCACAAATAAAAAAACCCCACATGTTCAGAAAACAATGCAAGAGTTGCTTGCCCAATTCAGAAGGAATTTTGATCTTAGGCCCCAGCAGACCAAGGACAAAATACCTGACTCTGCTTTACTTAGCACAGATAAGCCTCTGATTTCAAAAATCTGAATGCCTGTCCATACAAAGAGATTTATTAATTACTAGAATAACTTGTCAAGGTTCTCCTGAAGAACAGAACACCCGCTTTTGAAGACACTGTAATACAAATAAACCCTCATTTCTTTAGACATAAAAATAAGAGTTGTCCAACACACACACACACTGAGCTTATAGGATCAGCTTCAGAACATTAACGCACAGGAGACCTGACAACTCCATTTGGCAAAAAGAGTCATAGCACAGCTGTGCCCCAGCAAGTAAGTAGTTGGCAATTTAGTGTCATACACCAGAATGAAGGAGGTAGGGAGAAAAGCACACACTAATTTCTCACAATTGACCATTCCTACTACAATTTATGCACAACTAACATCCCATTAGTAAATTACAAATACTATCAAATTTAGAGGCTTTTAAAACGAAGAGTAGGAATAGATTACAATGTCTAAATGGCAAAAGCACACGGGCTTTATAACAGCACACATAGTTCTGCATCCACAATAAAACTGAACTGACAAGTTATGTTGGGAAGTTTGGGGCAAAATTAATTTTAATAAAATCAAACCACACATAACCTCATTAAGATTTTTCTAGATCAGATGTCCACATCACAGAACTAAAAGTGGGAAGCAAAGCATTTCAAAACTTGCTATTTTACTGCCTTTTTAAAGTCAAACCTGTGCACAGAAAAGTTCAATCACCATTCTTTAGAGAAACAGGAGAATTTAGACTAACAGAGTCAGAAAATTCCATAGAAATGGAAAGGGTAAAGCACTGAAGTATAGCTGAATAAACATAGCAGGCATCTTTATCACAAAAGCAGATCAAAGTGTACTTAATATTCAGTTTATTCTCCCAGCTTATATGGAACATACAAGTTTACTTCAAAATAACTTTTAAAAACAGTCATTACTTCGCATTTAACATCATGGAGTATTACAGAAAGGTTGGCTGGAGCAGACTGAAATTAAAACACTTCGTTCTACCCAAATAAAGTTTCCTGAGTCTATAATCATGCAGTATTTCATGGCTAGAATTTTAGCTCTTCCATAAATACAAGGTTTTACCTCCCTAATAACTGGTCAACATTGATGAATTTTCCAACTTCATTACCTCACTTATACTTTAGGCTTCCTTTAGAAAGGCTATTTAGAGTCAAATTTTTTTTTCTAAAAACTCTTGGCAGACTTTGGAGACTAACACAATCAGCTACAATGTTCTCAGTCCAGATGTGGGTACCTGGTACTGCTACAGCTTTTTGCTAAGAAAGTAAGTTAATGTTTAAAGGTACTGACTTGATGCTTCACTTACACAGAACACAGTAACGGAGTGACCATGTCACAGCTACCATCTGTAACATGTTGGATACAGTGAAAAGATGGTTCTACATCTTTAACAAGTGAAAGATGGAATTCTTCAGATTGTACTCAACAGTTGAAGCAAGCGGCTGCACCTGCGCTCCCTGGTGCCTCAGGGTTTCTAGGGAAGAAGTACAATGCAGCCTTTCTGAAAGCAAGAGCTGATTAAATGAAGACATTCTGGAAACTAACATATAAATGCTTATTTCCATTAAAGCATCAGTCTCAAAAAATCAATGCTCAAAGCTCTCTGTGAGATGTGGCTCCTGAAATAAACAAGGTCTTGAGGTTTTGTAGGTAGACTACATAGACAAAAGCTGCTTCTTCCTTCCCCTGAGAGGCAGAAAGAGCAGTCAGCAAGAGTGAGATGAAAACACACATTATGCGACCACAAGTAATAACCTCCTTCCTCTCACAGCCTAAACTTTGCCATTGCTCATTGTTCTGTGTAAGTGAAATTCTCTAATGGACCTGTTCTCATGCAAGCCCAGCACTTGTTCCCTCTAATCATGGCTGTGCAGTTCACTCCTACTCACCTAACACCAACCTACTACCATTTGGCCAAGCAGCCCTCATTTAAAGCAGAAACACACCAAGCGTGTTACATCCTCACACTAAAGAGGGGAGAAACAAGTCCCCAAGTCAGTCACCACTACTTCCACCACTATCACTTCCTTGAGAAGGAGCCCTCACAACTGGGTTAGAAGGCTATGCTTGCCCTTAGCCCAACTCTCTAGTCCAGCGCATCCTTTATTTCCCTTTTTTTGGAATAAGGAACAACCTTCAAAGTGATGCTATTAAACACTTTTCCCTCAAAAAAAAAGTTTAAACATTGTACTTTTCCCTTTTTTGTTTGCTACTTTGTGAACCTGCCTTCTCAAAACACACAAACAACTTCCTTTGCTCAAAAATCATCAGCATCCTACTTACAGATGGAAACTGAGCTAGGTTAAACTATCTGTAAACTTCTCTCTATTTTCTCTATTCCCTGCACTGGAAAACATAAATTATGACTCACATTTCAAAGCAGTTTGCAGGAGATGGCTATGCCAGCCCAACCACCCAGTGCTCCCCCTAGTTCCCGTCTGGCACTTGCCAGACCACTTGGAGACAATCCAGCTCACCACAGCAGCAGCAAATACCTTGTGCTGGTTTCATTGAATGATTATGGTTTATGAGAAAGTCAAATACAAAAGGCACAGCAGAAGTATACAATGGACAGTGAGAACAGTTCTTCCAGTGGCAGCAGGCAGGTTAAGAATTCATGAGATATCCTGGGTTATCCTTAGACATCCCCACTAGTGTCACTGCCAGGATCAAAACCACTTGTTAGTGAGCAGGACAGGCTTGGGAAACACATGTTTGAGCTAGCAGCTCATACCTTTGTCTGTTTCTCTGAATGTCATAACCCTGTTAGAGGCACATCTATCAGACATGTGTTAGAAGGAATAACCCATTAACCACAGAAACGTTTTGAAATTCCAAAGAGGCATACAACTACAAATCCCAAGGGCTATAGGCTAGAAAGTAAGAGGGTTTGAGTCTAGACTCTGTGTATTTTCTACACTAAGCAGTAAATACCCTTTCATTTCAGTGAGATCCTTCCATTTCTAACTTTCCACCATGCACAGGAGAACTAAAACATGATTCACTTGGAGTTTGGCATGGCAAGAACCTAAACGTTAATATGGAAAATTTTAAGTCCTCTGGATTTAACCACAAATAACCAATCACTGAATACATCTGTAGAACAAAATTAAAATTAAGCCAGATCTCCCAAGCCTGCATTTCTACTACTAGAACCTGCATCTTTTACCTTGAAGTTTCTATGGAAAGAGATTGCAGAGAACTGAAAAATAAAAGGAAAACAAAACAGCAGAGGATCCATGAACCACCTTCCTTCTCAATGAATCTGTGCTGCACCATGAACCACTTTAATTTGCAAAATTATCAATGAATTTGCAATTTTTTTCAACATCCTTTATTTCCTGTGTGCCACAAGAATTCTATTTAGACCAAGTCCTTCACATTGGATTTACTTCACTGATTTCACAATCTGCTATTGCCCTGCCTCTTCCCCTTTCTGATGATCTGAATTTCTGATATTCAGATGTTCCATTAGTCTCAGAAGAAATGTTCTACTCCTTCCTTTAAGACCACTATATAGTGATCTAGGCTTACTATAGAGTAAAGGTGAATTTTAAGCATGTTAAACTACTCTAATCACCCTTCGGATGAAAGACAAGTGATATTTCTATACCCAAACAGATGAGTCATAAAAGTCTCAAGTTGATGTGAAAAACCCCCCTAATTTTGCTCTGGACAAGACAGAGTAATGAAATATGTTACAATCTAAATAGTAATCACCTAACACACTTTCCATGCATGTGAACTTAAATGATCTCAACTCCTATAGGAAATTATAATATATATAATGTCAGAAATAATATGTATTAATGACAGTTCTCTTGGTTAAGTTCTTTACAAATGTTATTGGGACTAAAGGCCTGTGATGAGGACATGGGGACACAATTTCCTAACTTCAGAAAAATAAAAACAACTTCTAAATTGCATGAAAGAATTAGAATTAAACCCAGGAACTTCTGTAACCCGGTTCCAAATTTAAAACAGCAGATAATGAAGTCCCCAAAGTATACACAGAATTATGCTATGCCTAATTTAATACAGTAATGCAGCTCACTTTAACACCTACACATAAATGAGACTGGTCTCAATACACTCCATACCAGGATTACTAGGGGAACATTACCTGTTCAACAGCAGGTTGAAGCTAAATACAAACTCATTACTGACACCTAACACAACAGACAAACTGTGTTTGTTTTTAAAAGATGAAAACACTGAATGTGGCGCTTCTGGGTAAAAAAAAACTAAAAAAAACCCCAAGACCATCCTTGCTACATCCCTAAACTAATCACTGTCTTTAATAACAATGAGGTGCCTGCAAGCAGCAAGAGCTAAGAATTACCAGGATTCAACATCTTCATTGCTCAGATCTCAAGGGCTACTAAATCCTGAGTAGGAAGGCTGTTCACAGTTCCATGTAAACAGCTGTGCAGAGAAGCAATTCCCAGTGTACTTCACACCAGTACCATCCCCAACTTTATGCAATGAGATTATCCCAAAAATCAGGCCTACAGCTTTAAGCCAGTATTGTTTAGAGCCCTAACAGTCATACATGCCTGCACCACATGGAAAACCAAGGAAAAGTGCAGCGTAAAACCACAATTTTTGGTCATGAGCTGCAGGCATTATCTATGCCCTGAAGTGTACCTGAAATCACATCCTAGATGGAAGATGGAATTAAGTCTAATGTAAATTTCAAAATATGACATTTTACACCTACCAAAGAACAGCAGTCCTCAAGCTTTGAGGACAATATCACGCAAGACTGACAGATGCCAGTCCCATTCCACTGAAGAAACTGGGACAACTCACAGCAGATTGATCTGGTATCTGGTACAGAACTAGAGCGGATGCAGTGTCATCTCTCACAGATGAGTCAACACATCATTAGCTATTTCATGATAGCAGCTATTTCAGCTGCAACTGATCCGTTTTTATAGATGTGATGTGTCCCACAGCAAAGATGCACATTAGAAAGCTGAACGATTCTTTCTAAAAGAGGACAAGAAGCTCATGCAGCATTTACCTGGACTAAACACTGAAACAGTGAGCTGAACAATAAGCAATCATTTCCAGTGTAAAAGCCACATAAGATTGAAGAAAGCATGTTTGTTTATTTCTAAATGTAACTGGAGCCAGAGACCATGTGTGAAGGGGAACAAAAAAACAGTCCTCTGTAAGAGAAATTTTTCCCATTCTTTGTAGAAAATCTGAAGGAAGGAAGATTTTGGGACTACACTTCTTTTCCCTAAGGTAACATTAGCAAGATAAACTGTGTCTTCTCGATCACCACATTAATCATTTTAGCATATGCCTACTCTCTGCCCAAACCAGTCAGTTCCATTTCTCACTTGATCTAACACCATGAAAAACAAAGACATGCATTTAGTTACCCCTCCTTACTTGTGCTCAGATGGCTGCACAGCCTTTACTTGCAGAAACCCCAACTTCCAGGGTCATTATGGACGGGGACAGAACTTATTAGGGCTGCTAGACCTGATGCACTATGCGAGGAGCCAGAGTCAAGGCAGTGAGTAGGATACAGTTGGTTTAAACAAAATCTTGCTATCTGCTAGAAGCAGACAATGAAACAATGTGACAGTACCTGGAGATGTCCCGTCACTCATGGAGCTGAGATGTGCTCCCATCTCTGTAACAAGACTATCAGTAGTTTACAGCTCACATAACTGCACCTACAGAAGCTTCTCTACTGAAAAAGGTAGAGCCATCACTACTTGTGCCACAGAAATCACTGATCCATCTAGAAGAAACTCTAGGGAAGACCTCCTGAATGCATAATCTTCATCTCAGGTGGCATCTTTGGAGGGTGAGGGAGGCAGATAGGCAGGACCATTCCAAAAATGTACTACATCATGGTTACATTGCTGTATGCACCGGATCCATGTCACTTCCTTTTAGCAACAGCACACCCCCTCTGTTTGTTCTCCCCGACCCAAAGCTCCAGGGTGCTTGCAGAAGTGAAAACAGGGGCTGATCCTGCAGAAAACAAACCTGGAAAAAGAAAATGGTTTATTCAATTCAAGAAAGGAATATACAATCAAACAGTCCTGGGGTGTTGAACTGCAATTCAGAAGTGCAAGAAGTTTAGCTGTCATCAGGCACAACTGGAGATAAGTCATGATCCAGCACCTCAGAAAATTCCAGGACACATCACCAAAAAAGTTTTTTACTGCTGAATACATAATTCATTTTTAAAATTTTTTTTTGCCTGAAATGAAGGAGAGCAACGAGAGCAATACACTATCAAATCAACCACATTCTTGCAAGTGAGAGAAAATATGCAAATGGAGAAGGCAAGCCATTTTGTGGAAAACTTTTTTTCCTCAACCAAGTTATGATACTCATTCATAGCAAAATACTGCAGTATATTATTAAGAAATTAAAACAGAAAAATGAGCAATAAGGAAATCAAGACAGAATCAGAAACATTTTCATCCTGGATTTCCTCAAAAAATATTATTATATTTTCATTCTTTATCTTCACTAAGACTTCCAAATCAAGAATAAAATTTCTGCAGTTCACATGACCTCACTATTTTTAGTGTATCGGTATTCCTACCTCAGCACTGCCTGCCTCAGAAGAAAGGAAGAACTATGTCCACAGTACTAGAATAATAATTTAACAGTATTTATATTAGTATATGGTAGAGCTGATTTTTTTTCTCTGCTTGAATGATAAATATTCTTTACACTGAGTGATTTTCAGAATTGGGTCCTCATCCTTAAGTGAACAAATACTGTAGGCAGAGAAACCACGTCGCCTTTTCTAGTAACAGTTATGTTCCTGGCCTGTGCAAGGATAAGATGCTGAACACTGTGGATAAGACCGATTACTTTGAGAACAAACTCTAACAGACAAAATAAATGATGCTCCAAACAAGAGTTAACTGTGCAGAGAATAACTTATTGCAACTGAAAAAAAAGTTTAAGTATGGGACTGTATCTAAAATGTGAGATAATGGACATGAATCTATATTATGTCATATACGTCAATAAAAGTCACGTCCGAGATATAAATTCTGTACTTCTAAGAACAAGGAAAACTTTTAGATAGTACTAAGCACATACCTCCTTAAAGGGGTGTGCCCTACCCCACCTGACAGTAAAGAAGTAGTAATGTATTTTGGCTGTTAGAGTGTGGGCCAAGCAAATTTTACAATGCTACACAATCCACATTAATATTAGCATGATGCATCTATCCATAGCACATGCAGAGAGTTTGACAAAGCATTCAGTGACTGTCTTCTACTTGCCAGCTGCACACAGCAAATCCAAACCATAGCTCAGATTTTCTACATAAATTCAGCTACAAAAAGGTTGTTAAAAACACAACTATTTTACAGACACTTTCAAAAAATATCCTACCAAAAAGATACAGGCCAACTGAATTGCAGTCCTTCACTCCCTTGCAGGAGGCTGGCTCTCTGCTGCCAAGCTAAGAGAACACACAGGAACGGCCAGTTGCTCAAAGATGGCACAGCTGAGGCACTTTAAACCAGCAAATGGCCTCTGACAAATTCATGTCAAATAAAGAGGAAGCAATCCTCATGTGCAAACAAATATACATACAAATGTCATGACACTCTTTCAAAGCTACCCTGTGCAAATCCAGTTAAAGAAAGAGCACATTACACAAAAGATGCTTCTCACATAGACACTGAAACCAACACAGAAATACCAAACTTTACAGACACAAGCAAAACTGGACATCAATATTAAGCTCTGACAATGTTCAAGGTCCATTAATATAAGAGCACACAAATAATCGTAACTATTAACTAGCTTACTAATCATTCAACTGGGAGGGCTGGGGGAAGGAAAGAAACCCCAAAAAAGCCACTCTATCAGTAGGTATGTGCTAAAACACAAAAAGCAAAACCAACATCACAGTCACCAAATCCTATAAACTTTGGTTTATGTAAGACTTTAAATTAGACAATCTAATTCTCATACTCGGATTTTCAGACTGGGTTAGGGAATTTGATGCACAGGTGATGTACATTTCAACCTGAAATGCGATGACTCAACATAAATACAGACTCTGCACTGATCAGAGCTACAAGGAAGAAACTGCACAGGAACCCCAGCCCAACCCAAAGCACTAAACCTTGAGTAGTACCACACTAATGATGGGTAAATCCTTTCTCAGACTTTTTAGACCAGATTAAGCCTCACGGGCTTTTTGAAAACAGTGTCACATCTCATTCTTTTAAATCAAAAACAGTCAGCAGAAATACCATGTTAAGCAGACTCTGACAATAAAATAGCCAGCCTTAAAAAAAGTATATGCTAAAGGCATAGAAGTAAAGCACATGAAAAGGTTGGAAAATTCATCTGATCCACTGCTGACACATGAGGAAGCCACAACCCTCAAAGCACGACAGCTCTACAGTCCTGCAGTTACAGCCACCTGTACAAGTGAAATTAATAACAACTTCTTTTGTAATAAAAAGTACACACTGTTTTTTTCTCCCCACAGAATTTAGATTATTAATTTGAGTAAGAACCAAATATTAGAGAAAAAAAAAATTTAAAAACAGCAGTTATGTTTCATGAGACTATGGTATTCAGCTCCTTGTTTCATGTGAACTGGTCTAGTGCTACTGAGTTCCAGAAAAAAGCACCCAAGAACAAAACTAGAAGTTTTCTGTTTGACACATTTGGAAGGCAGGAACATGCTTTTTCCTTATACTGTGGGAAAATATAAATCCAACACTTTTATCATTAGTTACTAAACAAAATCTAGACCCAGCCTATATTAATTGTGAACCAAGTTTCTATTTGTGTTATTCCTCCATATGGAGAACAAATTCCTTCACATGTCTCCACAGATTTTTACTACAGGAGTCGATGAATTAATGCCTTTGAAAAAAAGACTATCCTCACTCAAAATCTTAAGGCAACACACAAAGATATCAGCTAACTAAAGATCCAAGCATTTATGAACCACTCTGCACTACAAGGCACGCTGAAAAACGAGGAGAGTTTGGCTGTTATATGCTCAGTGGTGCCCATCAGCAAACTCCACAGCACTGGAAATGCCAAGGTATCTCTAGTCCTGGTGGACTACAGAAACAAGCTTCTTTAACAGTCTAAAATCAGTCCACAACTGAGAGTGGAGCCTCAACAGAGGCTTGAATCACATTAATGAAGTTGAAACAACATAACAAAAAAGGAAAGAGATCATTGATGTTTGCAGTTTTTGCCCCAGAAAAATAAACTGATAAAGAGTGGTCACATCCAAACTCAGAAGAGCTAGCACGCAGTACGAGTGGTTCTGGCCAAGTACATGTTTTTCTTAGTCTCAGTAACACTTGCAGCTCTTAGATCAGTGAACAAGCCCAGGCCAATGACCAAGTACACACCTACAGAAAGCAGTTCTGAAGAGTAAACTCTCTGTAGGTATACCTACAGTACTGTTTATAATCCAGTTCACCAGGAAGTTCCAGTTTGTTGTTTCCCAGAAAAGGAAAGGTAATCAGAAAAAGACTCCAAACAGTTTGGTCCAAGTCTTAATACACTGTACTTTTCCATGGTTTCACTTAGAAGGGTAACAGCTTTGGTTCTGGCTTCAGTATCAAAGCCCACCAGCAAAATCTCAAAAATCCTACAGACTCAGTACTCAAAGAAGCCAAGAGCTTGTTTCACATCCCCAGACTCTGAAATTAATGGTTTTATATTTTCCTCAAGAGCACCTTTACATTTTGTCATACGTGTTCCATTTCACACAAGTGAATTTGTCCTGACACACTTTCAGTCACACCTCTGCGGAAACAGAAGTTACCGTACAGAAACATCTTTAAGCCATCACATCTGGTAATTACTACTACAGAACACCAGGACTCCACAAAGAATTACTATGTAAGACAAACACCAAACAAAGCAATTCACGTTTTCAGAGCTATCTCCTAACCTCACACTTCAAAGGGGTCTGGATGAACATCTAACTGCAGCTACATATGACATGATGTCATTTATACAGCCAAACTGGTATCTGCCAGTTGCAAGTCTTGCTCAATAAAAATGAAGGAAAATAAACAAGAAAAAAAAAGCAAAACAAAACCCACAAAACAACAACAAAAACTACATCCTGCACAGCAGAACAGAAGTCTTCCTGATCTTGCTTATTATTAAAATTTTGTTCTTTCTGATGCAACATCTGTTTTAACTATACACCATAAAGAACATAAGTCCGAAATGAGCATTTGATGGATCCCACCCTTAGGATGAGAACAAATCCCCTTCCAGACACAGCTGTGTCAGTCTGAGGTTGCTGTGCTGAGCACATCCCTAGTTCCGCATCCTCTGCTCATTACTATTGCCACCCACATCAACATGCCAGCTGAAAGAAATGGAACAACACTCTCCAATTTACTGTGATTTTTACCTGCCAAGCCAGCTTGAAACAGTTTGCTATAGGTCTTTGTCAACCCAGGTCATGCTGATGGAAATGTATGGCTTCAGAAAAGCTCAAAGAAATTTCAATCAGAGCTACCAATCTCCAACCCCACTTCAATGTAAGTCCCATTTCCACCCCATGACCTGGATGACCAGCCAGTTCAGATACATGATCCAACCAAAATTCAACAAAACAAAAAAAAAGCAATTAACTACCTGATTAACTCCCTGACTTCATTTAACTCACAGCTACAAAGGCCTCCTTGCCAGCAGCTGAAGATGCACAGTCAAGAAGGAGATACGACCACCAGAGCTTCATTAAGCTGCCAAGTCTATTGACAAGGCAGAACTATTAGGTAAAACTAAAACTGAGCTGCTTCAGCAAAGAGTGGGCACAGCCTCCTCTCCTCCTATGCAAGCAATAACATTTGTACAGCTACCAAGTCAGTTCAGAGAGTTGATCCAACTGCAGCTTAACATTTTTCTGTACGGCCATTTTCAGCTGGATCAGCAAAGGAAGACCAACAGGGGAAAACAGATCCTTTTGGTGAAAGCATCGGCAGAAAAATCAAAGCTGCTCTAGTGGTAATTCAATAATATGACTGTAGAGGACATGTTAAGCCTTAGCTTGATTGAATTTATGCTTGGTATTCTGCAGGAAAAGAAAGGCAATATGCTTCAATTTCACTTATTAATATTTTGAGATCAGTTGAGACAAGAAGAAATCTGTAATTTTAATATACGTTCACTGATCAAAGCAAACTCCAAAAACAATACTAAGAACAAGACTTCACATTAATTTAAACCAAGCTTGCTTGATAAGTTGGCAAAGCAAATAAAAATATAAGTAAACTTTGACCCCTCCCCTAAAGAAAATAATAAAATCAGCAGTGTCAGACAAGTAGATGAACACAATAAGTAGGATGCAAGTCCAAACTCATCAATTAGACCAGCTTAGGCTGCCAATCTCTTACTTGACAGTTTCTGTAAAACATCTTTTCTAGAGTACAAATGATTAAATTTCTATAGCATTAGAGCAATTTTTTTTTCTCCAATACTATGTAGTTCCATCAATATTATAGTGGAATAAAACCAACTATAGGCAGAATTCAAGACATATTTCACCATGCTGTAATAGGCTCTCACAAACACACAATAAAAAATCTACTATAAAATGTTTTTCCCAGTAGCTTCTATTCCTGGGGAAGGAAGTGATTTTTGCAAAGACTTTCACTACCATTTCAGAAAGGTTTTATCCCATCATATCCATTATGGTAGGAAAGAAAATTACTTACAGATCATTCCGACACCAAGCAGCTCTATCAAACTATAAAATGTGAGACTTAGAAGTCTGGCAAGTTTTAAGAGCCCAATGTGGCTTGTTGGTTTAGGTTTTTTTCTTCCCAAATGCATAATGCTGTCAAACTACTAACAAAAAATCAGAAGGTTTCACAACAGTACGTGAGAAGATAAACAAACTTGTCTGCTCTGTCTAGTTTACATGCGCCTTCAGATTCCACACATTTAAGCTAAATAATAAATGCAGGAAAGTAATTCCCTAGATGAAAAATAGATTTTCTGCTAGTAGGGATTTAAATGGTTCATTTGAATTGCATTTCACATGTATACTTTAGGAAAAAAAAATCTTTTATGTGTTAGGTTTAGAGTCCTGTAAATCTGAATTTTCACCGAGGCTTAAAACCAACACTCTATGCAATTAGAGATTAAAAAGCGTTTACTGTAGGATAACTCAGGGTACCAAGAATCACAGGCAAGGCTGAACACATCTGAAATTCATTGTTCTGGACTTCGCTCACATTCTTATTTCTTCTGTAAGACTTTTGCTAAGAGAAAAAAACAGCACTTCCACAGACAATTGCCAAGAGATGAAGAAATGGAAAACACTCACTGATGAACAGAAAAACAATCTCTTTCTCTATGGTAACTATTAACTTCTGCATAATCATACAGGCCATTTTAGCAGTAACCATAGATCAATAAGTCAAATAGAACTGAGTCAGAAATCCATTTAAATATTTACATTTTTTGTTACAAGTCATACCTAGAGTATTACTGTAGCCAAAGAGAATGACTGTGCCTTCCATTTTATTCACTCTCCTCATTCAGGAGCCTATCTCGAGATGCAGAATGATCAAAAATACAAAACGAGAGCAAAACAAAACCCCTTTAATGGTAGAAATATACACTGTTAACAGCTATAAGCTTCTCCTACTCCGGACAGCTGAATTACGAAATATTGACGACAACACAGAAAACACCGCAGCACACAGAAAAGCTCCCTTATCATTTCATAAACCATTAATGAGCAGGTTATATAAATCTACCGGACCGAAGGAGTTATAGATCAGAGCTGCTGCAAGACATTAACTCTACCGCGAGGGATACATAATTTCATTCTTGAAGACTGTTCATCTCCATGAACGCAATATAAGGACTTAAAGGCACTCCGAACGGGAGCTGCATTTCAACCCTCCGTGCCCGACGGAGCACGGAGCGGGACGATGCTGCCCGGGCCCACCGCAGCCCCCGCCCCGCACGCTGTTGCTCATCCATCCCTCCTGCGCCCGCAGGACGGGCCGAAGCCGGCCGGCTGTTCCTTTGTGCAGCCTGGCGAGCTGCCGCACACGCACCGAGGCACCGGCCAAGCCACGAACCGGGTGAAAAGAGACGAGCCCCGCTGCTCCCGAGGGCCCTTTCCCCTACAACTCCCGCTGCCAGACTGGGTCGTCAGCACCATCGCCCAAAAGCCTCGTCCCGACGCCTCCCGAACTTCACAGCGCCGCAGCCCCAGCTGAAACGGGGCAGCGGTTCCGGGGAAGCCCCGACTTCCCGGAGCCCCCACTCGCTCCCACGGCCACGCAGGGGCGGCAAGCGATACAAAGCGCCCGGGAGCGGCCGCGCCGGAGGGACCCTCTGACGGAAACCTGGCTGGGATTCAAGGCCTAGGAGAGACCGCAGGCACAGGAGGCAGCCCCGGGAGAATCCCATGAAGCGGCGCCGCCCCGGGGGTCGCTTCCTCGGGCCAGCGGCTCGGTGTTCCCCGTAGGGCCCTTCGGTGCCGCGGCCGCCCCCCGCAGGCTCCACCTGCTCCGGGCCCCCGCTCCACCGCACCGCGGGGATCGCGCCCCACCCCACCGCCCCCCGCCGGGGAGGGGACCGGAGGGTGCTCCCACATCTCCCCCCGCCTCCGCACGCACTTTCCCGGAGTACCCCTGCCCCCCCTTCATCCCCTCCAGCCCCTCAAGCTTCCCCCGCCTCCGGCGCTCCCCCCGCCGCCGGACCCACCCGCGCCCCGCAGGGTTCGGCACGGCCCCGTCGCGCCCGCCCGCGGCTCCGGCCACCGGCCGCCGCGGCGAAGGCCCTTCCCGGCATCGCGGCCCGGCCGTGCTCACCTGCTACCCGCAGCCACCTCCCTCCGGCGCCTCCTCCGCCGCCCGTCGCCACCGAGCAGCGCCGCCGCCGCCGCCGCTCCGCCCCCGCCCCCCGGCCGCCGCTCCCGCCCCCGTCGGCAGCCACGCCTACCCCGGCGTTCCATTGGCCACGCGCCCCGAAGTTCTGCCTCTGGATTGGTGGGAGGAGCCGCCCGTCAAAGTCTAGGCCCCGCCCATCCCCGCCCCACAGGTCCCGGGTGGTTTATTCACTCCGGGGCTTTGGCGCCCCCAATCTCTCACTGTCGGTTCCGATTGGCTGACGCGGTGGGGACAGCGTGCCAGGATTGGCTGCCCGAGGTGCCACTGCGGCGCTGCGCCCGCCCCCCCCGGGGCTCGGCTGCGCGGCGCGGCGGGAAGGCGGCGGTGGCTGCTCGGCCGGAGTCGGGACCGGGGATGCCCCGCACCTCGGGGACCCGCTGATGCGCCAAGAGGCGATGCGCCTTCCACCGCCCGTCTGCGGTTCGGTTCAGCTGTGATTCTCGTCTCCTCACGGCTGCGGTGGTGGCACCAGGAGGAGGGTTCCCGCAGCCCCATTGCCACCTCGGTTCCCCCCCGATAAACCACAGGTGGTGACTGACACCTTCCCTGGGGGCTGCAGTGGGACGTGCTGCTAATGCCAGCTCTCCAGAAACCGTGATGCTTTACATCAGCCAGAGGCCAGGCTTGCAGGAAAATCGCGAGCAGGCTCCTTTAACCTTCACGGCTGAGACTGAGAACCACAGTATTCTCAGGATATCCTTCCTTCGGCTAGAAACACTAGCGTGCCTCCATTTTCGAAATGGAGACAGTACCAGGTGCTGAATTCAGCAGGGAGGCTCCGCTTCAAAGGGAAGTTACCCAGGGGAATCCTCTGGGAGCAGCACCCTTGCTACTGCACATACGGGGCTTGGCCTGAACGTATTAACCAGAATGCATATTTCCAACAGCTGCCTCCTCTCACCAGACTTTCAAGTAGCTACTTCATCCAAAATGCAAGCCAGAATGATTCCCGGTGCATTCAGTTGGGGGGGAAAAAATAAAAACAATTTGAAGGTGATCGAAATGCAAAGATTACGTGATGTTTCTCTTCATTATTATATTCTCCCCGCATACACCATCCCCCTTATTCCTCTTTACTTCTGAATCAAGCAAAGAAACAGAGCAACAAAGAACACGGGCTATGATGTTGGCTGGCAAGCATCCAGAAAACAAAGCAACTGAAATCACTGGGAATTTCAGAGCATCATGTGCAAAAATAATTTACCAAGTTTACATAGGAAATGCTCAGGCAGAAGTGTGAGTATGACACTGACTCAGTTTCACACTGATGCTCTGACCCCCAAGTCATCCCTTGTTCATAAATTAAACTGAGAGGATGCAGGGGTTCTCCTTGCATCTTTTTGCATATCCCTTTGCTTTCCAAGGAAAGCAAAATCAAGACAGAGAGCTGCCTTCCCTCTCAAATATTCAAAAATTGCTGGAGGATAAAATAATGATTTCTACCAGTCCTAAGTTTTCTTCTGATTTTATGAAAACATTCCTGACTTAACATAGCTCTTAAAATGTTGCATTCCCAGTACCTTCAGTGTAACACTCCTTCTCATTCACAGTCTTTGGATTTCTGACAGAAATTTTTGTAAAGCATGGTGCCCTTAATTTCTTATGAAAACTTATTTCCAAATGAACAACTCCCATATTATCAAGAAGCTCTGCATCCAAATGAAAAGTATAAAGGAAAAGGCCAGGACATGCTATTGTAAATAAAATCTAATGTATGCTTCAGCTATTTACAGCTTTTACAAATATTTATTAGATGGCAAAATTCATTTGTTGCCATTACTGCTTCTCTGCTCAGCTGATAACTTGACCTCCCCACTGGTGACTGAAGGGAAAGGAGGCTGTGGTGGGAAAGGAAAGGAAGATGACCCTAGAGGTCACTTAGCTGGACATGCTGAGCATCCAGCACAGCAGTGCTGCACTGCAGGACCAAGGCACGTTCTGAGTACTCAGTCTTCCCACAGCCTTTCCATGGGAGGGGCGGAAATTACTTCTCCAAGGTCTGACACTGGAAGCAATGCTTCAAATGCTTTGATCCTCATGGATAACAAAGAAATGGAAGATACTTCATAGCATTCACAAGAAACCAAACCCAATTTGTTCCTTATCACCTTTTCTTTAAGGCTGGGAACAGGGCTCCCTGTGTAATACACAGGATTAATGGAGTTGACTGTCCCTGTCATGCCCACTGACTCCTGCCAGCTGTGCCTTTCTAGCCAAGATCCTTCCTGGACTCAGTGGGATAGCAGGAGAGTATGCTATTCCCTAAGGACCTAAGAATATATTGCACACACATTCATGACAATGCAAACTCCTTTATCCCCACTGCAGATGCCCCAGAGGCTTAACATCATTCTTCCCTATTGGTTGCCTAAAATAATGTCAGTGATTAAATCTCCCTTCTCTAATCACACCATAATATTATCCCTTCTAGGAACAAGCCATACCAGTATAAATACTACCATATATGCATTTTTCTGCTCACAAAGAGGAATTCCATCTTTCTGGCAATATATGTAAAAGAGTAGGAGCTTGTGTGTCTGAATGAGCACTGGAAATGTTCAAAAATACTTCTATAAGGTGCCATATTGGCTAGTAGCAACACATATCTACTATGGGAAGCAAATAGGCAAGTACTACAGGGGCTTTCTCCTGTCGTGCTCTGAGCAGATCTGAACCAATATGGTTGCTCAACCAAGGCATTCTGTTTGCACAGTATTTTCATCTTGGTAGTGCGGATCTGAAGTGAGCAAGCAATTTCAGAGTACTTCAGAAAAACTTCAATGTAGGAAAGAAAAGGTAAAGTTTTTTGCAAGGCTTCTGACTAGAAGCTTACAGGAGAAGCAAATGTTGAATAGGGCTGCCCTATGTTGGCACAGCTATACGCTAATCTTGAAATAGTGGGTATAAGTGTATTTAATGAGCAAAGCTATGCAGTTGCCATCATTAGTGCAGAAAGGATATGAGGAGCAAGAATCCTTTAAAACCTGTCTTCCATGGAAAGGCATCAGCCAAACAGCTTGTCAAGAGCCATGGTCTGTGCATATCAAAAGGATATTCTCTAGCACAAGATTTATGCATCGACAGTACTTTCTACCTTGGTTCTTTAGATGTGATTAATCCCACATGAGAAGTATTTCATTCAGGTCGTCTTTGCCTACATTTTAGGATGGGGATTTTCTCTTCATGGCCATTTCTTTCTCTCCTTCTGCTGGAGCCTTGAAGTCTGGAGCTTTGTATTTAATCACTGCCTGTGGAGTCACTGCAGATGGTATCTGCTCAATGCTACCAAATGCTAGATGGCATCTAATAAAAGTACAAAAACCCTCATAAAATTATTTCAGAATTTGAAAGTACTCATGCCTATTCAACGTGGTGAGTAAACTCAGCCAAGGGTCCTACTTAAATACATTATTTTAATTCAGCCTTAATTCCAATGTTTCTGCTTTAGTGTCACATGGTACAAAAGAAAATGTCTGTGCTTCCAAATTCCTCCAAAAAGATAATTTCACAGGGAGGACAGGACCTTCTAATTATGATTTTTACAAATGTGCTTTAATATGGCTGTTCCATGGCAGGGAAGGCTTCTTTTCTCAGTGGGGCTCCTTGTACAAGATAACCAGGATTAAAGGCCACAACCAGTCACTGAATAAGAAAATCCCTGAGAAGAGAGAAACAGCTGGAAGGAGGCCAAAGCTGCTGCCAAAAGATGCTTCAGTGAGAGAGTGCATTCACTCTGATGAGGGAGGCCAGAGGATAGCTCTTGAGAAACAGTTCCTGAATTAGCTTTCAGTCTTGTTATATCTGGCAGTGAACTTTATAGCTTTCACAATGAGCAGCAGGCTTCACAATCCAGCCGAGTGTCCTTCCAGTGATGACACAGTGGATGTAGCTAGGCTGTATAAGAAAGATTGTCAGCTAAGCAAACCTGTTAGTGAAGGCTTGAAATGCTCTTTATCCTTACTAGGTATTAGTTTTGGCATGAAAACAAAACTGATTGTGCAAAAGGAAGGTCACCAGCAAAGTAATAATGAGAAGAAGGATTAAGCTGGGCTTAATTTTCTAATAGTGACTGGTTTACAATAATGATTTTCTGGGAACACAGAGAAGGTCTGCACAATGGTAAACAACTGAGTATCTAATACACAGGAAACTGCAAAGAATTTTGTCCTTTCCACTCATTAGTGAAGACTACTCATAGTTTTGCAGGATCAGGACTTAACCGAAACTGCTCTTTAAATTTGAGATTTCAATTATTTGAATGGCATAAGGCTAAAATATCAAATGAACCCTACATCTCTTTAAGGTGCCATTTACTTACTTCTTTTGAAGTCACTTGTGACTCTCTAATAGGTTGTACTCACCACATTTATATGTCCTCTTAAATAAAACACATGTGGCTCTTGGCAATGCAGCTTATACGTTCATAAAATCCAAGTAATTTTGTGCTAAGTTCTAATTAAGAAATTTAATTGAGCCTCCAGTTGCTACTCTGTCTGTGTAAGCAGCAGCTAGGGATCACCTAATCATTCAGAGATCTGGATTGCTTTCCTTTTGTTTATTTAAAGAGCTGTACATGACACATATTTCTTTAGACGAGTTCTCTTTAAATATTGGACAATGAAAGCAAAGAGCATGTAAACTTTGTGGCTACTCCTAAACAATCATCTGAGTACTTTGTAAGTGACACTGAAGCTCTCTCTTTTTGCCCTTGGTCAAAACCCTTTCTTACGTCACACAGAAAAATAGCAACATTCTTTATTCTCGAAAGAATTTATTATTAGAAAGGCTAAATTGTCAAAATAAATGTTTTCTTGTTATAGAGATTTAACCACTATTATTTTCCACTGTGTCCTTCGCTCAGAGACTTTGTTATACATCATAAAAAATCCAGTGTCAATCAGCTGTCTCTCAGCAGTAGAAAGTGACATCCCTATGAAGATCAGGGCCCTCAAATGAGACTTTGAACCCCCTGTACTGGTAAATATCCAGAACAGCTTTGCTGCTGTCATTACAGATATCCTGGTGTAACTCAGGTCAGGCTCTGTGCACAGCGCCTGCCTTCTTCTCAGAAGGATCAGATGCACAGTAAATTAAGCAGTAACACAAATAACAATCCAGACACCCAGGCTTTTCAAAAGTCTTCCCCCTGCCAAGCCTGTTTAGCCGTGCTTACGTATAATCAAAGCCTACAATGGCCTAACTTTTACCATATTTCAAGCGCTTTGCATCTCGATTTTAAGGGTCCAGTTCTGTTGAAATGGTTTCAGCTGATAAGATTATTCTAGTAAGCAGGGCTTAACCTTGGGGAAACAAAGGGTGGATTGAAATAGCGTTCGCCCTTCCCTTCTCTTCCAGCCTGCAGATGCACGCACAGGCTGCGTGCGCTCCCCTCTCGCAGCGCTCCGCACCCCGCGGGTCACCTTGCCAGGCAGGCGCGGCGCTCCCCGCAGCGGGGCGCACAGCGCTGGTCGGCCTCTGCCACCTGCTGGCAAAGCCGCAAACGGCCCAGGCGTGAAATGGGAGCCTGGAGGCTGCCTGTGCACTCCTAAAACCCGTCTCCATTAACTAAAACCATCGTGGCACAAAGAGGACAGCCTTCTACTGCCGTTGCTCTTCACGCAGCTTTGGCTATGCCCGAAGAACTCCGTCAGAAAAATACCTCCAAAATTAAAATAGCTGTTCTTGCACATATACATAAAGGCCTTCATTGATTAGAGCATATTGGTGTTCTGTGAGACTGATTTGTGTTGTTTTTAAGGCAATTCAAACAACCTTTTAGGTATCTGCATCAATTTTAGAATTGAGATTAACAGCTGAACTTATCCTTATTAGGCCTAACTGATTTCTACTCCTGAATTGTGGTAAAATTGAAATGTAGGTCTGGGTTGAAACCTGGCAAAAGGTGAAAATTCTCTTTTCAGCTTTATATCCTATGCCTGATACACTAAGTAGCCCACACAGCAAATCTGCATATGCCTTAGAGTGTTCGCTGTTTAACATATTGTGGGCAGCTGATATTCATATCTGTGAGAGGTTAATAACACCCTGTGAACCAGAGGGTTCCTGGGCACACTTGGGTAATTGCTGCAGTTAAATGCTTTAGACTCACAGCAGCCTCTGGAGATGAAATTCTCATGCAAAATTCATTCCCATGAATTACTGCAGTTCATCAAAGATTCTTCTCATAAAAGTACTGCATAGTGAATTTCTTCAACTGAAGCTTGTATCTTGATCAAAAATATAAGTCTGTCAATACAAACCCCTACCTCTGCCTCAAGCAGAGTCTTGTTCTACCCCTCTAGGAAACTGCAGCCTCTGGAAGTGCAGAGCAGCCCTCAGGCTGCCCAGCACCACTAACGCTGGCCTTCTGGGAAGCCTCGGAGAGAAACAGAGAGGAAACAAAGGTCTGTCCAGGTTATTAGACAGTGAATGGATTAGGGAAAAAAAAAAAAAAAAACCAAGCCAACAAACACTATGTGACATGACCGTCCTTTGAGTTTTTGGGATCCTTTTGAGATGACAGCCTTACAGCTGCTATCAACATCAAAAGCACAAGAAAAGGGGAGGGGGATGGCACACAAGAATTAGCTCCATTTAATTTGGGTTGCTACTCCTTGTGCAACACATTATGAAATGAGTGTTAGCTCATCTAGACTCATTAGGTTACAAAGTAATTCCAGGCTGTCTAAAAGCATATCTTTACCGTACGCCTTCACACAAAACATAACTTTCTGAACGTACTGCTTAGTGCGTACTTCCAGAACGAAGCTTCCCAGCCAAAGAACAGACCTGCATCGTACCAAGGCGAATCGCCTCTTTTTTTCTTCCGCAGGTCGGGGAAAGCAAATATACCCAGCACTTTTTAAGCGGCGGAGATGACAAAAGACAAGACAAGACATTCTGTTCCACACTGCACCACAGGCACCCATAGAACGCGTCCTTCCGGCGGCAGACGAGGGGCGGGGACAGGCGGGGACGGGCTCCATCCCGTGCCCGGGGCTCTCCCGGCGGAAGCGGTGGCGCGGGGCGGGGAGCCATGGCGGCCATGGTGATGGAGCAACGTGAGTTGGGGCGGCTCTCGGCACTCGCCGTGTACCGCCGGATGGCGGGGACCGGGCGGATGGAGCGGCGCCGCCGCGGGGCCCCGCTGCCCGCGGGTCGCAAGCGGGCCAAGGCCCGCCCGAGGCGCGGCCGGGCGGGAGGCGGCGGATCGGAGCCGGAGGCGCCGCCGCCCGCGGCGCCCCCGAGCCGCGTGGAGCTCCCCGAGGAGGCCCCCGTGGAGCTTCCCGAGGAGGCCCCCGTGGAGCTCCCCGTGGAGGCCCCGTGGAGCTTCCCGAGGAGGCCCCGTGAGATCCCGTGGAGTCCCGTGGTGGTCCCCGTAGAGGCCCCCGTGGAGGCCCCCGTGGATCCTCGGCCCGAGGCGACGGACGCCGGGCCTGACGCGAAACCGCGTGGTGGCCCCAAGGCGATGCCCTGCGGCCCGCGGCCGGCCGGGAAGGACGGCGGCGGTGTGTCGGGGCTGCTGCGGCGGCTGGCGCTGCTGGAGGACAGCCGGCAGCGGGCCGCCGAGCTCTTCCGCTGGCTGCTGGCCCCGGTGGCGCCGGCGGAGTTCCTGGGGCGGCACTGGGAACGGGCGCCGCTGCTGCTGCGGCGGGGCGACCCCGGCTACTACGCGGGGCTCTTCTCCACGGCCGACTTCGACGCCGCCTTGCGAGGAGGAGAGGTTCACTTCGGCACCCACCTGGATGTGACCAGCTATGCCGAGGGAGTGCGGGAGACGCACAACCCCTCCGGCAGAGCCCTGCCCGCTGTCGTGTGGGACTTCTACCAGAACGGCTGCTCCCTGCGCCTCCTCTGCCCGCAGGCCTTCTCCCCTACCGTCTGGCACTTCCTCTCCATCCTGCAGGAGCAGTTTGGCAGCATGGCAGGGGCGAACACCTACCTCACGCCCCCGGGTACGCAGGGCTTTGCCCCCCACTATGATGACATCGAGGCCTTCGTGCTGCAGCTGGAGGGGAAGAAGCACTGGCGTGTCTACAGGCCCCGAACAGATGCTGAGGTGCTGCCTCAGTTCTCCAGCGCAAACCTCACACAGGCTGAACTCGGTGAGCCTGTGCTGGAGACTGTGCTGGAGGCTGGAGACCTGCTGTACTTCCCCCGTGGCTTTATTCACCAGGGTGATTGTCTCCCTGATGCACATTCACTCCACATCACTGTGTCTTCCTACCAGAGAAATTCCTGGGGGGACTTTTTGGAGAAGCTCCTCCCAGCTGCCCTGCAGATGGCCCTGGAGGAAGATGTGGAGTACCGACGGGGGCTTCCCATGGACTACCTGCAGTATATGGGGGTCGCTAACTCTGACACAGTCAATGCTCGGCGAACGGCCTTTGTGGAGAAGGTGCAGAGCCTGATAAAGAAACTTGTTGACTATGCACCCATCGATGCTGCTGTGGATCAGAGAGCCAAGTCGTTTCTTCATGACTGTCTCCCTCCAGTGCTCACGCAAAGTGAAAAGGCACAGAGTGTCTATGGCTTCCCGGCCCGGTGGCAAGATGGAGGCCCCTGCAACGTTGATATCCTGATAACAAAAGACACCGAAGTACGCCTGCTCCGTCATGGCATTGTTAGACTGTGTAATGAAGAGGCAGGTGTGATGCTGTACTACACTACAGAAAACTCAAGAGTGTATCATAAGGAAGAACCCAAGTTTCTTGAGCTAGATCCTGAATATACAGACAGTATAGAATTTCTTCTGTCTTCCTATCCAAATCATATAAGTGTGGCTAACCTTCCATGTGAAACCTTGGAGGAAAAGATTTCTCTAGCTACACTTCTGTTTGAGAAAGGTATTCTGACTACAAAGAAGCCTCTGGCAAAAATCTAACCCTTATTTTTTCACAAAATAAAAGTACACTTGTTTAGAAAATGTTCTGTCTTGGTCTTGCCTTTTGTCTGCTAGATATGAATCAGCAGTTCAGGTCTCTGCATCTCATCTGGGGATAGAAGGTCTATGTCGTGGGTAGAGAAATCAAATGTTCTGAATAAAATAAGTATTTGCTCTAGGAGCAATTCTGCATGGCTAAGTGCCTAGAAAAGAGAATTTGTTATCTTCTTTTCACCAGCCATGTTATTACACCCTAGGTAACTTCAGGGAGGTTGTGAACTTTCTTGTAGTCATCGTCATGTTTTCAGAGTATTTTTAAGCAGTCTGCTCAGCTGCATGCAGGAAATACTGTTCATAGGCATATTTGGTAATGGTCACCATTCTGTGTGCCTTTGCTGGGCTATCCTGCATATATGGTGTGGCTTTCAGGTCCATGCTGTGTTGTAAAGATCCCTTGGTCACACATTTACACTTCCTAGAAGAGGAGCCTGTATGCAGCTCCCACTCAGTTTGGGCAATCACACCCACCTATGTGGCCCTGCCCCTACTGAATGATGCAGTAAGATTTTCTCAGGCAAACATGATCTGTTGCGTTTGAAATGCTTCAGGTTCGCTTGCTTCCTTTTCAATCCAGTAATACAAATAAAATATCTTCCCCCCCCCGGTTCCCCACAGCAGCCTTTAGCAATGAAATTATTGGTCCTTTCAAGGCAAGTGGGGTGCCTTCCAATATGTTTGGGGATTTTTTGTGCTGGGTGAAAAAGTTCCATTTTAGGACCACATGAATATGTGCCTGGCTGTGAGGTCAGTCCCCATAAATACTGGCAAACCTCTGAAACATTTTTCCACAATGCTATTTTATCACAGCAGTCAGCAGGTGAGAGATAATTCTGTCTTTAAACTTTATACTCATAGTGGTCCATTATGATCCCAGTAAGAAAAGCATATTTTGTAAGGTATCTAAAAATGCCATGTATTACAGCTAACACTAATCTTACATCCCTTTAGATGCTGAGAACCCCAAGCAAAGAAGCGTTTCCCCATGTCATGCAGACGTAGTTCATAGCAGAGATTGTCTCTGTTTTGAGGAGAAAAGAAGAAAACCCCACAACTTTGTCAAAGTTGTAAAGCTTGGTATGTTTATTACAGCGCTGGATGCATGTGGAGATTGCTCTCCTCAAAAAAAGCATGCGTGCCTCTGAGAACTTCAGGTCTCTTTTTATCTCTCTCTCAAATACATATGCATACAATTTCACAATAGGTTCATTTTTATGGGTTTCTTGTGACATTTACCGCTAGTTCCCTTTTATCAGAAGGAATTCCGAGGTCAGGTTGACCTGCCCTTACAGCAGTCCCTGTCACTCTCTGTCATCTTCTGTCTCCCCCCCTTTATCTCTGTCCTTCGCTGAAGTAACTTCACTGAGCTTAGGCCTTGCAGTCTGGCTAAATAACTACGATTTCTAACCACAGACTCAACTCAAAAATGTACATTTCCTCTAAATTAAAATGGATTTCTATCCTGGAAAATTTTCACTTTGCTTCATCTCCTTTCAGTCTTTCAAGGTATTGTAAGATTCTTGAATAAGGAAACAGCTCTTTGTAGCATATCTACAGTCAAAGAGAAACAATGTTTGCAAGGGAATATCTTTCTGCACTGTTCAATAAGGGCAGGGCCACATAAGCTGTGTTACCTCAGGTCCTGGGTGGGAGCTGCCTGTGGTCTCAGTAAGGAAGAGCTGGCTGAGTTTCCTGCAGGGCTTGGGTTCTGTGCAGGGCAGCACAGGCCTGAAGGCGCCGTTGTACAGGCAGCGCAGCACAGGCACCAAAGGCACGGGGCAGTGTCGTGTCCTCCAGAGGTCATAACACCGTGGCTATTGGAGGGGAATGTTCTGCATGCTGTAAGGCAAGGACCATGCTGATGGTCCCTTCATGGGCTTCCAAGCAGTGCAGAAACACAAATGAAGGTACAGGGAACATATCCACCAATTTTTCCAAGCGAAGCTGAGCAGGACAGGAGAATTTTGAGAGAGCAAGCATTTCTTTGCTCTCATAATCAGACCCTTGGGGCACAGGAACAGCATCTTTTTGAAGGACACAAGGACCATTGAGTTTCACAACATCCATATGGGGCACAAAAAGTGGGGAGGGGAGTCGGCAGTCCCACACATGCCTGTCACTTTGCCACTTTCGAGAAAGATACAGAAATACTCATCTGGTTTAGCTAGCACCTGCCAGAATGCTCACCTAGGAAAGGGGAAGAATCAACAGATATGCACTGGTACTATTCAGAGCATGGGTACTATTCAGATACCACAATCTCAGAGTGACTAAGAAGAGAAGACACCTGCATTGTGGAGAGGAGACACCTGCATTTTTTGAAGAAGCTCTCATGAATTGTCACCACATGCCCATATGTGAACCGTTAGTCTAAAAAATATAAAGAGAAAAGACTTTACTGGTAGCCAGCTGTGGGAGGTTGACCTTGGCTGGGTGCTGGATATCTGCCAAGCCACTCTTTCAATCCTCTTTAGCAACAGGAGAGGTGGAGAAACTAAGAGAAACCCTACAGGTCAAGATAAGGACAGGGAATAATTCATCAATATTTTGACCAACATCACCGGCAAAACAGACTTGACTTGGAGAAGAATAATTTAATTTATTGCCAGTAAATAACAGAGTAGAAAGAGAGATATAAAAAGAAAATTAAAACCACCTTTTCCTCATCTTTAAGCAGCACTAGGTACATCTCTGAGATGGCTGAAACTGTCTCTGTCAAATATGGGGGAACCTTGATCTCCTCTTACAGCCTCCCACTACCAAAGCATTTCCACATTAGCTCTAAATAATCTTATTTTTCTCTTGCAACCAGAGTTCAAATAGTGTCATTGTGCTTGTTCTCTCTTGGCTATCATAAAAGAATGTTTTACATAAAATAGAAAAAAAAATTATGTAGGAGATGCCTGTCCTTTGTTCAAAAGAAAAAGTAAATGCTGCTGTCACATTCTTTGTGTGGTTTTGCAAACTCTCAGCATTGGACAATCTTCCCCTCCATTAATCTTTTCAGCTGAGCACTGATGAGCATTTCCTCCTATCTCCCAGGTGAAGGGTCCAGGGGTTGGCCTGCTTGGTTTCTCCAAAGGAGCCGAAGTGTCCCTTGCCATGGCTGCCTTCCTGAAGAACATCTTGGCTGTTGCTTCCCTCAATGCCCCTGTTGCTGTTACAGCGATTCCTCTCTCTTACAAAGATAAAATCATCCCCACTGTGGCCTTAGATGAACACAAAGCCAAGGCCACCAATTCCACATTTTTTGACTATTCTTATGTCATGGATGATCCCTTTCAGGCCCCTGGCAACCAAAGCCGGATCCCACTAGAGAAAGGTGAGGCACAGCTTCTATTCATGGTGGGCCAAGATGACTGTGTTGTCAAAAGTGAGTATCATGCTACTGAAGTCTGCAAGCTTCTGCAAGCTCAAGGGAAGAAAAATTTTCAGATTCTCTCCTACCCTGGAACAGGGCACTGCATAGACCCACCCTTTTTCCCTTTGTACCACATAGGAAGTCACCCTGTTTTTCACAAGCGAGCAGCCCTGGGTGGGGAGCTCAGGGCTTATTCTAAAGCTCAGGTTCATGCTTGGTCACAGATCCAGGCATTTTTCAAAAAGTATTTAATTGTTAACTAATGTGCAACAAATAATGTGCAAGTAACACACCATTTTGAACAACCAGATCTGATAAATTCTGCTACATTTATCAGGTCAAACCTTTGTCACAGCTGTACCAGTAAAACTGCAGTATCTTTCATACCTTTGCACATCCATAACACAGAAAATAAATGGGCTTGCCTTTTCTGTCCCCCTCTCAACCTTTTTGCTCAAGTGTCCAGAAAAGGAATGGTGGTTTTTGCATTAGTCTTTGATGAAACAGGTCATGTGCAAAATGCACAGTTATGTTTCTTGGGTGGTTTCTATTCCTCTAATACTTGACAGTCCTTTCCATGTCACCGTGGTCTCTACATGAATATGCTATCCTCAGGTCATACTAATTGTCTCTAATGACAGTTTTGGAGCAGAGATTTCACTGCTCTTCTGGTGACTGTGTCATTGCAATGGAAATGTCTCTGACCTCTGTGCTGCTGGAAGTGTGTAAGAATGGCTGCTATGGCCAGGATGCTGGGCTCTCTCTGGTTAAGCCTTGGAAAAGGCTGTTTGCCTTCTTTGTTATTGGGATGAGAATTGCAATAAGGAGTCTAAAATTTGAAAGCTGTGTATTCATTTGTTGTGCTTTGGTGTAAACAGGTTTTGCATCTTGACCACTCTCCCATCCTAGGGTAGATCAAGGGTCCTGTTGGTGGAAAGGTCTTGAGGGCCTCCTGCCCTCCTCAGCAGAGAAGTCACACACTCCAAAATACCTGTGTATCTTGAACTGCCACCAGCACCCAACAACTGCTTTGCGAGGACAAAGCCAGGGGCCAGGGAGCACCATTTCTGTCAGACCTGGAGGGTTGCCACCTCCTTTGTGAACACCATTTCCCCATGCAAGCTGAACCAGCTGTCCTGGGTATTCCATTTTGCAGGTGTCCTCCAGGCCAGCTTGAAACACTGGGGCAAACCTCAGAGCCAGCAGTTGCCTCTCAGTCCTGTCATGTTTTCAGCACCTGGGCATCCCCATTGTAGCCCTTCCCTGCCCAGCATGTTTCATAACAGATGTTATCAGCAGCACTGTCTGATACGTCTGGGCCTGCCTTAGCAAGGATAAGACTCTTTTTATGAGCGTGGGCTAGAAGGGAATGTGATAGAGCAGGAGGGAGGGAGGAACATAAGTCTCCGAGTAGCTCATTGCAATGCCAGGTGTTGTCATCACACAAAATGGCACGTCTCAGGAGATGCCAGGAGATAGTGCTGGCTGGTGGGGCTGTCTCTGCCTGAGATGTTCCCAGGCCTGCAGCTTGGCTGAGTTTGAGGGAAAAAGAGTCTGCAGGAGAAACCCGGGAAGGAGGAATGTGTCTGTGTCCAGTCCAGCAGGCCTGCTGTAGAGAACTTCAACCACAGCAGATAAGCACACTATGCATCAACAAGTGTCTGGATAGAGCCTTTTGGAGATCTTAGTATCATAGAATGGTTCAGGTTGAAAGGGACCTTAAATGTCATATAGTCTGACCCCCCTGCAATAAGCAAGAACATCTTCAACTAGATCAGATTGCTCAGAGCCCTGTCCAACTTGGTCTTGGATGTTTCCAAGCATGGGACATCCATCGCCTCTCTGGGCAACCTGGGATATTGTTTTACTACCCTCATAGTAAAAAACTTCTACCTTATGTCTAATCTGTATCAACTGTCTTATAGTTTAAAGCCATTGTTCTACTAACAAACTTGTCTCCATCTTACAGGCCTCCTTCAGGTACTGAAAGGTGGCAATAAAGTGTCCCTGGAGCTTTCTCTTCTTTGAGCTGAGATGCTCCATCTGTGTCAGGGGATTGGCTGTGATGGTCCCGCCCTGCCGTGGGTGCTGGCAGGGATGCAACAATGGCTCCAGGCAAATCTGGCATCTCCCAGCACATGTGGATCCACACCATTCCTGCTTAAATTCCCCCCACCCCCGCCTATGTGTAGGAAGCTGCATTCATAAAAGAAGCCTCAGCTTGAATGCAGACAGTGGACTCGACAACTCCGGAGTCATGTGGCAGGTCAGTGCCCGCTCCCTGAGCCGGGCCAGTTCCCGCGCCTGGCAGAGGCGGCTGCCCTGGCCCGGCCCCGCACCTGCAGCCCCACGGAGCCGCGGCCCCGCGTGGAGCCCCGGGACAGCCCCCGCCCAGGGACTCTCCTCCATGGCCCCCTCCATCCACCTGTCGCCCGCCGCCCGCAGCCTCTTCGATCAGCCGCTGGCCATCGCCGTGCAGGGCCTGGGCCCGCGGCAGCAGGTCACTCTGCGGACGTCCTTGCGGGACGAGACCAGAGAGCTCTTCCAGGCCAGTGCCCGCTACCAGGCGGGCGACGACGGCGAGCTGGACCTCGCCCGCTGTCCTGCGCTGCCGGGAGGCAGCTTCTCCGGCCTGGAGCCCATGGGGCTGCTCTGGGCTTTGCAGCCCGAGAAACCTTTCTGGCGGCTGGTAAAGCGGGACGTGCAGAGCCCCTTCCTCCTGCAGCTGGAGGTGTTTGAGGGCCACGGGGAGCGCCACGGGCGGCTCCTGGCCCAGGCGCAGCACGAGCGGGCGTTCCTGCGGGACGGGGTGCGGAGAATCCCGGTGCGAGAAGGGAGGATCCGGGCGACGCTTTTCCTGCCCCCCGGTGAGTACCAACTGCAGCCATCCTGCTTTCTCTAAACTGGTGTTGTGTTGGTGAAAGTTGTTCCATGACCTCTGTGGAGTCCATTAAAGCCTCATGTCCTTTCCCCCATCCTTCCCTCCCCACTCCCATGCCACTCACCAGCCCGACCATGCTTCCCAATTCACCGGCCCATGCACGTGCCAGGACACAGCTGCAGAAGGGAGAGGAAAAACCATTCTTACTCGGGGCTTGAGGTTAAAAAGAAAAAAGAAAACAAACTAAAAAACAACCATGAAGAAATTCACAGCAAGTGAATGTGAGTGTGCCTTGAGAGCTGCTAGACAAGAAGCTGCAGAATACAGTGGTGTCGTATTTTGTTTTGATTCCTAAAACAAATAAAGGTTTGCACCTTATCTAAGAGGTTCTGCTCCTGCACTTTTTTTTCCTCTACAACACAATCTAGAATTTTTTCAGGTGCTGACACTGCACAGCTGACTGATAGCATCTTTTCCCCAAAAGAAGCTTTTCTGCAGTTCCTGTTTTGTACCTCGTTTGATGCATTCCAAACCAGAGAAACATTGAAAGGAGTAATTTCAGGCAATTCTGATCTTTGTCTTGTTTGCTCCAGGAGAAGACACCTTTCCAGGGATCATTGATATACATGGACTTGGAGGAGGTCTTTTTGAGTCCAGAGCAAGCCTGCTGGCCAATCATGGCTTTGCCACACTCGCCCTGGCTTATTATCAATTTGAGGATCTGCCCCAGGAACCAAAGACACTCCACCTGGAATATTTTGAAGAGGCAGTGAACTATATGCTGCAGCACCCACAGGTAGGAACACCCATTTGCTCTGGGTTCCAGGAACTGCTCCTGTAAAGTCCTCTCACTTTGCTCAAGTCATCTTTGGAGGAAGCTGCAGAATTACTCACCTGGCAGGGCTGGCCTTTGCAAGGATTTTGGGTGTCTGAGTTCTAGGAAAGAGAAGGGGCAAGTATACATGCTCTGGAAGGGGGGTGGAGAGAGATCACAAAGCAACATCACAAGAGACAGATCAGATGTAACCAAGTGGGAAGTGTTGCAGGAGAAAGCCTTCATGAGTTGCCACCAAATGTCCTCCTACAGTTTAAAGAGTGAAAAGTAAAGAGCATCTGCCAGGGTATAAGACTAATAATTCATAGCTGTGACCTACAAGCTGTCCCCAGAGGGATGAAATCATGTCTCCCCACTCCTGGCTGATTTCGGAATACCAAGGAACATTCTGCATATGAGTGGTTTGAAGTACAGTGTGAGGAGGGAGTATAGGGGGTGTGGGAGGGTATGCCTGTCATTTGTTCAAAAGAAAAAGTAATCATTGCCATGACTTTCTTCATGTGGTTTTGCAAACTCTCAGCATTGGACAATCTTCCCCTCCATTAATCTTTTCAGCTGAGCACTGATGAGCATTTCCTCCTATCTCCCAGGTGAAGGGTCCAGGGGTTGGCCTGCTTGGTTTCTCCAAAGGAGCCGAAGTGTCCCTTGCCATGGCTGCCTTCCTGAAGAACATCTTGGCTGTTGCTTCCCTCAATGCCCCTGTTGCTGTTACAGCGATTCCTCTCTCTTACAAAAATAAAATCATCCCCACAGTGGCCTTAGATGAACACAAAGCCAAGGCCACCAGTTCCACATTTCTTGACTATTCTGATGGCATGGATGATCCCTTTCAAGCTCCTGGCGACCAAAGCCGGATCCCACTAGAGAAAGGTGAGGCACAGCTTCTATTCATGGTGGGCCAAGATGACTGTGTTGTCAAAAGTGAGTATCATGCTACTGAAGTCTGCAAGCTTCTGCAAGCTCAAGGGAAGAAAAATTTTCAGATTCTCTCCTACCCTGGAACAGGGCACTGCATAGACCCACCCTTTTTCCCTTTGTACCACATAGGAAGCCACCCTGTTTTTCACAAGCGAGCAGCCCTGGGTGGGGAGCTCAGGGCTTATTCTAAAGCTCAGGTTCATGCTTGGTCACAGATCCAGGCATTTTTCAAAAAGTATTTAATTGTTAACTAATGTGCAACAAATAATGTGCAAGTAACACACCATTTTGAACAACCAGATCTGATAAATTCTACTGCAGTTATGAGGTCAAACCTTTGTCACAGCTGTACCAGTAAAACTGCAGTATCTTTCATACCTTTGCATATCCATAACACAGAAAATAAATGGGCTTGCCTTTTCTGTCCCCCTCTCAACCTTTCTGCTCAAGTGTCCAGAAAAGGAATGGTGGTTTTTGCATTAGTCTTTGATAAAACAGGTCATGTGCAAAATGCGCAGGTTTGTTTCTTGGGTGGTTTCTATTCCTCTAATACTTGACAGTCCTTTCCATGTCACCGTGGTCTCTACATGAATATGCTAACCTCAGGTCATACTAATTGTCTCTAATGACAGTTTTGGAGCAGAGATTTCACTGCTCTTCTGGTGACTGTGTCATTGCAATGGAAACGTCTCTGACCTCTGTGCTGCTGGAAGTGTGTAAGAATGGCTGCTATGGCCAGGATGCTGGACTCTCTCTGGTTAAGCCTTGGAAAAGGTTGTTTGCCTTTTGTGCCTTCTTTCCATCTTCCCTTCCAAAGGAAGTGCTCTGGCTTGTGGATACTTCTGGCCCCAAGATATGCCAAAAAACTTTCTGTTGAGTTTACAGCCATTTTGGTCTTCTCCTACATGATGTGGAGCATTTTAATCTTTGTTACTGGGATGAGAATTGTAATAAAGAGACTGAGATTTGAAAGCCATGGAGTCTTTTGCTGTGCTTTGGTTAGAAGCAGGGTTTGCAGCTTGACTACCTTCTCATCCCAGGGTGAAGGCTTAAGAAAGCTTGCAGCTTTGGGATCAAAGGTTACCCAGGTGGGAACAGGAGACCATAGAAGATGGACACTTAGTCCCCTTACCTTCACTCTATTCCACAGGTCTTGTGTCACCAAGCATGGAGGAGAAGGAATTTTGCTGAAGCCTCCAGGACCCTTAGCATCTGCTCCCGCATGTGGTCAAGCCCATGATCAAATCCAATAGTGTAAGCCACAGAGTGTTGTTCTCAACAACAGGAATAGTAGCCACACATTCAGGGCTGGACACCAGACAACATACCCAAATGATAGATGACAGAACACCTCACCTGTTTGGAGAGAAAGGGTAATTTCCATGGTCAATGAAACAGTGCCCAATATCTCTGACCACTTAGTATTTCCAATTAGGGCAATGTAAGATTCCCTTAGATGCTTCTACTTTCACACCTCTAAGACAGGCATGAGGAGCTCAGAGCATAAGGCATCCCTGCCAGCATCTTCCAGGAAGAGTGGGAGCTTCAGGAAACAGCTCTCCCTCTGCAGTTCCTTTTGGATCAGAAGATCCATCTCTGCCTAAGATGGACTGAATGACCCTGTTTTTTAAATCCTTGCACAATCCATTATTAGAAGAGCCACATGTTTCCTGACCTACCTAAATAGTCTGAGAAAGTGCTCCTCCCTTATTGCTCCTGCATCCCTGAGCACCCTGACCATCCTTCCTAACACACCTGGCTGTGCAGCTGCCTAGGCCGGGCAGAGCTTGGTGGAGACATAACCCACCTTGCCCATGCCTTGAGGTAACGAACAGAGAAGCAGAGCCGGCAAGGAGACAAGAAGCAATGGTGAGCGAGTGCTGGTGTGGCTTCTGCCCGTCTCGGCTGGAGCTGGCCCTAGCTGCGGCCGCTTGGCTGTGCCGTGCAGAGCTGTCCCATCTGTACGGTCTGTCCCACACCGGCCCGGCCCCTCCAGTGAATTCCGACTGCGATTTTGCTCGGTGGCTCGTCTCCTGCCCGCAGCCACCGCCCGGCCCGGGAGAGCTCGGTGAGACACCGAGGACCTCGCCGAGGCCCAGAGGGGTTCAAGGACTCGGCAATGTTTGGATGAAGCCTCCCACAGCCGGGGAAGGCAGCGGGGGGAAGACAGAAGAGGAGGCAGGCATTCAGGGAAGTAGGGAGGTAGAAACCTGCAGGAACGCAGGCAGGCAGGAGAGAAGCAGGCGGGCGGGACAAGGGAGCTGCCGCCCCGCTCCTCCCCGCCGGGGCGTGCCAGCGGCACTCCAGGCCCCAGCCCGGCCCTGGTTTCGCGAGGATCTGCCCCAGAATCCGCCTCCAGAGGCGGGAGCGATCCGGAGTCATGTGGCAGGTCAGTGCCCGCTCCCTGAGCCGGGCCAGTTCCCGCGCCTGGCAGAGGCGGCTGCCCTGGCCCGGCCCCGCACCTGCAGCCCCACGGAGCCGCGGCCCCGCGTGGAGCCCCGGGACAGCCCCCGCCCAGGGACTCTCCTCCATGGCCCCCTCCATCCACCTGTCGCCCGCCGCCCGCAGCCTCTTCGATCAGCCGCTGGCCATCGCCGTGCAGGGCCTGGGCCCGCGGCAGCAGGTCACTCTGCGGACGTCCTTGCGGGACGAGACCAGAGAGCTCTTCCAGGCCAGTGCCCGCTACCAGGCGGGCGACGACGGCGAGCTGGACCTCGCCCGCTGTCCTGCGCTGCCGGGAGGCAGCTTCTCCGGCCTGGAGCCCATGGGGCTGCTCTGGGCTTTGCAGCCCGAGAAACCTTTCTGGCGGCTGGTAAAGCGGGACGTGCAGAGCCCCTTCCTCCTGCAGCTGGAGGTGTTTGAGGGCCACGGGGAGCGCCACGGGCGGCTCCTGGCCCAGGCGCAGCACGAGCGGGCGTTCCTGCGGGACGGGGTGCGGAGAATCCCGGTGCGAGAAGGGAGGATCCGGGCGACGCTTTTCCTGCCCCCCGGTGAGTACCGGCCATGCCGGGCTCCCTCCCCCACGTTGTTTCCTCTACTTTCGGCCCCGCACTCGCAGGTCCGGAGCCAGAGCGCCTCTGGGCTCCCCTAGCGCTCCCGACCCGGCAGAGGACAAGGGGGAGGTGCGTCTCGCCAGTAGGGATTGAGCACTCCTCAAGGCGTGGCCTGATCAGCCCGACCAGCTTTGATCTGCCGGCCGTACTGCTCACACGGAGCAGGCTCATGTGATGAAGCCCGTGTGTCTGTTTATCTGACTTCTACTGGACATGAAGACATAGATCACAGTACACTTTTTGTTCCCAAATGCTATGGGAGGTGGAGTCAGCCAGTTTTCAAGGCACTTTTCCTGCACCTTAATGTTTTCCAGAAAAATCAGGTGGTAATTCTTTTGAGTAAGTGGAAGATGTTCTCCTAAACTGAGGAGTTTAAATCTGTGGCTTCCCTTTCCAGCCTCTCCACACATCCTGAATTTAGTAGTGTCCTATTTGCTGTAGCCCAAGTTGCCTTTTGCTGCCACATTTGTCCCCAGTTCTTCCCTGTTCATGAGCAGGTCAAGGAAAACATTGGAGAGACTTGCCCTGGCAGGATTTTTGTCAGAAAATAATGGAAAGGGCTTGTGAGTTTTTCAGATTGCCTGACAAATGCTGTGTTATCCTTCCATCACCTGTCCAGATTTCTGCTAGTTTTCTGTAGGAAACCTCAACTTTTGCATTCCCTTGGTTCTGCAGTAGCCATACCCCCACAGTATCCCACCCTTCCCTCCCCCCATGATACAGAGGTTTTCACCAAGCATGTCTCTGGAACCCCAAGGAGCTCCTCTATGTATCACGTGCCTTCCCCTCTCCCCTTTCTTTCCTGTCTGTCCCAGATAACTCTTTCTGTGCCAGCCAGAGCCTTAGGCTCTGACTTCTCTGACTTCATCTGTCTTCTTGAGGCTGGAGGTGAATTTCAAGTTCTTGCTTGTTACATACGTTTGATGGTAGTGTGCAGACACCTGAAGGAAGCCTCACCCTCCTTCCGGAGCAGGAATGGAGGTCTCCCTCTTGGCCACCTCCTTTCCATACTTGGTTAGTACTTTGCAGCAATCCCTCTCAGCTCTGGACTTCAGTCCCTGTCCCATGATGAACCTAATGTAATGCTTCCTTTACCAGGTAAGCAAGGCTGGTTTCAAATACTTTCTTCTCTTAATCCCAGAATAAATGACTGAGGTGCATTTACACTAAAATTGAGAAGGTGGAACCATCAGAAGATGAGATTTTGAAGCAGAGCTTAATACATTTGCAGTGAATTTACACGATACAGAGAACTAAATGACTGTCAAAAGATCCCTTTTCTTCCAGCTGCCTGTTTCCTGATGTTATCTAAAACATTAGCAGACCTGCTAAATTATGCTAGTTTGTTTAATCTTGAAGCAATGTAGCCACTTCATTAAAACTGTCACAGTAATTTAGGACTCTCAATACCATTCTGCTGCTGTATTTTTTTTTTTTTTTTTTAAGACGCATTCCAAGGCCTATGAATTTGGAATGTAAATTAAAAATTGTGGGTTAATGTGTTCTGTTATGTGGTCTCTCTCAGGAAGTGGCCCCTTTCCGGGAATTATTGACTTGTATGGAACTGGAGGAGGACTCCCTGAATACAGGGCATGCCTGCTGGCCAATCACGGCTTTGCTGTGCTGGCTCTGGCTTTCTACAGCTATGAAGATCTCCCCAAAGATATGAAGGAATTCCACCTGGAATATTTTGAAGAAGCTGTAAACTATATGTTACACCACACCCAGGTTAGTTTGTTCATTGACTCACTACAACGAACTCTCATCAGTTAGGTCCTGTCAGACTACAGATGGGGCAGAGCTGCTGTACCTAAAATAGCATTGCTGTTGAGTTGGCTGTTATTGTTTTATATCTTTTAACTCCCATTAAAATGGCTCTCTGGCAGATTATTCCATCTCTTCCTTTTGATCTGCCCAAGTGAAACAGTGACACATTGGTCACATACTGATAATTTCTACTCCATTCAACCCAGTGTCATAACTAGGGTGCTAGTTTCCTGGAGGCTTACTGGACTTGCAGTGGGGATTTCAGATTTATGCTCTGTAGAATGTCCTTCAGAACTAAATGTCCTTTTCAATTGTGGAGCACGTGATAGCCTTCTGTGATCCAGATCTCAGGGAAACCAAGGAAACTCAAGGAAGTCCACCGATACACATTTGATGCTGTGTATTTTATAAGCTCTTAAAATCACTCCAAATGTTGGTATTTCATAAGTATGGGTTTTAATAGCTAGTTATACACTTAGGGATCCTTCTAATTCAGCACCTCTTGGAAGAGAGCCCTGCTCAATTCTGCATCTCCTTATAAGTAGCTATGAGTGAAAGTAGCTAGAATTGCACAAACCAACACTTGGTTTCTCTGGAGAATGAAAATAAATACCTTCCTCCATCTCAGAAAGATGAGTAGTTCTTAAAGGTCTTGTCTGCTTTTTAGTTACCTTAACCTTAACTGCTCATGGCACTTTTCTGCCCAAAAAAAATCTGAAAATTGCTTCACCCTGCATTTTTTTCCCTTGAGAGCAGTACAGTACCATTGCCTCTCATTAACACCTCCACTGCTATTCTTGCCGTATTTTTAATACGTTGCAAAGTTTCAGCCATATTTTCTAATTTCTTCCTTCCCGTATTTCAAAGTTAATGGGTGTGAAGCCTGTTACACTGGTGATAAGACACAGAAGGTATTAGATTCTGATGCTGTCTCAGAGCCTATTTGCCCCTGAGAGTCTTTGGATATTGAAGAGTTGTGGTATTAGCTAACCCTCTTCCAGTATCCTTACAGGATTTCAGCACCCAGTAAGGTCATTTAACTTTCCTATTCTAGTTAATTTGCCTTGTGTAAAAGAAAATGAAGGTAACCTAGTCTAGACTGACTACAGGGGACTGTACAATTCTCCTGGAAAAATGGTTTTAATAGGTTATATTTTTAAGATGAATTTTAATGAGTAAGCTACCTCAGACCACTTCCTGTGAGTTGGATACCAAACATTGTAGAGAAGCAGGAGAGCAGCTCATGTGGAGCCTGCCACCCCACGTCAGCTTCTTAGTAGGGGAACCTTGAATATAAGAAATACATTAACGTAAGTGATGACAATATCATAGTCATTGCTGGCTTTGAGCATTTTGCACTGAAAGAAAGCAACTGCAGAGGAGGCCTCCCCTGCACTTGCCCTCTTCTTCTATTAACTGCATAATAAATAAAGGGAATCTGGGACTGCACATTTGCAAGCACAGCTGTACTCTGCTTCAGCACTGCACCTTGTAGCTTTGTTAGGATGATACTGCAGTCTCAGTAGGGCTTAGGATCATAAATCAAGCACAGAACAGTGCCTAGGATCCTTCAGACATGGGCCCTGTACACAGAACCTCAGATGCCTGTAGGTGGGGTCCAAATTTAGGACAGACAAAGCTGCAAACATGGCAATATATTAAAGTGGCATGCCGTGGTTCTTTGTGGTTTCTCTTCTGTCACCTGCAGGTTAAAGGTCCAGGAATTGGTTTGCTTGGACACTCAAAGGGGGGTGACCTGTGTGTCTCCATGGCCTCCTTCCTAAAGGGCATCACAGCCACTGCCCTTATCAATGCCTCAGTGGCAAATGTGGGTGCGGTGCTGCGCTACAAGGACATCACCATTCCGCCCCTTGGGATGAATCCAAAACGCGTCAAGGTCGGCAAGTCCGGGATTGCTGATATTATTGATGCATTGAACAGCCCACTAGAAGGGCCTGACCAGCAAAGCTTTATCCCTTTGGAGAAGGCTCAGTGTTGCTTCCTGTTCATTGTTGGCCAGGATGATCACAACTGGAAAAGTGAATTCTTTGCAGTTGAGGGGAGCAAACGTTTGCAAGCTCATGGGAAGGAAAAGCCTGAGATAGTCTGTTATCCTGGAGCAGGACACTACATTGAACCTCCCTTTTTCCCGATGTGTGCAGCCTCAATGCACCTGCTATTTGGCAAGCCTGTGATGTGGGGAGGGGAGCCCAAGGCACACTGTGAGGCACAGATAGATGCTTGGCAGCAGATCCAAGCATTCTTTCGTAAACACCTCACAGGCGAGCCATCTGGAACATCCAGTAGGCTCTGATATGAATTAGGTTACTTTACAGATGAAGATGCTGGTTTTGTTAAATGTTCTGTTAAATTGTTTTGTTAAATGGCTCAGAATGAGAACAAGGAACATCAGAGAATAAGCTATTAGGTTTCTTGGAGGGTGATGGTTGGTGAAAGCAAGAAAGCAGCTTCCTTTTTATACCCTCCTCTAATCTTGGTTAGAAGCCTTGGCCTCCTGTTTTATGTAGTACAGGGTTATAAGCTGTGGAAAACAAATGGTGGTAAGGCTGTGTGCTTTGAGTGTGAATTGAAGTGGTAGGTAACTCATCCAAGCTGAGAACCGGGATGAAAACATGCCTTGGCCTTGTCAGCGGAGATGTATGCCGATGCTCAGCTTTGTGTTCTAGTTCCAGTATTCCAGTTTTTCTGGAGGTAGTAATCTGCCTTCAGTAATGTTTCTGTCCTCCCTGTGCACTTCTCCCTCCTTTGTTGCTCCTTGCCCTTCTCTCAAACCACTAAAATGCATCTGCCTTAAAAATATCTAATATTTCACTTCACATTTATAGGCAACAAACCAGCCCATAGCTTGATGTGATGTTTTGAGAGCATGAAGTAGAAATGAGACATTTAAACAGTCTTTGGGAGTTCATAAGCGTGAAGAAACAACAGAACAGGTCCTGTTAGTTGTCATCCTGGAGTTGCTTCCGGGCGTCTCCTCAGCACGGCTGGGTATTGCTGTGGAGATCCGCAGCACTGTCGGAGCTCCCTGCCTGTACATTCCCCAAATGCCGGCTCAGCTCCCTGCTCCTAAGGGCTGCTGAGAACAGCCCGGCGGCGGCTCCGTGAGGGGGCCTGAGGCGGCCGGCCCGCTGTGGGGGAGCGGGGCTCCGGCTGCACGCCCGCTGCTCTCTGCGCAGCCGGGTGAGCGCTCTGCCCCGCCGGGATCGGCGGTAACTTTGTGCAGCCAAGCGTGGGGTTGAAGGAGAAGAGACGCCGGGAGTTGCCGGCGCCCTTGCACTGTGTCCCCGAACATGTTGTACCCGGCAGTGCCTGCAGCCCGCATGCGGCCTCTACTGTTGCCTGTGCGTCCGGCCTGTTTGTGCGTTTTGTATCCACTGCACTTGTAATGGATTAAAGTGAAATTTTAACCGATGCCCACGGCTCGCTGCTCCAGTCAGTTGGATGGTTTGGGGGAGGCGGGAGCGGCCCGGGGCTGGCGGCCTTGCGGGGCTGGGGGGCGGGGAGGGGCTCTGCTCTCTATTGGGGACGCCTGGAAGGGGCGGCGGCCGCGATACCGATATTGCGGGCCGCGAGGCCACACCGCGCACCCGCCACTGCCGCCGCCATGTGGAGAGCGCTGGCCGCCGCCGCCGCCCCGGTGCGGGCCCTGCTGCGCACCCCGCCGGCTCGACGGGCTGCCAGCCTGGCCGTGTCCCCCCACACCGGGCCGGCGGACGAGCGGGTAGAGACGCGGGTGGCGGGGCTGAGCCCGGGGCAGCCGGTGACCCTGCGGGCGGTGGCGGCCGATGAGCGCGGCCGCCTCTTCCAGTCGTGCGCGCACTACCGGGCGGACAGTCGCGGGCAGCTGCACCTGGGCACGGACGCCTCCCACGGCGGGGACTACACCGGCGTGGAGCCCATGGGGCTCTTTTGGAGCCTGGCCCCCGCCGCCATGGAGAGGCCTTACCAGCGGCTCGTTCCCCTCAGCACCATGGCCCCGATGAAGGTGGAGGTGTTGGTCCACAAGGGCCACAGCCTGCCCGGATCCATACCCGGGCCCGTGATGGCCAAGGCCGAGGTGCAGAGGTTGTTCACGGCCCCCGGCGTGCGGAGGATCCGGCTGAAGGAAGGAGTCGTAAGGGGCTCTCTTTTCCTGCCGCCGGGTGAGTGCCCCGGCCCGGGACCTTCGCCCCGAGGCCGGCGGGACCCCCCGCCTTCTCGGACCAGAGCAAGAAAAATCTCGTAAAATAAACCCTTACAGAGGCTGTCACCCGGGGAATCCTCATTCCCTGACAGCCGAACGCTGCCCTGCAGACAGTGGCCCTGAACTCTTAGGAAGATATCCCAAGCGCTTGTCGCGACAGGGCCCGGCTCGCGCGGGGCCGCCCCGCCTGCTCCTTCTCGGCGGCGCCGAGCAGGGCGGGCGCGGGGAGGCGGCTCTTGCGGGACGGGCCGGAGCTAAAGGAGAACAGGGGATGTAGAGTTTACTTCGTTGCTGTGCTCAGCCTGTGGTTTTTCAGTAGGTTTTATGTTTGCTCTGGAGTACCAGAATCTAACATCCAGAAAAGCCGGTGCGCTTCATTGTGTGAGCCTGTGCTGAATGTCCCAAGGATTTTACCCTAAGTAGGACTGAATTTAAAAGGTGTTTTTCTTCCCTTTGAAACACAAGCCAGGAAGCAGAGCAGCAGATGAAATTCTAAAAAATATATGTATCTCACCTCTGTTCCTGCAGAGTTACTACAGTTAGTAGTTGGGTTACTTTTGTACTTTGGTACAAAACCAAAATGAATTTAGGAGCAAATTCTGCCTGTTCTGCTTATGAGATGGTTGTGCTTTATGAGGTGTGATATTCTGATGGTCTGTGAGTGGTGTTGGAAAATGAAACCTTACACCAGTGACTGTGTTTGTACACTTGAGCTATGAGTTAAACTTCTTGTAGTTCCCTGAGTATTGTGGGTACTGGAACTGCACTCCACATTACCTCTAATTTAAAACGACTTGGTTCAGCAACTCCTGTAAGTATCACTACAGTTATTAAGTATTTTCATGCCAAACCAATGATTTTTTTTATCCATTTAGATACGGATCCAAAGTCCACTGAGGAAAAAAACAACAGAGATTGAACTTTGAATTTCAGATGTTTAGTCAGCATGCTGGATTTTCCATCTCTGAGACATTGTTTTGATCTATCCTGCCTTAGAGGATGAGTTTGATTTCTGCTGAGCTCTGTGGGAATCCAGACATCTGCAAGATGAAACTGCAATTTCCCCTTTAGAAACTCTGGCATTGTAACAGTGTTGAAAAGTCTGGAATCATTGCTTAAATGATATTGCCATCCCTCATGATGGAGGATCCAGTTACAGCATTATGACTATACCCTTCTTTGTTCCAGGGACAAAAAAAAGTTAATATTTTAAAGATAGGAATCTTAAATGTGAACCATTCTTATTAAAAGTGAGAGGACAAGTGGGCTTATGATGTAATTTTAATATGAAAGCGATTTCTCAATTCAGGAATAAGAGTTACAGATGTGGAGGTTTGTTTGTTTTTAAATGTTGGTAAAGTTGTCTAGCCCATTTTATCCTGCTTTTTAGTGAGCTCTGCAGGACCCATATACTTAGGCATGTGTAGGTACTCAGAGAAGCAGTCCAGGATCCTTGTGCAAGTTAAAGAGTGTCTTCATGAGAGAGAAACACATTAATCTATGACTATGTTCTGATTACATGCTCTTGCTAGAAAGCTTTTCGGGTAGGAGTGATGATTAAATACGTATTTTCTTGCCATATAGGCTGGTTGCTGCTAACTAAAGGTTACTGCTGACCATATCATAATAAATTTATCCCAGCTTGTTTTCTCTCAAGTAGAATATTGAACTTCAATTAAAAAAAATCAGAACTGAACGAGTAAGAACCCAAAAGCATGTTTCAGTCCCTTTCTGACTTCTTAATGCTTTAATTTGGGAGGTTTCCAGCATTTAGCATGTCTAGGAAGGACATGCTAAAAGGAAAAGGAAGAAAATTTCCTTTTCTCAAGTGTGTTGAAATGCCAGAGACCTTTTCTTTAGCACATACAAGTAGCGTCAGAGAATTAACACACTCTTGCAACAAGCGTGTCCTCTTTGTACTGAGATGGTTGTAGCGAGCTGGATCAGGACATATAAGACGTGACATCTGGTGGCCATGGGAAAAAAAAAATAGCTTGTTTAGGGTCTTTAAAGCTCCATTTAAGATCTCCTAGCTTGGCATACAGGTATTTTACATGACCTTGGCTGCAAAAGCACAGCTGTTTACAATTGTGGTTCTGATTATCTGTGTAGTTTGGTGGGACAGACTGTGCACATGTATGTGCACGTTTATCTGCACATCATCCTGCACACACAGCCGCACCCACAGCTCTCAGTTGGGCCTTCTGTCTCGTCATGTCTGCAGGAGCAGCTCTCCTGCCAAGGTTCACAGTGCTGAGCTTGAGAGAGAGCTAGTAAGTCCAGTTGATTTTAACAATGGGTTATCTTTGTTGGGCTTTGCTCAATGCAGTTTATTTCAGAGTTTATGTAAGTTTTGTAGAATTTACTTCAAGGGCTCAGTGCTCTTGCCTCATTACTCATGAGCTTGCACTTTGCTAATTAAGAAGTGACTTTGTGGGAAAATAGCTGACGGTGTATGATTGGTTTGAGGGCAGGAGGTGAAGACCATGGAAAAATACATTTAGAACTGTTAACTATTTTTTGGGTTTTGGGTTTTTTTTTTTGTTTGTTTGTTTGTTCTTTTTGGGGTTTTTGTTGTTTGATATTTTTTTTGTTTTTTGTTTTAAAGAGTGAAACCTTTAACTTCATATATTTTTACAGGAATGTAAGGACTTGGACCTATTCTTAGTTTGAAATAGCTGGAGAGGGACATAGCACTGCTTCTCTTAAATCTCTGCTGTGCAAATGGAAAAATAATGACTATTAATAGCTAATGTCTTATATGACTATTAATAGCAAATGTCTTAAGCATTTTGTTGTTTACTCTTCACCAGATAGTTTTTTGTGTCCTGTTTGATAACTTTTCCTCTGTAACTCTTCTCTTTAATATAGGGGATGGTCCCTTTCCAGGAGTGATTGACATGTATGGTGATGAAGGAGGCTTGATTGAATTTAGATCTAGTCTCCTGGCTACCCATGGTTTTGCTACTCTTTCTCTGCCATATTTTGACTTTGAAGATCTTCCTATGATCTTGAAAGACTTAAAACTTGAGTACTTTGAGGAGGCAGCAAGGTTCCTACAGCGTCACCCAAAGGTGAGTGCAGTGGGAAATCTCTTGGGACTAGGGAGGATTTAGCAGTTATGCCTAAGTGGTGGTGGTGCTTTTTTTTTATATTTGAGTATCAGTTTCTGCTGGGCAAGCTTAGGCCCAATTGTGGCTTATGCATATGACTGGGGAGAGTGAATGTCTTCCAGCACAAAGTATCTGTTAAATTCATGCTGGAGCTAGAAGACTGCTGATCAGTAGGATAGTGAATGCTGGAGTATCCTCCAAACAAGACCAGTGGTGATAAAATGTTGGGCTTGTTTGGGTTTTTTTCTTACATGAAAGCAATTCGTTTTAAGAGAGGATAATATGATACTGCTCATAGTAGCTGAAAGAATGAATTTGATGATGTGGAATGTTGCTTTCAGTTTTACTTTCCAGGCTAGAAAAAGAGAAGACAAATACTATATATCTAATCCTTCAAATGTAGTTTGTGAGGTTACTTTATTTTCCTGAGACTTGAATTTCCTGTTACCTGTTTTAGGAAAATGAGAAAAAACTTGCATTAACATATGCAGTAGGGACCAGGTAAGGAGTGAGTGTTGGTATGCCTTGTGCCTGTTGGCATTTTTTGTGGGGTTTGATCTCTCTTAGTGTCTCCGAAAAACAAGACCGTAAACAGAAGGAGGAGCATGGGTCCAGACTGTCACTTTGCAACAGGTTACATCAATAATTAACCTAACCTTTTTTTTAATAAAACAACACCAAAGTCAATTAATGGCTAATCCCATTATAATGTATGCTTCCTTTATTCCTTTCTTCCTCTCTTCTCCACCCCCTATCTTATCTGAAGGTGAAAGGACCAGGAGTTGGAGTGATTGGGACTGGGAAAGGGGCGGACTTAGCACTCTCCATGATCACCTTCCTGCCAGAAGTAGTGGCTGCTGTCTCAATCTCTGGCTGTAGTTCAAACACAGTTGCAGACCTCCATTATGGTGAGACGACTCTGCCCGGGCTGCGCTTTGATATGGAGAAAGTCACTGTCTCTGAGTCTGGTGTATATGATGTTTTTGAAGCTCTGGATGACCCAACGAATCCTGCCAATTCTTCTAGCGTGATCCCCATTGAAAAAGCAGAAGGTCACTTTCTCTTAGTGGTAGGGGAAGATGATCGGATGTGGAAGAGCTCCTTATATGCTGAGCTGGCAATCAGGCGTTTACGCCAGCATGGGAAAGACAACTTTGAACTCCTGAGTTATCCAGGAGCAGGTCACCGAATTGATCCTCCTTCAACTCCATTTTGTCAGGTAGCTATGGATCGTGTTTTGGGGGTGCCTGTTCTGGGGGGTGGAGAGAGCAAAGCACATGCCCACGCACAGGAACACTCCTGGAGAAGGATTCAGGAGTTTCTGCACTTGCATTTGGGATGAACACTTAAACACATGCAAGCAGTTGCAGATCTGCAAGGACTGAACTTGAGCCACCAAAATGACTGGTGAATTGAAGGGATTGACTGAGACAAGCCTTGAAATATGAAAATAACCAAATGACTACTTAGTTACAAGTATAAATCTAAAAAGAAAGGGATTTCTTTGGAGCACTCTAAGTTAATTTAACTAGGTAAACAGAGGAGATGTGAAACAACAAGCAGGTTGCATTATGGTACAAATTTGACAGCTCAACGTGGTCAAGATATGAAGAAACAAGTACCTGAAGAGAGTAGTAGGTACTTCCTTGCAGTATTTACACCTCACAGAATGTTAACAGGCAGCCTGCACCCTCAGCAGTGACAGAGAGGATCACACTCGGCAATGACGGATGATGAACGTAGACATCCAAATGATGACTCTGACTTTGAGTCCTAAGCTACCTTACCCCAGAATTCTCATATTTACAGCCATATACACTTCAGATATGTTTTCCATTTACATGAAGAACAAGAAACCTACTAGAAATTTGAAGCTACTTCAAATGAGGCTCATATACTTAGCATTGTGGTCTTCAGGTGACAGTCTGTTTCTTTCCAAAAAGAACTATGTGCTGAATGGAAAAATGAAGAGTACTTTTCCTTGTCATCCAAGAAGAATGGCAATACTAGCACTGTCTTGTATTTGGGATGTACCTGTCTGTTCCTGTAATGTCTTGGATTGCTGTTTGACACTCAGGGTACTAAGATTCTGTTGGATAGGTTAGAGCATGTCTAAATACAGCCATTAAGTTAGGGATTAATTACTTGTAGAACTCTTTAGTAGTGATGTCAACAGATGCTGATAGCTGTTCTTAGGGGAGAAGCAGAGTTGGGAGGCAGAAAACCTAGCCTGTAGATTTAAACTGACTGTAAAAAGCTTTCACCTTATGGTGGTGATTAATTCAGAATCATACCAAACTAACAGTGCCCTCCAAAAAAAGCACCCAAAGCCAAATCTATGATAGCTTTTCCATGACTGCCCAAGATTAATTTTTTTTTTATTACAAAATCATTTTTGGCTAGTGCCTTTTTTTCCCCTCATCATTCAGGTAGAAAGAATTTTCTTCCCAAATGAGTTGATCTCTCAAGAGTGTCTTGCTGAAATAGTGCCAGTGCTGAAGGCCTGCTGAAGGAGGGCCTCTATCAACAAAATTTCTCCTTCCAAAGTCGTTTTTGTCAGACCAGTTTGAGAGCTGCCTAGGAAGATAAAAATCTTTCATTAGTGTACTCAGTTTTGCTTTGCTCTCAGGGATCTCTCTCCAGTTAACTGTCATTATGCTGCTGCTCAGATTCAATACCTTTCTGCAACTCTTATTATTCCTTATCATTTGATTAAAGTCACGTGTTTTTCACACACAATCAATGCCAACTGAACAATTTATTCATCCACGCTTTACAAGAGAAGCTCCATTCTGCAAACTCCACAAAAGATCTCTTCATGCCTGGTCTCTAAACTCCCTCACCACCTGAACAGGCTTTTGTCAAGTCCTGTCTGGGGCCTGAACCTCTGCTAACACAAGCAGCTCCAGAAGTCCAGGACCAGAGCCTGCTGCAATGTGCTCCCTGGTGTCACCCATACCTGTCAGACTGCCTCACTGACCAAACTCATTTCAAGTAGCAACTGTAGGAGAAAGGGTTGTCTGTTGTCTGAAGGTTCCTGCTTCATCCTGTGTCTCGTCAGTTGCTGGAGCTGTTATCAATTGTGCAAGAGCAGCACCTCCCCTGTTCCTGTTCTGTCACTCTCCCAGTGCCAATATCTGTGTCTCCACATTGCAGTCCTACCTCAGCATATGCACTGCAATGCAAGATTGCAATCTGGAGGTTCAGGAAGTAAATGTTAAATTGTAAATTAAAACAAAAACCAAAACAACAAAACAGGTAGATTAAGAGGTCTCAGACTTAATTTCTAAAGCACAAGCTTTTAAAATAATTCAGTGTTAGATTTTGTCAGATACATGCAATTTGAAAGAGAAATAAAACACTTCCTTTATTAAAAAGCAACCATGTGTAAGAATTTGATGTTAAGTATTTGTTTGGAAAAGTGAACGATACCTTGTTTTAAATTGAGGGAAAATTAAAAACAATGTAATTTTACTGCAAAGAGCCTTTTTGTCAATCAGAGTTTCCTGGACAAAATAATAGAAGGACCTGTTGAAAACCATGCATTTTGTATATTTACAATGCTACCTGGGGACCCAAGAGGCATTGCAGACACTCTGCAGAATGTGTAGCTATTTCCTGAAGTGTGTACTAAACTAAGTGCCTGATTATGGCCTTAGTTACAGCCACGTTATTTATATTGGTTTATATTTGTTAGGGTTTGAAGAGACCTCTGGGGACCACCTAGTCCAATTTTCCTGCTAAGGCAGGATCATCTAGAACAAGTTACACAGGAATGTGTCCAGGTGGATTTGGACTCCAGAGGGAGACTCCATTGCCTCCTTGGGCAGCCTGTTCCAGGGCTCTGCTGGAACAGTGTAAAGAGGTTCTTCTTCACCTTGAGGTGGAACTTCTCGTGTTTCAGCTTAAGGCCGTTTCACCTCGTCCTGTCACTGGGCAGGACAAGGAGATGTGATCTTCTGAACCCTTGAGTCTGGCACCGTCCTCTTGGCACCCACCTTTGAGAAATTTCTATCTATTGGTGAGTTCTCCTCTGCTGTGGACGAAACAGGCCAAGGTCCCGCAGTCTCTCGTCACCAGAGAGAGACTCCAGACCCCTCATGCATCATCTTTGTGGCTCCCCACTGGCCCCTCTCCAGTAGCTGCCCTTGTACTCAGGAGCCCGGAACCCGCCACAGTAATTCTTTGCCAGGCCAAACGCCCATCCCATTCCATTAAGACGAGTGCTCGGGGGGCTGGATGAGCTGCACCGGCCACAGCTGGGGGCGCTCGCAGCTGCCCGGGGACTCCCCAGCGCCGCGGCCGGGCCGTGAGCCCCGTGCCAGGCCAGGCCCCGGCCAGCGCCGCCCGTCCCACAAGGCGCCGCGGGCCGCTACGCGAGTTCCGGGCGGGGCGTTCCCCGCTCCCGTAGCAACCGTAGCGTTGGCGGTATCCACGGCACCATGGTGAGTCCTGCGGCCGGGGCGGCGACGGGGCCCGGCGGCGGGGGTCGGAGCGGCCCCCGGGCCGGCCGTGGTGGCGCGGAGCCCTCCGGGGCCGGGCCCTGCCGAGCAGCCCGGGCTCAGCGAGAGCCGTCCGGGAGGCAGCGCGGGGCTCGGGGCGGCGGCTGAGGCGGGGGCCGGTGGCCTGCTGCTGCGCCTTTGGAAAGGGGGATTTCGGGGAGAAGCGAGGAAAGAGGGGAGTCACGAACTCTCAAACCTCCGCTAGTACGTGGTTTTAAGGCGGCGGTGTCGGTGATCACTGCAGCGATTAGCTTGGTATCTGTTGCTGTGCAATTCTGATTTCGTCTATTTTAAATACAAATAAATGTCTGCAAATAAAGGCGAAATGTTGCTGTTTTGCTTTTTCCTGGGGGTCTAAATTTTGTAGATACTATGTGTCCAACTGCTGTGGTTTTTTGGGGGAGGAATACATCTTTTGTTACAACTATTACTAGTACAGGTGTGGTTATTTTTCCCCTTCAGAGATTCTGTTTCTTATTTCTGCCATGTTGATGGTGACTCTTCAGGGATTCCCACTGATCACTTGGCATTTTGAATATTTTAAAATAAAGTATTATGACTTTCTTTAGTCTAAATACCTGTAGAAAATTGTTCAATAAGCAGATAGAAGAACCCTGCAGATAAGCTTCTTGGAGGAAGTTTCCCTTGAGTAACCTCCTGTGGCAGAAGATACTCTGATTTACCTACAGAAATTTCAAGTGCATCTCAAAGAAAATGAAATCCCTGATATGTGGTCTCCAGAGAGAGAGAGATAACCTGCTGTGCTGATTTCCATGTTTTCATCAAATCAACAGAGATAAGTGCACAGAGGTCAGGGAAGGAGCTGCTCCTTGTGCTCACATGGATCAGTAGCTTTAAAGTCCAAACTGTTTTTAGGCATGACTTCAAAACAGCAGCAGCCACTGATCTTATAAATGCATTTCTGTCTTCAACATGAGTGACTGAGATTATGTACCCAATTGCTGTGGTGACTGGCTGCCATAATTATGAAAAAGGCAATGAAGTTTCTGCCCAAAAATCCCCAATTGACTGGAAGCCAGCTGGTTTTGCCTCCACACTGGTAGCTGTTCATTGGCTTGAATGAGGCTGTTGTAGTGGGAGCTTAGGGATGTGATCTTCTGAACCAGAGGAGGTCATGCAGATGTGTATCTCTGGCAGACACTGGGGAGCTACTGCTGAGGCTCAAGTTTGCAGGTCATCTCCAACAGAACTAAGAGCTAGCTATCACTTGGTATGGACCAGATTGAAAGGAGTGCCTGCCAGTGGGCAGAAAGAGCTGGAACATCTGAGGATGTCTAAATGGAGATGCATGTTGATGTTTGAGATGCATGCTTGGGCTCCCTGGTGTTGCTGGCTCTTAGGCTGTTGCTGGGTGTTTGGTGGCTGTGGCCTTTTCTTATATAAAGCTGCCTCAGCTGTTGCCTTTTATTGCTGGGACCAGAGTTTCCTGTGGTCCAGAGTAAAGTACCCAATACTAAAGCTCTGTGACTGAGGTGGCTGCGTGTAAGATTTTTGGAGGAAGTTAGTTTGTTGTTTTTAACTTCTACAGTAAGGGGGGGTTATATATCTGATTACCTGAAAGGCTGCTTTTATCCACGCCCTGCTACACTTAGGAGCAACAGAGATGCCAAAACTAGAGTCTTCCTGTGTTTGTAAAAAGAAGGCTGTTGATCACTGTTTGTAAAAGATTGATCTCTGAAACCTTTTTAATCCAAGACATCTTGGATTATGTTTAATGTTTAGAGAAGCATTAGGCATGTTGTTTATATACTATTGTTTTGGATATCTTTATGTGGTTTCACTGAGACTCTGATGTGAGGTGGAAAAGTAAGAGTGATAACAGAAAGTTGGTCAGTGGGTCAGTCCTTAAAAAGCAGCTCTCAGGTTTTTCCAAACTGAATAATAACACCACATACATGTTTTCACCTCACATGGTGTAACTCAATGTGAAACCATTGGAAAGAAACCCCAAATATATATAATCCAGATTGCTCTTGAGTTTTGGCAAGCTGTACCTTATTTTCTTCAGTGAATTTTAGGAGGCTGTATAATTTTCTGGTCACAGACTTGCTTTCAGGCGGTAAGCTGCTAATGCACAGTAGGAAGCGTGAGGGTTTAACAGCATTAGACCACAATTTTCATTGCAGTAACTTCTTATGCCTTAAAGCTGAATTTCACCATAAAAGCTAATAAGCAGTGTCCCCATGGGACAAGGAGTAAGATCAGGAAGATAATGTCCTGACATTAGGCTCATTGTTTGCTTCTGAAAATGCAGCAAAGTACAGGACACTGGGGGGTTCCAACTTCTTTGACTTGGCTGACCCAAGATAATAGAGGAAAGTGGTGGAAGGGGGGCAAACAAGCAGGATAGGGAGAGGGAAGGAAAGGAAAGATTTGCAGTGAACAAGCCACTTAAAAAATTCAATGAATATTCACTTAAGTTTGTTTCACTTTTAGGCAAAAGCAACGACCATCAAAGAAGCTCTAGCCAAATGGGTAAGAACTAGAACAGTGTCTAGCAGCATGAGGTTTGACTGTATTCAGCTAATTTTGTTTGTCAAACATTGTAAGAAATATGTTTGCATGAAACATTGGCTCTAAGAAGTTTCACAAAGTAAAATGATGGTTACTGTTGTTGTTGTTGTTGTATAGTACATTCTGTTGGACTTTCTGTATGTTCCTGTTAAATTGATATAACTGGTAAAGATTAGTCTGTTTTGCCCTCCTGCCTTGTTCTGCTGGATATGCATGGGCCTGAAGTCACAAAAGAGATCTAAAGTTGGGGATGTATTATGTTTTAATTATGCTCTGTTCACTTTATCCAATTGCAGTCTTTCCCACGGAATAAACAAGTATGAAATTCTCACTGTACTGAATTCAGTGAATCTTCTACATGTCTTTTGACATATAGTCCCTCATATTGTGCAAAGCTTAACTCAGAATGAGTTTCTTTGGGTTTTTTTCTTCTTAAATACTTTATTCATACAGAAGCTCATTTGGTTGTGGCTGACCTGGTCTTCCAAAAAGCTATCTGTTGGCAAGGATGGGGATGTAATACCAAATGATGATGTGGGATGCTCAAGGGTCAGGTTCGCTGTCCAGTGAAACCAGTGAGAATCTTTCCCCAATCTCTGAATTTTAGATGAAGGCACAGATGTGCTGTTTGTTGTACATATGCTTTCCTGCTAATTCTGGCCAGCTGCTAGAGCAATGATTTATAAATGTTTTGGCCTCTGGAAGATCTGGGTGTGATAGCGTGGTGTCATGGTTTCACGCTGGCACAATGCTAGTGCTCCCATGAAAATACACTCTCTCTGGTTTCTGCTGTGAGATGTGACCAGGAATAAGCAAAGCAGGCTCCTACTTAGAAATAAAGGAAAGAAAACTTGATTAACTACACTACAACTATATGTAAAAAGGAACACACAGGAAAAATGAAAACCTTACAAATACATTTCCTCCTCCCCCCATCAAATTTCCAGTACGTCTATCCCCTAAATCACTGACTCTCGGTCCATCACCACCCTGTAGATAATCAATTCTCAATTAATCAAGAGGAGAGGAGGCTTTCTTGTGCCATAGGCTTTCCCTGGAAACACCGTTGAAACCTCGTGTGTTTCTATGTCACTCATGGCACCGCCCAGAGAACATCTGCTGCCCTGACCTCTTCTTTCTATGTCCAGTACTCTCACTACTGCACATGGACCAGAGCTGCTTCTAGGGTTGTCTTTTTAAGGATGCTTTGTCCTGTACTAAAAAAGGGCACAGTCTCACTTTTGGGACACCTGTCCCCCCAAATTTCACCCCCTGGGGCTGAGGGGTACTAACACTGAACCCTCTTGGTTCTGAGCCATCGCCTTCCCCTGGATGCAGTCTCTGTGTCCCAAGGAACATGGTTCTGTCTATGGCTAGAACAATAAGAGTCTAGCTAAGCTACTCTATCATCTCTTCCTACCTAAGATTCTTCTCCACTCTTCCAACATCTCTCACTTGCTCAGACCTTCATCACACTTGCCTATTTCTTCCTTCATCTTCTACTCTATCTCTCTTCTAGGAAAGGTTAATGTTCTGTAAAGTTTTCATTGTCTAAAAAGAGGTTAAGACTTGGGCTCTGCCCGCCTGGAGACTCCCACAAGCGGCCGGACACCTTCTCGCTGCAGCTTCCTCCTTCTCCGCAGGCTGGGCTGTGCTGCCAGCACATTATATCAAATTTCAAAGTAACAGTCTCAGGCACAGGCTCTCTTCCTCTCTGTCTCCTAGGGTGTGGGCTGCCCGATGCCTCCCGGTGCTTCTCTCTCTTCCACCCTCGGGGCCAGGCCAACCTCTCCCGGCCGCATGGCTGCCCCGCCCCTGCCCGGCAGCAGACACCTGGGCAGGGGAGGTCCGACCTGCTTCCCTCTCGGAATTCAAAAAGACTTCTCCCGCCAGTGCTCTGCTTTTTAACCCCTGTGTTCTCAGAGGCGTATCCAATGTCTTCAGTGGCCAAACCGGGTGCCAATATTCAAATCTGAACACTTATTGGTGTGACCACAGCATCTCAGAAAACTTACTTCCTCTCAAGCCACAACACATGGGTAGGTACACTTGAAAGCCAGAAGCTCAAAGTACTAGCCTGTAACTGAAGATTACTTCCATTTCGAGTTTTATCATTGTTTAGTACCTTCAGTATTTTTTCAGGGGAAACCCCTTCAGGGGTTTTCCAGTTATGTTGGTATATCCCACAAACTTCACTGCTGCTCTCCTAGTAAGAACTAGAATGCAACAACTTACAGACGTAAGCATTAGTAGAGGTATAAACTGTGTATAAAAATAGTTTGCTTTTCCTCCCTCGCTCTTTCTGCCCTCCAGAACTTCAGCTCCATATTTCCTATTAACAGATTTTTTTTCCATTTGCTCCTCTGTCACATGTCTCTTAGCCTGTGTCAGTGAGTTTCCATTAACATTAAGCATAAAGTACTGAATTTGCTTTTCTGTTCAAGTTATTAGGGGTGGGTCTAAATATTCCTTTTACTCTTCCTAATCTGGATCCATGTGACTTGTACAATTGCTTTTGGTGTTGTGTTGCATTCCAAATGTTTTTCTTCCCTTTTGGTATAAGGGTTTACCTATGCCCGGCAGTCAGGGTGACATTAGTTAAGTCAAAGCAACTTAAAATCAAAGCAGCTTCAACCTGGCAAACATGTGACCTGTTCTTATAAAAACATGTCTGTCCTACCTATATTTTCTCTGTGGCATATTGTGGCTGTGCAATTGCTTCCAGAAGTATTTGGCAATCTGGATGAATTTTCTTCCTGAAGGTGCTCACTGCTGTGAGCTCACTGCTGGCCCAGTCCATGTTGGAAGTTCTCTCCTTTTCATGTTTTTAAGGAAAAATGTATTTTTATTTGTTGGTATGAGCTCATAAATTACAAACTGAATGTAAATACAAACAGATACAGTACTGTTCTTAGAAAAGAAAATGGAAGTTTCACATTGATATAGATACTTTGTTTGAACATGTATCACCATATTCCAGCAAAACATCTGATGTGCTTATTTGCTAAATCATTAATTTTGAGTAAAAATACTGTTACACTGAATTTGGACAGAAACTGGAATATAAGTAAGTGTGCAAGACAACATGATCTTTTAAAATTAGAATAAGTTTTCTGAAGTATTTTGGGTGCATAAGAGGAAAAATAATGTTATCAAAACCTGATGTTCTGCTGTGGAATACTGAAAGACTTATGGGATGTGATTAACTTAATTACAAAGTAGCCATATAAACTGGGGCGCACTCAGCTATCTCTCTTTTCAGTAGATGCATGAAATGGAGGAGAAAACAAGAGTCCTTGTTTTGAAAGTGCCAAGATTTCTCCTTTGTTAATGGACCTCCAGTCCTTGCACTGAACACTGAGTGAACTGAGAAAATGCTCCCTTTGTGCTGTCAGGGAGGCAGCTGTCAAAACTGCTGCCACTCTCTAAACAGATACTTGTTCCAAGCATTTAGTCAATAATTGCCACCACTTCAGAATTTTAAAAGCTTTAATTGATGACATTTTTTAATAAACCTAAATGCCGAAGTTATGTCCAGTTTTTCAAGACTATGAATTATCAGCCTAGGTTGTCAATAGGAAATCTGTCTTTTGCTGTATTCTCTTAAGTGTGACATCTTCCCCCACTCTTTCTTAATGGCTAATTAGAATATTTTTTTTAGATTCTTAATGCTGTGAATCTGTTGAAGTTCTCCCCCAAAACACACTGCCCTGTATTCGGTTTGTGTCATGAGCTGGGCATGAGTTCTGAGATTTCTGGGTGAACTGAGAAGGAGACTTTTCTGTCAGAGCTTTTAAATCTGCTTCTGCTATAGATTGGCCCTAGCTGAGGTTTCTGTATGTCAGTTTCCATGGAAATATCTTAACCCAGAATTTTAGCCTTCAATCTATTCTCCATTCCTTGTGGCAGATGACTCCTTTACTAAATTGCTCAAGTGTTACACAACTTTTAAAATCCAACATATGTAATGTATAAGTTATTTTGATACCTTGAAAATAAGCTAGCTTTACCCTTTTTATGCTACACTAGCAGGAATCTTGATAACAGTACTGAAAATGCTTTCTCCTTCCAGTATTATATGTGAATTCCTTCTATAGTATTCATTTTTAGAGTAATTATTTTAGTGTAGTAGTTTTTGGTAATTGCATGTAGCAGTGAGACTCTTCCTCACCTTCTCTTTTCTTTAGGAAGAGAAAAGTGGCCAGAAGGCTTCAGAGGCAAAGGAAGTGAAACTGTATGGGCAGATTCCTCCTGTGGAAAAGATGGATGGCGCCCTCTCTGCTCTTGTTAACTGCGAGTAAGTTCAATTAAAAACATGCTGGAAACAAAATATCCTCCTCTCTTCCTTTCAGTTTTTCTGCTGTCCACTGCAGGTATGTGTTCACTCTGTTGAAGTGTGGCCTTCAAAGCAGCAACTTTCTCTTCTTTCTTTCTTAACTGAGCTTCTCTTTCTGCACACAATTGCCCTTTTTAATTCAAAGACCCCTGTAACTTAACTCAGAAGGTGTTAGGGTAGATTCTGCATTAATATTTGTCCCCAGAAAAATGATATGCTGTTTATCAGTATATAAATTGGTGTTTGGAGTCTATCAGCTAAATGTCATGTTTATGATCCACTCCAAAATCCATGGAAAAAAGAGGCAATTTGAGCAGGACTTCCAGAAAGAGATTAATTTCAGAAATAAACATCCATGCACTTCATAAGGCTAGACATCAAAAGATAATCCAGTATTTAATGTAAGTAACTCATGGTACTTTCCCAGAAACTAAATAAAGCTTAATGGTTTGAGGATATTTTGAGTCTGTTACACATCCAGTTAGTTTACCATCTAATGAGACAAGAACATATAATTATTTCTAATGCAGTGGTGTTTGGACATGGAAGTCTTCCAGTGTAGTGATCCCTTATATATTGTGAATTGATTATTCTTTCTTTTAAAGGAAACTATCACTATCTACAAACTGCATTGATAGAATCGCCAACTTGAACAACCTAAGTAAGTGACAAGCCAGCTGTCCATTGTGTTTGTTTTCTAGTTGCCTGGCTAGGAGATATGCCATCATCTGTTACATGTGTCCAGGTTTATTTATACCTGTTATTATCCTTTTTTATTCCCTCCTCATAGAACATTACAAGTGACCTTTAAAATGACCAGTCTTACTGGAGAATGCATGCTGAGCAGCAGTGGTGTATTGCAGCAGGTATCCTTGCACTAGCCTTGACACTTGTCTCACAGTGCAACATTCAAAAAATTCCATTCAGTAAGCACTTCAGTACCTTCCCATGAGCCTTACTGTGCTATTCAACACCTAATCAGTTCTAGAGTGATGTCATGACTATTTTCCATGCTCCTGATGGAAACAGTCTGCAGTTCAACAACTCTGCAAATGCATTATTGGTTGCAGTGAGGTTGGAGTGTTGTAGAACTGGATGGAGAAAATGTCATTCCAGTTTGCAGAGGATTGGGTATACTTGGTTTCATTTTGTTCATACTTTATAAATGGATGTGCCATCTGTCTGGAAATAGAGTTTTTCTTTCTTGGACACCTGTCTTTGAAACTCTTGGGTTACTGACTTTGGAACAGAAGTCTTAACGGTCTGTCTTCAAGATTTTGACTATGGCACAAGGCTGACAAAGAGGGGCAGGCTTTGAAGTGGAGCTTCCAGGTTTTTCTGTTCCTATTAAAATGCCAGCTGGATAGGTAAGGAACCTGTAATCTCATCCTTTCCAACTGCACACCAAGAGATCTGTCAAAGAGCTTGATAAACTTATTTCTTTGCATAATAAGCTCAGACTTCAAAAGATTTGGGAATACTAGTCAGGGAAATATATTCCAATAGTCTTTCCAAATAACTGTTCTTTAATACTTTAATTGTGTAACTATCATGAGAAAAAATAATTAGGCAATTATACATAGAAGTGAAACCAATGAAATTTTTTAGTGGTATAAAACATTAAGAGCTGTTAAAGCATCTTAAATATTAATAATAATGTAGATTCAAAACATCCAGTCTATTCCAAGTATTTGATGCTAAAGCCAGACAAACTAGAACTAAGTTGAATGTCTCTCATCAGGTATCTGTAAGGCAGCTTTACATGCTGCCTGTAGTATAGAAACCAAATCTGCTGCCTTAAAATAAGATCAGCACCACTTTTGTCTGGAGAAGAAGGGACATGAATTATGTAAGATCAAAAGAAGCAAGTCAGCATTTAGACTTCAGGTGCAAGGTGAAATAATAATTTTTGTTCAGTATTTATCAAAACTGAATTTCAACTAGGTAACCTATAGCTGAGCAGCTTTGTATTCATGAGTGTATTTCTGAGCTTTCTCCTGCGTCAATTCCTGCTGATCTGTTTAGGTCAGGAGGGTTTGTTTCTGTTAGGTCATTCTTTCTTAAGGTAGCCTGTTCAGAGTGCAGTTTGTAAGCAGAATATGGCATTTTACCTGACTTACAGCACCTTCTTATTTTAAAGAAACCCCATTTATTAATGAGATTTTTTAAAATTTATTGCAGAAAATTTGAGGATTCTGTCTTTGGGAAGAAATAACATAAAGAACCTGAATGGATTGGTATGTGCTTTTTAGTATCAATACTTCATTAATAAAATAGAATATGGGGTAATTTCCCCGTGTTCATACAAGTCTTTGCTGAATTCAATAAAATTAAGTGAATAAAAGGTTAGGCACTAACCTTTTATATTCTCCTTTTGCTATCATCTCTTCACACTCTTACACATTCCTTCTGAATTTTCAGATAGTTGTTCACTTTTTTTGGTTCAAATTCCCTTAATGTTTGGAAATTTTTCTACCTTAATTTACTACACTGAAAAATTTTAGGAAGAGAGATTTTATTGTCTTTAATAAAGATAATCAGAAGTTCTATTTGAAAATTGCTGTCTATCTGTAAAGCCCTTTAAATTCTGCTGGCTTTACATGAATATAATTCCTGCAGACTTTTTGCATGCAGAATTTTCTACCTGAAGATACTTAGGCTGTGCTTCTTTAATACAAATATTGGCAGTCCTGTAAAAACACACTTCCTTAGAGTCAGTCCCTTTTATGTTAACTGGCACCTGACACTGTATGACTTTAGAGTTGATGGTGGCAGGACTGAGTCTACGTAGTAGGGGAAAATTAGTTGAGGAAAAAAATTGGATCAATTTTGTTACATTTGAATTCAGGCCAGAAGAATACTTTTTGCAATCAGCATTTTTTAAATGGTTATAGAAATTCTCTCTCAAGAGATACTGTTTTGCCTCAAAACTGTTCTCACCTTCAGAGATGCCATCTCTCTGAAGTGTGAAAGGTAGAGTTAATGTGTAATGACTGGCTTTAAAAAACCTTTGTTTTGAGAGAATTAGGAATGTGATTTCTGGCCAGCACATACAAACATACAAGAAAATACCAGAATGAAAAATGCTCGCACACTGTGTAACATCCTTTCCAAAGCAGTTGTTGAATTGCATTCTCTTCACAAATGCTTGCAGTGCACAAACAGGCAGATTTGTCTCCTCTGCCCTATGCCTTAAGAACTACTGCAGCCAGTTACATCTTGTTTTATTCTAATATAGCAATTTCTGTCCTCCTTACATATATTTGCATATATAACTTTGCCTTTTAATTCCCATGAGCATTTGTCATGCCTAATAATTAGGGACCTACTTAAAAGGAAATGAGGACCAATATACCTTAATATTTTCTCACCTGTAGAAGGTGAAGAAAGTGTGAATAATAAGGAAGATGTACTTCTGCTTATCTGAGTAGTCCTGTCATTTTCCAGGAGGCAGTTGCTGAAACTTTAGAGGAGCTGTGGATCTCATACAACTTAATTGAGAAACTGAGGGGTATCCGTGTGATGAAGAAACTGAAGGTTCTTTATATGTCAAATAATTTGGTGAAAGACTGGGGTAAGCCATGCATCTCTACTCTGTAGAGACTTCTGTAGTGTGGTGAATGCATGAGTTAAGTCACCAAGTGAAATATAGTGCTGTATCTCATGGAGCTTTGATTGTAACTGACAAGCCTGCAGACATGTGCAAAATCCCTAAACATCCACTCATGCAAGAGAGTAAAAATAGTTAGAATATTGAATTTAACTTCTAAGTCAAATTAAGTTCATGCTTTGAATCATCTTTCTCCAACCTCTCTTAAAGCACATCCCTGTTCTTTAACCTGACACCAGATAGAATCCAAGCAGTCCCTCTCCTGTTGTATCCCATGCTCTTTATGTTTGCACTGAGTGTGAAAAGAATGTGTGGTGCAGATGTACTTTCCATGTTCCACAATCTGGTGGTTGTTTTCATCTTTGTGCTTGCAGCAGAGTTTGTGAGGCTAGCAGAGGTGCCAGTACTAGAGGAGCTGGTGTTTGTAGGCAACCCACTACAAGAGAAATTTGCTGCTGATCAGAGCAGTTGGATTGAAGAAGCAACCAAACGGGTACCTAAGCTGAAAAAGCTGGATGGTGAGTTAGAAGCTTAATATAACGACAACCACAGGGAAATTAAAGATAACCTCAGAGATTCATTTGTGTGCCCATGAAATTCCTCCCTCCTCTTCAGAGTTATTCAGAAGTAGTTACTGAGATCCTGGCCACAGTGTTTGATGGATTTTGGAGTGCTAAATCCAAGTGGTCTTGCAACCTACAGCTGGGCATTATTCTGTAGTTACCCAAGTAGTTTTATCAAATACCTAATAGGGAATGGAAAGATTTCACATTAAATAAATTAACAAGGTTTTCATCTGCCAAGCTGAATTACAGTTTTCCCAACAAAAGAGGTGACATGAGATAATGGAGATAGACATGAATATGTTCTAGTTTGCTTTTGATGCAAGGGCAAATTTTCAAATCTGCATACAAATTTCCTAAATGCTTGAATATCCCCCTCCATTACTGCAATAAGCCTCAATTTGTGAGCTATCCTTTCCTATTTAAGACACTGCTATGAAAAGATATTCAACCAATTAGTGACTAAAAATTAGATAATTTTGAAATCTCTTTTAAAATATGTTAATTCCTGTCAATGGAGATGGTAGCTGTTCACTATTATCCCCTGTGTACTAAAGCAATGAAGGGGAGAGCAGGAGTGGTAACACTAACATAGAGTCAGAATAACAGCTGGGAAGGGAAGGGAAGGGAAGGGAAGGGAAGGGAAGGGAAGGGAAGGGAAGGGAAGGGAAGGGAAGGGAAGGGAAGGGAAGGGAAGGGAAGGGAAGGGAAGGGAAGGGAAGGAAGGAAGGGAAGGAAGGGAAGGGAAGGGAAGGGAAGGGAAGGGAAGGGAAGGGAAGGGAAGGGAAGGGAAGGGAAGGGAAGGGAAGGGAAGGGAAGGTGGAGGCATGTCAACAAGATGAGGCAGCTTCACTACAGAGAGCAGTGGATGGGAAGCCTATTACCAGACTCTATCTAAAACCAGATCAACTGCAGTAAAAAAATTCTTAGAAAGTGGAAGCGTGATGAGATAATTGCACTGATAGGAAGGATGGCCTGCAGTGGTCCATTTGGTGTTGTAATAGGAAAAATTTAGAATGTAAAACAACAAAAAAGGAATGGGGCACATATCTGTGGGCAAAAAGTGTCCTTGGTAGTACTAAAGTTTGTGCATATATGTCCCGGAAAAGGCAGCATAAGTAGGGGCCCCACAAGAGAAGGGTGTGTTGTTAGCAATTGAACTGACTTGGTGCATCTCCCAGAGACCAAGTGGGGCTGATCTTTGCAGACCATACTTTAGTACCTTTTTGTTCCCCATTACCCAAGAAGTTGGAAAAACATCCAACAGCAGAGTAGCTCATAAGTCGAAGGCTTTTCTAGTTAAGACCAGTTGAGGTATGCAGAAGTTCATGGTGGTTAGAAACAGGCAGGAAATACAACTCTTGACTCTTTCCAACAGGACAGATAAGATCATAATTCATAATTCAGATAAATTTATAATTTCAGGTAGATCATAATTAACTATGTCTTCCTCTTCTTCTTTTCCTATTTTTTTTTCTCCTAGGTACTTTAGTTGTTAAAGGAGAAGAGGAAGAAGGAGCGGAAGGAGCAGAAGGAGCAGAAGGAGCAGAAGGAGGAAACTGATGACATTTTCTTATTGGGTATTAAATTATTAAAATAACTCCAGATAGCTTTGCACATAAACTTTTATAAAAGTATTTGTTTTGAAGAAAATCTTTGGGCAGATTTTAAAAGACCAGCTTATCTCCACAATCTCTCACCCAAAGAGTTAGTTACCAAAAATTGCTCACACTGGTTTTGTCAAGCTTATGAGACCTTCTGTAGAGACTAGTGGAGCTGAGTTTACCTGCTGTTTGGCTAGCAAGAGATCTTTATTTAAATTAACACATAGCTATTTTTAATTCCTGATTAGTGGTGCTTGTTGTTCACTCTTGGGTTATAAAAGAACTGGTTTAGCTTATTTGGTGCTGCTGGCCAACACTGAATTGGAAACTCTGAGGCCAGAAGAATAATGTTGTGGTTTAGAGACACCTAATGAGCTTTGTTGTGTTTAATTTTGTCATGGGACTTTCTCAATAGTTTTAATATGTGAGTTTGCCTTTTCATTCCTTGAAGTGTTATGCCAAACAGGCCCAGTAGTTGCATACGCACAAAAAAGGTATTGGTCTGATGAGCATTTGTTCCTGGCTTTAAGTCTTGAAATGGGCTTCTCACATTGGAACTCAACTGCATTGCTTAGAAGGCCATGTATAACTTATATATTTATTTATTTTTAAGAGGTAATGGGAATTCATTGCATGGTTTCTGTAAGACTAAAATACCTGCTAACTTTGGGTTTTGTCTCTTAATAAGACATTAATTTGGAATATGTTGCCTATTAGCCTACAGCTGGTTTCTGGCTTTGGATTGGGTCACTGGTGGACACAACCCTTCTTAGCTCTGGAATCTTCCTGTAACTAAGGAGGCTGATAGTAACAGAGAAACTAACAGCAAACAGAAGACCTGGGCTTCAGGACAGAAAATTTTGATTTTGGGGATACTAATTTTTTGTGAAAGCACAGGTATAAGCAGTGAGAGAAAGTATATGTAGTTAGTGGGGACAGTGGGATGATGAGATGAGATGAGATGAGATGAGATGAGATGAGATGAGATGAGATGAGATGAGATGAGATGAGATGAGATGAGATGATGAGGGCATTGGTAAAAAAAGTATTGAAGAGGTACCGAATGTGCGATATTGCAGGGTAACCAGTTTTAGTAAAGCACCCTTATGTGGCTACTTCTAGTGAAAAGCATTGAACAACCATGAAGACACACCTGATTGCACTGTGGGATGCCAAAAGTGCAGTTTTTCTTCTTCTCTTTGAAGAATAGATGGAGTCACTTGAGTAGATTTTTCTGCAGTTCCTTTTATTAGAAGCTTTCTTCTAATTTGTGGTACCATCTTTTTTAAAAATTGAAGTGACAAATATATCTGCTGGTTCCAGCCCAGGCATGGAAGGGATGGGGTCAGAATGACACTCTTAGTTATTTTATTTGTGAAGGTGTGGTGGCAAGAGATGAAATCTTGGAAGCCAAGTTCAGAGATGAATGGTAGAATTGGCCCAGGCAACAGTGGTACAGATCTCAAGCTCCAAGTATAATTGTAGTAGGCAATTCTCTAATCAGTTTCTAAATGAACACTGTGAAGTAAATTATTACAAGACAATCACAGTTTAATTTCAATATATTGCTATTTAATCTGTGATTACTGAAGGAATTCTAAAGCATTCTGATTTAAGTTTGCATTTGCTGAAGAATTTTATTTGGATCCATTACTAAAAGTAAGTCAAGAGCACAATGGCAAAAACTCTGGACATTCTTCACCCAGCACAAACTATTTCCAGGCAGCTGTTCTCTTTACCAGAAACTACTTTCTTAGCTAGTTCACTTTTTTTTTGTTATTTCTTCAGAAGTATTCTCCTAGCTTTATTATGAGTAAGGGCAGCATTGAGCAAGAAGCACCATGGAGGAGTGTCTACAGTCAGCAGTCATTTCACACATTTCTGAAGCCAAGCCACTCTGCTTGCAGCCAACCACGCTTGACAAGGTGGAGCTGTGTGCTTGGGCAGTACAGAGCCCGTGGCACACTTAGGCCCTGCTGGCCCCATCTGCTGGGGGGGCCCACAGGGGATTGGCTGTGCCCTTGACCACTGTAGTCAAAGCGTGGCTCATGTGAGCCAGAGCTTGACCGACTCAAAACTTGCCTTCTGAATCGTCCCAACAAGCAGAAATGCCAAATTCGTCTCTGTGTTTGGAGATATTTTCAGAATAGACCACATGGTGCCCTTCTCCTAGTGCTTGGCCACAAAGAAAAGTGGTTGAAGCTGTGGACCAGTCTCTCCCAGCACAGCTGCAAGTGGTGTGTATGGCTGGGTTAGCTTCACACATGATTGTGACAGGAGGAAAAGGGAGTGATGAGCACAGTCCAGTGCCAAGTAATCCTGCTGGCTGAGTCTTTAAATACGGCCTGTCTGTACATTTCTGAAGGTTACATTAGATACAGCAAATACTCTACACTTTGGCTATATTGGGGCATTCTGAGAGCAGAATAGTGTTCTGACTATGTTGTAATGATTGAAGTGAAACACAGATCCATTGACAAGTGGTGAGGGATAAGTGCAGTTCCTGACTCTTTTAAGTGATCAATAGAGGCTACACCTACAGGGATCAGTCCAAAACTATTGTAGGTGGTGGTAGAGCTGGGGGATTGTGTGGGCAACTGGCATTGGTGCTTTCCACAGATGAAATGGCACAAATTCTCTAGCTCTTTTCTTTGAGGGCTGCATTATAAATACCAACAGAAAAGGAAAAAAAAAAAGGAGAAAAAAATCATTATTGAAGGAAGGGAGCATCTAGTCTTAGAACATAATTTAAGACCGTTCTGATAAAAACTATGTGTCAGTCTCATTGAAACAATACAGTAAGAAAATAATTGACTGTGGCTTTTATCAGGAGATACTTTATCTCAAAGTAAAGCTGGTAGCTTCACTTTATCTTGCTTTGCCTAATGAGTCATGATTACTCTCAAGAACAAAACAATCTCCCCAAACTTTTTCTCCTCCAAAGTAATTTCCCTAAATTTTTAAATTTGCACTTTAAAATTAGGCACTGGATGTGATGGAAGACATAGAGAGGTGGTAGAATTAAAACAGCTGGTTTGTATATTGGTGGTGCTACACGATGTTATGTATAAGGTGACAGTGTCACCTTGGCCTGTGTGCCCACAGGGACATTGAAGTGACATGTTGGAAGGTCTGGCTTTCACTTGTGCACTCTGCTGTTCCCTATCACACCACATCCAGTGAAGTAGTAAGTACACTATTATTCATGAATAAAAAGGGCACCCATATAAAATGTGCAAGCCATGGGGAATTCTGCTTTTCCCAGTGAAGTTACAGCTGACTAGCATCCACTTTATTCCTTAGGGAAATATCCTAAAATTAAATTAGTGGTAGGAGCTAGCTAGATTTTTTTGCTTGCTTGTTGGCACACTCACCTGTCTTCAAAGAGCTGATTGATGTATGCAGTGATTATTGAGAACCGATGGAAAAATGTCATAAGAGACCTGAGAACAAGCAGATTACTCAGGTTACGCTAGAAGTAGGCTCATCTAGAAAAACTTCCAAGTAAGAGAGCACTTTTAACATCCTCTTTGGCAATCTTTTTTATACAGTAATTTTGTAGCATGAAAAGCTGTTAAATTTGCTGTGTTTAAATTATTTAGGCCTATGTTTATAAATGTTATTCTGTGAAACTTGTTCAAAAATAATATAACCTTATTTTATACAAATGTCTTTGGCTGATGTGTAATGAAATAGTTCAGCTTCTGAAGAGTATTTGGAAACTAAATTTTGTTATCATTAAACTTTCCTGGCTGCTCAGGAAGCAATGTATTTAGAGTATGATAGCATGTAAATGCTGTTCCTTATTGCCTCTATATTTTAGAATAGAAAATAACTTAAGGCTGTAAAAATGCTGATATATTGTGATTGTTGTCATCTGATACATAAATATTTTTCAATCTTTTAAGACGTTGGTTGTCAGAATTTGTTCTTGGGTCCTAAGAGAAAATCTACTGGTATATGTAGAAAAATATCCAGGTAAGTAGAGAAATGGTTGGTCTTTCTTCAGTACAAAATTACTAATTCACTTTGAATTTAAATTCTATTAACAGTAATAATCAGTTCCATTAAACCTAGACAGGGGAAGGCTACCTGATTCAAAGCCTTCTCTAATAGAAACTTCAGCCTTCAGTAGACCGTGTCACTGAAATGTAATTTCAAAATTCTGATATAAAGAAAACTCTTCCTACCCCACAATTCAGAGCAGTTAGTCTCAATAATGACAAGAGCAGCATCCTACAGTGATGGTTGGAAAGCATATAGGGAGTTACTGCAGAACTCCTCACAGTACCACTAACACAAAGCTTACTAGTCACTAAAATGCTTTATAAAGTTTCTTTCAGTAGCTGAAATAACTTCCAGAAGCTTGGGCTTAGATCCAGCAGTTAAAAAAAGACAGAACCCAAATTGCTCAAAATGTGTGGGTTTTTTGATCGTCCAAGGTTTGTTTGCACAGCCTCAGATTTAGTGCAAAGACTTCAGCACTTTTGTCATCTGGCTCTGACAGGGAGGCAAATGCATGATTTAGAGCCTTTAAGTCCTGGTCTGTTATCTCAAGTGAAGGCTTAAGTGTTCCCTGTCTCTTCACACACCAAGCAAAATACTTTTTTCTCCCAATGCTATTGCTGATCCAACCACCACTAAAATAAGGACTTCTACATTGAGCTGAAAAAATCAGTGTTTTCATGTTTTGGGCTGAGTCTTTCTCCTGCCAGCTTTGCCAAAAATGTTGAAATGAAAAGGTCAGCATAAATTAATAGGTGTGCTGCCTTAGATCCTAAGTGCAATCTCACAGGAGACCAGTTGGGCACTGGTACGCACTTCTGCCATCTGCTTTATGTAGCATTTGTAGCTTTTTAAGACATCATGCCCACAGGGTGTGAGAAACCAGTGTAGCCTAGTTAACTAAAAGGCAAAGTACCAAAACAGAAGGAAGATCTTTTGAGGATAGATGGAAGCATATTTAAAATCCAAGATATGGATTTAAAATATGCTTCCATCTATCCTCATAAATATGGCAAGAGATCCAACTGCTGCCGGAAGAAACAAAATACATGCTGTGTAACAAAACCTGCGAAATCCCCCCCCCTCAGATTCAGGTAACAGGTAAGTGGCTTTAAGACAGTATTTACTAAAATCTTTTCAAACTTTATCACTGAAAGTGTGATACCACATAATCTACCACTGAAGCCATTGCACAATTGTCATCTGATGCAGGCCCATTAGTACTAAGTTACTCCACGATGTCTTTGCCTTTCCCATGGTCTTTGTAGTTGTTTCAGGTAGTGTCAGAATCCCACTGGCCTTACTTAGAGCACAGCAGACCTAGAACTATTCCCCAGGAATTCCTAGCACACTGTCAAGGTTGTTTCTGTCTTTCTGTGAGCGTGCTCGGCTTGGAGGGGAACACACATCCCATCAACACTTCTGTAAAACGGTGGAGCTGCAGATTTCTCGGGGCTCCTGGCAGGTGCCAGTTACTTTCTTGGATGTAAGACATAAAACACAGTGCAGGCTTGAGTCTTGGGGGAAGGTGAGAAACAGTCACCAGAGCTGCTGTGGGAAACACAGGGGAGTAGGAAGAGAGAGCAGACCAGCCAGAAGGACTCGGCACAGCCTCCTGTGCATCACAGCCTGCACACGCCCCCGGCCACTCCCTCACACCATCGAAAACTCAGCTAAGAGACTGTTTTTTTAACCTCATTTAATAAAAGGTTTTTTAGATATATAGAGGATATTAAGTAAATAAGTTACATAGTACATTACAATCACATCTGCAAAGATTTCCTTTAGTGTATTAATATTTTATAAAAAAGCACACAAAAAATAAATTCAGTCCAGTCTATCACAACTGTACAGCAACAGGTAAATATATTTATATATGTACATTTTAAACATGTAACAGTCTTTTAAAAGGTGCCCTAGGCAGCAGACACACAAAAGGAAGTGTCTGCTTATTTGTTAAAATAAAAGTAATATACTTTATTATAAAGCATTTATACAGTAATTACAAAGGCTGACTGCTCCTGTACAGTACACCAAAGCTTTGACTACAAATTTAAAAACAGAACATAAAAAGAATGAACACAAAAAAGTTTTTATCAAATCTAGGCTACAAGGGAAAAAAATACAGGTGGATAAGCTGCAGGAAACTTTTTTAAAATACACAATTATATTTCTATAAAAATATATGTTGTCTTCTAATCTGGAGAAGTTAAGGATTTTTTCAGGCTCAGCTATCAGTAGAATCTTAGTCTTGGAAAGAAAGATCCTTAGACAGCTTGGGATTTAAAGTTTGTGTCTTCCTAACATATGACACAGGAGAGAAGGAGGGAAAGTAAAGCAGCTGAACCCAAGTGACGAATTTACATAGAAACTCAAGACCCCCCAGAAATCAAACATGATTTGTAGACTCACTTCTCTGTCTCTTTAAAGCTTTATAAACTTCCAGACACACATCAGAAGATAAAGCAGGGAGAAAGTTTGTGTGGGAAAATGTGTATGAGAATAAGGTTTCTGGTAAGCATTGGACTAAATGTGCCATTGTATGAAAGCAAGACTCCTATGGTTATAGTCCTTCCTACTCCCATTTCTTTAAAATACAGTATGTATCTGCAGGAACCTTCTAGTCCACTGCCTGAAAGAGAATTAACAAGAGTGTAACTGCAGAGAGTGTGAAAGCTCACATTTGTGATTTAAGAAAGACTTTTTCTGAAAAGTGTTGATTTTAATCTAAGCTTGTTGCAGTGATAAAAATGACTAAAAGCCTCAGTGTGATAAATCAGAGTATTTTTAGTTAAATTGGACTTTATCTACAATGGGTTTAACAGATTAATTACCTTTAAGCTTTTGAATTTCTATCTTTGTCCTGCCTTTAAGCAGCTACATCCCTACCTCTTTCTAGCCAGCAAAATGCCATGGTCCTGCACAGCTGAGTAAAATTTTGTAGGCCTTCAACTTACAGAACCAAGTTCTCTCTGATTCCATCACCTGTATCAGTAAAAGAACAAACATCAAGTAAATTAAAATGCAGAGTGGTTCTCGCAGCTAGACTGCAAAACACCTGCAGCTACATCAGATTTGCATCACAAGTGCATGCATCTATCTAGTAATTACATACACACATAAGTCTTACAAAACTCAGATGCTATCCCATGCAGATCACAGACCTGAAAGACTGAATCTATCTGTAAAGGGCAGGCAGGAGCACAGGCAGAAGGAAGTATGTGATCAGGGCAAGTGACCTGTCACTGCATCTCCATGATGCCCAGGGCTGGCATCGAGGCTCAAGCAGGTAATGATCTGAAATACAGCCATCTGACTGTGGGGTGTATGACCACCTGAAGCCTGATCCTGCACTGTAAAAGGCAAACCTATTAGTACACATGTACAGAATTGCATTCTATAAATATTTGTTCCCATTTGTTCTTCAAACTGAAGAGACACCTTGTTCAAATTAATGACTTTCTTCTGCCTTTTTTTGTAAATTAGCAGCAAACCCTTACACTAAATGGGGATTGATCAATAGGCCCTTAAACGTTGGGAAATAATGAGCATGGAGTTTTAAAACAGACATATCAACAGAACATTGAGAAGCATTTCGTTTGTTTGGGATGGGTTTTTTTAAATCTCAACTGGAATAACAAACTTTAATTAACTGTGCTGCAGTAGAGAGCCACTCTAGTTATTTTTCCCTCACAAAAAGTAGGAGCATAACTCATTCCAGATTAGAAAAATTCAATTTAAATGCTTTGTCCACAGAAATTGGGTGTTAGTTGTTTGGGTTTTGGTTTTCTTCTTTTTTTAAAAAACAATTCTCTGCCAACTTTTGCTAGTAGGCAAGCTCTAATTCAAATGCAGGATCAATTCCAAACTCCTTCTGTAAGCCAGTGAATAGAAGGCTTGGTTTGCTTGTTTGTCTTTTAAGATGACACTTTGAGGAACTGTTTTACTTACTACCATGCCAGAAAAGAAGTCTTCTGGGGGCTACTGGCAATTTGGAAGTATGCTCAGAAACGTTCCAACTTGATGCCACTTATACCTGATTGTGGTCAGCCCTGCTAACCCACAGCTGTTATAGAGGTTATCCTCAAAAAAGCCCTTTTGTGATTTTCTTCCAGTAACAGACTGTGTCCAGTTTTCCTGTTCCATTCTTCTTAAACTGCAGCAGGGTGGGACAGAAACAAGCAGTACTGGAATCAGTACATAATTTACACAACATTTTTATGCAAGTAAAGAAAAAACTCTGATTTGTTCTAACCAGCACCTCAACACCTTGTCCTTGACAAGAGGAAAAATTATATCAGTTTCCTAAAGTAGGGATAATCAGTGAACGATGTGGCCTTTGGAAGACTGTAATAATGCTTGCAGTTGGTTCACCTACTCTTCCTCCTGACACAGTGCGCTAAAGCTTCTGTTCTCTCCAAGGGCCCTAAGATAATGGCAGACAAGCATTTCCCCCAATTTATAAAAGAAAAAAAAATATAAATCAACACTGAAATCTTAAAGAGGAAGACTGATTTGCTTAAGCTTCTTTTTAAACAAGCAGCTTTTAGTTCTTCGCAGTTTTTTAATGATTTTAACAGTTCACAATGTGCCATGTGTTTCTTACTTAGTCAACAAGATCCATTCAATGTAGGAACATGGAACAGTCATCTAAGTGCTGAAAGGAACCCCAGTTTTGATAGGAATGAAAAATACAATCTTGACAGAAAATTGAACACTTACAGGTGAAAGTGTCAACTTTACAAAGAGTGCAGTCCTTAACGATGTTCCTCCTGATTTAGTAAGAGCAGTAACTGTTTCTGCTATTCAGAAAAAGGATTCTATGCAAAGGCATAGATATGTCAAAGCATATGTTGTACAATACAATGCCTCCCAAACAAAAGAGTGAAGCCATCATGGTTGCATAAAACTACAGGGCAAGATGACTGACAGACAACAAGCTGGAGTTACAGCCTCTTTCTATAGTTAACCAGGAATTTATCTAGCAGCTGGAAGGGTCAAGATTTAAATTAAAAAAATCTGCCAGTCAGGCACACTCAGTAGCTCACATACAACGACATCTCTTGGATCCCTGCAGGGGAAGGCAGGAGCGATCAGCTCCTACAGCCTGGTCTGATGCAGTGCCAGCACCCGAGAAGCTGGGGATCACTGCTGCTCCTAAGCACTGGATGGAGGGAGGAAGCTGGGCAGCCAGGCTATAGGATGGCACCAGCTGGCCATGAAGCACAAGTGATTCTCTGCATCCTTACAAAATAATGATAAATGTGGGCTATAAAGATGTACAGAACAATCCTGTGAGAATTTAACATTTGTCACCTGGCCCACTTCTTAACTCTCACCAGCAGCTTTTGGCGGCTAGACTTTTTGGGCTGCTAGCTTGTGTCAGTTCTGAAGAAGAGTCAGCCTTTCAGCAAAGAGAACAGCTCATAGCAGGACAACCCAGCAGGCAGCACTGCCCTGCCACTGGTGTGCAAGTGGGTGACAAGCTTCTCCTGTACATGCTGTCTGACAGCAACTGCCTGGGAAACTAGGGCCCTGCCATAAAAGCCTGATGATGGCAATTTCAAGGAGTAAACGAGGGCTGCTACAAGAGAGAAGAGGATATTGAGAGGTAAAAGCATTCACAGAGGGATGGCTGCTGGAGATGAGACTCCATTCCTCCCATTTCTGAGGTGCACGCAATCTAGGTGCACACAAGAAGATCTGGGTTCATTTTCACTAAACAAACTTGCTCCCATTTATGTAAATTCAAACCCAGCAATTTTCATTTTAAATTGCACTTGTGAAGCCCAGAATCCTTTAAGTTAATCAAAGGCTGACTATTTTGTTTTCCAAGATGAGACAACCTGCAAGGTCTGTGGCTACTCTTATCACACAGGATATTTTCATATCCTTTGCTATGTTCTTAATGCCATAAGATAACTGACCTCAGGCTTCCGTTTGAAAAATAAAACTTCCTCTCAAAAGGAAGAAGAGTGTCTTGCTCATCCTACTTTTCATTTTTGTGAAACAGAGGTCAAAAGTGCACACCATCTTTCCACAGAACTTGTTGTCTGCCTGAATAACTGCTCAGAAAGAAAGGCAGGAAAGAATAAAAGAAGAAGAACTTGCTAAGAAAGGAAAAAACTGGAAATCACCAGTGTCATAGTAACTGGATACACTTAAGCTCAAAGTAGAGCTTCATTTTCTTGCTCCAGTCTGGAAACCTTTATATCCAAGAGTCCTACTACCACAATTCCTGACAAGAACAAAAAGAAAGGTCTGACTGACCTGAGAGAACTTACTTCCACTGCAGGTGACATTCTATTATGTACCTCGGGTATCATTATAAATAGGAATCTTATCAGTCTTAAAAAAAAATCCAAGTTGAAACAAATCTTGTTATCCACCATTCTGGCTTGTTCAGTACTGGCAAGGTGAAGTGGAACATGTGGTATGAGGAAATGGCAGCACTGAAACCAAAACCAGATGGTTCAGGTAAGAAAAGTGCAAGCAAAAAACAAATGAGACCAGCGAGAGGGAGGTTGGGTCCAGCCTTGCTACTCCCTCCACTTCTGGTCTCCTGCTATATTTCTCCATCTTCATCCGAGCTGGCGCTGCTGCTGCCACTGCTGCTGCTGCCACTGTCACTGCTCTCGTCCTGCAGGGCCTGGCTGCGGGCCGCCGCCGCTGCCGCCTCCCTCTCCTGCTGCTTCAGCGCCGCCGCCTTCTTCTCCTGCTCCGCGTGGCTCTTCATGTGGGCACTGCGGCTCTTCACCTTGTAGAACACCCTGAGGAAAGCATACGGGGACATGAGCACTGGCCTCTCCTACACCTCCTTCAACACTTCTCTGGAAGAGCTTCTGCTGCTCTGGCTCAAGCTCATGAGCTTCAGCTCCGGAACTCCCACAGGCGCTGCGATAGAGCACCTACAGCAAACGCCATTCAGGACATGGAGAGCAAGGAGCAATGCTAGCAGGGGATCCTGAGCTTGATTTCTAACTGTGGCCATTTCTCATTCAGCTGTGAATTCAGAGGGGCAGTGCTGGTATCTGAATTATGCACGTGCTCCTTAACATAGCCCTGGTTTTCAGGCATACCCGTGCTGCAACAATACCATAAGCAGTGAGGCAAATGATGGCCCAATGCCACGCCTGAGCCTTGTCCACAGAGCTCGAAATACTTGAGCTTTTTCCTTCTGACTCTACATTTCTGTGATCTGTTCTTCACCCTCCACCACTAACTATTTGGATTTTGCACAAAGCGCCACAAGTGTAGTTCAGACATCATTAAGAAGCCTTGTCTGCTTGTCCTGTTATTTCAAGAGTAAGCAACTTATGTAGGGAACTGAATTTTCTTGACAGTTTGATTCTGGTGGCAACAGACATACAAAAACTACTAAAACTGTGTGAGGAAATACAAATATATTTGACATCTACCAAAGACAGCTGCAAATGTAACCAGATGAACTATGTACCTACTAAACCTAATAAGCTGCTGCAATAATGATGGTAACGTCTTCTGTTTCTAGACCACTGTTCTTAAGTTTATACCATGTTCTTTATATGTGATCTAGCAAATACATAGAAACTTGTTGTTACAAAAATGTAAGCATTACAGAGGGCCAACACAGCAGCTGCCTGAAAGTGCAGCTTAACACCAACTACTGTACACAGCTGAAATACAGGTGGTATCTTATGCCATTTGAAGAAAAACAAGCCTTAATTTGCAAGTATTAGTGGGGCAGTAATTAATTAGAGCTATTGCCAATGTCTATGGCCTATACAGAAAGACAGAAAGTTCATTTGGGAAAAAGTTTCCCACAGGAGATGCCCTACTGTGATTCTGTGACTATTGCTGGAAGCAGAGTTGGTCTTACCTGCCACATTTTTTACATGGAAATGTGTTCTCTGTGTTTTGTGTTTTACTGGCAGCATCTGGTTTTATCTTCTGTTTCCTCTTCTTCCTCTGCACTGGAGCAGTAAAAGGCTTTCGAGGCTTCACTGTTGTCTCCCTCGGCTTCCTCCCAATTCTGCCCATGACAGTTGCCTCGTGACTCCTCATATTGGTGTTGCTGGCCTTTGTGAAGAGGAGAAGAATTGAGTCAAAGTGACACTTAAACCCACCATCAGAAGGCAGACAGTGGCTGAGCTCCTGTGCTTCACTCATTCCAGACAAAGGTTATATTTAATGGCAAAATCTTCAGGCTATTTTAAGGACATTTCTCATCACGGCCCTCTGTGTCCACCAGCCACAAAGAATACATTGCATTTTCCCACCTTACACATCCCAGTTCTCCCATCACAGCTCACAGTCTGATTGACAGTAACACTCTGATCTACCTCAGCCCAATCTCTTGCTCCAGAAAAGTTAGAGATGGAAACTTTTTGCATCTGGAACTGCCCACATGTTTTCTAAACCATTTGCAAAGTGAAGGTGGCATAGAAAGCACAACATGCACAATGCAGCACTTACTATTACACCATCTTGTAGTGTCTGTTCATCTTTCAGAGCATCGGCGCTCCTCTTTCTGTTATCCAACCCTTCCTCTGCCTCCTCTTCTTCCTCCTCTTCCTCCTCCTCCTCCACATGCCCCTGTTCCTCACTGAAGATGTCCCTTCTGAGAGGAAGAACACGTGCAAACCTATGGGAGCTCTTCACCAGAAGACAAAGGAACTGTTAATTTTGATGCCTGTAGGTAAATGACATTATGTGACACAGGACACAAATTTGTGAGTCTGGACTCCTGTGGAGAAGCCAGATTGTTTGTGCTTTTGATTTGAACAGTAAATGAGACAACACACAAGACTTCAAACCACAGCCCAAAAGAGGTGAGAGAAATTTAGGAAATTACTTACCTTGATGTCAACTTCAGCTTCATCTTTAATTGATCTCTCATTAGCACCATCAATGTCCCCAAAGATTAAGGTCCCATTCCGACCAATTTTCACCTGTTTCTTGTATGTGTAGTAGAATTCTACACATTGAGCCACTGTTTTGGTTTTTATCTGTTGTTTAAAAAACATAAAACTCCAGTGGATTACATGATTTTAAAAAGATTTATAAATAATTATTAGGGGTGCAATAAATATACTTTGTATTTTCTTTCCTTAGTAGTTTCCATTCCACCACAGCTGCTGTTCAAGCCTCTTTTTCTGTGTCATATTCACCTGTCTGCCTCATCCCCCAGCATATCCCCTACTGCCACTGTTATTCCCTGAGAACTAGAGGACAAACTTTCCAAAGAAAACCTGGTTAATGTAAAGGTGACAGAACCTGGAACTTTGTAAGCTTAATGCACCTCTTAGCCTCTGAAATGTTCCAGTGGAGCTATCAGGCTTGACAGCAGCTTCTCAGTTTTATGGAGGAGCTTTATTTTGCAGCAGCACTTCAAAGAAGACCAGACCAGAATACCAATCCAAAAATGGAAGTGAAGGTTTGCAGCCCCTTCCCGTTTTGGCCATGTGCGTTTTGTAGGCATATGGTGGTGGACAATTATCAGCATGGACTTGTGACCATCTACATATTCTGCATCAGTGATTTCTCTGAAATGTTTGGAACATATTTTCAACTTCTGAGCTTTTGCAATTTAAATGTCTTTGGGGATTTTATTCAGTAAATACGTTTGCAGTTCCTGGTTTTGCACTCTCCTTCAGTGATTTCCCCCTTGCTGACAAGTCATACCTCATCAAAACATGGGAGTGATCATTTCTCCTATCATTGTCACAACACTGGAGAGATCTAAAGGATGCATCATTCTCATATCCTTCTTTGGTTGTCTCCATCAGTGGCAAAGATGTGTTTCTTTTTAGTTTTATCAGCAAGCCATTTAAGCTAAACACTGCCAATGCTCTATAAATGTGCTCTGCAGAGGAGATAGCTGTAGCATGGACTAGTGGAAGTAATGCAGTTTAAATACCAGGGTTAAGCAAAACAAACATGATTGCTTAGCTTTCTGGTGAGATTTCATGCTGTGCTGGAGGCTGACATTTCTCTGAAATCTTTTGAGTATGGGACCTAATGCTAGACCTAAAACTGAGGCTTCAGAAAAATCAAGATTGAACTTCCTGTATAAAATGTTCAACAAACATGTAAAAATGTATCATAAAAACAAACAAAAGTAACTTACAAGCTTTTGGACCAAGAAAAAGTCTTTTTTGTAGATTGCAATGCCTTTGTTGAATAGCTTTTTTTCTGCAACTTTCCACTTGTCTGATCCTGTAGGTAAAAGTAAGTTATAATGAAAACCCATATAATTTCAAATGTTTACTCTTCTTCATACCTCTTCTTCATGTTTGCCTTAAATAAGACCAGTACACACATGAGGGTGCAGTCTCTCCTTGAGCCTACTACAGCAAAACTGCAGACTGCTGTTCACTCCTCCCTTACTGCTCCACCCCAGCTCTCCTCCCAACACTTCCTTTGTGCTAGATCAAGTGCTCATCACCACAGCTCAGCTTGCAAAAACTACTCAATTAGATGAACTAAGATGTTGCCCAAGCAAGGTGAAGTGACACACTTCGTGGTGACCCAGTCATAAGATTTTATAGTAGGGTGATGGTGGGGTAGAAGAACAGGATCTTCTCTTTCAGCAGCAATCTGTACTTGAAGATTTGCTACATCTCCAGTATTCCTCAAATATTCCTTGCCTCTAATAATAACATTCTCAAATCCCCTCCTTCCTTATAGATATTCTTCAACTAATCTTTGCCAACAACTACAGTAGCAATGCATAGTAACAAAAATGTATTTTCTATGCTTTGTGGTACCAGCTATTAAGACATCTCTCTACCACTTTACATCAGATCTTTCAGGTGACTTGGGTCTCTCCAGATCACTGAAATCAGTGTCACACAGCTGACTATTTTCTAATTAGGTGCATGATGACAAAAGTAGCTTATGGCATTTAAATTTTGAATTAACACTAACAGGTATCCATAGCTGGCTGAGGCTTCTTCAGCAAGCTTGAAAACTACTCCCCATAAAACCCCTGCTTAACTCCACCCTGGAAACTCATGTCAGAGAGGCTATGATTCCAAGGTTACCACAGCCTTTCTTGTACATACTGGCTATCCTTCTACGTTCTCTTTGTCTTAGTGCAAGGGATTACCTTCCCTTTTCCCCATAAAGAAAATGAGAACTCATACCTATCCCAATACACATGCACATGTTCAGAAGGATGCAGTGTTTCTTACATTTAAAGTGTCTTAATTTGCATAAGCAAAAATTCTGGCAAGCCATCATTTGAGTTACAAGAGAGAACTGCTCTTTTAATTTTCTTGTAATGTAACAGAAAAGGATATAAGCAGGCAGCACAGAGTTGTTCTGGTTCACAAACCTGTGTAGTGATAATCTGCCAAAGGGTGAGTAGGTGGTCTCACTGGATTCTTCAACAGCAGTTTGGTCAGAGCTCCCTTGGATAAACACAAGTAAAAGAATTACTTTAATGTTTGGGGTATTAAAAACAAAGATCAATTTGTCAATCCCCTCTTTTCTGTGGCAAGCTAACAGAAAAGAAACAGAGCACAGTTTACCACTTGGGACAACTTTAAAAATCACATTCTAGACTGCCCATCTAATCTTGGGTACCAGAGGCAAGTGGTACATTCTTGGCACCTCTTCACATCTGTGAATTGACACAACCACCAGGGTACTGGGAGAGAGCTAATTCCATACATAGAGACCTTGCATCAGTTTCCTCTCATTAACCAAAGGCCTATTACACACATATCCAAACATGCTGCCCCTAAATGACACCTGTTTTACATATCCAAGTAACTGCAATTTGATCTCACTTGACTGAGCATTATTTCAAAATAAATCAGCAGTCACGTGACTGAAAGATGACACACACAAAACTCCCACCTCTCAAGCTGCTTTTTAGTTTTCATTTAAACCAGAAAGCTTTCAAATTCTGTAGGAAGGAGACAACAGAATCGTGCTTCCACTGGCAGTTTAAACCACCTGAACAACGAGTTCCTGCTGTCAGAGGCAGTCCTGCTCCTCTCTAACGCCAACAGCAGCATTCACAACAATGGGCTGCCAGAAACCTAACACACACACAAAAACTACTTTCTGTTTGATCTCTTCTCTGATGCAAGTCCATGCAGTCTCACAAGTGTCAGTGCCACAGGATGGGAAATAAGCAGCCAGGCAAAAGTGTGGGATACTCCTGAATACAGGGCAGATTTATGCCAGTCTAAATCAGTCATAGAACTATAAAAAGATGATAAAGCTTTGCTGTTTGCTCTGCTCTTTGATATTACCTCCCAGAGGTACCAAAGGGCAATAATGAAAGTGCATCATGTCTTACAATACTGGTATAAAATTAGCAGGACAGTTGTTCTACAGACACAGACAGAGAAGTCAAATGGATCAACCAAAACAAAGAGGTGCAAGACACTGCCCTCTGACTCAGCTTTCAGGGCCAGTCTCTTATTTTTCCCTTCTACACAGTAACCTTTCCAGGAAGACAACATCTAAAATTAATTTAGAAGTCTTGGCTCACTTGCCCTGATAGACTGTCAGTGTGTTTGTTAAAAAGCCAAACATGTCCAAGTTGGAAATACAAAAGTAAGTGCACATGGCACTGTACATTGGTCAGAACCCACATCAGGGATGTACAAGGGGCACCAAACAATGGGAACCAGATGCACTGAAAGGAATTTGCAAGGCTCTCCTCTCAGGAATGAGAGGTTACCTGAGCTGCCTTAACATCTTTGACCACAATTGAGGTGAACAGCGGGGCAGACTCACCAGAATGCTTCCCTTTTCTTCATGTAAGAAATGCAATGCCAGCTCCTGGTTGGTTCCACCCCCAGGAAAAATACTTGAACAGGCAGCAGCTAGCAGGTTTTCCACTGTTTCCACAGGGGTACCCAAAAAAATCAGAAAAGAAGATTAAAATGAAGTTTCCTATTGCATTGGCATGATTAATTACCTCTTTTGAAGGAGAAATAGACATAACAGAAAGTAAAACTCAGAGAAGTTGCATGTCCTTGCAAATTTATCTGAGTCAAATTTGGACCCCAGCACTCATTAGGCTACAAGGTCATGCAGTGCTATTTACACACGGAATTTCTTTCAAATCTCCTCCCTGCTCTTCCCACCTCCCTTCACCTCACACATTTCTTGAATCCACCCTTATATTGTGAATTTCCATTTCACAAAACTCTTTTTTCTCTCTCATTCAAAAATATTTCTTCCAAGCTTGCCCACTTCCTCTTCCCTTCAGGATTTATACAGAACACAACCCATGTGTAACAGAAGCAGTCAGCTCCACAGGTCTGCTACTAGCCACCACAACTCCTGCTTCCTCATCCTGACTTCAGTCTACAACTTGATTTTTTTGAAATACTATTACATCTAGAACATCCCTCAAAAATACAGGAGTTGAGTGTGTGTGGTTTTCAATGTTAACAAAACCAAGGAAGCTTCACTGAGCAAAAGGCCGCTCTTGGCCTGACACAAGCAACAGTCACAGTTTTTTCACTATTAAAAGAACGAATCCTACCAGCTTCCCCTTGCCCCATACATGCAATCTGATAAACAAGTTTTGCTCCTAAAACTGTTTTCAAGACCACTCAAACATGTCACTTGAATGGTAGCTTAAAAGATTTTTAATTATGCCTACAGTAGATACGTGGTAGTCCCTACAACCACTGCAACAACTCTGCCCTCTAACAGCCTTCCACCTTCTTACCATTCTCTTGGGTGGCTTTGTTGGTTTCCAAGTCATCCCATGGCTGCCACACCAGCTCTGCTTTATGTTCATCAGCTTCTGCCAGAGATCTGTCTTGGAGTGATGGGATTTCTGCTTGAAAGCGAGTTCCTACATTTATTCGCCTGCAGAGAAGGAGAAGTGTTACAGTCAGGCCATCTTTACAATACCCAGGAAGTCTCTGTCTCTGCTAGAAACCCTAATGAAGAACCAAACGAAGAAACAAATGCATATACAAATGCAGGCTCTTGCATATAACACCAACAGTGTTGTAGGTTACATAAGTAACTTAGAAGTTGAGAGGTTTTACATCTATTACCAGTTTCCATTTTTTTATCTTCCATTTTTTTTATCAGCATAGGTTGAAACTGTATTTAAATTAGCATCCCCTAATAGCTGCTCAAAGAACAGTGATTGGCTTCCAATAATCATCACTTTTGGAGAGGCTCTCATACAGGGTCCTCTTATGGCAAGCTTGCTCCTCAGGCATAAGACAGGTAAGCCTGTTTTAGTATTAACATTTTGTCAGCCAACAACTGAACCAGTCTCCAAATGTCCTTTCCAACCTACACACTGCCATCTGGTCCAACTTCCCATTCAAAGCAGGATCAAAATTTGGTCCTTTATCACCTTGACACAAGCTGGTGTATTCCAGGTACTGTTTCAGTTGTTTTTCTAACAACTGAAACCAAAAATACAAAACAAAAAATATGAAACCTGTATTGCTCATTTTGTACCAAACCCAAACCCTTTCCTTCCATCAGCAATCTCATACTTTTACATCTGAATTAGCAGACAGATTTTTCACTATGTGCAGCCCACAGAGCACTACATTTGCTTTAAGTCAAGTGACCATCCACAGAGATTCTACTCTGTATTAGCAAGTGTGATTTTGTGCACAGAGGTGGGTAAGAACCCCCAGTGAAAGACTGTTCTACTGTGGACTTAATGCAAAAGTGTTCCTCATCCAGATGTCAGTCAACCACACTGGTAGCTCTTGACATAGTAAAGTATAGAGAAAGCAGCTCTTTTTTGGAGAGAGCAGATCAGGCAGTGCCCAGAAGATGATAAAAAACTCCAATTCTGGAGTTTCTTCACTACAAAAAAGTAAAACTCCCTGCATCCAGGGCAAGGCTTGCTATAATTCTCAAGTCTTGGCTTGAGCCTAGCCACACCTAGCACAATTACCAAAGAAAGAGCATAATACAGTGCAATAAAGAATAATAACAAAAACTTCTGAGAAATGCCAACCTCCAGACTTTTCTCGTCCTCTGAAATGACACACACACATCTATTATGAAAAGCAGTTTGGAAAAGGAGTGAGGAAGCCTTGAAACAACACATAACCAGTACAGAAATCCAGAGATACCAGCAAGTGTTTCAATATGGTGTTTTGAAGTCCTAAGAGAGTCTGTTATCAAACCGGAGGAAATGGGTATGGAAGGAGAAGAAGCAAATACCTTAATTCCCTTTTCCACCCAATTCCTCATTTTGGTATTGTCATAAAACACTTGCATCATAAGATGTCATGTGTGGGAAAAGTCCACGTTCAAAAAAATTACTGACTTCTAACACACATAAAAAGATATTTTGCAAACTGTTTTTTTTTTTCATCTGTAGCAGATCCAGATGTCCTTAAGGGGAACAGTTCATGTGTAAACAAAGCAATGCAGAATTAATTACCCTATACACTTGTTCCAACTTCATCACCCACTCAGCAGTAGCTCTCCTTTCAGAGCACACTGAGATGGACTGAGGATTAATGTTCATGTGAAGTCTTCTACTCATTGTGATTAGTCTTGCTTACTGTTATGGCATGCAGTTTCACAGAGGAGGAAAGGCTTATGGATTATAATCTGCCCTTGACGGGATGACTGCTCAAAACGGACACTTTGCTGCCATGTGGAAACAGATAAAAAGGCGTTTTTGCAGTAAAAACTGCACTGGGAAATTTGGGAGAGGCTGTGTCTCAGGACACAGACTCCTCTGACCTCACTTCTGAGAAAGAAAGAGACAACTGGAAGATCTGGAGGGAAAGAATGTGGGCCTTCTTGAAAGCTGCTTTTCATTTTGAAACGGAACTTGGAATATGACATCTCTGGGCTAGAAAAAAATAAAAATTTCATCTCGTACCTTCAACGCCCAAATAAAACCAGAATTCTACTGCAAGAGTTGACATGGGTAACCTAAATTTGGTCTGCTCTGAGCAAGGGCTTGGACCAGATGATCTCCAGAGATCCATTCAAGTTGTATTACTCTTCTGTTCCTCTACTGATGAAGTCTAGACTTGAATACATAAAGAGCTCTTGCCTGAAAGCACCAGTGGTGCTCCTGGGATGCTGTGGGAGCTGAGTGTGACAACATCCAGAACTGAGGCTGTGAATTGGGAAGGCAGTTCACAGTGATGCACCACAGGTATATTTAAGGCTGCCTACTTCAGCAGTGACCCCAAGACTTTGGTGCAGCTGAACTACAAAACCAGCAGGACACAAGGATCTGTGACAACAGCTGCCTATTGTACCATTTCACAAAGAATTAACCTTCATTATCACATTTCCTATTTCAAATCACTGCAATTAAATAACCTTTTAAGAAGCACTAACAGAAGGCTTGGCAAGCAATTAAGACTACTATATTGGGTAATCACAAATTAGAGTCAACTTCTGACACGACTACAAAACCAATAAACATTTTTTTCTTCTAAAAAAAGTGCTTCCTGCCACATTTTCCTTAAGGAAGACATGTCTACATAACTGACCACAACAGTGCTGCCAAACACAAAATGACACCAGGTTAATAATTTGCTGTCATTAAAAGTTAAAAGCAATTTACCTCCATAAGCATCTGCTCAGCAAGACTTAAGATGACAGTTAGACAAATCTGCACATAACTCCCTTTTGGCAAAAGGAAATGAACTTGCACTACTAAGATACCATAGTTTGAAATTAACAGCAACATTAATTTGAAAATATGAAAATTTTCACATACAACTAAAATCACAACCAACTTTATATCAGTAACGTCAGCAATTTAAGCCAACACACACAAGACAACTGCACCACAGAGAGGTCAAAGATTGAGACCTGAGAGGGACACAAAAAATATCTGTTCAAGAAGTTCCCCTGGATTAACGTTAAATGAACCAACAGGAAAAGGATTAATTAGGCCACTTCCAAAATAAATTTATACAACAATAAATGTGCTTATTTCAATGAATGGGCTTGGTCTAGAGGAGGTTTGCAAAGGTTACAAGAAAAATCTACATTCATTCACAATTGCAACATTTGCTCAGGACAGGCTGCTGTGACAACTGCAGAAAACCTGACCTTCAAACAAGAAGGCAGAATGGGAAAAGGGCAAGGAAAAAAACTGTCAGCAAATGCACCAGTCCATTTTTAAAATACAAACCATTTTGGATGAAAGCAAAAGAAGGGTAGTATTTACCTGGGGAAATTTTGAGTCAAATATCTCAAATGTTATGGGATATGCTGCAGAGTTTGAGCAGAGATTCCTGACTGCACAGTCAGATGTGGAGCCATGTGGGTGTTTTTATGCCATATGGGTGCTTTCAAGCCATGCATCTCCATGATTAGATTTTGCAGGAGTTAATTAATTAGGTATAGTGATGAACTGGAACTACACTACCTTGCTGTAGTTCTGCAGTACTGAGCTTGAACTGATAACACTCCCAGAGCACTGGCAAAGGCTGTGCAGAGATATTTGCAGCTCTGCTCAGGTTTAGCAGGACTGACACCAAGCCTAAGCTCACAATTCCAGCTTCAACATCTCCAGACTGTGTTCCCTACTGCTGTTTCCCAGAACACAGCCAGCTAAAGACCAGCCAGGCTGATTAGCTCAGGGCACACAGCCCACATGCCACTGGCCGTAGCGTTTTCAGGCTGAGCTCGCCCAGGAGAGAGCGGAGTGTTCACAGCTGTGCTGCAGCTACAACACACCTGCAACCAGACCAGTCCATGGGAGGGCTAACCCCAGTTTTCCAAGGACATTCTGTCCTTCCTCTAAAGGAGCATCATCTTCCCACCCTAAAACAAGCAGACAGCATACAAAGAAGAGCTCGTATAAAACAACACAGGACAGATTCCCCTTTAGGTAACTAACAGTAATTCAGCCAAGAGACAGGTGAGCATCAACAGAAAGCAGTTAATGTCACCAGAATTACATTTACCCAGCCAAACACTATTTATCATATGGTGTAATTTTTAATCAAGACAACTTATATTCAGAACCAACAACAGGAATAGTTTTAATGCTTCTAAGAGATACATCATTCACACAGGGAGCAGCTTGAAGGTTTAGGAGGAAGCAAGGAATCACTTTTACTAAGAGACTCTGAATCTGCTGCCTACTTACGGTTCAATGCTGACCGGGGTGGCTTCCCCCACTACCGTAAGAATCGGAGGGGTAACTTCTGAACTATCTGCAACAAGAAGGAAGAACTGCTCAGCTTCACATCTGAGATTTATTTTTCACACAGCTTGCAAATCTAATCAGAGCTGTCCATCTCCGAAAAAAGGTACCCCCAGGCTAAATAAGGAGTTTCAGATGACCAGAGCCTTCCTCCCCTCAGCTCCAGATACTGACCTGGGAGAGGAACTGACTTTTCATTCCTAAGAACGTCAGCAGGGGGTGTTGCAGGTTGCTTGTGAACCCATCTTAACATCCGTGCCTAGATGGAGCAACACTGCATTTCCTGTATTCTGGCTTCCCAAACAATCAGGAAGAAGCTCCAGTTTCACACAAACACACCTCCTAAGGGCATGATGTTCCTCCCAATGCGCCACAGTTCACAATCATAAATTACACAAGAAAGGAAAGTTAAAATGCAACTTACTTGATCGAAGCAGAGTTCTGTGACCACTTTTGGGTGTCACTGGAGGCGCAACCGAATGACCGCTTGAAGAGAGGATAGCGTTAAAATACAGCCCAGATCCTTCTCTCACTGGACTAAGGATTGGCGGAGGAGTGTAAGGAGGTAGCTCAAAGTTCCTGTCTGAAGGATGGTCTGCCAGACGGACGGGTGACCGCAAGTGGCTCTGATATGGAGTAATGTTGGAATAAACAGGCGGGGCAATAAAGGTGCCGGCTTTAGGTGGTATGAACAGGGGCTCGGGTCTTGGCCGCTGCTTTGGTTTTCGGGCAAAGCCCTCTGCTTCATCCTTTGGAACAGCATCTTCATGCTATTAGAAAAAGAAATTGCATTGTTAATTTAATTTAAAATCTCAGGTTGCCTGAAAAATTTCAGTAAGATGACAACACTTTTTCATGGCAGCTTAAAATCTGGATAGAACGGCTGGAGGATGTCTCAACAATTAGCAGAAGGGCAAAGTGAGAGGAAGAACACAGGGAATGGAATGGAACCATTGGGTAGCAGCTCTAGCTCATGTGATTATGAAGTTATATTTTACAAGAACTTCATGTACATCTGGTCCAACATTCATGGCAGCTTTAAAAGACAATAAAAAAGCACAGCAGAATCCTGGTACAGATACACCACAACCCTGATACAGAAACACAGTGACACCAAATAGTGGTAAGAGAACAGAAGACAATATAACAGTATTTTATTAGATGGTCAAGCATTTAAATGCAGAGAAACCTCCCCAGATGCCTGCCATTCCTGTGATATCTGAACATTCTGTTGTAGTTCTGGATAGAGGAGAAGGGAAATAAAAATATCAACCCACCCACTCATCACTACCATGCTACAGGCGAACAATCAAGTACTGACCTTCAGAACTCACTAAGTTTCCATTGCATGAGAATAAATCTTCACTTTGGATTTTATTTACATTGAGAGATATGTGCACTACTTAGAATTCATTGGTCTTTATGTATGTATGAAGAAAGCACTCTTGACACAGACAGACAACTATTCTAGTCTTACTGTCTGGCTTTATTCACTGTTTAATGAATTTAGTGAGGCACTGCCTGGCTTTACTAGCATTAGCTATAGGTCATGAAAAGCCAACAATGCCCAAATACATGGCAACACTATGATAAAATCCCCAGACTATGTACATTCCAAGTTCAAGCCTTGAGATCAGACTACTTAAATAGAAAAGTTCATGGCTAAAAACTGTGTGATTAAACTGACCAGATGTGCCTCATCTTTGGTTTCTTAGTGCATCCATACCTGACTCGAGGTCTCCGTGTTAGTATTACGATTAGACCTTCTCCGAGTGACTATCACAGAAGGCTTCCGCTCACAAGGAGCTCGATCGTTTGTTTGGCCTTTCTGGAGCTTTCCATCCTCAGACTTTTCCTTTTCAAGGCTCTGCAAGTCAATTTTTCTCACTGGCACAGACACAGGAATGATAAGAGGCACAAGGCTGTTGTCCTCCCGGGCTTTTTTGGGAGCTGGTGAAGAACTGGCGAATTCCACAACACTCTTTGAAGCTGCAGTAGGTCCTGGAGCTGTTACTAGCACACTCTTCTTCTCCTCTGAATTATCCAGCTCCTGAGAAGAAAAATAGATTCCTAAAAATTCTGTACTACTTATGCAATAAATGAGATACCATCTCACGTTCAGTGTATATCAAGTATCTCAAAGCAACTTGCAAGCTGAAATGGATTTGGAAGTGTTACTGGAGGTAAAAGAATATTTCGCAGGGTTATTAAAATTTCATAGAATTACTTGAGGATTGCCTGTAGTCTCAACTGCTAGAACACTTATATAGGTCATTTATAAGAATTGTTTCACTACCTATGTTTTAACATTTTATTTTCTATATGAATTTGTGTCCTGCTTTATAGCTTTTGACAACAGCTCGTCAGTTTTAGTAATGATCAAAAGCTGCAGGTTATTAATTTCAAATATTGGATTTCTGCTCCAGGGAAGACTGAACTGTGATAATATCTTAATTAAATCTCTCACACACAAAAAAAACCTAAACCCAGAGCTAGTTTTTCTTAATTTTTTTTTTCTGACTCTGGAAAACATTAAGCCTTCAAAATAAGCCAGATAACAAGACTGAGCTCATAAAATCTACTATATCAAGAAGATCCAGGACTGCCTCGTTTCAAGGAGGCAGTTATTAGAGTTGGGCTAAGTTGCACAGAAAGGTTTATTCCATAACTGACTCTGCAGCTTACAAGTCTGACTGCTTCTTCACAGACACTGCAAATGTACACCTCTACCACACAGTGATGGAACACACACTTGTAAAGTCACAAGTGGCATCCATTGTCCCAGAATAAGCCTCAGGAAAAATTAATGAGGTCTGAGGACCTGCCCTCACTTCAGGCTGGTGACAGGCTCCTGTACTTTCCTCTAAAACTGCCAATTTTGGGTTTGGAGGGCATTCATCATGTTCACCGTGCTGACAGACATCACTGGAGTCCTCTGACTCTAGATAGAAAGGGGTTCCTGTAAATTTTTGTAGCTTTCCTCCACCACTTTCTGGGTACAGCAGCACATAATGACAATGTGAATGTGTTAAAAAGCACCAATTCTGACCAATCTAAAAATTTCAGGTACTTCCTGGGTGCTCCACAGACATCTGTAGGTCAAGAGACATGAACTGATTTGCTGACTACAAGAAGGAAATTATGGCAACTCAAAAGTGCCACAGTCACCCAAAAGTGTCACTTTCCTCTGGCTTTATGATTGGTTTACCATGCTCCTTTTATTTTCAAAACTGGGGGGCAACCAGCAAAGCACTCCTCCTCAGAGATGGGAAAGTTGACCCCTCCAAGCCAAAACAAGAACAGGAGACCTGAATAGTAGCACAGATAGAGAAAAAACACCAGTAGGGACTTAATATAAATAGTTGAGACATCCTTAAAGATGTTCTGGTCCACACTACAGCTTTTCTGATCGCAGAAGTTCACACATACCTAATGTTTGCAAGAGGCACGACTAATTTTGGAATTAAGCCTTTTGCTTCAGATCCCTAAACAGTTTCTCAGCTGTTTGATTATTCTCAGAGGTAAGCAGAAAGGATGGGACCTACTAAGGGATTTTTGGCTACCTCAGAATCCCTGTTGCAGAATTTGGGGCAGGAGGGCTGCTGGATCACTTCAGCAAGTGCAACACGTGGCACTTTCATTTAGACTCTTGCATAAATACTGAGGTATGAACTAGTAATCTAGAGTTCTCCAGGAAATCCACAGAAACCCATCAGACATCCTGGCATCGATCCTGTCTATCCCTCAAGCGGTTTCTAAAAATCTTAGAATTCACAGAAAAACCCAACTACAATAGCTGCAAGAACTGTTCCAAGGCCACATCTGTGATCTGAATAGAATCCACATCAGCCTTTTAAAAACACCTGCCCACACAGTGCTTTCTGCTATCATTCTGCATCATCTGCATCAAGGAGAGGCAGCTTCTGTCTGCAGTCAAACCAAAGCCTGTCCATGAAAGAGGCAAGACCAGAACTACAATTCTGCAAACAAAACTTTTTTCTTCCTTTTGTTTGTAGCTGCTGGTGCCCTGTCCTGTGCAAGGGGAAAGCAGCTAGGTAAGCAAAAATGTCTTCCTTCCATAAAGGAATATTTAAATTCAGACACCCTTTAAGAAAAGCATTAAGGTTTGAGAAAAGTTTTCTGTTCTTATAGAAGACAACAAGTCATACTGAAACAATTCAGGAGTTGAGAATGTACTGCAGCCTGTAGGCAGCAACAAGCTTGCATCACCTGAAAAAAAGGCAGCCACAGGCCTGTTCCAAAACGTCAGTCGTGACACGGCATGCAGACAGATATTGATGTCCACAATATTATTTTTGCATAAGGTACACATACCTAGACTGGGATGTTCAAAAAACTGGTTCAAATTATGAATGATATCTTCTTCAATCAATAATTTAACTCTATGGCATTTCCACACACTCTTCAGATAACCTATGCAGAGAAGGCTTCTAGGTTGTTTTTAACAGAAAGACACTCATAAGAGAAGCAGCCCACTCTCATTCAGCAAACATATTTTCTTTTTCTCCCTCACACAATATCCAACACCTTAAAGACGTAAAATCCATCAGACCTCTGGTAAGAATTTTATCATCTTTCAAAACCTCATCCTAAAAACCTGAAGAGATCTAAACATAAGGAGTTCTTCTGCTAGTGCCATTATGCTTGCATATCTGCAAAGAGCAAAAGAGCATCTGTCAAAACACTTCTCTGGTCTTTACATTATGAATCAGACTGCAAGCAGACATGCCTTCAAACAGCCAATTTCTTGCTTCATCTCTCAGGGCCTTTTCCTAAATGCTCTATTTGCTTCTTCTTGACACTCTGTTAGTGATCCAAGTGTAATGTAAATTGCAGGCCTTCTGCCATATAATCACACAATGGCTGGCAAAGTAAGAGCAAATACACCATGCTACTTCATACTACCAGTTCTTTATCAAATCTGCTGGTTCAACTGGAGTTAGAGCAAAAAGGGTTGAAGACAACATCAACCAAGTCAAGTCACTGTTCGATTTCTGCTGTCCAAGAGATGGAGTAGGCTATGGATATTCAGCTCATTGTTTATTAGTTTAGTTCTTTCCCTCAAACAGCACATTCCTCTAAGGAAGAGATGGGGAAAAAACAGTGACAGACAGACTAGGATAAAAAGGATGATGAGAACAAAACGGGCAATAAAATGCCTTTCCCTTTGAGACTGGATAGCAACTCAGACATAAAAAGTCTAGGTAAAACCAGCTCATGTAATGTGTATTTCATCAGCCTTTGGCAAGAGAACTTCCAAGGAAAAGTGTGCCTCCTAAGAAGCGCTCAATAAAATATTAGGCAGCAAACCACGACTGTAAGAAAAACATTCAAAAACAATCCCTCCAAAAACCCCCACTCAACTCCAAAAATCCCATCACTTGTCTCCCAATAGGCTAGTTAATTTTGAACTCTGTCATCTTGCCATATGGAATATATGCTGTTTAGTTTAGACTGATGTGATATCAATAGGTTAGGAGTAGTGAACTACCAAATCAGTCAGCACTAAATTTCTTCCTCATTAAGTCCTACAGGAGGTCTATGGGCCCTCAGGTCATTCTTAGAAACAGCATGCTGCATGAGACAGGCCTTTGTCATGCCTGGTAATGGTCCTTCACGTAAGTGAAGCTTTCTTAGACTTTTAATATTTGAGAAATATTGAACATGTAAATTGCATTATGTAATTTTTAGATAGCACATTTTAGAAACACTTCAACTGCTGAAACTGAAAAACTGGCAGGTAAGCCTAAGTCTTTTAATAGAAAAGAAATAGAATGTTAAATTGGTAAAAAGATAACAAGTAAGCTGCTTATATCTGCCTCTCAAAATTCCTCATCACCTTGAGACCTAAGCTGAAAAATTCCATATTTTCATGTCATGGGCTAAAATAATGTTTGGTGTTAGTGAAATAAAACTGTCACTTCGAGGTTTCACTATACCACATCTCTGTTCTCCCACATCTATGAATTTCAGTAGCTGAACTTACATGCCTCCACACCAGAGCTGCCCTCGTTGCACACTTCAAGATACCATCCTACACTGCATGGGAACATGACTTCCTTTCAGCCCTATTTTGTAGTGTAAAACATGCTATATGCTTAGGGTCTATACCTTACCTTTACATTCTGAAGAGAAGCCAGCTCAACAGCTTTTTGGGCCAAAGTCAGCAAATTGGCTTCTTGAGAAACACGTCGCCTCCTTCGGGTACTCTGGATTACACCACCTCTGACACTCTGAAAATCATTAGTTCTCTGACTGTTTTCCTCAGGTGCTGCTGCCTGCTTCTCCTCATCTCTACCATTCTGGGCTGCAGCTTGCCTGTCTGCTTCCATCTGGCACTGCTCACTATTCACCAGGACATCCTTCTGCCCCAGATCCAATCTTTTGGGGTGCAAATAGCTACTTTTACTGTGGCCCAGTGACTCAGGTGTTTGCTGTATCGGGATCTCTTGCTGATGTGTTTGCCAGTGGTGCAGAAATAAATTGCCAGGTTGTTCTTCTGCCTGCTTAGAAGTCAACACTTCTCCTGCAGATGTCAGCAGGCCACCTTCTTTGGAGAGTCTCCGTGACCTTCTTGGAAAGGGAATCTGCGTCTGAGGTAGGACAGTCTGCTGGTTCTGCTCTGTTAATGCCTTGAACAGCTCCTGGTTCCTCTCTGCTTGCTGAAATTGGTGTGGCATCATGTGATGCTGAGGTGCTGCAGCTGCCACATGAGGCTGTGCTATAGAAGTTGTTTGCTGCAGACCGAAGGCTTGTGTGGCAGCCTGTTGCTGCTGCTGCTGCTGAGGATAGAAATTTTCAAAGAGCTGCAGCTGGGGAAGAGCTTGCTGTTTTTGTTGTGCAGTAAATGCTGGACTGGAAGAAGTTGGGGCTTCTTGAAAGACATGTAACAGCTCAGGAAGACCTTGCTTTTGGCCTTGGTGACCAAATGCAAGTTGGAAAGGCTGCAATGGCAGAGTTTGATTCTGCTGCTGCTGTTTCTGCATTTGATGAAAAGAATTCATTTGAGCTTGCTGTCTAACCAGGGCTTGCTGTTCCAGCTGAGCCTTTTGGGACATCATCTGCTGGACAGCATCTCCATACAAATCCAGCTGTGACACAAACACTCCTTTCTCTTGATTTCTTTTAAGGGCTTCTGGGTGGCCATAGAAGCCTGGGGCACCAGAGTTGGAGTGGGGTCCTTTTGGGTTGCCCCCAAAAACCATACTGTGGTTCCACACTGAAGGTGGAGACTGCCAGTGGCTGTCACCCCTCTCTGGTAACCGGTTTCCCATTAGTGAATTCTGCCATTTGACAGCTGTTACTGACTGGGGCATCATCACTGATTCTCCCCTATCTTGATTGTAAACAGAGTTCATCAAAGCAACGTTGTTGGGTGCACTTGTTAATCCTCCTGGATGAGAAATCTCCATAGTTTGAGAGACTGGTATATTCCCTCCGTGACCATAGTACTGTCCTTCCTTAAGCTGCTGCTGTGGCTCCTTTGATGGCACTGCTATGTCCTGCTCGTTAAAATAGGCAACTCGTTTCCCAGCCCGTTTGCTTGAAGACTTTTGCTGAGCCTGAAGATTCATGGTTCAGTCTGTTCTCCCAGCCACACACACAGTATTTATAATCCACCCATCCCTGAGGTTGGGGGAGGAAAGGCACAGCAGTCTTCCTTTTCCATTCAGCTTCAGTAATAAAGGGCAGGAAAGAAGTCCAGATGAAAGTGCATTCACTTCCCTTTTCTTTGTGTGCTTCTCCCACTTCTTTTCACTCTTATAGTTTGCGGTTCAGAGGTCAGTAGGGTCCACTTAGTTACAGGTCCTGAAATAGAGAAGCAATTGCAATGAATCATCAACAGACATAACTGGCCTATGAATGCTCATGTGATAAGCAACAATGTGTATGTCTGTCCCATTTCCCATGGAAATGAAGACCAGGATAATAGATGGAAGAAACAACAGATCTGACCTGCTAGAAGAATGCAAAACAAAACAACTTCGCTTTACAAAATAGGTATCACACTGTACTTGCATGATGCAACTCCCTATTGCACAGAGAATTCTGACTAATCCCTTAAGTTCACCCTGAAAGTTTTACTTTTACTCTTTACTACCTCTGATCTGGCCAGTTACTTCCACATCTTTCTGTAGCCAGAATAATCTGGTTTTAATCTTAACTCAAAACCACAAAACAAAAAGCCCTCATGGCTTGCCAAAAGGCCACAGTTCCCAAAGACCTTTAAAAGCCATGTATGTACATGAAGACTGCAGCCAAACATGCAACAAGATGCTCAATTCAGTATTCTGAAGGAAAAGGGTCAGGCAACAGCCCATCAGTCACACACACATACCGCCAGTGATTACAGATGCCTTCCAGTCAACATCTGCCCACCCAGCATCCAAGCCCTAGGATCCCATCCTAGGGCCACAGCTTGCTCAACCTGAGGCTCTCTCAGAAGTTTTCTTCAGCTGAAAGAAACTGCTCAGGCTCAGGTCAGACTCACTGAAAGGTAGTTCAGGCAGCTGCTCTTGTAACAGCTGCTTGCAGACATCAGCAAATATCTGTTAGTGAAAAGCTACAAATGTAATAGAAGAAAGCCCTTCCAGAACAGGCATTCTACAACAACTCTACCCTCCTACCCTCTTCTTCCATGAAGAAAAGCTATCCACAAACTCTAAGAGCCCAGCTTGCAGGATTAAGGTCTAATGTGTGAACACATACACTAGCATTCCTATTTGGACACCTAAAACCTTTTTAGATGTTTAGTTTTAAATTCAATTATATTATCAGATTATTACTACTAACATTCTAGTGTAAGTCTCTATTCCTATCCTTTTCAGCGTGCATTCTGTTCTACTTTAAATCCTACAGCCAATACATTCCAGGAAAATTACAGCAAATTGTAAAAAACTATTCTTATTACACCCCTCTGTTACATAATCAAGTTTCTCTTAAGTGGAGCAGGTAAGACTAACACACACGTCCCCTCCAATGAAACCTGCAATCCATTTATTCTGCTTTCTAAAATGAAAAATAATAAACCAATAGGACATAGCACACTGCAGTCCTGTAACCTGAGCTTCCTCAGACAGATCTGGGTACAGCGCAGGTTTTAACACTGAGGTGGGGTTGGGAACATGACGAGGAGGAAAGGACAAGGAGTTTTAATTAACTTACGCAACTTCCACCTCAGAGGCCAAGCTTGGCTTCAGTGCCCCTGGAACCATGGGAGTGTTTCAGAGCGCAGTGACTCACTTCCTCGGGCTGTTCCATAGCTGCTCCCCCACACCGCCTCCCCTTCGCCTTTGGCTACAAACCATGGACCTCTGCCACCCCGCACCACAGAGCCAGGGCATTCCTCCCTCCTCTAAGCACAACATCTCAGCTCATTTCCCAAGACTATCACAACAGGATGAAAATAACTCTAGGAGAAATTATGGACACGTGAGATGGAAAATTCTCTCTAAACTGCAACTAGTACACGAATGAAGATTTCATAAACTAAGTTTTTCCTACTTCCAAATTTCACTAGGAGAGGAAAAACCATCTTACAGCAGGAAACTGAATCCCTGGTAGCAAAAATGTAGAGGTGGATAAGCTGCTATATGACTCTCAGAAACCTTAATGCTATACTCTCTCCTTGCTTTCTGCAGTACTGCAAATGTATCAGAGATAACAGCTAAACTTCAACACCTGAGGTAATACTACTAAGAGTGATTTCTGACAGTCTTACTTTGTGAAATCACCACAAACTATTTTTATCTCCAAACTAGGCAACATTTTCCTTCCACTGATGCTTTTGCAATGCTGTCACATCATTCTGATAAAAAGAATGCAAGGTCTTCTGTATATTAGAAGACATTACCAGTAGATCAAGTTTTAACCTGACAGCTTTCTGAAATTCTGCTGTAGACTTTTTACACTGTGAAGAAAAATACAACAATAATTGTCAAAAAGATGGCATTCAACTTTCAACTTGAAGGGTCCTTTTTATCAGCCAAAGAAAGAAAGAAAGAAAGAGTCCAGCTGATGCTGTTCTTAACAGTTGTGGCTGGGATTTGCAGCTACCACACAGAAAAGTGCCCAGAAGACCTTTAAAAACAGGACTCTCACATTAGTAAAATGCATTGAATTAGCACAACTTCCCAAGCTTACACTTGTGTGGACTTTGGTTCTGCTTTTTCTATTACTAGGTAAGAAGACACCAGCATCACAAGGTCTAACTCGGACCAGTTTAGAACTGCAGCAATCTGGGAAAGAGATCTAACAAAACTATTAGGACGCAAAGTATAATAAGGAGTAAGTTCAGAGATAACCTAAATGAGGAAAAGGAATATGTACAATTGAAGTTGTTATTCAGCACAACATCCAGGAAAAGAGATTTAAGGCAATTTGAACAAAACATGTTTACTGAACATCCCAGTTCTCCCAGTTACATGCAAAAATAACAACATAAGAGATCACCAAGATAAATGAGGATTTGGTGCATCTGGTATTTGATGGTAAAAGAAAGTATCACAACATTTGCATTTTAGAAGTTTTTTCTATATAGAAAATCTACAGAAAAGTATCTTCTATGTCATCCTAATAATAACAGCTCATAGTTTAAGCTGCAGTGATAAACGTTCAAGTTGCAGCATGACTATGCTTCAGGAAAGCTCATGCTTGGCAGCTTCACTGCATGAGCACTGCTGGCTGACTAAACAGGCTTCCCTCCCTGAGGTTGGGGGAATGAGCTCACACAATCATCCTCCCAGCCAATTACCAGCTTTGGAGTTTTTCTGCTTTGTTTTGTTTTACTTGAATTTCAGCACAAGAGTCAGCCTGCAGTAGCACAGGAAAATGGCAATACGCTTCCAGGCTTAAGTGCTTTGGAGCAGTACACCCTGGACCATTCCTCACCTTTGAATAAAGCACAAAGCCAGTTCCAACACTCTAATTCCCAGAAGATACTGTGTCTTGCCTCCAAATATACAGAAGTGTTATGATACTTAGCATTGCTTTTACACTGCACAGAGAAATATTTTGTTTTAATAACTCTAAGATTTGGCATGCAACATCATCAGTTATATTCACTTCCAGGAGCTTCTGAAATTCAAGAACTTCTCCTGAACTTTCTCCAGATGAATATAAATTGTACATCACCTCCTTTAATACTGTAAATATTTTAATATTTCTAAGGGATTTTTGATATTGTAAGACTTTCTCTTCCACACCTAAAAAGAATGACAAATTAGATATACATATCCAATGGGAACATATTTTCTGGAAGGAAAAAGACCTAAGGAAAGTAATTCATGGCACCTTACTGAGAAAAGTTAGAGTTAGCATTTTTAGCTAAAAACTTCTCTAGCATATCTGCACTAATGCATTAAATAAAATCATAAACACATATAAAACACCATATGAGCTCAATTTATGCAAAGAATGCTGAAGGACTTCCTGAAGTATGCAACAGGACTATGGAGTCTCTTCCTGCATGCAGGATTCTGTTCTGAAATGATGAAGTCCTTTCAAAGGAGTTATCAGAAGAGTGCAGGCACAGACACTCAGAGCCACTCACTAGGCAGTTACCAGCCAGACCACCCATCAGCAGATTTTACCCAATTTAAAGCAGAATTATTGAGACATCCCTATCCAGTGCAGCTGTCTTGTCACAGTTTATTATTAGCCTAGAGAGAGTCTGATATAAAACCTTAACTAAAGTTAAAATATTATTTGATTTAGGGAACAAATAAAAAATGTTCACTGGTAACCATTTAATGTAAAATATCTCTATCTCTCTTCAAAACTTGCTGCCTGTATAACTGGCAACTGTTGCCTGTATAACTGGTAACTATCCACCATTATTCCATTTCTATAAATATTCTCTTAACTAAGCATATGTGTATTTGTACAGTTTCACATATCAAGTTCATGACCTCACACACTGTAGTAATCTTGAACTTTACTCTTCAGCTCACTTTTTGAGGGCTGTGCTGTCCTGTGCTTTGTTCAGTCCATTTGCTACATCAGCTATATTTGGCATGATAAGCAAGTTCAAATTGTGCACATTTCTCATTCTCCTTTGAGATCATTTGCAAGCATTTCTCTCTGACAGAATGCTGCAGAAATGATTCAGGAAACTCAGATTTCTCTAACACTTCAGCAAAATTAAGGATGCTGAGAATACTAACAAGCTGTAGTTGCAGTTGTAGACCATCTTTTAGTCCACCATCTTAGCTTTAAAATTCCTCTCGTTTAGGGTTTTATTCATGTGAAATAAAGTGTTCCTCTGTTCTAGCTAATGTACATTCTCAGCCTTAACTGCAACAATGCTGTCACTGTTCCTTACAGGAAATCTGACAGATTAGGGCAATGACAATCATTTCTCACTAAGTCCTCCTGCTGCCAGCAAGTGAAATTATGGTTCTCCCCGGTAAGCAGCTCAATCACTTTCAACCAGGATGATGGACAGATTCCAAGAACAATCTTACATTTAAGACAAATGCAGCAAGTTACCCCATGTCCTTCTGAGACAAAGCAATCAAACCTTCCTTCTCCAATTTGCTCATTATGGTAAAATCCCACATTTATGAAACACATAAAGAATTATAATACATATTTTAATAATAACAGAGGAAACAACTCACTTTTAAGATCACACAACAAACAAGGTCAAAAATTAAGCAATATAATATAATAGCTACCAGTTCCCCTTCAAACCTGAAAGAAAATCTGGGTTTAACTAAATCTACCTGTGAAAGATGGAAAGTGGGTATGCTATTCACACAAGTACAAAAACGTTTAAATTCCTCCAGTGCAATAGAAGGTCAGAGGAGGCTAATGGGGTAGATTTTGTTTCTGGCTTTTGTGGTTTGCATTTTTGAAAATGACTGGAGAGTTACAGGTCATCACAAACTTGTTCCAGCCAGCAGAAATCTGCCTCTATGAAACCACCAGCACCATTTGCAAAAGTCTTGAGTGAGAACAGAGAAAAGGTTGAAAGCATGGTTCAGTTTTTGTGTTTGTAAAAGACTTGCAAAGCTTATTACATATAACCTATGCTTACTCTGCTGTATATGGAAACAGATTCAATCCCTCCTTCCAAAGCCTCTCTCGCACACTCACTTTGTCACATTTTCTTCCAGACAGTTACCTACATCAAAATTCCTGCAGATTGTTTTCAACCTCCCACTCACCACCTTCAGACACCTTGAACAGGAAGGATAACAGCACAGCACAGAAAATAAACCATGTTTGTAAATTCTATACAGTCAAGCACAGCAATCTATGTTCTGAAAAAAGCAGGGGAAAACTCAAAGCAACTAAAAAACACAATATGGTGCAAGAAAGCAAAATAAATAAATACAAAGATGATGGTTTTATGTTTCTGTCACTTTATCACCCAGACATCCTGAATGTCTGTCTCCATAGCAAAAGTTGTGTTTGCCAGGAGTGTGGAACCAACGGAGCAGTCCTGCAGTTTAAAAGAAGCCCACTATAAAGAATGTAATTAGGTATCAAGCATCTCCCCTAACACCTCCAAGTACAAAACTAATCCAGAGAATGTATCAGGTCGAAGTCCTAGAATCAACAAAGCCTATGAAATGGGGAAGGCTTACTTGTTGTGTAACACTGCATAGCAAAAAAAGGAATCCTACAGCAGGCCTGTAATAAAGACAAAGAGATGAAAGGAAAGCTGCTTCACATGCAGACAACAAAAGGAAAAACACAGCATCCAGGAAGTTTGGCAACTTCCACTGATTCCTGAAGGTGCCAGCCTGAGGCTAGCAAACACATACCAAAATAAGTAGCATGCATATGACCTGCCCAAATTTTCATGTGATTGGCCCATTTCTATTGCAGAGCAACTGATGCTATGACTGACTACAGGGGCACCTCTGCCCCGAGGACACGCTTAAAATTACTGTGCTGCCACTTTCACTTTCCCATTTTTGGAGGATGGGAGTTAATAAAGCTTTATTAAACCACTGTACTAACCAGAGACTCAAAAATGAAACCCATCAGCTCTGTGAGGTGAAACATGTGAGAAAGAGGTCATGCTGGGAAGGACCACGTGCCAGCAAAATCAGGTCACTTGTACTGGACAACCACATACCCCAAACTACTGCTCCAATCTAAACCATTCCTGACATTCAGCACCACCAGAGGTTAATTATCCACAGTGAGCAAAATTACACAAAATATAGAACAACCATATTGTCTGGGAAAAATACACATATCCAAATGGAAATACATGAACTACACTTCACAAAGGAACCAATCCAAGGAGAAACACAAACCCTTCTTCAAGAAAATATTTTGGTTTATGGTAAAGGAGGTAATAAATGTGAAACATGAAAATGCAATCCTTTATACATTATTTAATTAGATACATTTCTGTTCCAATGGTCTTCAAATTCACCAAAGCATGCACTCTGATTCTATCTGGACCTACTTTTGACATCCATGGATGTGATTTTATTTATCCACATCACCACCATTTTTCCACACTTAATCTAAACACACAGAGCCATCCTAGTATGGAGGATGTTACAGAGAAGGATTTTGGTGTTTTGAATTAGAGGGTCTGAAGCACCTCAGATATACCTCAAAGGGAAGTTTTCAGGTAACAGTTCTATGAGGGGAAAGTCATACACTGTTGCTGAACACTTAAAAATATCCTAATTTTGGGGGTTGTCTTCCTCAGTTCAAACTGTAAACCTGGTTACAAGTTTATTGGAGGTTTCCTTTCCAAAACATACCCAGGATTTTCCACATAATTTTGTTCTAAAGGATGAGGAAGAGACAAAAAGTTGCTACAAAGAAAATGCCCATCAAGTGCTGATTAGTCTTATCCTTATGACAAGCCAGACAAAACCTGGCTAACACAAACAGCTCCACCAGAAGAAAATCAGTATGGATAAGGTAGGAAAACTACTAAAAAGACAGACTAAAAAACTTAACAGATAATTAAACAAACAACAAAAGGGGAAGAAAAACCACAACCAGTTTTTTTTTTTAAAGGAACTGACAATGTTGCTTCTACTAGTTATTGAAAGGATATGTAAGATCTTCACTTACTTTCCACCAAAACTTTGAGTGCTGTTTCCAAAATAACCGAAATTTCATGTAAACCTCATCACATGAAAACAAATTGTTCATGATTTGCAGCAGACTAATCTTTTGTCATGTACCACGAGAGAGGCAGCTCCACAATCCAGACTCTTGTAAACACAAACACAGGAAAGTCCATCTTTACAAATGGCTTTGAAACACAGACCAGGATTATCCTTTAATAAAATACATACATGGTACATTTGTTATATTGGTTAATGTTTATAAACTGTACTGAAGTTAGGAATAATTGTTATTATAATCCGTCATGATGATAAACCCTGATCTGAAGAGGTTTGGGCAGTCTTAGAGAGCAGAATGAGCACAGTTATTACAGAGTAAGAAATGCTGCTTTCAGGCTTTGTGAAGTTACAGGAACATCATTCCTTGCCACTGGATATGGGTTAACAGTGTAAGCCCTTAGACAGTTATTTTAAACTTTTTTGTTTGGAGCTGTCTGGGCAGGCAGTTGCTAGCAACAGAGACTAACATGAGGAATCACAGCAGGCCCGAAAGTCAGAATGGCAAAGAGCAAGCCAAAAGCTTTTCTCTGCCCTCGCATTCCCATACCTGACAGGACCACAACACATCCTTCACTCCAAATGTCTCTCCTGCCACAAACACACCAGCTGCAGAACTGCATGCATACCCCAGAGACAGAACACATCTCTCTGCACTTCAGCCCTGAGAAGAAAACACAACTGAATGCACTGAGCTGCAACAGGAAAGATTGCTACAGGTTCAGTTGTTCCCATCTCAACCTCTTCAGCACTCCAGCAAAAAAAAAAACAGGCTGGCACACACATCCAGTGTACGGAACAACAAAGTCTGAGTGTTTTACAGATTCCTTTTAGACTCTACAAGGGGTAATGGGCTACAACTAAAGGAAGAGAATGGTGAAAGTTCATAGAGACAGCGATACTTTCCATTCCCAGAGATTTTTTCATAAGAAATATAAAGGTACTCAATTCCTCAGCCTGACCACCTGGCAGAGACATTCTTAAAATCATCAAGCAGGCATCATCACTCACCCAAGTCTGGCTGGACAGTAGCTGAGACTACACATACAGGCAGAACCCTGGGATCTGGGATCAGCATCCAACTCTGATACAGACATACACCTTAAGCAAGCCACTTCAAATTGTTTCATAAAATAAGAATAATACTTGAAACCAAAAACGTTGATTTTAATGGAGTATTTTGAGGTCATAAAAGTTGTATTATCTTTAACAACAGCCACTAACTGCCTGAGAGTCTTCCACAAAGGGCTTAGAAGTCTAATTTCAGACATGATGCAATCAGGGTAGTGATAACCAAAGAAGAGGGAATAAGACAAAAAGTGAAGGAAAAAAGTGGCACAATAACATAGTTCTCTTTTGTCACATGTCTGCCTCTATCTCACTGGACCCAGAAATATCTTTGTTTATCAGCAGTTATCTAAGCTGAAGCAGTGCTGATCTTGGCTTGCCTACATCCACGCACTTGCAGCAAACATATGACAGTATTGACTGAGCACAGTCTTTTACAGCACGGACAGGACTTCAGTTCAAATTTCTAAAATTACATCTTTTAGGAATTCCTGTTGACTATAAAAGGGTTTCTTTATTGTGCTGGTCTGTTACAAGGTACAGTAAGCTCTTGGCCATGACGGGGGCTGTCAGGCATTACAGCAATGCAGCTAAGCAAATGCACACCAGTACTGGGAGTAGGAACACTGAAAGATGTGGGCAAGCAGGATCATCACACAGTGGAAAACAGTACGGTTTTTAAACTCCACGGGCTTAGAGCAGTCTGATTTCTTAACCTTTAATTAAAAAATCAAAGCACTCTCCAGGTTTCTGGATTCAGAGCTCCCTGCCAGTTACCTGACAGACACCTGCTCAATCTCCTCCTTTTAGCCACAGGGATTTCAGTGGAGGAAGGAAAGAGCAGATGGCTGGCACCAGTAGTGGATCAAATACAAAGCGCTTCCATTTCTGTAGTGGCTTATTTGTATCCTTACTAGCATTATAAAAGCACTTCCACTATGGGGCATAAGTGACATCAGCCTCATATGGACTCAGAGCAAAGTCAGGAATTTCCTAAAGATTCAGCTCAACAAAGCTACCTGAAACCAAACAAGCCACTCATTCCGTACTTTATAACTAGAAAGAAAATAAGTTATTTGATAACAGCATGAGGAAAAATGTTCTCTATTAAGAATCCTTACAAAGCTATTTTAAACTGAGCAAAAGACTCAGCTGTTAGTAAAACAAAGCTGAGGTCACTATGATTAAATTCAATACTATGAGAAAAACTAAAATTTATGCATTAATCCACCTGGAGATGGAATTCTATGAGTTTTAAGGAGATCAGAAGTATCCTGCACTTGCACAGTGTACTCTGCCTGTCCTCGAATATAAATATATTTTAATTGAAGTCATAACATTTTGATTCAATAATCCCACATTACACTTTGAACAGCTGTATTTGCTAAAGATACAGGCTATGAAATTGCTATTAACAGGAACAATAAGTCCTTGCAAATTGTGAAAAAAAAAAAAACCTCAGGATATAAATAATATGAAGATCAGACTTACTAGAAAAGCTGTTAAGATCATCTGCACCAAACACTTGACCATCTACAAAAGAAATAACTAAGCATGAAGGAAAATAATTCCCTTATATTATATAGTTTTCACTTCAGAATGAAGGGCTAATGAACTAATCATGTCTTCAGGTATATGGATTCCATTAACCTGATTGTCTCACACCAAAGAAACTCTGAGACTGATGCTCCTTTACAATCCATAATGCATCTAGTCATCCAGTTTTATGCCAGTTTGGATGGGGCTCTGAGCAACGTGGACTAGAGCAAAGTGTTCCAGCCTTTGCCAGGGGGGTGGAACGAGATGATCTTTAAGGTCCCTTCCAAAGCAAACCATTCTGATTTTGTGATCATGGATTCTAAAGTATTTTTTCACACCAGGTATATAGCACTCTCTCATTTCAAATAGGTTAATTCAAGTGGACCAGTTTATGCCCCACAGCATCTGATGACATTACTATTTTCAACACATCTCCAAACAAGAGATGAATGAACATCCAATCTCTCATCAGCAGGCTGTGAGACAACTGTGTAACTAATGTTACACAGGTCTTCCCCTTTTGGGATTCCACCAAGGCAGAAAAACATTCTACCAGCTATTATACCACAGACAAATTTCTCCTACAGAAAGTAGTTGAAGGAACTTGTCCATGAACAAACTTCATTTTTGTGGAATCTTTTTATTGAAGACAGGTAAGTCTGGGAGAGGGAGATTTTAAAATTACTTGCCTGAAGAGGTCTAGGACAAATGAAATAAGCTAACTCGATCTCAGGTTAGTGCCTATCCTTTCAATCATATTTAGTCTCTTACTCAGTTTGAAATCCCATCCTAAGGTTGGCTAAAGTGCACATGAAACCTCTCCAAAATATTTCTTCCTATTTCAGCCCGCCCACGAGACCGTATGCCATGCATATTAATAAACTCAAGATAAGCATACAGCAGTCAATGCAGGTTTATTGTGGATCTAAAAATACCATGCTAGCTTTTACTAGAGTTGTCATTTGTAAGACTTATGTGCACATACGCGAACCTGGGCTGTGCTGGTGTCTAGGGGACACAGAGAAATTCAGGATACTAGGCAGACCTATTCAGGTGCAATCATGACATTGTTACTAACTTTGCCTAGGAATTAGATAAAAATGCTGAAGAATCTCATCCAATTCCTTCCCTGCACGCAATTACAAAATCATATGAACAAAGGGAAGGTATTTATTTATACCTATTAGGTGATTAACGCGGATACAAACTTTCATATGTTTACATCAGACGCTTATGAGCATTTATGCTTATGAGCACCATAAGCACAGTCTGGAATCAGAGAATCAAAAAAAGGGGCTCTAAAAGCCTGTAAGAGTGTTTTTAGCAACTACCATGACATGTATATTCCTCCCATCTTCACAATCACATTCCCAACCACCGCTCCAAGAAAAAAGAATTTTTGTTCTTTCCCCACAACTGCAACATCTGAGATGCCACAAATAATACACAGCTTTCAGGCCCACAGGGAATGGACGCATTGTAACTGCATGTGATGCTTTGAGAGGCTACCTAGAAAAAGGCTAGATAGCGTTAAAGGAATAAGACAGGTATTTATTCAAAAGGTATCACATGTGTTCAGAGCTCACTCGTGCATGGAACCAGCTTCCACATCTTCCACTCCTTCAACCCTCTGACTGAATGTTCTGTTTCACCTGGACAAGAGCAACCTGCACTGATTTTTAGCAGGAGGACAGCACACATCACAGCAGCTGGACTACAGGAACAAGGATCCTTTCAGCAGACTGTGGAAAGAGCTCTGCCACTGCTCCCACTGCCCCTTCTGAGGGCCCCAGAAGTCAGGGAGCACCACGGTCCTTGGCTACTGTTTTAACCTGCAGCAGCAAATGTCAGATTTCTGTCACTGAAGGGCTGAGAGGGAGAATGCATGGTCAGAACAATCACACATTTGGTTGTGAAATATAGTCAGGTTTCACAGAAAAAAAATAAAATAGGACCCAGAGTTTTTTAAATGCAGACAGTACGGATGAAATTGGCAGTGTCATTTTTCCCTCTACATAAAAAGATATGCACTTGCCACAGCTATTTACAGGGGGGAAAACAAACAAACAAAAACCAGCAACAGAACTAAGCCTTGAGAGCTATGCATGAGGAATGCTGTCACTTTAAAAAAAAAGGGCAAGTACTGATTTGCACATAATTGATGACATTCACCTATTACAGTAGGTTAAACAGTTAAATCAATGCTTTTCCAAAGTGTTGCACCACTTCTACTTGTGGTTTTGTTCTCTCTGTCTTACTGAAAATCTTGAACATTGCACAAAAATTTCCCTTGCAGACAAAACCTGACAAATCAGAGTCACAAAAGTACTGTCAGAGCCACAAAAATGAACAAAAAAGCAGAAGGAAATTCACACTCATTGCTATCTGCACATTAGACCATCAGGAAAAACGTTTAAATAAAAGAATGGCTTTTACACATACACAGATCCTGCAGGTAGCAGGCTAAGTTTGTATTGCTGCAGACCTTTCTGAACCCAGTGGCTCTGCTTAAGCAAGGTTTCCACACCCTTCAGCTGTCTTCAGCTCACTTTCTGCAAGACTTGTGACCCTGGTGTTGGCATAAAGCTTCACAGTAGCACCAGTGCAGAGACAGGGATTATTTCCTCAGCAGCATTTTCAGAGGCCCAGGGCTGAAGAATTCACGCTTCCAACTGAGGTCAGGCACGATGGTTGGTTTCCATTCGGTCTCATTTGTGTTGCAACACACAAGAAGCTAACAAGTGAGAAAAGGGTGAGATGATAAAAAAACTAGCAGAAAGAAGAAAATCTCCTCAAACCACAAGTGTATCAGTCCCTCCAGATGCCTTTCCTCTTGCTCCCACATTTCCAGTAGATTTTGTCCATTTTCTAGAATATGATGCCTTCCAGGTTAACATACTTAGTTCCACAAAGACAGCATGGCAGTTCAAACTGTTCCAAAAGATATGAACCACCCATCCAATTGAGCCACAATAATAACTTCTTAGTGTGTCACCTTCCTTTTTTTTAAAGGTAGATTTTAATAACTGGTAATTTCTTAAATGTAATTTTTTTACTTATACCCTACCTGGTAACAATAAGGTAGATTTGGACATATAAAAAGCTGCATCCAGTAAAAAGAAGTTGTTTATAATTTTTGTTACAGTTCTTAGCTCCCTTCCTTGAAGAAATATAAGGTTTTCTAAAACATTTTTCTTATTTTTCTTGTTAATAAATATACATGTATTTAATTTTATGCACAGATATTTGCACGGTAAAGAGGAATTAGCACCTTTTTCTTATATATGGAGAGAATGTTGTGTGCCAGTTTTCTCAGTATCACTGCTCATAGTTTCAAATATTGCAAATTGTTTAAAATAATTTGAAAATTTTCATACACTAAGCTCCCTTAGCATTCAGTAGACATTGGATTTAAAAGTTCAAGTTTTTAAAAGCAGCAGCTGGAAATACCCCACCTGTCAGTTCCTCAGCTCCCAGTATCATTTCACTACTTCTCTAGTCAATTTCTAAAATAAGTGTATCTGCAGCTCCAATGTTAAAAAGGGAAATTGCCTTCCACAGTTCTGATTATATATTTTTTTATGCTTAAGTAGGTAAAATGACATTTTTGGCAGTCCTTGAAAAAATGGTTTAAAATAAAGACCACAGCAATAAATATACTATGCTTGCCTAGCTGCATCAGTAAAAATTTCCTCAGCTGAATATGGACACATTTTTTTCCTGTTTCTTGTGGAGAAATAATTCTTCAGCAACAAAATCCAAGTCCTGATGTGTTTCTTGCTAATAATCTGTGTACTTACAACAGTATCTACTACTGAGAGTGACTTGGCTGTTAAACTAAACTAGCCTAGGAATACTTTCCACCATCATTCCAGGAAGAAACGGAAGATGTATACTTGTAATTGGTTAACACTCTCTTCCCTCTCCCTCCAAGTAAATAGCACACACAGACACACAAAGGGCAAGGAAAACAATTAACCTTCCAACTCCTGAATTTTGGCTTCAATTCCCTCAAGCAGCTTCATGCACAAAATCGACATGTGGAAAGAATAATCCACGGTGACCAACTCTGCTGAGGCTTGTGGAAAACTGGCCTGCGCAGCACAGCAAGCTCCTGCCAGAGATCTGCGGCGGCACAGACCTCAGCGAACGTGCACCACAAAAGCAGCACCATGTCCTTCCCAGGCATTCTGGAAAACCTCAGTGTTTAAAAGCAATCCTTGACCACCTCTTCCATCCCACACTAAAGTTTAAGAACCCCTCCCCTTTTTTTTCCCCCCCTCAAGAAAAAAATACAGGCATACAATTACAAATGTATGCATTAACTTAAAGCCACGTTTTACTCTTTAAAGCATGCAACTTCATCACATGGCCCCGAGGCCTCCTCTGGATTACTGGCACCATGTCTGTCAGGAGATGCCGTCAATTTATTTTAAGATACACAGGCTGGTGTTTAAATCTACCAATTTGCTTTCAGTTTGGAGCTGTTGTTTTAAAGCAAAATCCCACCAGTAACAACTCCCTCTTCATTAGATATCTTAAAATTTGAAAATTAAAAAATAGACTTCATTAAAGTATTTATTAAAGAACTCCCTCATTCATGAATAAAAAAAACCAAAAAACAAACCTGGGATGAACTTTTACTAGATCCACTATTTTACAATTTTAATTTCTTCCTGAAGCAGCAACTCTGGTACGTGCTGTTTGTATATGATTTCAGCTCAGTGCTTTGCTTTATTATTATAAAATATATTAGCACTTGCATCTGTAATTACTAAATATGTTCCAAATTTTAAATTTGTTTTAGTATCTTATTTTTTTGCATTTTGGAGGTAGCAAAACACTGGGTTTCCCCCTGACTGGAGTGCTATGCTCCCCTGCTCTCTCCAAGCATACTGAATAGCGCAGCTCTGAGTTACCCAGGTCCACTCACACTGCTGTAAAAGAACTGCTTTTGCCCGGACACTTCTGCAGGCATCTGGGCACCTAGAAATTTTAATATACATTGCTGTTTTAGCTCCTGGCCGGTGTCTCCCCAGCTCATCTAGTTTTTCCAATTCCCTGAGATGCTTATCTCATTCCCACTAGGCAGGAGTAGCATTCTTCAATCGCTGCTAGAAGAAGCTGGTGTAAGCACAAATTTCCATTTATAGATCGCTATTAAAAGGTTTCCTCTCTTGCTCAAGCAAACACTGGGCTCAGTATGATTACAATCCATTTGCGCATATATCTGTTAGAAAAGTTATTTCCTCTTATACAGGGTTGTATTTATTTAGCTGCTCCAGTACAGCTGTTCCAAAGCCACTTGGAGTCTAAAAGCATGCTTTTCTGATGTTGCATTTCCCAATGAAATGCCTCAGCTGCTGAGCAAGAGCCTGAGCTGATAGCCTTTAGAAACATTATCTCTCAAAGGGTCTGTGTGCCCCCGCAGCACAGCTTTCCGTCCCTGCAAGTCACGAAGCCCAGGCTGCCCCGAGAGGCGCCCGGCAGCTGCCCCGGCCCGCCGGGCAGGCCCCGACCCGCGGCTGCGGCACAGCGCGGCCCCGCCTCCAGCAAGGGAGGGCCCGGCGCCGGCCGGGCACCGAGCCCCTGGAGAGGCCGGCCAGGCTGTAGGTGTCTGCAGCACGAGCACCGAGACACTGGGGCCTGCACAGAAAGGCACTCTGCAATACACTCCTTTCATTTAGGTCGTGAATGAGGAATTTTTTTTTTTTTCTAAATATACAGCCTCTTCTGTTGTTTATATATTTGGCATCTCTACAAGCTATGAATATACACAGCTTCATTTTCAACTTTTGCATTGGAAGGAAAGTCCCAAAATTATTCATTATATAACTTTATAACAAAGTCACAAATTTATTAAAGTAAGGTGAATAGTAGCACTGATAGAACTGAGGGAGAAAAAAACCCAACTGTTTAAAACTAATGCCCAACACACACTTCAGAAAAAAAACCCCATCAAAAATAAATTAACATTCCTGCCTCAAGGCCAATTTTTCCAGCAATTGTATTTAATAATAGTAAGGGACTGGGCTGTTGCTGAAAAGATAAGCTGACATCATTCCAGACACATGAGTTTTCCAGATCTCCCTTTTAATTTTTAAAAAGAAATAAACAAAACAAACAAAAAAAACCCAAAAACCAACCACCCAAAAAACACCAAACCAAAAAAACCCACCCAAACAAACACAAAAAACTCACCACCATCTCTACTTACTTAAAAAAAGAGATGATGAAGGAGTGAAGGAGACACCTTTCAAGCAAAATGGTCTCAGTGAGTCCAGTCAGCTTGCCAAGTGTTAATATATACTTTATTTTATTTCTTCATCTGTTGGGTTTCTTTTAAATTTTGCTTGTGTAACTCAGAAAAGTCAAATCAGTGGTTTTTTTCCCTTCAAAGCGATTGGTAACTCATCTCTTTCACAATTCAGCATTTGGAAGAAATCTTGCAATGCTGGTGTGAGACTTCAAGTTAATTGTGCGAATGAATAAGGATATGGAATAATTAAGACTTACAAACACAACTTTAATTTTTCAGTAAGATGACTGCAAGTATCATCAAGCAAAATGTTTTGAAGTTACTTATTTCCTGCAACAAAATTGTTTTCAACTAATCTGACAATGCAGTTGAGATTTTCACATGGTGTCAGAACACTGAATACTGAAAGCCAAAAGAAAACCACCTTCTTCCATGACAAACTCCCTATTTACTCCATGCACCCTTGCACCAGCTCTCCAAATCAGAACCATAAGTAGTAGCTACAAAGAGAACACTACAGGAAAGCCTTCCTGTTTTCATTTTCTTATGCACAGTGGGTAATATTTACGTGTAAATCAGTCACAAGCAGAAACCTTATAATAGGAAGAGCAAAGTGTTCACTTTGCAGTTGTTACTGTCAGTTTTTGATTTTGTCTGCTGGTCCTCTCTAGTCACACAGAGCAAAAGTAGTATCAGTTTCACAAAAAATGCAGCTGTGGTTTTTAACATAAATACAGCTTCTCTCAAGTCCTTACTTCCTTACAATCCAAAACTACCTGTGTGCAAGACTGCCCTGCCCTTCCTACCCTTTGGCCTTCTGCATCCACAACCAATCCTGAATCCAACCTATAGCTGTTCCAAGTGAAGGTTTAATATTACAAAGCGTTACAAACAAGCAATCTTATAAATAAATATTTTTCACCCTTCTTCATGCAAGAAAACTTCACACTCTTCAAATCTAGGATGCAAATGTAGGATGCAATAAGCCATTTTGTCTTGACAGACTAGAAGATTTTCATTAAAATATATCAGCAATAAGCAAAAATGTTCAGAGTTTGGGAAAGCAAAGGGTTAAAACCTCCATGATAGTTGCTGCAAAGAAATATTAGTAAGTTAACTTGACAAAATATTCACAAAGTCTCTTACATTCAAAGTCATTATGCTTTTCCCCTCCAGACAGGGTCAGTATGTCCTGCCAATTCATGAGCTCCCAAAAATAAACCAGTTGAGTAACTAAAGATGTCAATAGATTTTCACATTGCCTCCACACAAACGGTATCACTTCGATGGTTACTTGTAAACAGCCGGGCATCCTACACTTAACCTAGAGCACTTTCCCAAGCAAATTCTGTCACTTACAGTTACTCTGTTAGAGCTGTCACTGAACAAAGAATATTTTTCCACCTCCAAACTGTATTCTTATAAAACAAGTCACTCAGAAAGAACTGTCTTTTTAAAATGCTTTATAGCACGTAGCAAAATTGAGTAGTTCTATTCATCTTCACAATAAAAAAACCCCACAACAGAGCAGCTGAGAGATGTAAAAAATGTCCTGAACCCATGCTTCAAGGGACAATGTTGATCCACTACTTTCTTTTCTTCCATCTTTGATCTTTTCAGTGAAACTACCAAAGCTACCCAACTGAGAAACAGCAAAGTATGAAACAGCTCTGCATAAGAGGCAGACTGAAATCACCTAAGTGCTCAGAACCAGGGAGATAATAACTTTGTTCACTGACATGATTGAAAGCCAAGTAAGTAACCTGGCTAGAGAAACTAGTCAATCTGCTCCACACAGAAACTGAAGCACTCATTTCCATGCATGTCTTTCTAGAGTGCAATCCAGAAGACTCCATTCCACATCTTCAATTTCTAGAACAAACATGACAGGATTCAGCAGAGAACTAAAATTCAGAGTTTTAATCACAATGTCCAGGAAAAAGCCAGTCAAGAGGGTTCATAGCAGATGCATATAGGCAATAATATATCTGCAATTCGATGAACAATTGCTATTTCTCCCAAGGCTTAAGTGCCTCTATCTGCTGGAGGCAAACAGAGGGTGCCAAAACCCATTTCTGAACAGCGATGTCATCTGCTTCTCAAGGAGGTGTGAGAGGGTCTGGCCTCCTCTACAAAGGCTGCTGACAAAACATTCACCCGGCCATAGGGATGCAAATTCACACTCACATACCACACCTTCCCCTATCAGGAGGGCCCATCAGTCAGCTCCTCTGTGTGGGGCAGAATCTCCATTTATACTCACGGTATGCCACTGAAGTGTTGGGTGAGAGTACGGTTTTGTAGCCATAGTTGAAGACGATTACCTCACCTTTAAACGAGGATGATAACGCGGCACAAACGATGTAAAGTACCTGTTAGCTGTGAGCTTACAAGAAAAGGAGCAGACTGGAAACATTTTGTTATGTCCCACGGCACCAGAAAACAAATGCTTCCTGAATTGCATTTTGTTGTCTTCTCTTTCAGGTCTGCCTGCCTTTAGTCCTCCTTATCCAACAGCTAACAGCTTGCAGATGCAAGTGTAGACTCGTGTATTAGATACAGGAAACTGCACAACTGGAAAAGCTAATGCTCTTCTGCATGAGGGCAAAGAGCATGACTTGTTCTAAGCTCAGGGCACCTGTTCCTTATTGCTGCCCATTTTAGTTTCCATATAAGCAGCTTGTTGAGTCTAAGTATGAATAAAAGACTCAATGAAATAATAAATCATCATTTCCTTTTAAGGGTGGGACACCACTGAAAATACAATAAAAGCACTTCAGGCCACTAAAAGAGATTAAGAGCAAGATTTTACTTCAGTTTTTAAAAGGCAATGGAAAGCCATTGCCTTCTTGGGAAGACCATGGATGTGACTTCTGAAATATTTTAACCCAATTAATATGTTAGAAAGTTCCCCTAGCTTCAATTTCCAGGCTATGCTCCTGAAGCAGATCTCTGTAAGAACTGATGGTACAGACCCTATCACAGCATTGCAATTTCCACTGGCAAATGAGATCCTCAAATTTACTTTTGACAAAAGGGACCCTTATAGATTGCTTAGCTTTCCAAACGTCTCGGTGTATCCTGCACCTTTGTAGCATATTATTCAAACTAAAGTGGTACAAACCCTCAGTAAAACCATATTGCCTCAGAAAATGAAAGTAGAACTTTCTGTGCAGCTGAGATCAGGTGCAGTCTTTTTCATTAATGCTCATGACGTGAAGATGTCCTGGTTCCAGCCAGCACAGGGTTATTTTTTGTCGCAGACATGAGGGGCACAGCCAGGTCATGGAGGTTACTCTACACCATCTCATGGCATTGCTGGGATGGAAAAAAGGGACATTCTTCTAGGGAAAAGGGTGACTGCTCAAATTGTGGATTTCCTTGAGGTGAGGAAATATGGCAGAGCCATCAGCTATTTTATTGCTGCTACTGCACCTTTTCTTATCTCACTGCTGTTTCCAGTAAACTGTTCTTAGCTCAACCCATGATCTTTGCCTTTTGTGCCTCAAATTTTCCTCTTCAGCCCATCAAAGGGGGAGAGGAGGAGAAAAGACAGAACCGATGTGTGGTTTGGAGTATGGGGGCACTAGACTGGGGAGTACCATTCCTAAACCTTGACAGAAGAGCAGAAGAAAAACATCTTACACAGGTTTGAATTATACTCAAAATCCCTCTTCAGCAGACCTCAAACAAGAGAATATACAAAACTGGATTTTATTTTTGGTTCATAAGAAATCATCTTTCTGTATCTGACACCAAAGGGTTGCTGCAAACATTAGTGCCATCTCTGCTTTTCAGCTGAGTAACATGTGAACCACTGAGTTTTCTTGTTTGCTTTTGTCACATGGTCCTTGGAGCGTGCTATTATGGTACTATACAGGCTGAAGCAGACATTTACAATTTGAGATCAAAATTCCGAATACAGTTTAAATACCAATATCTCACATAAAGGAAACATTAAGCATTTCTAAAACTAAATATCTTCCTATATTGGCACTTTTGTTATTTTGTGTGAGCATAAGAATGTTGGTTTTTAAAAACAAGGTGTTTTGCTCTTTCATCTAAATGTCATTCTTCCACAAATATCAACAGGAAATTTATGGTACTATAACAATAGAATATTGCTGATCAGGACTGGAACAGACTATTGATTTATCACCACTGGGGAAAAAGAAACACTTCTGTTAAGAAAAAAGTAAAAGCCTTTTCAACATCACTTTAGTCAGCACAGAAGCAGCAGCATCTTGCCAACGTGGATGTTTTAACATCAACTTCAAGTATCAAATACACTGTCCCTTTAACTAAATATCCATGTATATGTGGTCAAGCAATTGCTGGTGTTGACAAGTATTTGGGCCACTGCCCTTGCTCTCATACTTGCCTAATGATACCTCTGACAGAGGTGCCCAGCAAAGAAATCCATAAAGTGGCTAAAAAGCAGCAGTGCAAGCTGGAAGACAATGCAGGGTCTCTGGCCTTGCTCTGTAGCCTCTGTGTTAGAAATGCATTTGCTTTATGACCAGTCCACCCCAGCTTCATCTGTCTCCTGTGCTTAAGAATTCAGCAAATCCATGTTTATGCCACTCTCAGACAAACAAAGACCTGCATCATGGCATATTTGTGAGCACAGGCAGGCTAGTTCATTTTAAAATGCCACGAGAGATTCCCTGAATAAGGAAACTGAATTTTCCAGTGTACAATTCTTATCAGTAGTCATTACTATTATTATTAAAAAGCTCTTCCAGTTGCAGAAAAAAAATTTACAAATCAAGGCTCCAAATCTACATTTCTTTTGCTAACAAAGCTCTCTGCATTTTAATTTCCTCTCTAAAGGTAAGGTAACTAGGTTTATTTATATTACAAATTTTAAAAAAGCCCAGATAGCTTTGTTCATCTTTTAACAGAAAAATATCATCATTGACATCAATAAAGCTTCTTGCAGGGCAGCCCCTTATTCACTGTTAACAAGTGGAAACCCCAAGTATAGTATCAGCTATATCACACTTCTCAGATTTTTAATTCCTCAGTTACTCAAATGTTTATTGTTTACATCTCAAATTCAAAATTAAAATACATTGTTTACAAGGAGCCTCACATTCTTTTTGTATCTTCTTAGGTACTAAAAGGTCTTTTTATCACAGATCAGATTTTTCTACAGAAACATTTACAGGTACGTTTTCTGCAGAAAGAAAGCTGCAATAGCAATATAAGTCATCTAGTACCATACCTGAAATATTTCATTTTTGCCAAAGAAAAAGGACTAAACCAAGGAGTCCCATACTTCAACAGGAAAGCAGTTCCCATATTTCAAAGGGAAAGAAATGTCTTAAATATCCTTTTGACTCTTAAATGTATTTAGAAAATCACGATAGCGAAAGACCACTTCAATGCTGAAATTAAATCAGAAAAAAGTGACTCTGATAATCAAACACAACATTTTGCAGAACTGTTTACTTACAATTACACTCTTTACACGCAAAGGCTTTCTAGTTATTCCAGAAGGGCAGCTTAAGCCCCTAATAACCAGAATGCCTAAGGGTACAGTAATGCTTCACTAGTATGACAGAAGTCTAGCTTTTGTTTTTAATATACTCCTTTTCTTTTCCAGAGGCATCTCAACATCCCTTAAAACATGTTAATTTAACCAAATATTGTTTGGAAAGTCCACATTATTTACTTATATATACTTATATTTTATAAAGATTTGAAAATACAATGGCTTTCCATGAAAAAATACAAATAAAATCTCTTTTATTAATTAAATATTATGGATACTATATCTGTCCCCAGTATATAGCGTGTCTCATGCAGAATAACATCTAGAGTTTATCACAAAAGATTCAAAGAGAATAATTCAACTCAGAATTTTCCAAGTCACGAAATCAAACTAAATCATAGGGGCAGTCAGATTTCCCTGCCAGTTTCACATATGTGAGTATCTGGGATCCTAAGCTGTCATCACTGAAATCTCCTAAAGCAGTCTTAGAACTGTGGCTCTCTCTCCTACCACCAGGAATTTGGCAGTGCTGGGATTTTGTTCTCAAATGGTATAAAATCAAATTTAAATAGGAAAATACTTTGCTCAATTCTTCTCCACCCAAGTGCAGTAATTCCCCACAAACACAGCAAACTCTCCTTTCAGGAAGTGCATGAAAGAATCCATTATGTAGGGAGAAATAAAAGCCTGAAATCAAAACAGTTTAAACTCCCAAAAGTATTGTTAAGGATATTATAAAACTGTAAGCAAGAATCCAATTCTTGACAAATAACCAGGTGACATATGCAGGAGTTGAAAAGGAAATGCTCAAGGAGTCCCAGGTGTACACAGGCACAGCAGGTAAGGCCGCACCTAAGCATATGTGATTAAGTCAAGTTTGAAATCTTGCAACATCCTCATGAAACTTGGGATCCAAACAAAAATGCACTTTTACCTATGAACTACGCCATAACAAGGCTACTTGGAGATTGCTCAGACTTCTGGGACTATTTCAACTTTGGACCTCATTCCGATGCGCAGCGCAGACAAGGTGACAAGCATTGCAGCAGGCTGACTGCCCCACAGCATGCAGCTCCAGAGAACAACAGGCTCTGGTTTGTCCTTGCTGAAGGGAAGCAGCCACTCTGATAGCTGGAAATCCACCACAGAACTCTGCACCACAGACAGGCGGCAAAACCAAACCAGTATTTCAAAAAGTCCTATTAGTTACAAGCCTTTCAAAAAAGAAAATAAAGAAATAGCCAAGAACAAAACTTGCAGTTATAATTCATGCATATTTTGATCACCATTACTCTAGAAATAACAAAAACAACATTATCAAAGAGAAGAAATGAAGAAAAACTCCAAAATACAGCATTATATTCAAGGTTAAAATAATAGTACAAACAGTCAAATGAAAAACTTCCGCATGGTTTAAAAAAAACCAAACCAAACTTCCGAAACTACTCTAGCATCACAAAGAAAAGAAACTTTTGTTCTCAGGGAATTGAGTTATAAAATGAGATAGGTGCGTGTATATAACAAATAGTGTGTGTACATATAAATATACACAAACATTTAATTTGTCTTCCTGAAATAAATGACAGGAGGATGTACCAATATATATCATTGTACTGTACTCTCTGCTATGATGGGGAAAGCCAAGCAACTGAGAACCAATGTGAGAAGATAATAGGCAGCAAAGAAAAAACAAAGCATGAACACTGACTTGATTCTTCTTGGTGTCTCTTTACATCCCAGCTCTGAACATGTTATGTATCAGTAACATATTTAGTAAAAAAGATATCAGAACTGTTTCTCAGTTTACTACTTCAGGTACTAATGGCATTAAACTTATTTTAATTCTTACCAATGCTAAAGTCAAACTGTACAGTTTTTACAATTCTTACCAATGCTAAGTCAAACTATACCCTTAATTTTCACTAATTAAGGGTAAAAAGGAAACCATTATTCTATACTTTGCTGTAAGCCTTTCAAAATGTCTTTAAGAACAAACAAAAAATTAACTCACACTGGCCACACCCTCCCAATATAGCTTTTCCCAGTTCTCAACGTCTTGATTAACACTAGCCATGAATTCAACAAGGGGCAATCAAGTCACAACTTTTTCAGTCACTGGAGCCGACCAGCAGAGCACCAAGGGCTGCAGCCGGGGACGGCTCAGCAGAGAAGCTGTGCAAAGCGTGTGAGCGCCCCTTGAGCAGCCTCCTGCTGCACACACAGGCCGTCTGCGAGCTGCTGGAGCTTCCACACGGAATGCAAGGGGCTGCGAGGCAGCTACAGAAACTCACATTACCGTCCTCTTTCAGGGACGTCTGTAATGCATAACGAGGATTTCTTCGTTTGAAGGCTCAAGTCACACCGGGGAACGTGTGATTCAAAGTACAAGCAACTCCCGTCTGACACAAAGCTCTCTGCCACACTTGCAATTATTAGGGAAGGTCCTGAGGATATTTCCTTGAACTAGCAGTTCATCCCTCCTATTTACAAATTGCTCAGTGACAACTCTTCCCTTTGGATGTGACTCATGAGCCTTGGTTTGCTCGTGCCAGAACCTGCAGCTTTTTGGGCATGTATTGCAAAACCTCACCACCAGAGCCCCTGCCTCCCTCACCTCCCCATTTCACACTATGAATACTCAAAGAGGTTTACTTCTCACTTCATGTCTCTTAGAATGTAACTAATTGCACTGGAGACAACATTCATATTTAATTAACTACATTTAATTTTAGCAGAAACTGTAATTTACTGCAACCAGTACTAAGATTTTATGCAAAGCTCCAGACAAAAAAAAAAAAAAAAAAAAAAAAAAAACCACCCAAAAAAAAACCCCGAACAAAACCCACAAAAACACAAAAAACCCAAACCAAAAGACCCCTTAAAAAAAACCCCAAAAAACAGGGTACAAAAAAACCCCCCAGCTCTTACCAACATTCTTATTCCACAATTTAATCAGTAGGATAAAAAAAGTGTTTGTTAAATGTTTACCTAAACTCAACAGAAAACTGTAAGTTTCTTGAGTAGAAATCCTTCAAGAACTAAGCATATAGAAAATATATACACTTTTGCAAACAGGGCCACGGGCTAGCAGACTTCCACTCTGATTCATGGCAGTCCCTCTTGTCTCCTTACGTGCCCAGGCACACCTCCACACACGCACCACCAAGGTGGCCATTTCCAAAGACAGGCTGTATGTCCTCAAGTCAGGGGCAACTTAAGGGCTTGATCAGCAGCTTGACAGAAGAGTATCATGAAAGGGATGCCAGGTTTGAAAATAACTCCTGTGGCTCCGCAGCCACTACTGACAGGTGACCATAAGAGTGAAAATGCAAAAATGTAAACTAACATTTGGAGCATTTATGCAGGCTTTTGAAAAGCTTGCATTGTGCTACAGCCCTCATTCGCTTCATATCACCACTACTCGCATGCACCTGCACGGGTTAAAGGCTAGCACAGGTACACCTTTGTTTTGCTAGCATGCACACAAATGTATATATATCTATGACTAATTCCACTGAGAACCACAGCACAACTCAAGGACGTGCAAGTTACCTACTCCTTTGTATACATGCCCTAAGAATCCTAGCCAAAAACTCTCTCCCACCACGTAGGTTATGAAAACCAAAAGACTTATCATAAGGAATGACTATTTGTATCACTACCACAAATGATTCAAATCAAATCTTTAAGAACTACTCCAGAGGTAATTTTGCTGTTAAAACACCCAGATTGTCAAGTTAGTCAAGACATGACGTACAATTTCAAGAAAAATCTACAAGTAGAACATCACAGTAATGAACGCATTACCATATTTTTTTCATGTTTTATTAAAACAAAATGCTCCAATAAACTTACAGAAGGATCACTAAGATCGTTTGTCAAATGACAAAAAATAAAAAACCAAACCAACAAACAAAACACAAAAAACACTGTCAGAGGATGCCTTCATTCTTCATTAACAAAGCCATATATATTTTACATTAACTACTTTCTTGACAACCTGAGGAAACTAGGAAATATGTGTGTCTTCAGCTAAAATATGTTTTAGTTGAACACCAAGAAATTTTTAAAAAACTTTCCATTTTTATAGTAATTTTCATTGCAGTGCTCAAAATACTTTACAAGCCTTTGTGGCTTTTATTAAGACAACAGCTATAATAGCAGAAGATAACACTTCCAGAAAATTGTTTGTAATGTTAGAAAGGCCAGTCTCTGAGCACCAGATCTGAAATCGTTCAGATCTGTCATGAATTCCAAGTACTCTCAAAACTAATTATAAAATAACTGAATAAAATAATCGCTGATAAAAATAACACGTGACCAGAACTTCTGAAAAACAAATCTTAGGAAACTTAAGTTGTACCCACAAAACTTTGGCATTATTATGATGTTCTTTAAAGTCTTAGTTAAAAGCCTTGCTAATACAGTGTCAGTGGCAGGCTTTCTCAGTGCCTCATATTATCCCTCAGCCAACACTGCCTCCAAGATCACTGAACCAGATGCAACTTTTAAGACAGAGCTGAAAAAGCACGCTCTGAGCGAATCTGTGGTCTGGTAGTTCGTTCAAGCTCAAAGTTTTTGCGGCCCGACACAGAAACTCTCCCCAATACTCTTCTCTCCATTTCCAAGCCAGCTAGGCGAACTGCAATTGCTTATTTTAACATAGGTCCTTTTCCCACACAAGCACACGAAAAAACTGACCAGAGCAAGAATTATGCTAAATGCGCAGGACTGTAGCAAACCTGAGTAGATTTCACCTGTATATAATCACTTTAGAAACATGAACCCGCAGATTCAATGAGCTTTCAATTTCTGTCTGCTGTGATTTCAGAAACTACTAGTGGCGTTATTGCTGAGTATTTCAGATCTGTGATTTCTACGATCAGCCTCACTCCACTTCTCCTACCTTCCTCTTCTAATTCTATGAAGTCAGTCTAAGAGGAACGTGGCAGTTCAGTGCAGAACACATTCTCTTTTTAGCATTTGCAATGCAAAACTAGGTTTTGTTCGGTACAGAAATCTTGCACAATAGCCTGTGTATACGTATTCGTTCCAACAATGCTGTCCTATGCAATCACTCTGTAATTACACACAGTCATAAAGCTGCTGCTGTTGCTGCCTGGAACTGCAGTCTCGCCCTCTAAACAACCTAATAGTCTCTGCATTAGGACATTTCTTTTTCTCCCTTCCCCTCCCTTAACTGCTTGCTCCAGTACAGATGGCCTTTACACTAAGCTCAAAGCACGTAGCCGGAATGAAATCAAGTAATTATTAAAAAACTGGATGTTTTAAAAAGAATGTAAAATAAATCTCTGTTGAGCAAATAGAATATTTTACTAATTCTGCAAGCTGCAACCACACAAGACTTTACAAACCAAAAATAAATCCTGCTTACGCCTGTTAAAAAAAAAACCCGTAAGTATTATATAAGACTCTCACATACGCGCGTAGGTGTATTGTCAGCTTTTACTGCTAAACTGCAACGAATCGGTCTTTTGCAGCTGCTGCCAGAAAAGAGCTGTACACTTGGGAGCACGGGATTTTTCAAAAATTATCTAACAAATTCCTCCCCACCCCCCTCCACTGCGTAAAGCCCAGCAGAGCGATCCGACCCTGGCCACGATGCGCGCTCGGCGGCGGCCGGGACCCGGCGGCTCCCGCGCAGCACCCGGGGCCCCGCACACGCCGCGAGCAAAGAGAACCTTCCCGCGCCCAACCAACCCCCCAAAATCCACCCGCAGGCAGCTCACCCGGACACAGACACATCCTGGAAGCGGTGCTGCAGCCAGGCAGCCGCGAAGAAACCCCTCCGGAGCGCTCGTAACAACTCAGGGTACGTAACAAGTCAGGAGGCGGCGGCTCAGCAGCCGAGCCCGGTCCCCCGCAGCAGGCGGGCCGGGAGTGCCGCTGCCCCGGCCCCGTGGGGCTGCGCGGCCCGGGCGCGGAGCCAGCCGCACTCGTCACCTCCACAGGTACTTCTGCTCCTCATCCTGCACCCAGCACCCACAAACAAAGCACGCATCACGACCCCCAAAAGAAACTCCCCAGGAAAGATACTCCCTCTCCAAAATGGCAGGAAAACGGAAGCAAATTGTGCAAATTGAAAAAAACAAAAAAAAACAAAAAAAAACAAACGCGTGGAAAACAGAAGAAGGAAGAAAGAGAACGTGCTGGCTCACCTGCGCAGCCAGGCACGGCGGGCGCCGCGGGGGAACGTGGAGCGGCTGTTTGCAGAGGGGGGCGGGAGCGAAGAAGGAGGGGGAAAAAAAAAAAACAAACTTTGTTTCTTTCTCTCCGGGACTCAGCGAAAGCGTCACTTCCTAGTGCAGTAAGCGGGGAGGCTCCCGGGCTCGGGCTCCTCAACTCCTCCTCCTCCCGCCTTCCTCCTCCTCCATCCGCGGCGCAGCTCCTCGCCGGCCCTCAGCGCCTCGTCCCGCCACGGGCCTGGGCCCCCTGGCCTTGTCCGCAGATCGCGGCTTGACCTTCTGCGCTTGGCTGTCGCTGCTGTTGGCAACGAAGGAGAGGAAATCCCCAGCGAGTGAGGGGCGGGCAGAGAGTTTGCGGCATTGATTTGAAAGCCAAGCCCTGCAAAATACTGCCGTGTCCAATACCCGACGGGAAGCGCCGCTTTGATGTCCCGAGTTCAGAGCCAGCCTCTTCAGCGAGATCAGGCTTCGTGTCCTTTCTCTCTAAAAGAAGAGAAAAGCAAACAATGAGCTTTTGGGTTTTAAGGAAACCCTTGTACCAAAGGAAAACATCTGCTTTTCTGTTTCCCCCTTTCGGTCCCTTTTCTCACTTTTTCAGAAGAAAAAGTGGTGGGGGGAAAAAAAGGAAGGGAGAAAGGATGTTAGTCCAATGCAAATCCTCAGGTCATGTCTATATTGTTGGCTGTTTTACCAACACCTGAAATTTACTTTCACAGTAACTCATACTTCTGAGGTTTCTAAAAATGTCTGGCTCCTCTTCTGGAATATGGCTTCCTTTGCTGCCTTGGTCCCAGAATCAAAAACACAGTGTGCTGACAAATGCAGGCACGCCACTCTACCCTACTAAGGCAGTAAATAAGGAAGCTGCTTTGTCATTGCTCCCTCTGTAGACTGCTCTGCTACTTGAGTTTGTTAACAATCAATGAAACTTCTAGATTATAAAATAACCTTTAGACAGCATTCACAGATTAGACTCACATTCAGTGAGATGTCAAGCAACATGAAGGTGCCAAACATTTTTCTTCAATGTGCACGTTGCCACATGTTTACCTTCATCCAGGCTCAGATCATTCAGTGCACAAAGCAGCATTGCTGGATTTTGGGTTTGTTTTTTTTTTTCAGACCAGCAGGGCAGTTTCCCTTCCAGCATGTATTGCCTTATAGATTGAAATATAGAAGTAATTTTTGCACTGCTCACTGTAGTTCATGTTTCTTTCACAATAGCTCCTTGCAGAACTTTTTACCAGGGAAGCTCAAGATGTGTAGAAACAGGAGCCCAGAGAAGTGACTTGCCTATGACTACAGACGCATAACCAGGTTACTCTGATGAGTCCCAGGTCAGCAGTCTAATTACCACACCCAATCTTTTCCTGTCATGGTGCAGAGGATAACAGTGAGACACATGGTGGTGAAGAGCAAAATAGTAGCCACGGGTACTACTGGTAAAGGTTTTTTTTTTCTTTCACAACCAGAGGTGTCATTTGATGCAACGCTGTCTCAATAGGACCTTCAAGGAAAACTCTGCTATAGCATCATTAATACATTTGCTCTTCCAAATTCATGATAGACAGGAATAATAAGTCAATAACTATTTAAATCAATACAGAAAGAATATTCCCAGATGTTCACAAATTACCTAACATGTAAAGCAAACATAAATTATTGAACATATGATAACTAGCTGTAGTCAAAGGCATACAACATTAATTTCATTTGCTCTAATAAAGATTGAAATGAGAGATTCAATAAACTGGAGTTATTTCCTCTCTGTTATGTTAGGCAATCGGTGCCTCCCATGAAGCACATCAGATATTGATGAGATTGAAATTACTTATGTCAGCTTTCACTGGGGCCAGAACAAACCCAACCAAAAATAAACCAATCTTCTATGATTTTAAATCATGTTCTAACAGCAAAGCGTATCTCTTTGTTCCAGACAGAACAAATGCATGTTGTACTTCACCTGTTTGGAGGCTGGGAGCAAAATGATGAGCAGCATCTTGTGTTTCACAATACTTAATCACATAAAAGCAGCAGACAATCAGAAACGTCATCATCCGGCTGCAGAAGCGAACATTGCGCAGAACAGGGAGTGTGCTTTCTACCCTGCTCTAGGAGATATTTTAACTTGTTGGGTTTGATAGTTCCTTCCTAAGTAACATGTCAGGCAGATAGGGATCATGCTGAGCCAAAGACAATATAGTAACCACAAGGACAAAGCTGAAACACACTGTAAGAAGCAAAATCTATAGGAAAGGATGACTCTATTTCCTAAACACACCAAATGAGATGAGAACAAAAACAAGCAAGCAGATAGGTACACCATCTAGTTTATAGATCTAAAATAGAAGAAACACTTCAAAGACACCATGATGTTTATAGAGCTGTATGTTAGTGTTTATCTTACTGAGCAATAAAAGTTTTATGAAGTATTTTGTAAGGATTTTACAGTTATACACTCTTCAATTGTTTCTCCGTTCCTCACATTACATGATCCTTACATCTTCTCCAGAGCCAGCCATCATAATTTTCTTCTTTTCAGTAACAGAATTTGCTATGCTTTCTAAAAGTGTTTCTTTCTCCTTTTCTCAGCATATACTGAGATAACGTGATGGCTGCACTTCTATCAGCTTTACTGTGACAAAACTTAATACACACACATTCCCTGTTACGTCATTATTTTGTTACTACATTGAAGGAGATTGGAAGATCTCCTAGCTATCAGCATATAAAATCTTAGTTTTCTTTGGCTTGTACAGACACATCTTGTAGTGTAACAACATCGACTCATATCATTACTGGATTGCATTGAGTCAGAATTTGGATTAAAGACTATGCTTTGCATACTTAAGTTTGCAAAACCGAGCCATAGGCTCAGTAGGTGGCACTCTACTCTTTTCCCCGCGTCAGAGTAGAGCCGAGGCCCCGTCCTCTTTGTAATTCTCGGGAACTGAACTTGTGCTCCAGTATAATGGGAGACATTATGGAGCCATTAGTTCTCCCTGAAATTGGGTATAAAATGAAGGTCTTAACCACTATGACTAATAAAAAAGCATTTACATCCTTTGTAATAGGAGCTTCAGATTCTAATAGGCCTTATGCTTCCACTTTATAATCACACTGAAATTTCCTCTAAAATTTCAGTAGGATGTGATTTTTATTTAAAAATATTAATTTCAGTATAAACCAGTAATTAATAGCTGCAGTGTTTATCCCATACATATGTTCGATGCTCAGAGGCAGGACTGCCTCTAGACAAGCCACAGAATGGACTGACAGGGACCATGTGAAGTTCAGCACAGACTAAAGCAAAGCCCTGCACTTTGACCAGACTGACCTGCCATTGCACAGGCTGGGGCTGGCAGGACACTCAGTGCCACTGAGTAAGATCTGGGGGTCCTGGTGGACAGTGGGAGAAACGCCAGGCAGCAGTGGAGGCTCACACCATCCTGGCCTGTATAAAGAAAGTCTGAGCTAGGTTCAAGGGAAAACACCATTTCTCTTTACTCGTAATTTGGTAGCCTGTGCCTGGAACACTATGTGCAGTTTTGGGGATCCCAATATGAAAAAAGATGTTAATAAACTGGAGCCAGTAGAAAGTCAAGATGGTCAGGGGCTGGAACAGATGTCCTCAGCAAGAAGAGGCTGATGGAAACAGTGGTCATTGCAACCAGTAGTGAGGATGATGAAGCAATGAGCAGCACCGTCTGATTTCAGTGCTGACCCTCACTTTGAGCAGGAGCCTGAACTAGTGACCTCCCAGAACCTCCTCCAACTTGACTGATACTGTAATTCAAGAAGCAAATCCTTTTAACTCACATTAAAGGAGACTTAATTAAATGACAATCAGATAGTTTGAAAATGTCTCATAGGAAATATGAGATTGTATCTGTTTCAGATTTGTTGGGCTTTAGTTTTGACGTTGTGAATTTAGAAGAGCATCAGCCTAATTACAAATAAAGCCATTCCCTTATAGTCACCATTTCCCAGCACTATTACAGGAGAAAATGTTCATAAAAATGGTTTTTATACAAGACTAATTACTTTATACTACAGAGAAATGTTAGTTTCTCCAATACCAATGTATGTTTCCCGTCTTTGTCAGAATTAATCACTCAAGTTTGAAATATTATGCTAGGGCACAACTTCTCTTGGGAAATTTGATGCAGACAGATAGAATGTTTGGAAAGAAGGGGTCTGGCCTATTTAAAAGAGTTTTCAAAAAGAAAAAAAAAACACCCTTGTGCCTCTATTTTACTCTCAATATCTGTGTTTAAAATTAAAATACTTAATTCAAGCTAGATTTTAGCAAGAGTCAGCTTCTTTGATCAACCTGGGGAGAAAATACATGTATTTATAGAGCATACATATGTATACACACGCAGTGTGTCATGACCTGGCTCCCTGAGAACCAGGAGGAAACCTTGTTACATGAGGGAAAGGGAGGGACCCTGTGGTTTAGAGAAGAAACCACATGTAAAACAAAGTTATTCACATTGCTTAAACACTACTGAAAGAAGCTCAGATGCCATGGTGGGAAAGACAGTGTGGGAATCTATGAAGTACCAAATTGTACGGCATGCTGAAAACCAGGACTGTTGACCCTTTCTTTCTAATTTTGCTAGCTTGTGTAGCTTTAAAAAGACTTTGTAGTCTTTCTGCATTTACTCTCACTTTTCCCAGAATGCCACATTATTTGTTTGTTTGTTTTACAAACAGTAGTCTGTGGTAACATTGTTCGCTAAAATTGAGAAAAACACAGTATTTGAAGAAGCTAAGTGGTGAGCTGAAGGCCACATGGAGGTTGAATAGCTGGGCTCTGGTTAGCTCCAAATGCTCAAGTCCACGTGTAAACTCTTCTGTCCCACTATACTGTTCCTGTATTTTAGGAGCTCAATATGCAGATGGTACTAAATTTCAACATGCTCCATCACCAAGGTGTCACCAATCTACACATGCAACAATAGGACACCAAATGCTTCTTGCTGCTCAGCTGACTGAAAAGTGACACAAGTCCTTCTGAAAATTAGGTTCAAGTTACCTTAAGGAGGATGATATTAAAAAAAAACTAACAACAACAAAAAAGACTTTTTAAAAAGCTGCCTCAGATTTTTTCTTAAATATTTATTGATTGTATTGTCTTACATACTGTGTGAAAGGAGCAATTGGAAAATGAACTGATGAATATATGTATATTAGAACTCTGAAAATGTAAAGCACCATAAATTCTTTAGCTTTATTTAACTATTTATCATCATAATTTAGGTAACATAAATAATAATGTTACTACCTTGGAAACGTCCATGGTCTAGTAGCTCTCAACAAGATCAAGAATACTTCAGATCATTGGAAATACTCCTGAAAAACATGGTAGGCAAGAAATATCAAGAACTGGTAGGCATATGTAAATTTTTAATCCTAATACTTTTTTTAAAAATGCTATAATCAGTTCATGGGATGAAGTCAGGCTGAAGTTAAGGGGGTAGAATAGTTCACAGTTTGGGGCGAAGATCAAGTGCTGGGAACAGGAATGACTGCAGTGCAGCTCTTTTGGCAAGTACCTTCCACCAAAGCTTCTTCTGTCTCTCCTTCCCCAAGACAACCAGCTGTGCTTTCTTTAAGCTGGCTTCAAGCCCACACAGAGGCACTCAGAGGCCTAACAACAACAAATGAACAAGAAAAGACATAGTGACAGCATGTACTGTAAAGTAATATTCACAGCTTGGTTGAATTTAATGTAATAACAGAAATAAAGACTGGAATTCAAAACAATAAGATGTGATTTTTTTTCTCTCTTTGTACAACATTGATGTTATTTACTAGGAATTAGTATTACAGACAATAATCCAGGCTGCTTCTTTAATACTCTGAGTGGACCAATTTCTTATTGAAGCATGCAGAAGTTATTTAATTCTATCAATATGTTATTTAATAATAGAGAAATAAGATCTGCCTCATTGACATCAAGTAACTGGTAATAACTAATGGTGCATTGTGTGTAAATATTTGCAGGATTCTGGAATAATTATGAATTATGTATTATTTATATGTGCAAGATTTATATATCTATGTATGTATGTGCATATATAGAAGAACATCCTCAAAGTCCTCTCTTACAGAGAACATCAGCTAGGAAATCCTTCTGAGCTTCAGTAGCTCATATATTACAAGCAGCAATCTCGAAGCCCTTTCAAATCATTTGACACTTACAGTCATTCAAGGAACTTTCAGCCCAAACAGGTTTTGGTGACAATGACTCAGAACCATTGCAATTTAAATTCAAACATATGCTGCATAAATCCAGGGCCATCGGGGGAATCAGAAAGTTAGCATTTGCTAACACCAGGTTACATTGGTAGCCGATGGTACTCTCTCATGAGGATTCATCCCTATTCCATCACACAAATAAATTACAGAACAGCAAGGGACCATAAACCACAGTGGGAGACACCAACATGTATAAATAAGACATATGTGACAGGCAGGTACCAAATACAGCGGATAATCTGCAACGACATAATTACGCACCTTGATGATCTTATCTGTCCTTCTACTCCTTAATTCTTCTTTTCTGTCACTCTGTGCTTGCCTCTGCTGGCAGTTTGCATTGGTGCACGCCAGGCTGCAGCTTCTTCTGTCACCACCATTACACTGCAGCATTTTTGGTGAATTGCTGTGCAGTTTTTATTCTTCTCAGATTCACAACCAAGTTGCATCATTCTGATTTCCATACCTGGAATCCAGTAGTATTTTGGCAGTCCTCCATGATTCCTTCCAATACCAAGTTGTGACCTATCCCAACCAGCTGGTCTGTTTATCTCTGTGATCTCTGAATATTCCTTATTTTTTGCATAAAGTACATTGCATATTCCATTATAAGGAAAATTAATTCAGTTACTCTCTTTATGTTTATTAGTACAAATCTCATTATGGAGTTTGTTCTTTTTTCCTCCTTTTATCATTTTTTAATACAAAATTTACAGGGGTTTTTTCTTGTTCAATGGGAACCTTAAAAGGCTTGTACTTGTAGTACAATCTACAACAATTTTTTTTCATTTTTACATAGGGCATAAACCACAGTTTCATAGCAACAGCCCTACCTAGAACGTGGTATTCCAAGGCAGGAATGCTTTCCAAATATGGATTTGGTTATATTATATACATGGTCCACAGAGCATTTGAGTGTTATTTATGTTTTCTGTTAGCCAACAGAAATATATATCTTCATGGCTGCCACAGGACTGCCGGCCTGAAAGAAATGCAGCAATTCCAACAGGAAGCAATGAAGTTTTTTATCAGTGCATCTTGGACATTTTGCAAGTACTCTCAAAACCCTCCCCTCCTACACACTAAGGAGGATGTTTCCTCCCTTGCAAATGCATGCTCCTCCCTCATCTCCCTCGACCCCTGCTCCTGCAGAGATTTCTCCAGCTCCTTGAAGGCACAGTGCCCTGAGAAAGAAAAGGATATTATCTGGAGGAGACTAATATAACCAAGATCTACAGTAGAAGAGCTAGGAATACACATGATCCATGAAGGCAACCATGGAGAAAGTATTCAAATCCCAAGCTCAAGTATTCTGTCTCTGCTGGATTTACCATAGTGTCTGTTTATATGTACTTTTTAGTTTCTGCACTCTTTTCTCATATGTATGAGAGAAGCATCCTCCAATATCACTACTGCTTCAAGCAATAAAAAAAATCACTCACTGTTGTTTTCTCAGCAGAATCTCTTCCCCACAAGAAGTGTTCTGAATATGTTGTCTTTGTTGTCTGCTAACAAGAAAAAGCAGAAATCCACTGTGCTCAAGGCAGGGAATAGCAAATCCACTGTGCACTGACAATCACCATAGAATCATGACATTGGGCTTTACATATCAATGTACATCACAGAAAAGATGGAGAAAACTTCTGGAGTTTCTCAAGAATGGGAAGTGGTTCAGGAAATTTGCATCCAAAAACTGCAGGAGGAAAAAAACTGCCCAACTAAGAAAAAAAGCAAAACAACCTTTCCCAAAAAACTGCACAAAACATCAAACCACACAGACAACCCCCAAACCTCCTCTTATCTTGAAACTATGAATAGTGAGAAAAATTACCAAGTCATGAGATCATTATTCTTAACATTTGTACCACTAAGAAAACAAATGTTACTGCTGCTCATTTCAGGCAACTAGAACAGTTGGATGTTTTTCCTTTTGGTGAAAGATTAGTGGAAGCTCTCGAAAAGATGTATGTTGGCTGAGGAGCAGAAGACATCAGAAGTCCAAAGCAACACAGAAGACAACAAAGAGAACTTCATAACAACAAAACACTGCCACAATTGATTATGAAATCTGATTTACTAATTGCAGAGTGGAGCTTTGCTGTGCAGGAAGCACACATAGAAATCGACATGGACATAAAAAATTAGGTAATGGAATTAAACAGGAGCATATTTCTGGAGAGTATTGTTAACTAAAATTACAGCTCTCTCCTACTGCATGCACTTCAGTCTTAGACTCATCAGCTTTCATTCGAATATTGCCAGCAGACCCTCAGCTACAATTCTCTCAGTTTGTTCCAGAGAACAGGATCCAGACTTCATTTCTCTGACATCCAAACAAAATTCTGTCAGGTTATTTCAGCCTCCCAATTGCAGTGCTTGAAACAGTGAGAAAAGTCTATTTGTAGAAATAATTTCACAAGTTCACTTGGACAGCCTCACCTATCAAAAGCTTCTTGATTTGTAGACCTGGTATCTCCAACTAGTCATGTATTGCTATAATTAAAATACTCAACATTTTTGCCAGAACTAAGATATAGTCTATTTATTCCTGTCAATTATCATTCATGATTATATTTAAAATTAATGTGACTTGCAGTGCTTGCAAAGCCAGTATCCATTAAGTGATCTAGTGGTGTGTACTGTAAGTTCTATCTTGCATGGCACACCACAGAAAGCTGCACAAAAAACAGAAAGAAATCCAAACAAGCTCTCATTTCCTCAGTAGATGTAGAAACAATATCCTCAAAATGCCTTGAGAGGCTGTCATTCAGGAATGGCAGAAAGCCTCTTACTGCCTACCAGCTATTCTGGGTAGGACACAGAGCACAGTGATAATCTGAGCCAGCTTTGCTGAGCTGCCTCAGCCCTTCCAGTTACCAGTTGTTGATCACTCCCTAAAAGACAGCTCTCACAGTTGTCCTGCAGCTGTTTAGCAGACTGAGAAGAGTTGTTGTCTAAGTTTCACATGTTCAATAAAATACTTTATCACCCATGATAAGAAGGGCAAGTACAGTCTCCTAGAACACAGTAGCTGGCACCATTAATTCTGTTCAGGCCAGTTGTGTTTACTGATCCCTCTTCTTTTCCTGAGAGGAAACAGCTGAATGTATCTGTAAATGCTCATTCCTAGGCCAGCAGAATACAACAGCTGATTTACTGATATCATAGTCACTAATAATTGACTGATAACAACCAAGTGCTGTAAATTTCCAGAATGTTCACATACTGAATGGATGAGAAGCTTTCTACTAATATCCAGCAGCGCTGAAATATGCCCTACACAAAGCTCCAAAAATATGCCTTTGGTTATCTTGAGGCTTTGCAAATCTACATAGTTCTCTTTGACAAACCAGGACTTGCTTTTCAGAAATAGCACTGCAGAAACATGATGCTAGTGCAAGAAAAGTTCCTTCAGAGGCAGCTTCCTCCTCATTCATTTTCCTCCTTGTTTACACCTACATTTATTCTCCTTTCATCAGCTTGCATCTTTATCTATGTCCCAAATGTGTTTTTCCACAGTTAGGTTGAAACCCACAGCATGGATTTTTCAATTCTATTTGATCAAGGATTAGCATACCAAGGAGTCTTACAAGGAAGCCACACTACATATACTGTGTATGACTTCCCACAGCCCTACACACATCCCTCATATGAACAATTTTTTTCTGATTTTAGAAGACCCATTTATGTTTATGCTTCTATAAGCCATTAGCATTAGTTCTTCTAGCATTAGGGTACATTAATTAAAATTACAGAGCAGTTTTCCAATTAATTTGAACTTCAGTTATGAAAAAGAATACAAATACTATGAAGTGATCTGTTAATATTAGGATTTCACTATGCAGCCCAGACTGTCACCCACGGCTGCCTCTTGGTTGGATGCTGCAATCAGTAGCATTTTCAACAAATGGTGCTCATATGTTTTCTGTCCTTGATTCAGACAGAAACACTTGTCTTGACCATTTGGTGTCAGCAATTTGAAACTAAAGAAACTTATCTTAGCACAGTTCAAGTTTGATTGTACAAGGATCATTTTGTGTTCTGAATAATTCATTTGAGCTTTTGTGATCACATTTCTTCCTTCACCACATTTTTCAGGATGTCTATTATGTTGTAATCTCACATAATGCAGCTTAGTTTATAACAAGCTCAGTTATTTCTAAATGACAAATTTAGTTTTCTTTTCACAAAATGTTGCAAATTTCCATGCACATAGGTTGTGAAACAAATAAAAATAAGGGATAACTTGCATTTAATATCTTTTTTCAAATTTGGCAACATATTTTAAAGAAACTGGAAAAGCCAGCAGTAAGAAGAAATACTTTCAAGCTTATCAGTATTCTTCATTTAAAAAGCCTTCAATTTTTCCTGGTTTGAATTACAATTTTGCTCTAGAAAGCATATACAACAACTACAGGCCATAACAACAACATTTCAATTTTAACTTTTCAGTGGTGATGTTTTATACTATATTGGGAAAATTCAAGGTCTTTTTGTTGTGGAACAGACATCTTAGAGTATGACAGAGAAACCATACTTATATTAATATTCACTGGTTGCAGATTTCAGAAAGAGTACTAGTAGAACCTTTTTTTTAATAAATGTGTAACTGGGAGATATCATTAAATGGAGATGGCACACAAGGCAATAAAGAAAGAAACCTCCTACACAGACGTAGGATGCTTATCTAGCAGTGTGGTTCTAAAATAGAAGTTCTTAATTTTCCCAATTGTGCTGCAGTAGAAAATGAAAGATGCAATTCTGACATGATGCTGCACAGCAACAAGATAATTTTCATCTACATAATGCTTGGGTCAATTATAAAAAAAATATTTACACCAAAAGAGATTTAAGAAACTGTAACTATCAAAATTAAGACAATAGGAAGATCATTCTCTGCAGGAAGCATTTCAGTATTTTGTTTCTTCCCTTAAGGGTGAAGAATAGGCACAGACTGATAATGAACCAAAATCATGAATAAAAGTTTATGATGATCAAATAGTAGTAATCAGTATCAGATTAAACTGATAACACATTGTAGTCACTTTTTATGGTATTAGAAGTTTTTCTAAAATATCAAATGGTTAAAGATCAGGCCCAACATTCATGGGAAATACTTTTGTGCCTGTATTTTCTTTACAGAACTCCCATCTCAAGGTACATTATTGTCATAGGATATTTTTCTTAATTTGCTAAAGAAGCATTTTTATCTTAAAATGAATGTGATTCTTCAAGATGTGTCTTACAGTCTTCTGTGTAAACCTATGTCAAAATCAGTAGTTTTGACTAGCAAAGTATGTTTATGGAGCAAAGCTTCCTTACCGTCACAAAAATTGTTAATGACAGAGCAAATCCAAATCCTTCCTATGCCCTTTGGCCTGTCAGAACACAGATGAAGGTTTTGAAATGATGACAAAGAAAGATGGGTTGAGACATTTCCAAGCATGAAACATCAGGAAACAGAGTTACCATTAAAAATAGCAATTGTTTCTTATCTGTATACTTACCTGTACAGATGAAGCCCACTTTGTGATTAGGCAGCAATTAACATCAGAAGGCATTAGTCTCATATGACATCTTAGGGTCACCTGCAAAACTCCCCCACAAATATCCCTGCTTCAAGCTAATGCTCAGTCCATAAGTGATACATTGTGGAGTTCGTTTCTTTTTACAAAAGAGGACCTGCATAAATAAAAATTGCAAAAGCAAAATCAGCTCAGAAGTGTATGGCATAACTTGAGTTGGATAATAATTTGCTCTCCCCAGCTGTCTACCTTTTCTAAAATCTTCAGCCAACAGGGAGTTGAGCTGGTCACAAATCACCTTTAAACTGGCTCCACAGCATGGAATGTCACTCTGACATGAAATCAGCTGAATAGCTCAGTTCAACCTCAGCAGCTGTCTCAAGCTAAAATTTTTCTATTCGTATATTGCATCACTTACACTGATTCAGATTCACTGCACACAGCTGTAATGACCCAAGGTGTTACTGTCCTCTCCTGAAGTTACTGCCTCCACAACTTTGCTGCCAGAACAAATCATCTGCACACTCCTAAGCTATTTCATGCAAAGGTGTGTGGATTAGCTCAAGTTACACTCAATAGCACTCCGTGCTCTTGGCTGACATTGCACAGAGTGAACAGGGGAGGTTTCTCATTTTCTGGTCTCCTAGCTCAGTAACAAGAGCAAGAAACTTAATTGAAGTCCAGTAAACTAATAGTTTAGAAAACCAGAAACATCTAATCTACCAGAGATGACTTTGCAGTAATTTTTCTTACTGCAGCCTGAAATGGTGCTTTAGAATTTGTAGGATAAGTGAACTGGTTTTGTTACCCAAGAACACGGGGTTCTTCCACAAGGCCTCTTCATCAGTGGAGAAACACACCTTTTCTCAAGATACCTCACTTCTCTGAAGAACAGATTAAAAATGTTTCCCTAACTTTCTGTATCCTTAGAAAAATGCTTCCCCCCAGCAGAAGATGACATCTTTCTTTCCTATCATCTAAGAAACATAATACATCAAAAATAAAGATTTAAATTGTGCTGAGCATTTCTATTCACAGATTCCATGAAGGATGTTCCTTGAGAGATCTCATAGACCACTCTGCTCCCTACACACACACACGCTAAAGAATCTGCTGTCACTTTGAGCTCATGCACATCCCAGGGAATTTTTACAGTCAAAACACACCTGCACTTCAGTTACATAAGCAACATCTGCATTATTCATCTACAGAGATTTAAAAACTACTTATTATGGTGACATTAATTAAAAATAATAAAGAAAAGGCACATATCTGCCAAGAATGAGCTACCCATGAATATGGCAATGTGTAAAAGGAGAATTATTATGGCTTACACTCATAAATATGACCCATCAGCCCATCAAATCCTGGAATTTAGATTACTTTGTACTTTAAAAACATCTAAACCTCACAGTGGAGGCAGAATATGTAAGTTTGTTGCTTCTATATTAAGAGTAGGTGAACATGAACAAATAGGTGGTTTGGAGTCAGTTAGACATAGTCAGTTAATCTTAAAGGAGAGGGAAAAAGACGAAAGCCTCCAGACTTTGAGTTCTATTTTAACTATTAGCTTTGGCTGCACTGAAATTGATGGCAATATGATTTTAACCACTCTTAACAAGACAGCTGTTTCACTTTTACACTTTGTCCAAACTTACACATGATTTTGGGAGCCAATGACTTTTTATCCCCCCACCCCCCCCACCCCCCCCGCTTTGTTTTAAAAGGATCAAATGGGAATATTTTTATCTCACCATGTGGTTAAGAAATGTTTTTGCTTTCTCAAATTTGCCTGAAGTTGATCAGAGGATACCTTGAGGATCTGTTCAGTGATGTAAGGCTCCCCTGAATGACATTCCCTGTTTGGGTAGGCAGTAGTGACTTGTTGTCCATCATCACCACAACCATCTTCCAGCTCAAACACATCCTCCATTTAATCTCTGCCCCATCTCTGACTGACTGTAAAATTATCACATCAGTGTCCGTTTAGACTTGTTTATAAGTGGTAGCAGCTGTTAATATCTTTTCTGTAACAACTATTCCACAATGGCCAGCTTGCATAGACGGTTTTATTTCACATGTGGGGTGACTTTGTGCAGCTTAGTTGAGTCTGAGGTGAATCAAGCTAAACCCAAAAAAAAGCATTTTTAGAGTAGAAGAAGTGTCCACAAGCCAAGTCAGTGCAGAATAGCTTTTGAACTTTAAATTCACACCTAAGTTTATTTTACAACACCTTCACTTAACAAGTACTTAACAAAAGAGACGATGAGGGGGGTGTGTGTGTGTGTGTGTGTGTGTGTGTGTGTGTGTGCATGACCATAAAGGTTAAACAGCAGACTACAGATGAGTGCTGCAACTACCTCCAGGATAACCTTGTTTGTAGAGAAAACACAGCCACCCTGTGCCAAGCAAGAGAAAACAGGGTTATACAGAGATTTTGAAATACTATTTTATGTGTTTGGGTTAAGGGCCTTGGGGTTTTTTCCATACTTTTATCAAACACCAGATGTTGTATTATCATTATATTATATAATACGGGTATAAAAATATTTGTACGTGTGCCAATATACAACATATTTTTGTCTTTCCTCACTTTCCTTTTAATTATTACTAGTCATTGAGATACACAACTTCTAAATGAATAGGAAATTCTCTAGTAATACATTACATAATATGTTCCTATTTGCTCATGTAGTGACCTGTGACATTGTTTTCTAAATGAATTATTTTTGTAATTGTGCTGCTCTTTTCTTGCACAAGTAGGAGGCAAGTCAGTGCTCATTCTCTTGAACACAGGCCTCCTACACACAAGATGTGCCCATTTGAAACTCTGAAGATGATTTCAACCCTGATGACTTGCTTTCAATGCATTACACCCGCAATCACTGCACCTGTAATGAGGTCAGATGATACAAGTTGGGGAAAAAACATATGGAAGTATAAATCCCCTTATTAACATACATAGTTTTTACCTCTCTAGACTATTCCAGTTCCAATGATGGTATTTCAACTAATGTGAAATGCAAAGTTTTGTATATTATGGTGGAACAAATATAAGATATTACAGTGCTATGGGTCAAGCTACAGCAGAAAGGTTTTGCCTGCCTTTATGTGAGAGGCAGAGTACAAAGTCATCAGCATCATCAGTCTGGAAGAGTTTTTCCAGGCTGAAGCAATCACTTCAGGCTGCACAGTAATTGCCACCAACTCAGCGGCCACTTCGAAGACCTGTCTGTCCTTACAGCACAATGAATCACTACAGCACAGGGCGAGTACACAGAGTAATCATGTCAGGCAGTACCACGACCTAAGCCTCATCCCACGAAAGCTTTGGGTCTTGCTACAACATGTTTTCTGAGGAAAAAAACATCTTCATCTGCATTCAAGCACAGAAATAGCACAAGTATAGTAAATACATTATACTGCGCACAACAGCAACTTCAGTGAAATTTTAGGAATAGCTATCAAACAACCCTGTATCGCAGCAATGAACAAAATCTCATCCACTGGAACATGTGAGGAGCAAAAGTCTCCCAGTGTTACACGAAGAAACTGTGCCCTCATAAAGTGTAAATGCCTTCTCCCAGCACCTCAGTTTAACAAGGCTGTGAAAAACACTAATAACTTGTTTTTAAAATTTTAAAAGTTTAATAGTAATAACATGGTTGTAAAGATAGTAAGACAATCAGAGTAATAATAATTTGGACAATTTGAATTAGGACAATATGAGATAATAGAAACAAAGGGTTACGGACATCCGAGTACCTTTTTCTGGGCAGCATAAGCATGAAAAAGGGCATCCATTAACAGAGGATTAACCCTTAAAAGCAATAGCCCGTCGAATATTCATACATCTCATACATGATGCATAAATTCCATTCAAACAAAGGATTCCGTCTTGTCATCGTCAGCTTCTTCCTCTTAATCCTAACTGCGTCTTCGGTCCTGAGCAAGGCAGGAATAAGCTAGTTTCTTCTGATAAGAGAACAATAAATTCTTTTTCTCTGGAAGATTTAGGTGTCCTGTAGCTGGTATCTGGTGCGAGTACTTCATTCCTTTCTTAAAAAAATATCCCGCTTACGTAGTTCCTATTTTAACTACAAAAGTTACCTTTTAACTACAAAACTACATTTGCCATACTATTAAAATGTTAATGCAGCACTACAAATCAATACAACAAAATAGTAAATATCTGTGTAGAGCCATATAACATGCGCTTTTCACAAAGGCCAAGTGTCGAATCCTGCACTTGGATTACAGCAACCCCATGCAGCACTACAGGCCTGGGGAAGAGTGACTGGAAAGCTGCCTGGAGGGAAAGGACCTGGGGATGCTGGTTGGCAGTGGAAGGAACGCCAGCCACTGTGTGCCCAGCTGGCCAGGGAGGCCAGGGGCATCCTGGTGTGTATCGGCAGCAGTGTGGCCAGCAGGAGCAGGGCAGGGATTGTCCCCCCGCACTCAGCACGGGCAATACCGCACCTTGAGTGCTGTGCCCAGTTTTGGGCTCGTCACAACAAAGAAGACTTTGAGATGCTGGAACAGATCCAGAGAAGGGCCGTGGAGGTGGTGAAGGGTCTGGAGCACAGGTGTGATGAGTGGCTGAGGGAGCTGGGGGATTTTATCCTGAGGAAAAGCAGACTTGGTGGGTGGAGAACTTTATTGCTCTCTACAATTACCTGGAAGGAGATTGTAGTTGCATGAGGATTGGTCTCTTCTCCCAGGCAGCTAGAAACAGGACAAGAGGAGATGGCCTCAAGCTATGCCAGAGGAGGTTCAGTTTGGACATTATGAAGAATTTCTTTACTGAATGGTTTATTAAACATTAACTGGAATCTGGCTGCCTGGGGAAAGGGTGGACTTACATTCCCTGAAGGCGTTCAATAAGCCGTATGTGGCACTTAGTGTCCTGTCTAGTAGACAGGGTGTTCAATGAAAGGTTGGTCTCTATGCTCTTGGAGGCCTTTTCCAACCTTAATGATTCTGTGTGATTGTGCGATTCGGAGGACATCCTACCACAGCGCCTCACACCGCCATAGCCGGGCCGGGCCATCGCCGCTTTAAGGCTGGGCCTCCCCGGCGTTTCCCTGTTTAAGGTCGGCGCGCGTGCGCGCGGGGCCGGGCCGGGCGGTCTCTGGGGCGCTCGGGTCGGCTCAAGGTGAGCGGGGGCTGCGGGCGCTGAGGGCGTGCAGCGGTGCCGGGGGCGAGCCGCAGTTCGGCCTGGGGGGCGGGTGCTTGGTAGAGCTCGTACTCCCCTTCCCAGGAGCCGTATCCTCAGACATTGGCACCTTCTCGCTGCGGGGCAGGTGGGAGCACAGGTGCGGAAGAGGTTGGGAGAGGCTGCTAGCATTGCCCGATCCCTGGAACGCGAGCTGGAATTGGCCTGTACTGAGCCCCCTGATCACAGCGCGTCCCGGGGCGGTGGAGGCGTTCCTGGGGAGCGGAGCCCCCCGCAGCCCCGGACCAGCCTGTAGGACTGAGCCGCCTTATAGGACTGAGCTCCCTGTGCTGCCTCGCTGGGTTCTCTCCTGGGCTGCTCTGTCTGCGGCTTCCGAATCTGGTGATGACCCGTCTGCAGGGCTCTCTCCAGGGCTCTTCCACCTCTGGCAGCGCTGCTTTCTGCCTTGGTCTTTGGGCGTACCTGACAGCCTGGGTAGTCACTAGGCTCTCTGAGGGGCTCTCACGTGGGAGCCTGCAAACTGCATTGTCGCTTTCTCAAAAAACCCATCGGGTGATGCTCCTGCCGCCATGGGAGCAATCTGCATTCCTTACGTGAAATCTTGCCAAGAAGGAATAGGCCTTTTGTATATAGACCATATACAGATATGGTATTTTAAACAGTTTTCAGCAACTCTAACACAGTGCAACTACTTTGTGGGAAAAAAAAAAAAAAGTTCAAGATGTGGTACCTAAAAGCTTTTAGGGTTTTTTTTTTTGCACCTGAATCTGAAAAAGTAAAGTTTATACAGTCCTATTGTATATCTATATCTATATGGAGATATTAATGAGTATGCTTACTGGAACTTTTGATTTGTAGGTCAGTGAAATCTGATAAAAAGCTGAAAGATATTAGGCTTCTTGGGGATATATAAAAAAAGAGATGCCTGGATCAAGATCCTAATACTATTGTCTTTCTTTCTCATCTGCTTCTTGGAGGAAAGATTGGAGCCTGCCCTCAACACTTATACTGTGTCAGAAAAACCACATGAAGAAAACACTATGAGAGAGACTTCTCATCAGAAAATTCAATGATGAAACATATAACATTAGGAAATCTAAGTTTATTGGTTCAATTCATAAAAGTACTTAGCTTTTTATGGCATGTATTTTTCTCCATTCATGACAGTTGGTATTGATTCTGGCTTACCATTAATTAGCATTCATCAAATGTAGGACTCCTTAGTGGAGCTGGTGGAAACTTTGATACTTAATCCATTATATTTACTTTTCCATTTCCATTTACCTCACCTTGCCAGCTACAGTTGTCTCTTCTTGTTTTTTAGCCAGTCATTCCCACCTCAGTTTGCTTGGTTCTCTCATTCATTGTTCCCACTTGATTCACTTCTCTCTCCCCATTCTGTTTTGCCCTTCTCTGTTTCACTGGCCATTAAGTTGTTGTTCTTGTCATGTTCCTCTGTTCTTACTGATTCCTAGTCCCAGCTCTTCCCCTCTTTTCTTCCTGCATGTTCCTCATTCAGAGTCATTCTTGAAATTTCTTTCCTTGAGTTTCCTTTGAGGATCCTTGCTCCAGCCATTTTGACATCACAGTTTCAGAGGACTTCCAGATCGTTTTCTCTGTTTAGATGCCTGCCGCCTTCCTCCTTGTTGCCTGGGCCTGATACAGGACTACCTGTTCTTCCTTTTGCATTCTCACTGAACTGCATCTGGCATGGGCTGTAATAACTTGGAAGCAGGTGACTTGTTTTGGCAAAGAGTATAGGCAGTCACAGAAACAAGAAGTTCTGGGAACCAAGCCCAGGGCAAACAAACTGGAGCATTTTAGCACTGAGGAATTTATTTAACTTTTTGAAAGGAGTTGTCATGTGTCTCTGAAACAGTGGGGAAAGAAAGGCAAGGGGAGAAGTAAAACTGGGCTGAAACATGCTTGAGACTCCCCTGAAGATGCTGCTGTTGCACTGGTTAATGCTCCTGATCTACTCATAGGGTGGATCAGGTGATTGGCATAGCACAATGATGTTAAAACTTCGAATTTTTACTCTATTTGATTTAAGGAGTTAAACCAACTCAGATTGATTTTTTTCTGGACAAGCTAAAAAATAATGATTGTGTTGTCTTTTCAAAAAATAGTCAAAAACATCGTGCACACTGGCACTATGTGTGTGTTGAAAAGAGTTGTGTATATGATACAAATCGCCTTTATTTCAGTTTTTATAGAAAATCTGTTCTCTTTTTCCAAAAGTTTCCTTCGCTGTACAGTGCTAAAAGATGGTGCCTCTACTTATTTTCTTTAGCCACCTCTGTATGGTTTTCAGTGTGAGGAAAGTTTGATTCTTATTGTGTTATGGTGTTACTGTGACCATTTGCTTGTGTAATGGTGCTGCTGACTTCCACTGTAGGTGCAGTCCTGTTTAGAAGTGAATGTCCTTCTGCAGTGTTGTGTGCTGTGGCAGCTGTCACAGAATTGGAGACAATTCAGTTGCCAGTTTCACTTTTTGTCCACCCACTCGTAGTATCTGGAAGATCTTCAAATTGAATCAGTACACAGGCTCCTCAAACAAAAGCTGTGAAAACAAATTGGGAAATAAACAGTGTTTTTGTTCCTTCAAAATGTCAGGCATTCAGAGAAGTAGTCTAAACTTACATTGGATAATTTTTCTACTCTCATCTAACTATGCTGCTCTGTATTGCTTTGTCTTCCTTTTAGTATGTTAATATCTTGGATTTTTTTTTCTTTATATAACTGGGTTTTCCCCCCTCTGTATAATCATAGAAAGCAGATATTTCAGGACTATGTTAGTCACAATAAAAATTATCTTCATTCTCTCTTGTTCAGATTGGGTTTTGTGTTTGCATAATACACATATTTAGTTTTAGGCTAACAAAAATGGAGTTTTGACAGTGGACTGCTCTGTAAGGCGTGAGCTGTACAGCAATTCTGCCTGCTCTGTGTGGTTTAAAAACAGAGGCTCAAACCCTCAGCCATGGGTGTGGATACTATATATCGAGGAGTGATGTGCCCAGATTTCATGTCAGATGCTGTTGGCTTATATTCACTGCAGTCTTAACTCATTATTTGTGCACAGAGCAGTTTGATCAGTGGTTATAAACTTCAGCTGAGTTGCAAATGTGTGCAAATCATTTACTAGAGTGGGCTTGTCCTTTTAAACTGCACTGGGCACATCTGACAGTTTATGAAATGCTCCTTGTATTAGCAGAAATTCTCACATGCTAAATCAGTTGCTCTGGGAATAATAGTTGTGCTACTTGAATGTAATTTTTTGGGCAGATGTTATCAGGAAGAATTTGGAGTTTTTTTCTGAAAAATATTCTGTGAAATAAATACAGAGATGGGCCCACGATCACACAGGAAGTCTATAGCTGAACCTACCAAACTTTCTCTTAATCCATCCTTCCTGTTAGAGTTTTACATTATTCGTGTTCTAGAGATTATATCAGCTGTGTGGGTATAAAGATGGATTTCTCTTTCACTTTTCAGTTGTTAAGTCCTTAATTTTCAATGCTCATTTTTGTTTATAAACGGTAAGTAGTAATTTCATCAAGGTGTGGAGGTTTTTCCTTTTGTTGTAGAGTATATTGTTTTACACTGTTTTGTCCAAAGAACTCTGCAGGTCGCTTGTTTTTCAACATTTTGTGATGCTGTGAAGACACATTTGAGATTCATTCCTTGTAGCATCCTTAGGTGTTGAAATACTAGAAAGAAGTTCACATTTTAGTAACTTTTCCCAAATAAGTAGCTTTTCAAGTGCAAACACAATAAAATGTTAAAGCTTGATCTGTTTCTTTAACAAGATACTTGTGTTTTGAGTCAGCTGTGTGTTTTAGAGGGGAGGGATGGCCAGGGAGATGCACTTTTTCTCCTAATAACTTTTTAATTGTTTTGTATCATTCCAGACTGTAGTTCTTGATGGTTTGTGAGTGCTGTTATGTGAGCACTGTAGCAGTACAGACAGAAGGTTCTGTATTTTGCAGTGTTCAAAGAACAAAGATGTCGGATAAGTGGTGATGATGTACTCTTTCTAGGCTCATCTTTTAGATTTACTCCAATTTGCTGTTCTTGTCAGCAAAGTAAACATTATGACAAAGATGTTGGCTATCATGTTTCATTCTTTAATGTCCTTTGTTCGTATGGAGGTTGGTTATTTATGGCTCTTGGCTGAAAATAGTAGTCACATTTTTATTTTGTATTAGATCTGAAAGCATGTGAGATCATGTTTTTTCTCCTGTTAAATCAGGGTAATTTCCTCTTCATAACTTTGGGTCTTACAGGTGCAAAATCACAGATTTGCAATCATCTTCTAAAACTGCTGAAATTCAGGGACAAATCTTTCTGTAGAACAGATTGAGTGATGATCTCATTCTTTCTCACCTTGGAGCACTGCTAATAGAAAGAATTGCCTTTTCTTACAAAACATCTTACACAACAATATCTTTTTATCATGTACCTGCAGACTGCTATGCTGCTGTGCCTCCTGCCTTTTATTGAGAGGCGCCTGACTTTGTGTGCAAAGGTGCCTCTGTGTCTGATCGGTGGGAACAGAGGGCTGTTCTCACTCAGCACAGGAAAGCTAATCAGACACCTCTCCTTCTGCCTGGTAGGGGCTGGTGATGGCCCTACAAGGAACATGGTGCATTACAGTTTTCCTTCTTTCCAATAGTTGCTACTGTGACATTGTATAAATCAGAGCTTTAATAAGATAAACAGGGAAACTCCTTATTCACATGTTTGTTTATGTTATGCTTGAGGTTGGTTTATATGATTCTTTATATCTTCCTTGGGCGTGGATCCTGAAGTTGGGGAGGTCTGTATTTCATCCCCAGTTTCCAAATTACTGAGTACTTGGCCTCATATTCTTTTTTTAAAAAAAAATATATATTTCAGGCCTTCAAACAACATTTTCTTTTGTAGAAATCCAGTGTGAAATTGCTGCAAAAACAGAGATGATTATACAAAGAGTAGTGCTGAATTCACGGCCTGGTATGTATTTCTCGCCACTACGAAAGCAATGTGTTTGTTCTGATTGCCTAATGCTCCAGAATGGTGAGGGTAGAAACAGACACTAATTTGAGATATTGACATTTATATATCTTAATACTGTATGCAGCAATAAAGTTTATTTAAAGTGCATTTATTTATATATAAATGTATTGATTTCCATTAATATAAATACATATATTTTAAATAAATTTGCATTTATTAATAAATGTAAATTGTGTTAGTATAGATACATTTCTACTGAAAATGTAACATATATTCAAACGGCATTTGTTTTGTCTGTAGATTTCTAAACTGCTGTGTGAGGAAAAAAGGGTTAACATGTAATATATGAGGAAACTCTAAGTGTGGAGGCTGAAAGTGAAGAAAGATTAGGGCACATGACTTTTTAGTTCTCACATTTATTCTTTTTGCATTGTAAGAGGTGTCTAAAATATTTGGTTAACATTAATTTTTATTTCCTTGTAGTAAATATTGAATCTTTTGCTCCTCTCATGTTTCAAAGGATTTGGTGTTTAAGTTTACACTGCTGAGGTTTTGTTTACTCTCTTGTTTACACATTTGCCTTGTTATGGATCAGCACAGTATTTTGAGTAGTGAGTTCATAAATCTGGTGTAGAAAACATTAAGTTTTGGAGGGAGTATTGTATGCTGCTTAATGCTAAAATAGTTTTAAGTGTTGAGAACTATTGTGTGACCTGCAATTAAGTCTTTCAAATGGTGCAGCAGGAGGCTGCTCTAGCTGTGCAGTCACTCTGACCTGAAACAGGCAAGGCTGTCTGGCTGTCTCAGCGCTGGTGGTTCCAGTTGTCTGATTGACCTGCTGCATGTGGTACCAACCTGAGGATAAAGCCTCCAGTTCTGGGTCCTTGCCACAATTTTATGGATGTTTCTGGGAAGCTTTAATGTAAGGAAGACTCTGTGAAGGCATGCCCTTGCAGAATGTGCATGTGTAGTGGCTTCAGTCTGTATTCCCTCAGTCTCACTTGAGTCAGAAGAGGCAGAAGGGTGAGAGTAGTTGGTTCTAGTTTTACACCTGAGTAAATATTCAACCTAATTTATCCTAAAAAGGGCTACCTTAAAAAAAGGCCTTCCTCTGTTGGTTAAGGAAAGTTCTACATTGATTGATTTATTTGTTAAATTCTAATATAACTCTAGGTAAGAATGGAGTGCCAGTGGCTGAAAACTTCCGACTGGAGCAAAGTACAATAGCAGACACAGTCCAAGCGGGACAAGTGCGTGTTAAAACTCTCTATCTCTCAGTGGACCCCTACATGGTAGGTGATGGACTCAGAGCTAAGCCAGAAATTGTTCTTTTAAGTACCTTCAACTCTTTACCTGTCATGAGGTTTAACACCAAAGTTACCAATTACAGAACAAATATATATCTAGTGTAACATAGTAATTGTATTCATTCTGATGGAGTTATATTGGGAAGGAATTTGGCATTAATATGTTTGGGATATATATATATAGGAATATGACTTCATTGGACCAGGAAGAGACTGTAAGCCATTACAGATTTGTTTGTATCCCTTTTTTTCTGAACTTAGCCTTTTTTATATTCTTTTTTTTCCAGTCATGCAAATTTACAGAAATTGGTGTCTCATGTGGTTGAGAGAATTGTGGGTTGAAATGGAAGTGAAGGTAGAAGAAGAACCAGACAGATACAGTCTGTAAAAGTCTGCTATAAAGAGAATTCTGATGATTTATTCCCTCTATAGATGGTAATAGTAGAAAAAAAACCAGTCTAGATTTCAAGAAAGTACATTTAGCTTGAGAATTAAGAAAAAGTTTAAGAATCTTGAAATATTGGCTGTAGCTACATGGGAGACTGGAAAGAAAATGTGTCCCATTTCAAGATGTTTCATTAAACAGATCTCCGTCGGGGTGGTCTACATGTATTTGACTGCTCTTCAGTGCACAGGCATAGACTAAATGACTTGTGGGCATTCTTTTTCAGTCCTGCATTTCTAGGATTCCTTCTGTTCAGGAATGGCATTTGTAGGGTTCTCATCAGACCCAAGCCAGTCATTGTCAGTTGTGCTGGTGCTTTTGAGCCACCATCTGTAGAATGTGTTGGCTTTGGTAACACTGATGGAGGTCAGGATGGTCCATCCTCCTTTTGTAGTGAGCAAACAAGGGGAAAGAGGGATCTAAGAAAAGATTATGAATACTTGGGGCTTATTGAGAGATTTTTGAGTAGCCCTTTGTGTTTGAAGTTCAGAACCCATCTTTGTCCCCCACCCAGCCTGAACTGGTAGACCAGCTGTGTTCCACCAGAGCCTTTCATTAGAGCCTTGTCTTTCAGCGCTGCCGAATGAATGAGGACACGGGCTCAGATTACCTGCGGCCCTGGCAGCTGTCTGAAGTTGCTGACGGTGGGGGCATCGGGGTGGTGGAGGAGAGCCAGCACCATCACCTTGCTAAAGGAGACTTTGTAACCTCCTTCACTTGGCCCTGGCAGACAGCAGCAATTCTTGATGGAGACTCGCTGCAAAAGGTAATAGAAATGCAAAGCCCAGGTTGTGTGTGACTTGTTTTTTCCTAAATCCTTTTTTCCACCCCAAACTTCTATTTTTTTCCCCTAAATAGCTGCTAATGACGCTATCTTTTTTGTGCAAAAGAAACATACTTATTGAAGCAATCAGTTCTCAAAAGGCAGATCAACTCATAGGTGCCAAGATTTATATATTTTTTTTTAATAACAATTTTGCTGGTTAATACATTAACCTTAATATATTAAGGCCAGTATTATTTTAATTGTTGTTTTAAAAAAATAATCCCTGAAGCTACTCCAATAAATAATTCTCTTAATGATTTTAATTCTAATAGAACTTCTTCATGAGAGTGTAACTAACACATGAAAGACTTAGGTATATTTAATCTATTTTTCTGACTTATGTTAGTAAAAGCTTTTACCTCAGGTTTTACATTCACATAAGAAAGCGTATTCAGTATTAATTTGGAAGTGAAGAGGTTTCAGTGTGTTAGGGATATTGTGTTGATTGTTCTCTCATAACAGAAAATTACTGTAGTTTGAGAATTTATACTTTCCAATAAACTCCTTCCTCTAGGACCCTCTGTTACTGATCTGCAAACATCATATTTGATAAAATGGTGCATTTTTATCCTTTTATGCTAGCATGGGGATAGTTCACCATTGTTGGAAACTTCATATCTCCCAACTGTTTTTTAACACTTCCATAATTTAAGTTTTTATGAGTTACTTTGCTTAAAAACTTTTTCTAAAACCACAGAGACATAACATTTTTGTACAGACTTGTTTAGAGATAGCTCATCCCTACCAGTTTTACCTTGCCTGGTAAATATCCTGAATTCGTTTTCTACCCTCAGGCAATCTTAAGAGCAGAACCTCACCTTACAAACAAATGACCTCCTACCTACTTTCTGTTCCCTAGCTGGAGCCACAGCTTGTAAATGGACGCCTTTCCTACTTTCTGGGTGCCGCAGGCATCACGGGACTGACGGCGCTGTTGGGAATCAGGGAGAAGGGACATGTGGCCGCGGGGGCAAATCAGACCATGGTGGTGAGCGGGGCGGCCGGGGCCTGCGGCTCTTTGGCCGGCCAGGTGGGTGCAGGCTTAGGGCATGCAAACCAAGTTTGCTCTTCTGAAACATGCTGCTTATTAAATATACAGATAAAATCTTCGTAAACGTGAGCAGATATCATCCTGTGGGAACGGCCAGTTTCACACATTTGGCACACGCTCTCAGTGTGAAAATCAAGTTTCATGAAATAGGGAGAGGAGAACACAGATGGTGGTGATTACTTGTTGCTAGCACAAGTAAAATAGATAGTGTATATATACATGTATTTATTATACATTTATATGGTAGCCTGCCATCCCAACACTGTATTGACTTGGGACTTCCATTTTTTTTCTCTATTAGAAAATAGTAATGTGGTAAACCCTTTGTGCTGTGTTCCATGACATCCTTTGTGTTTTGAGATTTACAGTCCTTTTATCCTCCTCTGCTTTGCAGAACCTGTTTGTGGTGTGTATGTGCTTATCTACAAATATCTCTCTAGATATATATTTATACACAAACAAAATTGATATTAAGCAAACTTTAGACCTACTAATAAAGAGAAGCTATGAAGAAACAGTGCATGAGCAAATCTATGAAGGTTGTATTTAAATCAATTATTGTCTAATTTTTTTCCTTTTATTAGTTATGTTATGGTACTCGGCAGATGGTCATTTTCTACTATATTTGGTTCTCCAGTACTGGCAGTCATTGTTGATTCCACAAACATAGTCTGCACTCAGTGGGTTTGAAAAGATGGTAAATTTTGATTGTGCCCTGTGTGTAGTTGTGAGGAGGGAATGCAAAGAAGTGGTTGTGTCACATGAGATGGGAGTGTTTGCTGCCTGGGGTTTAGTGGGATGGGAATAACTGTAACACCCCTTAGGACCCCCTTTCTTCCACTGGTACATTTATGCAGATGGATGATCTAATTTGTGTTTGGGGTTTTTGGTTGGTTTGTTTGTTTTGGTTTTTTTTAACTGTGTGCCTGCAGATTGGCCGTCTGGAGGGCTGCTCTAGAGTCGTGGGGATTGCTGGCACAGATGAAAAGTGCTCCATTTTGGTCCAAGAAATGGGGTTTGATGCTGCTATCAATTACAAGAAGGGGGATGTGGCAAAACAGCTACGTGAACTCTGCCCAGGTGGTGTGGATGTTTACTTTGACAATGTTGGTGGTGACATCAGTGATACAGTTATAAGTCAGGTGATTATTCCAGCTGTCAGGTTTATTCTAGTCATTCTCCAGTGTCTGCATGCCCAGCTTTCAATGAACTCATACTGGACTCCAGCCTGTAATACAGCACAGCTTTCCACTTCAGTAATTGACTTCAGGTGCTGATTCTGGGGGCCCACAGCAAGATAATAATTTCCTATATTCCTTCTATTTTGTGCCTTTTTAAATTACACTAGCCTGAATAGCAGTTATTTACCCACTATTACCTTGCATTTTTACCTATTTTAATGTTGTTATAGATTCTGTGGGACTGCATGCAACTCTCCCACTCTTACAGGAAATGTGGCTAATGAAAATTTTGCAATAACATCTATTGCATCTGAAAAATTTAGTTTCTGAGACTGAGGAATGCCATTTTTCTCACTTTATGCTGTCCCAACAGATGAATCAGAACAGTCATATCATCCTGTGTGGACAGATTTCTCAGTATAACAAAGATGTCCCTTATCCCCCTCCACTGCCTCCTGACACAGAAAAAATACAGAAAGAAAGGAACATCACAAGGTACAGTTCTCCTCCAGAACTTGTGACCAGGTTCCAGGTAGATGGTTCATATGGTGTTTGGACAGTAGTCTGTAATCTGCAGTAGCTACTTGTAATTGGAACAGAATGTTGCCGTGCCTAAAAAGGAAAATATAATCATGGTATCATTAGATCTTTTCTCTTACATTTGTCTTTATCAGCATAAAAAATGGGAAAGGATGTTTTTATATAGAATCATAGATATAATTTTTTTACATTTTGTTTGAGGTTGCTTGATTCAGTCCTTTAATCCCTGACAATTCTTTAGGACAAGGGAAGGTGTTGCCATAGTTCTGTTCTCAGAAGTTTTGCAAAGTGCCTTCTCTCAAAATGTTGTAGTTCAGGCATAAGGATGCAGCTGATGCAGTGATTTTACTGAAGTTACATTTTTAGTATTTGGGGGTTTATTAGATAATGGAACTGTAGGTGTGACAGATATATATGGGTAGAACATTTTTATTATGTTCTGACTATGGGAATTGCTGAATTTACTCGTAGGGTTCAGATGGAGCTAAGGCAGAGATTAGGAGGAGAGTCTTGGATTTTTTCAGTCATTGCATTGCAGGACATTTGGGAGACTTGATTTCTGTGCAAATCAATTCATCTCTCCTAATTAAAATCTTTCCTTGTCCCTGTTACAGTTGTCTGCCCTTGTAAAACAATGGATAAAATTAGTAAAATACACCATGCATAGTAGAGTGCAGTGGAAAATTTAGTCAGTAGGTCCCTACAAGTAATTATCATTTTTGATGATAATTTCCATTTCTCAATTGCTATGGAAAGCCATGACAGCAGGATATGCAAAATTGTGGGGAACCTGAAAGTTAAGTTAGTCTCACCATCTGGTTGCAGGTTCACTAATTATTCTCCCTACCACTGAAAAAAAGAAAAAGAAAATGTAAAAAAGAATAGTAATTTGCTCACATTTTATGGATATTTACTTGTTCTGGTGATACTACTTTACTACTTGATTTTTATTACTCTTCTATCTGATACTTGAAGAAATCTTCCTAAGACTGATGTTACTGTCAAGCTCCCACTGCAGGAAGTTGTCACAACAAACTAGTAAGGCCCTGAGCTACATTTCTTTATAATTTGTGCTCATAACCCTTCAGTTTCATCAAGGCTGTTTTTTGAAAAGATTTGCAAGGACATTGATCAAAGCTTCTTAAACTAAAGCTCATTCTTTTCTTTCACAGGGAAAGATTCTTGGTGTTGAACTACATGGACAAACAAGAAGCTAGTGTATTACAACTCTGCCAGTGGATCCAAGAGGGTAAACTGAAGGTGAGAACTTCTAGGTTTAGTCTATGGCCTTTGATACTATCTCCTACTACCACAGGACTAATTTCTTTGTCTCTGGCTCTCTTACTGTGCCTCAGGATTGAACAGACCTTTAAAAAATGTGTAAGTATAATTGAAAGCTTATTAGGTAGCACTGTTTTTTAAAAGGTACTTGCTGAGAATGGTCTGACTGTAGTATGACTGACTTCTCTGATTACATGCTGCTCATGTCTGTTCTTTATTTCAGCATGGGGTGGAAGTGCTTTTTTACTTAAAGATTCAGACTTCCAAAAATATTTTTAAAAAGTACTTTCAAATACTTGCTAAGTTAAGTGTCCTGAAAGCTTTTGAGGATCTTGTTGGAAATTTTACTTCAAGCTTTATAATCACCATTTATTACTTTGTAATGAGCATATGCTTAACTGTGCCTTCCCTGTGAGATCTGTCTGAATTAGTTTTTGGTTCTTCAAGTGATCAGTAATTTTCCAGGAAAAATAGCAAGACATTAAATTTTGGTAGGGGCAGGGATCTGATTGAAGAATTAACCCACCTGCAAATTTATCAGAAAATATTCACGCCTCTCTTGATGAAAGAATCTGGTCCAAACAGAGCCCTGTCCACTGTAGTGAGAGAAGTCTTTAGATTTGGGTGGTTTCTATGGCAGTTTCTTGGCATGTTTCTAAGAAATGTGAAATGCTCCTCTTGTTTGCCTTGACAGGTCAGAGAGACTGTGGTAGAAGGCATAGCAAGCATGGGTGGTAAGATATTTACATCATTTTTGAAGAATAATGACCTGATTATATACAATGACAGAGGTTAACTTTGTTCCATTTGTCAGTTTAGATTTTTGTATTTTATTAGAAACATTATTTTTGTTACAATAATTTTTCACTTATTATTAAAATGTTCTGTAAGAGAATTATTGTATATTTAAAAATAATGTAATATAAATTTAGATTTTATTGTTGTTTTAGTACTGAGGAGAATTTATTCTTAGACTGCTATCTTAGCAGCTGGTGATAATCATCCTAATCTTAGAGGTTTCAAGTGCTGCCCCTTTCTTTGAACTTGTGTATAAGGAAATGGTTTTTTAAATCCTTGAATTTATACTTTAAAAACACAATATCTAACAGAAGTTATTATATTTGCTAACAAAAAAAAATTAAAAGTATACAGAAGAAAGGGCAAAGCATCTTACTAAAGAAAGTAAAAATTAATTTCTTTTAATAGAACAAAATGTTCTGTAGTCTGTTCAAAGTATCTGTAACAAAGGAAATACAAAAGTGAAGGGAGTCTGGTAATATGAACGTTGTGATGTGTATTAAAAATGTGTCCCCTTCAAGGAAGAGGGAAGAGTGTGATTAGTCCCTTTAGCCATTAGTCCCACAAGATTGAAAACTAGTAGAATTAAGTAATAACTAAATCTCCTAGATTTCAATTTATTCTAGTCATTGCTAATTCCTCCTAACTGGTATACATATGTATTTTGAAGTAACTTGGTCAAATATATCAGTCATATATCATACTTTCATACTTTGTTTACTCAGAGATAGATTCTTTTGTACCAGCTTCTCCCACTACTGTACAATATTTATAAACATTTTCTTTCATAAATGTTGGTGACCCACAGCATTTGTGAGCTGTCCAATCATGTCTTATGTAGCATCAAACTGTTGCTTACAAATAATTATTTTTAAATTGTTACACAAAGCTGCCCTTAGCAGTTTATTACAGGCTAGCTTTTTTTTTTTTTTTCATCTCCTTCATAATTTAATACATAATTAAGGATAAATATGATTCGGTCCTAAGTGGTATGTCACCTTTTTTGGGAGCTGCTTAATACATTTGCTTCTACCATTTTTGGTTTCTTTTTTGGAAGCTACTTGGCTTGTTTTGCTTGGCATAAACTTACTTCATTATTTCTCTTGAAGCTGCTTTCCAGTCCATGATGAACGGAGGCAATATTGGAAAACAGATCGTCTCAATTTCGAAGTGAAAGTCATTGGTTCGAGAAAAATAATTGCATTCGGTCTCTAACAGTGGGCAAGTTTTTACTTATACTAATTTCCATTTCTTAAATAAACCATTAAGTTGTTCTGTATGTACTGAAAGCAGAGATTTTGGGATGCTAATAAATGAAATTGAACTGGAAACAGGAATGCAATAATTGATACTCAAATTGAGTTATAAGTTCTTGACGTGATTTTGACAGTTGCCACCCACAGTTGCAAATATTTAATGGGTGTGGTTTAAAAGAACATTCTGTGTTGTCCCAAGCATAGGCTTATCACCTGGTTGGTGTGTGACAGCACTTGACACACCAAGGTGAGGAATTCCTATTTCCTTATTGTATTCTGTACAAACTAGGAAATTGGGGGGGCAACTCACCAAAGTCTGGCTCATCACCTGTGGAGAGCCTTGTGGACAGTTGGTTAGCTGAGAGGTCACGTCGACATAATGCCGCTGGTTAAGCTTGAAGGGGACAAGTATAGGAGTCAGTAGTCAGTGTCCAATAACAGGCAAGGACATCGTGCCCTTGGTGCAACAGCAGGATAGGGGAGAACATCTTTGGCAGAAATATGAAGAAAAGTTTCAATAAAATATCCCCAAGAATGCAGAAGTAGGCGTAGCTGGCTGATAAGTACCTAATCAATAGTAGATTATAATAGAGCTCGCCTTTGCAATATGTATGAGCCTCATTAACCCCGACATAAAGATGTGTACCTATCAATAAAGTTTGAGATTTGCTGATCACTCATATTGCATGCTGCATTTCTCCCGCCGATCCCAACAACCACCATCAAAACTTTACACTCTTTGCACATTTTAGCAAACAAAGCCATCAGCATTCATTGGTTACAATTGATATAGCTTTTTCATTAATTAGTACTCAGACCCTTATTTGCCAGTTCTGTCTCTTGCTTCTCATGCTAATTATTCCACATGTGCACTTCTTCTCTCCATTCCATTTGGCAGTCTGTTTTAACTTGGTGGACAGGGGTTGGTGGTTTCTATCCCCTGCCAGGACTACCTTTCCCCCAGCTCAGTCCTGCTGATTTCACTCTAAGGACTCTTATCCAGACAGCCCAATTATTTTGGGATTGTGTTCCCTTTTCATTAAAACAAAGGATTAGCCATGCCTACAAGTTTCACCTTGCAATTGCTTAATCATAACTGCCTAGCTATAGGTACTGATTAACAACAAAAAACCTGCAAATTTTGATTCAAATCTTGAGGAAGTAAATATCACAATATTTGCTGAAGAGCTACTCGAGAGTGAGTTCATCTCTGGCACTATGAGTTGACATACCTTTCATGAGTAATTGTTCTCTAGATGGTTATTTTTCACAACTGGAACAAAATATGATAAAATTATAATATTCCCAGCAGTATTAATTTTATAGGAATTGCTTAGTAATCCACATAAGTCAGCAGTCTATTAAGGGCTGTGATGTGAGGGGTGATTCAGAGTGAGATCATGCTGAGATACTGATTCCTTACCATAATAAGGGCAGCTTGATTGCAGTAGCATTCTGGTAGTTAGGTAAGCTGGGGAGGGCAGTACAGGCTCTAGCAACATTAGTCAGAATGACTTAAGACAGAGAGATAGGGACAGTGAAAGTAAACCTCACCCTGATAACCCCAGTGTTTACTATTCTCATAGAAGTATTCCTTTACTTGTCAATCCTGGTTCATGTCACATCTTAAGAATAAAAAGCCAAAAGGAGAAGATTTTTTAAATTAAGTGCTATCAGTTATAGAAACTACTATTTTTTTCGTCTTGTCCTAATTTCTTAATATTTGTAATAGTGTAGTTCTTCAGCTATCATATATTTTATACTGTGAGAGGTGTCATTTAACAAGGGGTGACAAATAACTGGTAAGAAAAATCCAGTATGCTTTGGAGGTTGCTTCTCATGGTAATTAGTCCATATGCCCACTCTTTCACTTCTTTTGTGTTGGTGGGTTTCTTGACTCGGTGGTTGTGATCTGCCTGTGTCAGAATTACCTTTATCCAGTCACAGCCAATTTCAGCACAGTTGCTGAGTTCTTTATTAGTTTCTTCCTTATCATGGGAGTTCTTTCAGATGTCCTTATGGCCTATAAACTCTGCACTCTTTGTGTCCTCTGTCAGTAGTACATTCTTCCCAAGCTTTGCAAACTTCCCACTAGGCCCGAGATCAAGCACGTCAAGCCCTAAACTTTAAGGAGGCCAACAAGTACTTTGTCTTTAACACCTGGGCATCACTTACAGCTTGCTTGTTAGCTGCTACCTGCTTTGTGGGTTGTATCTTCTCTCTTGTTAATTAGGCTTGAAAATATATAAATATCAAATAACATCCTTTCTTAAGCAAATTTTTACATAATTCACATTTTACAACAATAAGGCAAGACCTGTAACTCTCTGGGCAAATGGTTAATTATTTCTGTCTCTTGAGATGTCAGCATCATAATCAGTCTCTTCCCTTTTATCTCATTGTCTTAGTTTCCCTTTATTGCATTCCGTGTTTTTTAGGTCAAGCTGTTCTCCTTTTCCCAAAAACACACCCATACATCTGTTTCTTATCTCCATCAACACAGCTGGTGGTGTTCCTCAAACAGGATTCAGTACCTGCAGTGTAAAGCCAGTATCTGGCCCAGAACCAAGATATTTGGTTTATTTCCTGTTTGGGTGCTAGGTATTAATTCCACAAAGCCATCTTGGAATGTGTCCATTTGCCTCTCTCTCTAATACACACTCATTTTTACTCATAATTGACTGGCATCATATTTGCTAACAAGGTCTGTGTGTGCATAACTGCTCATCTTTTGAGTCAGTGGGTTTCTTGAGTCCCTGGTCATGAGCTTGGACTTCCAGATTTACTTTTTCTCTAAGAACACCATTTCTGAGCCAAAGCAGTTCACCATCTTGTTTACCTTCTTGATTTAAGATGGGCCCCTTAGAACCTATTGGCTGGGGTCCTTGTTTCTTTGTTCCTCTACTGATCTCTTTAGGTCATCTTGACTTTCTGGCATAATCCAGCAGTTTTTCCACGTACATGGAACAGCAGCTCCTGTAACTCACAGAGCCCTGGCACAATTTCTAGGAAACAAGTACAGTCTTTTATTCAAAAAGGTGTCAAGGGAAGAGTCATATAAATACTGACTAATAGTCACTCATGCTTAATTACTGATGCCTATGACAAAATTCCTAATGCACATGTGCAAGTCTGGGTGCAGTGCATTATATTATCATTTACACAGACAAATTTAAATTTTCTGGGGGGGGAGGTGTGGGGTGGGGGGGGAGATATCTCTGAGTATTACAGTCATCAAAGGTAATTCTAAGTTACATTTTCCTTCTAACAGCTAACAAGTTGCTATTTAATTTGTATTCTGTTACAGTTTCTGCTTGAGCCTCTTTGTAAAATTGGTTGTTAACTAAATAAGGATTTATAGTATTCTGTTCCTGGGGCCTCTTCACTTAGCATTCTATTCCTGAGAACTCTTCACTGCTCTATTACTCCAGCCCCCATTGTTGTGGTTTCAAAACTGACCTAGAGCTGTTAGGGGCTTTTTGTGAACTTTTATGCATGTCTGTCTTCATGTGGCATTGTGACCACAGGACCACAGTAAGGCAGTTCAGCTACAATCTTTATAAATATTTACAAAGGATAATAAAATGTAAACAGTATTGGGCAGAGACACCTTTTTTCCTTAGTTTTGGTTAAGCCAATCTTCTGCTTTTTATTTATTAGTCTTGTGCGTTTCCATTTCTATCTCATTTCCCTTTGTACCTTGAAGTATTGAAGTATTGCTGTTGTCTGCCCTATATTTCATTTTCTTCCCTTCTGCTTTTTTCCCTTCCATTTTCATCCCTTTCCTGGTTGTTTTGGGGTTGTTTTTTTTTTTTTTTGGTTGGGTTGGTTTAGTTTTGCTTTTTTTTAGTTGATCTTGTTTCTTGTCTCCTTTTTGTCTTCTTCATTGACAATGAGAAAAACATGGTGTTTTTCATAAGAGCACCTATTAGTGCTTAGTGCTGAATTGTACAGGTACATGTCAGGATTTCATGCAAAATGTCACCAACACCATGAAAAGACCTTTCCAGGCCAGAAATAAATGTTTCTTACTGCAGTTTATAGTAGCTGTTGTTACAAAAGTGAAGAGGAAACCAAAGGAGGTTGTGTGTCAGCTTTCCTGGACCCCCAGAATTTTCTACACTGGTAAGTGCACTTTTGTTTCTCTTCTTAAAAAAAAAAAAAATTAAAAAAAAAATCAACCTCCACACAAGCCATGCATGAATGGTCATTGTGGGGGGTTAATCAAACACTGGGTTCAAGTGTGTGCAGTGCAGACACTATTGGAGAGACCAGCCTAAGGGTAAAAGTATTGGGTAATGTTATATTTAACAATGGTAACAAGTCAAAAGATATGAAGTATATTATTGCCACTTCCTGTTCTCTCTAATCACATCAAAGTAATTTAATTGTGAAAAATTGTCATTTTATTATCAATTTTTCAGTATTGCATCTCACAAATAAATTTTGTGCCATCTCTGATTTTTTAACAGCTTTGCAAAACAAACTTTTGTAGCAACAAATTACATTCTTTATTCTCTTAACAGTGTATTTACCTCATGTAAATGGGTGCTCACTCTTTTTCCTATTACATTGAAGACATTAGATTATTAGTAGTATTACATTACTATTTTCCTATATCATTGAGGAACAGAAATGAAGGAACAGGAAAACTATCGCTTGTTAGAAATAACAAAAGTCCTTGTTGTAATCAATATTTTCTTCTGATTTATTTTTCTGTGTTCTACTACAGTTGCTGCTGTTTTTTTTCCAAAGGGACCATAAATAAATTAGCCTTCTTTTTTTCTTAAGAAGCCATAAGTAAGTTACTGTAAAATTACCTAAATGTTCCACTCACAGCTGGTCTTTTGTGAAGCAACGCAGTGTTCTTTATAGATCAAGGCACCTCAGTTTTCTTGGCTCTGGATCATTGCATTCTTCATTATTGTAACTAACTGTTCTATAATTTTTGAACTTAGGAAAAAAGTGAAAACAAAGAAATAAGTTTTCTTAGGTCACTCTTTGGTGCATTTGGCCAAGACCCAGAAACACAGCTGAGACCCAGAAAAACAGAAATGACAGACTTTACAGGCATCAGACCATAGTATTCCTACAGTCTCTCCCATCCTGAGGCTAGTGTCTCCATTCTTTGCTTTGAAGCTGAAAACCCCAGCACCATTGATAATTCACTGTCCTTTCACCAGTCATGGGTGGCAGGACTGGCAGCCTTAGTAGTGCAAAATGAAACTCCTTCCTTCCAGAGAGTCAGCCTGTTAGTCAGCCAGCACTCCCAGGGCAAGAGCTATAGGCCACAGCTCAGGTAAACATGAACACAAATACATACACACACCTATGATCTGCTTGTATACAGCAATATGAACTGAAAACATGTATGGGCATAGGACTCTGGCTGTGAAGGCCACTACAGCACCTTTGCAATCACTATTACTTCATAAAGACATCTGGTCTAGTCTTGTAAAAACACATGTCAACCCTGAAATAAAAATCAAAGGATCACAAATCTAGAAGCTCATCAGGTCCTATGCTCATATTTTGCAGCATTATAAAAATCAATAATTAATTATTTTTCTATTCACAGTAGTAATAGGCAAACATTTCCATTTGTGATGCATATGGACATATCTATCTTTGTATCACTAAAAAAACCTCATTGATGAGATTATTCCAAAGTTGGCTGTACTGATGTATAATCCATAACTGTATTATATAACATGTATTATACAGTATGTTGTATAATAGAAGAAAAGTGTGTATAACATATTGTACATTAACTATTTAATACAGTTCTGTAGCAGTGCAGGTGGAGCTTTGGGTCCTACCACTTAACGGTGGGGTGTATGGAATTCCAGCATCACAAAATGATAAGGTTGTACCTTGAGAGTTTTTAAGACAGAATTTGGAGTACTTATATTGTACTTCAGGAGCTTTGACAGTTTTTTATCTCTGTTATGTAAGTTCTGAGCTGTGATGATTTCAGTGTCCAGGTTTTATAAATGAGAGCTGCGGTCAGTAGCACCAGCCACGTTCTCATTGGGGACAGGAAGAAGGCCAAGGTGCCGTAAGTGCGCTGCAGGAAGTAGCAGGAGTAGACCTGCCAGGCCAGGAGCAGCACCATTGCCAGGTGAACAGGCACAGCCACGAGGCGGCGGCCGTGACGGAGGTGGGAACGGAAGCTGTGGCCATGGCAGCGCAGCAGCAGGCACCAGCACAGATAGGCCATCAATGGCAGGTTGAAAAACAGCATCTGAAAGGAAGAGCGAAGAAAAATAAGACAATGAGGACCAAAGGGTTCTGGGTAACATCTATGACAGCTTAAAAATGTATGCACAGATAAAGCTGTCCCATTCTAAGGGCTGAGTACAATTCCTAGAGATGGAATCTCAGGATGCATCTCCATGACTGCAGCTGAAAAAGCTGGGACTGCCTGGGCCTGAGTCCCAGGCCAAGAATTCCTGCCCATTCCCTTGCAGTAAGAGGCACTAACACACATCTGACATTTCCTGGAAATGATTCAGGGAGCCAGACTTAGCAAAAAATTAACATGGCAAAACCAGACAGTCTGTATGTCAGCTTAACTCTGACAGTCCAGCCCACTGCAGTGTCCCACTGGTACAAAGGAGACACCATGAAGAAAGAGGCAATGCTGCTTTGATCCTCTGTCTTAAATGCCAAGGAATGACACTTTGTCTTTCAGATTAATGGGGGAAACACTCCTGGGAAAACTGGACTCGTGTGCTTGAAGAGTGACACCTACTGATCTGAAGAGTTATTAACACTGCAGGGGCTACCCTGGCCACTCAGTTTTTTGCTTACACTGTGTGAGCCAAGGGCAAAACCAGAAAATTCACTGAAAATTTAGAGTTATACATCTGTAGAGGCAGCCTCTAATCCAGATATCCAGGGAGTCCAAAGCAACATCATTTTATTAGAGAAAAAGAGAAGTTTGTGAAAATTATGCACAACCTCCTTCCTTTCTTTAAATCTGCAGAAAGGTAAGAAAGACCACTGTAGTCAGGCATGGTCAATAATCTCTTTACTTCCAAGACTTCTTTCTTTAAATCTATTTAAAAAATAGAAAAAAGCCTCTGAGAAAAAAAAAGCGCTGTTTTTTAGCCTTTATTTTATAAATACTCACCTGTAAAATCCCAACCACAAATGTCATACTGCCCTGTAAGAAGGAACCACCAACAAACACTCCAAAGGAAAAACAGGCCCCCATCTGGCCATCTATCAGTTCACCTACAAACCATGGTCCTGCAAGAGAGGAAACCAAACATCACCATCAGGAAACAGAACAGAGACACAGCCCTTTCCCACACAGCCTTTTGTACCCTGAGACTTCCCTATTGCTTGTCCAGAGTAATCAGCCTCATGTTTTCATATGCAGCAAACAGCAGTCTGGTGTGAAAACACCGCAGTTTGACGGGGTTGTGGCATGCAATGAAAATACTTTTGAATTAGTTTCATCTCTGTGACAATTTTCAACACCACACATAATATCTTCCTTATGAGAGAGGTGAAAAGGGTAACTTTTTCCCAGAATTACAGTAAGATACATGAAAAATGTGGTCACAAACAATTCCAGCCTGGCTCAGCATAGAAATTAAAACAGGCAGGCTGCTCTGTGTTATACATACTACACAGACTAACAAGAAAAGAGCTACTTCAGTAACATGTTATCAGAGGAGAATAAGCTCAGATTGTTAGCTCTGATGCTAACAATCAAAAAATAAGTGAAAACCAAACTGAATTTAAAAATAATCACTTTGCTTTCAGAGTAATTTAACAATCTAAGTGTTTAATTAATTCAGGGCTTCTAAGTTAGGCTCTTACAAATAAGCCTTTAGTCTCTTGGACATTAACTTTTAAAGTTCCACATAGCTTTTGTAACTTCAGTAGATTTTCCCCATTCTCTAAGATGTTAGAATTCTTAAATTTTCATCAGGATCTAATGTGTAATTTCAAAACACCAATTTATGTCCTCCAGTACTCTAGGCTACTTACCCAGAATGGTGTATAAATTCAGAACCAGAATTGAGTAATAGAAGGTGTTTGTTTTACTGAAGACATGAAGAGAATATGAAGTCAGAGTAAGTAATCCCGGCTTTCCTAAACAGAGACAACATTTAAGAAAAACACAATTCAGTTTGCAACACCTTCCCCAGATATATATGTATGTATAATACTGGTCTTTCTGAAACAAATCTGCATATTATTTACTCATTATTTTAAATAAGGAGTATAAAAATATTTGGTATGTCTACAGAAAAATGCAGAGGAATGCATTACTATTACTGTGATAACTGAAAGTAAAGAACCAATAAATATAACAATCTATATCAAAAAAGGCAGAGGAACCTGTCATTCTAAAGGAATACACTTACTGTATGTAAATAATACTGAACGACCATTCTATACCCAGAAAATGAAGTTAGCTAGAATGAAAAACATGGAGAAAGTATGTATTAAATTAAAAATAGGAGAATCAAAACAGTAACTTTGCAAACCCAGAAAGGTGGGTCAGCGTGGACTAGATTTGTTGGATTTCCTTTGATTAAATCTACTGAGATCTGATAGCAGCTCAAAATTAAGTCTTGGCATTAAAATGACATTATTTTGACAAGTGTGTGGTGTTAGCAGAAAAAAGCAGTAGTAGCTCTCTGAATGAAGCAGGCAATTCACAGATCAAGAGAACCTCCCTAAAAAGTTAGCTTGTAGACTTACATCTATTATGTGGCCTTCTCACAAAGAATTAACCCCTAGAGGGCAAGCTTCACCTTTGGAAATCAACAGCTCTAACAAATTTGTTCACTAAGATGTCAAACATTTATCATGGTCCACATGGACCTAGATGACCAAAGAGTCAGCTTTTTTAATATTTAGCAGCTGAGTTCCATAAAGGCAACTGAAAATCTGATTCTTTTCTATATAAGCAGTTGCTGTAGTTGCCTCAGGATGCTACACAATTAGGAGTATACAGGAAGGTACAAACACTGACATGAATAGGAAGGGAGGTGGCTTCCAGAAAAATCTCATTAGTAAGGTGTGGTTCAAATGACTGTTTAAAGGATAAATACCATGAGCTTAATAGTAATAATTTTAATTTACTAGATGTATCACAAACAAAGTATCAAGTTATGACAGAAATGGCCTTAATCTTATTTTGAGAAAGACCCAATCCTGTTAGTGTTCTTTGCAAAAGTTAACAAATACTATCTTTACAAAAGGAAATCTGTTTCTCCACTCAGGCAAGAGAGAATTCTGTAGTGAAACAAGCACACATGCAGAACTAATACAAAGCAAAACATTCCATGTATTGGATTCTTCAGTGAGAAAATTAAAATGAAACCTTGGACTTCAATCAACTCAACTTTTGTTTAAACAAAGATACCTGCTCAAGTTTCTAGTTTACTTTATTTGATATATTGGAGGTTTTCCAGCTTCCCTTAAAAGCGAAACAACAGCTTCTGAGAAACCAATCAAACCCCACAGTAGCAGATGTAAAATGCATGTGGTGATTAACAGCACAGTTACTTACATATTGTTAGCACACAGGTAACAGTAAAAAGTGTAGGGGAAAACAGAACTACAGAAAACCACAGGTAAATGTTAGTTGATACCTTTGAGTGCTGGCTTTTGGAGGTGTCGGAAAACAACAAGTAAGGTAATCTGAATCAGCACAGTCAGTCCAAAGAGCACTCGGGCCTGAAAAGACAGTTTTGACTATAAGCCAGCCCTGGAATAATTGCAGCCTTGGAGCATGCCTTATGGACACTGAGAGAATGGTACAAAGATCCTCTTTGAAACACATATTCAAAGCTTGATGGTGTCTGAACTGAAGAGTAAAAAAGGAAACTGAAGAGTTTCTAAAATTTGTATTGTACTGCCTTGAATTCTGCTCAATATCTGAAAGCAATAGACCTGAATCTTTAAAAATAGAGTTTGTAAACACATCCATTGAAAAAGTGTAGTTACACTTCCAAGGCAAAACATTGTCTGAGCACTGTTCTGAAGAGAAATGCAGTTCAAGACATGGTGTAAAATGTGTGACTGATTAACAAACCTAAGAATAATTTTGAACCAATAATGATAAGAACTACCGTCATGTGGACTTTCTTATGCAGTTCTAGAAGTGCACCTAGGCTACTAAGACATGACATCATTCTTGTACTGGGCTGTAACACATCTGGATATGACCTGGCACTCACCAAAGTCAATGGGGATTTTGCCCTCCACTTCACTTCAGCTAGTTATAATGTCAGCAGCTGACAATGAGAATATTTGCAGCATTTTTTCCAGAAAACATATCGCAACAGTTCACAGTGAATTTCTCTTCAATTTAATGTTTCCTTTTTCTACTGTCTCCAGTAGCTCTTTTTCAATTTCTTGCTTGTACAAAATGTGTGTACACTTATGCCCAAAAATGGATAATTGGGACTAAATCCAGGATGTCAACTGTTTGTATAAACCATTGTTGTGCATTTGTGGTTGAAGTGTGCAACTTGAGAAACTTTAAATGTTTTGGAATTCCAAAAGAAATAATTTCTGGAAAAAGTAACTGCATTCAAGTCTATGAATTCTTCAGGACTGCAGACTGGAAAACCAACATGAAGTAACAGCTGTTTTGCTGAAAGTACTTACTAGAACATAGTGGTCAGTGAGAAGAATAACAGATGACCAAAAGTCAAATCTAAGAGAGAGATTTTCTTCCATACCAAATAAATGGCCCCGTGTGCCAATTCTTCCTGAAGCATCCTAGATTGACATAAAATGAGAGCAATCACATAGGAGTGGTACAAAAAACTGTCAAGTAAAGTTAACCATTATCATTGAGAGATACAATTGATGTATGCTTCTCTGCATAGTGCTGTATTAAATTCCACCAACAAAGGGTTACTTACAGTCAATTCTGCAGTTTCAAGTAAATTGGTGATTATAAAATCATAATCTGAAAGTGCTACATTGAAGTAGAGCCTGTCAGAGATTCAGCAACTTAGGGAATACTGTGACTGTTTATGCCCCGCCCCACAATTGTTTTCTGAAAGTTCAATTCTAGGTAATAGCCCATATTAAAATATTTTCAAATTTTGTTGTGCTTCATTTCTGGTGTATTGTCATAAACCCATATACATAAACAAACATTCGTTTATTGTTTTTTGTCATTTATTCAACACTTTGAGCACAGTGTTCCAGATGTGGCCTGGCAAGCACTCAGTAGAGCAGGACAGTGACTTGTCTTGGCTGCTGATGCCCTTGTGGATGCACCCCAGCATCCAGTAGATTTTCTCTGCTGCACCAGCACACTGTTCATTCACACTGAGCTTGTGGTCCACCAGGACACTGAGGTCCCTTTGCACAGAGCTGCTCCCCAGCCAGGCAAATCACAGCCTGTGCTGCACTCCTGGATTATGTTTTCCCAGCTGCAAGTGCTTACACTTTTCCTTCATGAACTTCATAATGTTCTTCTTGGCCCACAATTTGCCCTTGATTAATCTGTATTGGGTCTTCCCAATGATGTGCTTCATCTGACTTCAGAAAGCCCCCCACAAGGATTTATTTCCTGATTTTCCCAGAGACTGAAATAAGACTAAGGGGCCTATAATTTCCTGGATCCTCCCTTCAGCCTTCCTATACACAGGAGAGTCAGCCTTCTGGGATGCCCCCTGATCTCCACAACTTCTCCAGGACTATGGAGAGTGGTCTCACAAAGATGTCAACCAGGTTTCTCAACACTCTGGAGTGGAAACTGTCAGGGCCCATTGATCTGTAGGATCAAGCTCCTGTGCCAGGTCTCACTCCAACTCTTTTTTCATTGACAGTGGGTCTCTGTTTGCATCAGCCTTGATCCTTGCTTCCAAAGCCTGAGGCCCAACACTGCTGGTGAAGACAGAGGTGAAGAAAGTGCTGAGAACCTCTGCCTTGTCAGAGCTGTTGGTGACTAATTCACTTCTGCTGTTTAACACCTGGCCAGTATTTTCCTTCTGTTGCTGCTTGCTGTTTATACACCTTTAGAACCATTTCTTGTAATTTTTTACATCTCTGGCCAATTTCAAGTTTGCACTTCTGTCATGTCTTATTCTACTTCTTATGAAAAATAATATTTCTTTCTTTATTCCAGCAGCTTTATGAATATTTTGGTGCTTAGCAGTCTATGTTTATTCCTTTATTAAATCCTTTGGGTTTTGTAATCAGACAAATATGAAAGTAAGTCTGTTATCATGTATTTTGTTCCTAGTTATGTGAGGCAGGAGGGTGACAGAGAAGCCATGATGAGGAAAAAAAAAATCAATACAAAGAATGCCAACATGTACCTTACCTGGACAGTCACATCTATGTGATGGAACCCTTCACTGTAGTTTTGTGGGCTCCACTTCAGCACATAGAGAGGGCCAGACACCTGATGTGCATTCCCCAGGTGAACTCCATCTATGTAGACTTTGACAGAGATAATGACAGAAGGAGAGAATGCCAGAATTCTAAGGAGTAAATAAAGAGCAAAAGAAACAGATTTGTTACTGGACTTGCAGGTATGTAATTACTTCCTTAAGAAGAAGTCTCTAAAGGCTAAGCTGCCCTGTAGTAAAGAGTTCAAAATATTTAGAAATTACAACAGTGAAATATCTGTAGGCTAATGGTAACATGGTAGGTTTTTCCTACAGTTAAAGACAAAGTAGTTCTGTATGGCACTACACGAAAGAACAGGATAGAAAACTGGATGTGGAACAGATCAAAAGGTGGCAGAAGTTGTAAGGCCTTGACAGAAATAATTTTAGAACTCTTGCTTCAAAACATCTCCTAACAGAAGTGGGATGCATCCTCCAGCACACACAGACACATAACCAAAGACCTGCAGATGTCTTCATAAAAAATTGCCAGGCTCTCTCTCTAAAGTCCTTTGTTGTTGGGAGTGGGGTTTTTTCCCTTCTTTTTTTCCCCTTTTTTTCTTTTTCCTAGTCAGAATATAACCTCTCAGAGTTTGTTACTGCATTTAGGACAAATGGAGTGGAATGCCAGATCTCAGATACCAAAAATGTATTGCCACCTGGCAGTAGTGCTCATATTCACAGAAAGAGTGACACTAATACAGACTCAAAAATATTGTAAGTGCAATTCCTTTCATTTCTGGTAATATGAATGGCATTACAGAGCATGTTTTAGTCAAATGAAGGTGTTTCATACAGTTAGGGTGAATAAATCTACCAGTTCCTATATTTAGTATAATCTTAAGATTGTTCAGATAAGGTTCTGAATTGGAAACTGGAAAGTAATTAGGACATCTAGTAGGATACTACTCCCTAACTGAAAAGTATGACAAACTTCTTTTTATTGTAACCCTATGTATGCAGTATTTCAAGCAGATTAGTCTTACAGCAAATATAAAATGCTGAAAAGGGCCTAAAAATCTGAAATATAAATGTAAAAATTAAATAGATAAATAGATTAAAAGATTGAGAGATTTAAAATGAATATGAAAATTGACAGATGCTTCTCATGTTTTAGTATATAAAGGATGTAGAATTGAAAAGACAAAGCTAAGAAGTCTGAAGTGAATAGAGAAAACATTTAGAAAAATACATAGACAAAATTCTGAAATTAGCAGAGTTGATGTGAACATGTGAGATAAATAACACAGATTACATAACAATCTATGCATATTGATTACATATGAATCTATTTTAATTATATATTAATTGATCAACTTTGGTTACATAAAGTTCGTTTGACCTTAGGGGAAATAACTGCATAATTTAAAAAAAACATGAATTACTACTACCCAAACTTTTTATCACAGATATGATACAAAGCAAGCTCTCTGGAATGATCTTCCAGAGAAAAATTAATTCTGAGAACAGCAGACACATATATTAAAAAAAAGGTTTTGTGTATATACATATAAATATAATTAAATATTGTGAAAGCAAGACATTTCAGGGTACCTGATATGAGTGGAATAAAGAATTTTGACTAGTGGTTCATGAGTAGAACTGCTGTAAAGGAAGGATTTGGGATTGGTGATGAGAACTACAGGCCACTCTTCAAAGTTGAGATCTGCGAAGCTGAGGAGGTCATGATCAAATGCGAGGATCCTGTACCTATAAAGAAAGGAAACAAATTTTGCTAATACAAACTGCTTTGTGAACAGCTGATTTCCAGCTCCTCAAGTTCCTAAAGAACCTGGCTTTATTTTCTATTTATTCTCTTCTGTAGTTGATCTTACATTCTCCAACTCTGCTATATTAACTGTACAGCTGCTTACCTCTGATGAGGTTAATTTTATTATAAATCATGGAAGCAGTACTCAAAGTTCCAAGTGTGAAGATCTATGGAATTTTGCACATGAATCAGACAGATGAACATTACATTAAAGACCTCAAATATAATGTACATTTCCATAGTGTCTGTGTAGGTACTCTAGTTCAGGACAATGACCCCAGTGTGCTCCTCCCCTGTATCCATACCTTTCTTTGGATTACTGCAGAATAAAAGTTAATATACAACTATCCACTCCACATAGCATCAGACACTTTTGGATATGCAAGTAAGGTAACATTTCTCAGGAGGATTATTTCTGTGTCAAGAATTCTAACAGCTATTGCAGAGCATGTAGAGAAGAGAGATGCTGAATTAGTGAGAGAAGTAGTGATGCTGAATTTTACAACAATATATTTTTCTACATTTAATACTAAATACATACTATCTGGATACACATTTAGATGTCCCCTTTTTAGTTTTTAAATATCAAGAATTAATAAAAAATATTTAATTTATTAGCACACTGTTGATATGGGGAAAAATCCCAAACATACACTTAAGGCCTTTTTTTCAAAAGCACTAATAATAATAATAATAACCAGTCAGGCTGATCTCATGCTTCTTTCAAGTGCACCACAGAGCATAAAAGAGAATCACAGTACAGCAGGTAGGTTTCATATAATAATTTGCTCATATGGGCTTTTCTTACCTCCTGTTATCCATCCAGTCTCCCAATTCAAGTTCCAGAGTGCCACCACGGTGCTGACTGTGCAAGACTGGCATCAGCCCACCCATTGTATGGAGATGTCCACATAAATAGGCTGTGGCAGAACTAATAAGAATTGTGATTATTTGGGTGGGAAGGAAATATCACTGCAGAAAACCTGAAAGGTGAGAGATGAGCATGTGAAAACAGACAAGAAACGTACTTCATGCTGAAAACATAGAGGGTAAGAAGACCTTACCTCATTAGTGTTCGTATTCCAGGGGATGGGGAGATGATTGTGGAGGTGGGGTAGTGGCCAAACCAGATAGTATGGTTGCTGTGTAGACTTTCTGTTGCCATCGAAGACAGCTCTGCCATTTGATTCTGAAACAGGCAGGTGACAAATCCATTTTGCTAAATAAATGTCTCACATGCATTATAACTTAAAAACGTAAACACACTTATAGATGAATATAAATCTTTCAAACAATTTTTCTATATTTAAAAAAACCCAAACCTCCAAACAAACCACTACAGGAATAAAATAGCCAGCAAAATGGAATGCAAAGACTTGTACAATACCATGTTTAAAATCCCAAAAAAATTATAGGGTCTTTTAGGGCCTGGGCTGAGTGTGGCATCCACGCAGATGAATGAATAGTTCCCAAAAGAGGTAGTGTGGATGTAATGGAAAGAGCCATCTTTATGCCAGGCAGAGTATTTCCTAACAAAACAAGATAGAAATATTGCTGTTAGGAAAGCTTGTACCCATGATAAACATGCGTTGCTTTCTCTCTTTCCATTGACAACAGCAAATTTCACTATTTCTAACTAACAAATTGGGAGTGCTTTTGATACTTTATGCTAGATGGGAATTGTACATATCTTCCACTGGCAAAGACATGACATTTCAACTAATAGTACCACCTAAATTGCAATTCTGTAACTAAAATGATGGTGAGTTCATCTGAGAATCACTAAAATTAATTAAATTCAGGTTAGGGGGTTTTTTTTATTCATTTCTTTTGGGGTTTTGAAGTGGGCCTTTTGTGTGCATTTGGGGTTTTTAAAGTTGTTTTAGTTTTGTTTTACTCCTTGCATGATTTGTGGAAACTAAAACATTCCTGAGTTCAGATGATGAGTATAATTTGAGCACAGCCATCCAGAAATCAGTTCATGTCCCTGTTCCTCCACTAATCAGAACAATAAAATTGCCAGAAATGTTGACCTGAATACAATACAAGCCAATATATTAAAACCAAGTTTTCAATACTTCTAATGCTATAAAACCCCTTTCAAAATATTTTTTTAAGTTAGCAGTATCTTTATGAACATCATCAACTTCAATAAAATTTCTTCCTTTAAGTCCCACTTTGATTAATCCTCTGCTAATGCTGAGAACATATAATAGGAACCTATGTTTTTGTGTAAAAATATTGTATTTCAATACAACCCATTGCCCTCTTTAATTTTAATGCATAATGAACACCAGAATGTGGTATTGAATAACTGTTTTTCCTAGCTTCTATTTTTATTTCTGCAAACAATTTTTGTAGTTTTAATATTTTAAAATATACTTATATTTTTATATATTGAAAAAACAACTCCATTTCACTCTTCCATCTTCTTTCTCCTAGAGTGTGACTGAAAATTTTGTAGACATTGACAGATTTAACACACTCAATTACAAAACACAGAAAGGTAAGAGATAAGAAATCTGCACAAAGAATTCTCTATTTTCTCAATCGATTCTGCTCTAACTGACAATGCAAAAGACAGAGGGAATAGTAGATATGATCCTGGGCTAGAAGAAAGTCAGTGAAAAAGCATATATGTAATAACTGAAAACAGAGTACTGTTTAGTGAATTTGACCTTGGATATAGCTGCATCTGTATGGTAAATAAAAGTACCTGTAATAATTCTGAACACTATCCAGGCGTGGAATGTTGAATGAATCTGTAAGGGAGTAAAAAAGGAAATAAGGAAATTTTCAGATCAAATTGATCATTGGCCCCTGTATCTAACTAGGTAATGTTGAGATAAAGCAGTCTCAGCAGGTGCTGAAGAGCTACTTTTTAAAAAATGCATGATTGACAAGCAGACTAACTGTGCAGAGGAGACATTATATACTCAATGCAGTTAAATGGCGATAGTTTTCTCATTCAAGTTTCAATTAAAAAATAAAGGCATTGTGGGAATATACATTGTTATTTAGCAGCCAAAAACTAAACCTGTCTCCATTTTGACCACAGAACCTTTCAAGAGCTTTTCTGGACTGGGTGCATGCTCTGTAAGTAAGACTTAACTCTTTCATGGAAAATAAGGAGCATCTCATCTAGAGAACAGCATGTGTAGAACAGACATCAGCTTGGGGAGGTCTGTACTGCAACAGCTCCACCTCTCCTAATAAATGCTGGTGACAGAAGCCTAATGGGAAAATGAGTATATATGACAAAGCATGCACTTTCCCCCCTCCCAGGGCAGCTTCCTGTACAGCCTGTTTATACAGCCTACACGACTGTCAGCTTGTGTTTGAATGCTTACAGTGTGGCAACAGCTGATGGATCTAACCTCCCATGACTCCCTTCTATTCAAAAGAAACCAAATTTCCTTTAGCTGCTGGACATGGGACACCCTTTAAACTTAAACCTGTGAGGGGGAAGTCTATGAAAAGTAAATTGAAACCATTTCTTCAGTATGGTAAGATTACAGTTTGCCCCTCCATTAAATAATGTGGTGTATAAAATAATGACGTGGAAACTAACCTCTGAAGTCATGTTCTACCACTTGCCAGGTAAAGGACTCTTACCTCTCTGGTACTAAAACTCACTCCAGTAAGAGCTTGTAAACAAAGTGTGTCCCTAGTAGACGTGGATGGTAAGTCCTTCTCCTAATTCATGAACACTAACACACTAGTGAGTACTAACATTTTACCTCTATATTCTGTGATCTGCAATCACAGGAAAGACAGAAATGTTTCATTTTCTTCTTACCATGATTCCCTTTGATGTCTATCCACTTGGTTTTTTCCGTGACCCTTGATCTCTTCAGGATTGACTGATAAGTTTTCCACTCATCTTCTACCTGCTCAGATCCCAGTTTATCTCTTGTCTTAGCATCTGTCAGATCACCTGAGAGTGTACAAAGGTGAGATATAACTAGAGGCCTACACAGCTTATACAAATACTGTAACTAGACAAGCCATCCCTGCCTCCAAGTCTAAGTGGCTGCAGGCCTGGGTGCAATCTGCATGTTTCTGTATCTGGCCCACATGATCAGCGTAAATGCCTTCTAATGCAGATGCAGCAACCTCATCAGACACCTATTGACCACATCACTGCAGCACTTTCACTAATTAGATAACAACTTTCTATAGAAGCAAAACTCCAGCTCTAGCATTAAGATTCTAAAACCTTGCACACAGCAACGGCCTAAAGTTTTTTCAATTATCTTGTCAAAACTTCATCTATTTCAATAGCAAGCTGTCATATGAAGTGGCAAGGCTTATTTCACCTCTCTTGGTATGATATGTTCAAATGGAAACCAGCAATAAAATCCTACATTAATTCACAGGTGAATTTCATACAAATGAACTGGAATTGTTCTGAGCGGGGAACTGTATCTTAGTGGCTAACTACAGACATTGCTCACTTCTGTAATTTCAAACATAAAGAATGTAGAATCATGACCAGAGCAAGAGGGAGGGTAGCTGATAGCAAGGGCTATGATGCAGCAACACCTACTGGGAAAACATTAGCTATCTTGTGTGATTGTGTCTGTTATGTATAGAACACACTAAACTCTCTGAAGAAACTGAATGCTCAAAAAAATAATAATAATTCCCTTGTTGAGAAGTTATTTTTTTCAGCTTCTAGCAGTCTCCCTTCAGCTGCAATTCAATTTCTATTACTTAAGATATGTTTAAAGTTCTCTCTTGGGATCCTACAATTTTGCCTATTTGCTGCACCTTTGACAGTCCACTCAACAGGAAATTTACACTTTTCAACTGCTTACCTGTTGCTAGAACAAGTGCTGGCTGAATCACATCAATTGTTTCTGAACAAAATTTCTCAAAGTCAGGAGCTCGTTTGGGATCCCGAAATTTGCTGATATGAATATCTGAGACCTGCAAAAGAGAAGACTGAAACACTGCCCCAAGTAAAAGGGTTATTGCTACCCAGGCTGTTCTGCAAAGCCAAGTATACATTAAAATGCAACATAAGAGCAGTCACAGTGATTCATGTCAGTGTAAGGGATACAGGGAGAAACAAAAGTGGATGACTAGGGGAGAAGGAAAGCAGTACAAGCAAATGATATTGCAACTCTAACCCCTAAAATCACATTTACATCAAGAAAATTTCCTTAAAACTAAGCGCATACAAAAGTACGAGTAAATACTTAGGTATCCACAGTAAACTGTGATGGCTGCAAGTGGCCTGTTGCCTTTCAAATTCTGGCAGTTTCTGTGCAATACACTGGTCCTGCTGCAAGTAAGAATACAAAGCAGTTCTGCAAAGCAATAGGTTAAAACTACCTAGAACTTGAAATGTACTGAAAATTTATTTTGTACCTGGTGTGACATTTCCAGAAGCTGAGTGAAAGGATTTTTAACATTCTATCCAAGCATTTTAATGGATCAAACAAGTGTGTTTAGATCTCATTCCATGTGCCTTCAAGAAGGCAAATATTGCCTAAGAAATGATGATATGACTTGTATGTAACTGTAGAAGATGCTGTTCATTTCTGAATCAGTGAAAGCCCTCACATCAGAAGAGCCTTTTGGGGAGAGTAAGAAATATAAGATTTTTCTATTTTTTTACATTTGTGGCTTTTTGGTACTGTACAAAAAAAACCCCCTTATGTATTGCATCAATTCCACTTTCCATTCTACTTCAGCCAATTAATTAATTGTCTTCCTTGGTTTGAACAAATGGTATTTGATGCTCAAAAAGCAGTAAGCAAATGCTCATCTGACAGTATCACTTAGAAAGAAAAACATTAACTTTTACGTTCAGTTTAATAAACCTGTTCTCATAAAGCTTTTAGTTTTTGAAAAATCCAGATAAAATATCTTGGAGAAAAATTATTTACTTCTACTTATTCAGTCATCTCTATACGAAGAAAATATTACCTGAACACAGTTTTTAAATTTTGCTTAGGAAACTCCCCATTCGGAATGACATGGAATTTTTGCCTAGATCAGAATTGCATGCTAAAAAAGATATAGCTTTTAGATATAACTTTGTCTTCACTTTCATTGATGTATTCAAACTAGTGTGAAGCAAAGAGCACAGCAAAACTACCTCGGTACATCAAACCTCATTTAATCATTGACAACAACACAACTTGTTTTGCTTCTTTTCGGCCTATGGATTTGCAATTAATTTATCTCAGAAATCAAACACAGAAAATCAAAACTTCTACAGTTTTCATTCTTGAGAAAAAACAGTCTTAAAAAAAAACCTTAGCCATGCTCTACCAGTAGCTACAGAAAATGTAAATTTCCAACCTTACAGCAGAGAGTGGTTCGGAAGCCTAATTTCCTACAGTGACCTTGCCACTTTTCTTCCCCATGAGTTTAAGATTTTTAAAAGGGTTCAACTTGTAATTCCTAAGAGTTACAGTGTCTTGGGACTTTTGAGAGCTGGGACTAAGTTTCTTTCATCATTAACAGCCATGACGTATGAAGATCTCAGAAGTGGAGCTTCTTCCTTTTTTTTTTTATTTTGAATTCATTTCAAATGATATCCCAGTGGATAAAGAAAAGATAAAAACACAGTGGGCCAGATCAAAAGCTTGAAATGCTCTTATTTACTTTCCAAAATATAGGTGAAAGCCCATTTGCTGCTCCTTCCCCTGCTCTGACTGATGTGGATACTTGGCCTCTCATTGCTTCATAGGCAGTTACTTTCATTAAAATGGGTTGGAAGAGATTCAGGGATGAGGAGAAATCACCGTCAACATTCCTTATCTGTAGCAAAGATGTGGTTCAGGAAATGTGGGTGTTAACAAAGGAGAATTATAAGGTCTAGAGCAACAGTAGAATGCTTTCAGCTGAGAGAAATTGAGAAATAATTATATGCTTGTCAAATACTGAACTAGAGTGTCTATTTGGCAGTGGGTAAGAAAGGAAATTCTGCTACAATAAAGATGGATGAGCCATTAATAGAAGATTAAAGTAGAAAGACTGTGATTTAGTTCCTTTAAGAAGAGATAGTCTTGTGTTTGGGAAGAAAAACAAGGCAGGAACTTCTGGGGGCAGAACTGACCATCTTGAGCTCTATTCAGTGACCTAGGCTAGACCTACGGAATCACCAGGGAGCCTGAAGCCTGGTTCCCATAACATCATCAGGCACAAGGCTGGATTTGGTGCTTGATTAATTTCCAAGTTAGGTCAATGATAAAGCAGCTGTTTAAAGGGCATGTCTGAAAGAGAACATAACCACTTGAAAGTAAAGCCAAGTCTCAAATTAGCTGTGCTGTGACCTATCCTTGGGAGAACTCTACTTGAAATGACACAACCAGAGAGAACACAGCAAGAGAAACATGGGCCTGTGCATGCTGTTTGTCAGTATATCTGCAGCTGCTATATGCTGCTCTATTTGACTTTTCATACAAGACAGCAGCTCAGGACAGGAGCTTTCCTTACATTATTTCAAGCATATCTCTTGATACTTGTACTCTGAAGTAAAAATAAGCCTTAAGTCACTTAAGGAAAAATTACTGGAAAAAAAATTACACCACCAATTAGAGAGAACCAAAGGACCAAACATGCCAGCTTGTCCACTAAGAGCACTACCTGCAGCTAATAAAGTCAGGCAAAGTGTTCTTAAGATTGAGAATGAAAACAAAACAGTAAAAGCAGCTATTTGTTGGAATGAAATGCACAGCAATCCCTGGGACATTTCAGCCATAGCTGAACTACGAATACATAAATATCTTTGTGGCTAGTTCTACACCAAGTGCTTTGGGAATACTCTGGGGAGAAGAGTCAGAAGAAGCCACAGAAACCCTAAGACGAGACAATTTCCTTCCAGGACAATGCCATGTCAACCTGGATTTTATGTTTAACCTGGAAAAAAAGCAGTGTATATTTAACCTTCTGAATACTGGCACAGTACCTTCTACTGCTATAAATCAGTAAAGCTATTTCCTTAGCCACACAACTTTTCTGAGTTTTGGGATAGGGAAAGGGACAGGCAGAGCCTGCATTTCTCCCTCCCCAGGATATTAGATAATACCACATCAGGTACTGATGCAATATATAGGGTAGTGTAATAATTAGGTGATTTTTAATTACCAACTTCCACTACACACATCTGTGTGATAAGGAAACTTCTCTGTGCAACCATCGAGGAGCCACAGTGGCAGTCACTCACACCACCTTTGACCGAGGCCCCTTCACAGCTAAACCTCCCATACTCACAGTCAGACCAGGTTTCCTTGCCAGCTGTGCCCTAGGTTTCCCATAGCAGGGTCTCAGACTTCGGGATCATTAAAATAATTTAATCTTGGTGCAGTAATTAACAAAATAACAGTTTGACTTGGGTACCTCTGAGAAGGTGCCCCAAAGAAAGGAATCTCTGGCTTTTATACCGTCACAGTCTGGGAGTCATGGGCTCCTGCCGTCTCTGAGTGTCCTGGCCGGGCCACATGTTCCCGTGACCGGCGCCCTCCGCCGCGTAAAGGGTCGGGCAGGTCCCGGCCTTTCGCCTCGGGCTCCCGCCCCCCGGAGCTCAGCCTGTAGCCAGCCCTGCAGCTGCACATCGAGCTGCCGGCACCAAACATATTCTTCAATATGTTCAGTGCCCGCGACCTTTGAGGCAGCCTGGCCAAACGCCTGTAACCTGGGCTTGGCTGCGCGCCTCCGCCGTGCCCGCGCTCGGCGGCCCCTGGCCCCCCGGCCCCGCTCACCTGCACGACCCAGAGCAGGCTGGCGGCGGCCGCCCCGGGCGCGGGCTGCGGGGCCCAGCGGCGGCGCTGCCCCGGGGCCGGCGGCGCCCCCGGCGGCCCGTACCAGTCCAGCAGCAGCGCCACGGCGGCCGCCGCCAGCAGCCCCGCCGCCAGCCCCAGCATCGTGCGCCGCGCCGCCACCGCGCCCGCCCCGGGCAAGCCCTGAGCCGCCAGCCCCGGCACTTCCGCGTCCACCTCCCCGGCGGCCGGGCCGGGCCGCGCTCGACCGCGCTCGACTCGGAGGACCGATGCCGGCGGCGCCAGGGGTGGGCGCTCCCCTTGTGCTGGAGGTTGTGTCCGGCGGGGATCCCGGCTCTCCCCCCGCTGCCTGGGCCCTGAGCGCTCCCGCTTTTCCCTCCGGCCGCAGGGTGCCTGGAAATGCCTAGGTTAAAGCAGAACGAAACCCAGGCGTACGAAGAAATCCGCGTCTCATCCTGCTTCCTTACAAATACAGCATGAAAACTTTCGCTTTTTCTCCTTACGGTATTATTATTTTGCCTGCTCGGAAATCTAGGCAGTTGACCTATTTTGCTTCTGACAGAAGTCTTTTTATGGTATTTTGAATTTTTTTTTTGTATATATGTACCACAATTTTAAACCTTTCTATAGCAAGTGCCCAGTTTCATAATTGCTATTCTTTGCTATCAACTCAGTTTACTAACTGCTGCCCATTTACTGTTGAGATTTTTTCTTCCCATCTTAAGTATGAGTTTAGGTGAAAAAGCTTCTGTCACTTTACATCACTCTTTGTTATTTAACATAATATTCTCAAACAACTTCAGGTAGTAGAAGTTTCTAATTCAATGTTGTTTAGTTGTAATTATATTTTCTCATATAATTTGTCATAGGACAAAGATTTAATTTTTAGCATTGATAATTATTAGTTTTGATTGATCAAGAAAAACATTTTTCAGATCTATTAGACTGCATTAATATAAGACACGTCTTTTTAGATGTTCTTCATAATTTAGTTACTCTTTTGCAGGACTTCATGTATGTTTGCTTTTGTTTTTTTCAGCTGCCTTTCATCTTGCTCGTGTACTCTTCCCTCCAAAAAAACACCCTGAAAAATATTTGTAAATAAACATCAATCAGCAACCCTGGTAATCTTCAAGAGTAATCTTGAGAACTGGGGCTTGCTCACTGTCTTCCATTTATTTTAGCTCCACCATTTTATTTTAGCTCTAGCAAGGCTGTTAAGCATTTTATCTGTATTAAAATTGATCTGAATTCCTGCTTTGTTCTTCTTTCCTCCATTACTGTAGTATCCATGGAGATCTTGTTGTTTTGTCCCATTTCTGCCTCAGCAATGGTGCCAATTTGTTTTTTTAAGACATTTGCTGACACTTTCTTTGCTCTCAGTGCATGTAGGTTCCAACTTTTTTTAATAATTTTTAAAAAATACATCTAACAGTAAGTCTTGTTCAATTTAAGCAGTTGATTTACATTAGCATAACTTCTAAAAGTCCCACAGTAAAGCAAACCCACACTGACAGTTAGCTAAAAGAGGTGGCCAGGCAAGCTGCTTGCAGCACGGGGGGCTGCAGGGAGCCCTCCTGCTGCCTGACTGGGTTTGTAGCTGTCCTGGAATTCTTCCTTGCTTCTCTTGCTCGACTACCTTATACAATTGCTAGTGTTGATGCCAAAACAGGAGGAGGACTCCAGTAATTACAGTCCAAACTTGGTTGTTGTGCAAACAACACTTCTGGTTAGCAGGCAGCCATGCTGCTGAAAAGAATTGAGTACAGATCAGCAATACAGACAGTACAGAACAAGATGAAATTGTTAATTATCTCATGGCAAAATTCACTTTGTTTTTTTTACACCTCATACTTAAACCTGTCTCAGTGATGGTGATTTTAAGTGACAGATTTCAGTAATATAAAAAAAGTTTGCAGGACTTCTTAATATGAAGATGACTAGTAGCTATGGCAGAGGAACTACATTCAGATGTTCTGAAGATATAAGAGAAGAACTTTGAGAGTACCTGTGGCTGTGTGCAGTGCAAAAAATCATTGAATATACCTGAAAAAGGTTACCTGTAAACTTTATCCCATCCATACTGATAACTAAAGAAAGTCAAAAAGCTGCTTGGAGGCTTGAATCAGGAAGACTACAGTGGGAGGAGGCAGTCTTCCCAATACCCAAGATATCAGGCATTCGATATGGACCTCAAGATCCAATGCTATGGCTATTTGTCTATTTCCTCGGCCTTAGGAAGGTGCAAACACAGGGAACTGGACTGCAACAATCTGGAAAACTTCCAGCAATGCATAGGCCGTGTTTGTCACCTATCAATCAAGATCCTAAATGCCCTAATCTGCCAAATCTGCTAAGCGCCCAGAACAGTTATAATATGCTGTTGGAAGGAGGTGCGGAGGAAAAATTTTGATCTTGGAGATCTTTTGGTCTTTAGGCTTTTGCCTAAAGCTACTGTTGCCTCCTACACCAAGTTAATAAAATTTTCCCTTTGCTTAGCCCATATGGGAGCCACATGGAAGTGGTGTGACTTTGCACCTGTGTAGATGCCACTTGTGCTATTATCTTGCTAGCAATAAGATGAGGGGGCATAGTCCCCTGCACCACGGGAGGTTTAGGTTAGACATTACAAAGAATTTCTTCACCGAAACAGTGATTAAACATTGGAATGGGCTGTCCAGGGAGGTGGAGTCAGTGTCCCTGCAAATGGTTTAGGAAAGAGTGGACGTGACACCCAGTGACACGGGCTGATGAGGTGGTGTTCGGTCGTAGCTTGGACTCGATGATCTCAGAGCTCTTTTCCAACCTAATCGATTCTGTGACTCCGTGATGCAGGGCGCGAAGTGCACACGTAGCACACGGCACAGTTCAAGTGCCTGCCCAGGAGCCTCACCGCGCAGCTCAGCGCACACCCCCACACGAGCTTCGCGTGCCGGCCGTTCCCACAGGCCCCGGCCAGGCCCTGCTGGGCCTCCCGCAGGAGGCGCTACCGAGCCCCGCGCGGCGGCGGCTGCGCGCGGGGCGGGCCCTGGGCTGCGGGCGCAGCGCCCGGTGACGGCGCCGGCTCCTTCCGGGCCGTGACGGCGCCGCCGGCCGCGTCCCTCGCTCTCAAAATGGCGGACGGAGCCGACAGAAGTCCCGTGGCGAGAGCGGCGGGCGGCCGGGCCCCCGCGCAGGCCTCGGAGCGAGCTATGGTGAGGCTGCAGACCGGCGCCGCGGCGCGGTTCCCTTTGCCCGCCCTCGGGAGCGGCCCGTGCCCTCCCCGCGCTGCCGCCCCGCCGCTCGGCCGACCAGGGCTTCTTTCTCCGCGGCTGCCGAGTTGCGCCACGGAGGACCGGGACGCGCCGCTCCGCACCGCCGGAGCCAGCGGGAGGGGGCGGCTCCACCCGGGGCGCGGCCTGGGCGTTGGGGCCGGAGCGGGCGGCCCGGTGCCCCCGTGCCGGCGGCGGGCGCGGCTGCGCACCCGCTCCCGGCGGCCTGCGCTGGCTGCGGCTCCGGGGCTCGCCGCGTCTGCCCCGGGAGCGGGGAGCCAGCTGTCACTGTCAGGGGGACGCGGTCTGGCTCAGTTCCCCGCTGCACCTCTCAGCCCCTGTCCCGGGTCTTCAGTTGCGCTTAATGGCGGAATTGAATGAGATCAAACTTTGGAAAGCTTCAGAGGCTGTCCTTTAAACCTTGTAGTGTATATGCGCATTTTAACCATAGTCCTTTACCTTTCTTAATTAAAGGTGACTCCACTGTGGAACAAAAAAGGCTGAATAACAAATTATTGTGTGGACCAACAAATAGTATAATTTAGAAAGAACATAGGAAGCAGTTGTTTGTTGAACAGAAATATTGTTTCTATTTGCGTTCTGCAAAATAATTGTATATGGATATCGTACTTTGTTATTGAACACATTTTGCTGTTGACCCTGTATAGTGGTAGCACATAAGTGCCTTCTGTGGTTTCCTCCACAAACTTGTGTAGTGATTACTATTTTTGAAACACTTAATCAGGAGGAGTTTAAAATCCAGAGGCTGAGAACTTAAGAAAGGAAGGCAGATGGATGTGTATGAGGCGCTTTACATTTTATGTTTTATTTTCTGTAACAGTCTGCACACACAGTATAGTTTGGAAACTGTTGACTGCTGGTGTTTAAAAGTTGGGTGCTGGCAAGCGTGTAGAATAGCTACTTTTTACATGATGCTACACACCACTAATAAAAGTAGAAAGCTGTTTACTCATGGAACTTGTCTTACATGTGGCAGCACTAAGCCAACAATCATTATTCCCTGTACCCTTCTCAGCATTTTAAGTATCTGCAAATCATTAGAAATGGCCCTTTAGTCACAGACTTCATTCTTAAGTGCTGGATATTTCTGTAACTGAAACAGGCCTATGTGTGGATTTTTTTTTTTTAATCAGGAACAACTTGATTTTAAACTAGGAAAAATGTGATTTGACTGCATAGTGTCAAAAATTGCAGCCCAAGACAAGCAAGTTTTTAAGCTTGTGAGCTGTGCCTAAAGTCAGTGGTACTGAGGGTAGTAGAGGCAATCAGCAGCAAAGCAGTGCAATCAACCTTCATTAACTGGGGACATCAGAGGCTGAGTTAGCCCAAGCAATCCATACAGCTGGTAATAGTGGTATTTGGAAAAATGAGGAGAGAGTTGTTGAAGAGATCCTTAGCTGCTCAAAGGTGATGCTGGTGCACTAAGTTGTCTTACTTTTTATGTGATTTCAGCCAATTGAAAGTGTCTGGACCGGAATTATCATTCCAATGAAGGTAGCTGGCCATCCAGACCGTGTTGCCTGCCATACATCCAAGCAAAATGCAGGGATTTTGACAGGGAGCAGGGGCTGAGGGTACGTTGTAAAAAGGGAGAAGAAGAGCCTGAGATGGTACATAGGTTGTGCCTGAGAGCATTTGTGATGTCAGATGGCAAACCTGGCTGTAGTGATGCTGGAGACTGCTGTAATCTGGAAGCAGTATCCCCAATTTATTGCTGTTCTAAAGATGGTGCTAAGTAGCTAGAACTAATATATCCTGCCTGACTTGTGCTTTCCCTGTGCAGAACTGTTCTGAAAGTCACTGTGGTGCTAGAATTGGACAGTGGTGTGGAGTGGAAAGAACTGGTTAAATAGAATGAGTTTTGGCTTGTCAAACTGAACTTGTCAAATCTGTGTGAATGTCTGAGCAGTCAGACAGACTCTGGCTCCTCTGTTCATCTCTGGCTTTGGGTGCTGTTGGCTGCAGTGCAGCTCCACATGTGGCTGCAAGCCTTCCCAGAATGCTGGGTGCATGATGCAGGATTACCTGAATTATTCTGCAGGAGCCAGCCTGATTCTGGAATGGATGGTGATGACTTGGGTAGTAAACTCTTCTGCACCCAGCCCAAGTCAGTGGTGTCTTCTCTGCATTTACCTCCAGCACTTCAGGTTGGGTGACTGTGGGTGAAAATACTTAACTTGGTGTTTCACTGCATTAGTTGGAATTCAGGTCCTGTCTGGGCATCTGCTTCCCCGTAGTGGCTGTATTGCTTTCTGAGCTGCCCTGGAGGAAAGTGGGCTGAATTTAATGCTAATTAAGTAGTTACCCTTGTCTACCAAAGGTTTACTTTCTTTCCTTTCCCAACAGCATCCACAGTTTAGATGGCTGATGGGCTGGACTTGGCTTGTCCAGTAGTTGGCTAGCAGGCATTGCTGGTGGCTTGACAAAAGCCTGCTTTGCAGGCTGGATCTTGCCCTTGGTTGGTTGTCCATTTGTATTCTAAACAAATTCTGGTTTGACTCCTGCCTGCTTTTGTGTCTGCTACCTGGAGCAGGGCCTTGATATTAAGCTATTTGAAGGATTTTAAATTTACACTGAATCTTCAAATGTTCATGTGTGTGTACCTTCTCAGTAATATTTGCAAAGAAAAGGGGTTTTTTTAAAAGGTTCTTTCTTTTGCCATCAGTCAGAACTCCTAACAAAAGGTGAGATGTAAGTGGTGCACAAGAAGAGAAAAGCTTTAACTATTAGGATATTTCCTTTAAAGACAGGAAAATTCCAAATTTCAGTTTCATAATGTAAATCACAATATAGGCACTTGTGCATTTTAATGTATTTCAGATCTCTTGTGTCATTCAGTGCTGTTACATAGTTGTGAAAATGTATATGAGGACTCCTGCTACCCTGGATGTGTCCTAATCAAGCAGTAATATGGAGGGGATATTCATATTCATGTGCAGGTTGTTTCTTGAAATTAGTGAAATCTGAGTCAGGCCTCTTATTTGGAGTTGCAGTGTCTTCTAAACTGAATTGACCTGCTTAGACCAGATGACATGTCCATATAATTTTACTTTCCTAAGCTAAATTTGTTTAAAACTTTGTTTTAGGTAAGCCATCATATCCTTTATCTAAGCCCTGAAATGCACTTGGTCAAAGCTGCTGTATTTAGAGCCGTGCAGCGTATTGGCAGAACAGTGTCTACTGTGCACTTGTGTCAGCGTCCAACGAATGGAGCTGTGAAAGTTGCAGCAGGTAACTGGAGCATGGCCCAGGTCCTGTTTGCATCCCTGTATGTTTACTGAAGTTCTTTCACATTGTTACAGCATCTGGTAGTGCTGTGTTTTTTTCTTTCCTGTCTGCTTACACTTGGTAATGTTTGTGACTTTTGTTAGTGCAGGGGTGAACTGATTGTAAGGGTGGTATCTGTTATCTTTGCTTGAGTCCACATAAAGTGCACAACATATGGTTGCTCTAGTCCCATTACAGTATTGCAGTTGTGAGAGGTATGTGGCTTCAGGAGAAAGCAGTGGATATTCCTGATAGCATGTAACTGTTTCAGTGTCTCCTAGATGTCACAGCAGCAGAGAAGTTAGGAATAAACAGGTTCTTGTATAAGGGAAAGGGTTTGAGGGATGCTGAGTGAGTGCTAAATATGGATAGAATCACCTGGATATTTCTGCACATTCTTTCAGTGCAGAATTAGCGTGTACAGTGGACCTTAAAATTGATGATAAATGGAAAATAAGTGTGAATACACAGAGAATTAAAAAAAAGCAGTGGTGTTGTTTTCTACCCCCTGCACCCCCAATCCTTCCATCAATGAATTACTTCTTTGTAAATATTCACTGTAGTTGCATGTTTTGAAGTGCAGCCTGGTGCTTGCTGAAACATTTCATGGATGTTATGTTCCTTCAAATGTAGGAGACCACAGGATGGATGTTAAGGATCAAAGAAAGAATAAAAGTATTTCTTTTGTTTCTCTAGAAACAAAATTAAAATTATGTCAAATATGTAGTCAGAACTTCAAATTCAATTTCAAAGTCTCACAAAATAAGTAACTCTGCAAAGATGATTTTGTTATTTTTATAGGGAGAATAACTTGTCCCCCAAAATATTTTGCATATTGTTTTGGCTTACGGTATGGTACTAAATTTCTGCTTCCTCTGGTGTTAATTGTATGTTGCTATCTATCAAATGCAGGTTTCACCAAAAAACTTGGAACATAAAAAGGTGATTAGATTGCATGTCCCAAAGACTTAAAAATTAGTTCCAGGTTTCCTGGCTATTTTTCCTGTTGAAACTACTTAGTAGTAGTATCCTGCTAATTTTGCAGCACATTTAGGCTGGAGTATCCATTTGGTAGGGAGGTACAATAGAGGTACCTCCAGCACGGTGGAGAGAGCTACAAGCCATGATTTGACTCCAGTTGTCTCCTTGGGCAGCAGATTGCTTTCAGGTGCTTCCTCCCATGAGCTGCAGCTGTGCTCTTGGGTTTTGAAGGTGCTGTGATTTAAAAGTGACCTGCAGTTTCCAACAAGTTGAGCAGCTTAGGTCTGTGTGTTGTTTACTCTGAAGAAGACCTTACTTTTAGCTGTCCAGCAGCTGAAACAGTAGCAGATGGTGCTGGTGGTTGCTTGTCCTTCTCTGGTGGTCACCCATTTGCTCTGGCTCAGCTCAGCGCTTGTGGCTGCTGGAATCGAGGTAGGTTGTGCTCTAGACAAAGCCTTGGTAGTCTGTGCTGGTTTTGAGTCTCATTCCAAGAGGGCAAACACCTGCATCGTTAAAGCATCTTTAGGCATGAATTGGCAGCCTGCTTTGGCTCAGGGGCCAAAGTTAAATGACTGAAAAGATCAAAAAGTTCTTTTATGTCTTCAGGTCGAAGTTGATGTTTTGTTAGGACAACGTTAGACAGTCTTGAACGTTACCCGTGTTGTGCCAAGGGAAAAAAACTTTAGAAACCTAAGTTCTTTCTTTTAGTGTAATTACTGACATGTAGAGCAGACTGGATACGAAAGTGAGATGACAGATGCATCAGAAAACAGATATTTTGTATTTGAGTTCTAAAGAGTAATTTTTACAACTTAGATTCTCTACTAAAACATTGGCTGTGCTTTGTTGGAGAATGTGAAACAACATAATTCCAGTGACAAAACAAATTAAGTTTCCATTTTAACTCCCTGAATTGTGCCCTTCCAGAGACAGAATTTATACTCCTAAAAAAAAAAACCCAAAACCTTGATTTAAGGCAAGGAAGAAGAAATATGTAAATTTCTAGTATTTATTTTTGAAGCCTCTTCTTTTTGCAGTATATATGTTTGAGGCTGAAATGGATTGCCTTGTCTTCATGTCATTTTTACTAAAAATAAAGCCTAGGTGTTCTCTACTCTAGTTGGATCTTATTTTCAGTGCATTAGAAAACTGGCAATTTTAAACCAAAATAATAAGAAGGAAAAATGGAGCCAAAATGTTGAAAGCAGAACCCTTATATGAAAATGTTAGTTCAAGAATCCTTTGAACTTTCCTTTTCAAAGAAATTTTAAGTATTCTGCCTACTTATCAAAGAACTTGTGCATATTTATCCTTTTAAAATGTCATATGTTTTCTCAGTTAGGTAATATCAGAATAAAAGTTTTCTGATATGCTAATCATATCAGATGATGCTGTTCTGCTAATCGGTATTTAAGTTGTACAAGTGTTCTGTGCCTTAAAGTAAAGCTGCCTTTTGCATTTGGTATTTATGTTGCATGGCACTGCTTAAAATCAGTATGCCCTCAGCATTTGAAATATTTACTTTAAAAAAGCCTGCTTTTTCTAGCTGCTTTGACAGGCAGCTGGTGTTGTCATCTTGTGCCTGACAGATTTTTGCTGTACGTAACAAAGGATTTTATTATTCCTTTTAACTGGAATGCTGGACCAGGTATGGGTTTTAGTTCATGCTATTGGTAGTGTCTGTTCCTTCATAATTTCTTGTTTTATGTTCATAAATATTAATATTCCTTTTCACTGATTAATTTATAGATCTAAATATAGTCTTGAAATTTAGGCAATCACTTTTGCACTAAAAGATCAGCTTGTCAATCAATGCAGTTAAAGTACAGCTGCTTTTTGTAATATTGCCTCGTGCAAGCTGTTATTTGGAAAAGACTTCAGAGTTCCAAGAGAACTGTGCTTAGAAGGTAGATCAAAAATTGTCATGGAAGCAACAGCTCCTGAATTAGTGTACATAATAAACCTCAGCAATGATAAGGAAATTTTGTCATAGGGGCCAGAAATCTCATTTGATGCTTGGTCAGCAGGTGAAAAGTGAATTGAGAGTGTTGCTAACTTTCCCTCCCTTTTTTTCTTACGTGCTTCTTTCTTGTTCCTGTTATTATTGGTAGTATTCTTAAATGGAATGTGTTTGTGAAAGACAAAATTGGATATGGCTATATTTGCTATATCCATGACAGATATTTTGCGTATTTTATAGCAGCATTTGTAGGCAATTAGAATTTCTCTACCTCTGACCTTTTGGCATGAGGCCTATTTAAAGGGTTTGGAAAAAACTACAGACAGTCCTTTTACATGTAGGATAAATATGCATGTTTGGTTGAAATTACCATTTGGGAAAAGCTCTATGTGGTTACACATGGGAAAAAATATTAGTTTGATCCCACCGAGGAGAATATGGTTCCCATGTAAGACAAGAAATTGTTTCCTAATGGTTTGCTCTCAAGTGGTATTGTGAAGCAGTGCTTGTGTCACAGTATTCTTCTGAAGTGTCAATAAAGATGACAAATTACTGCTTTTGTTATAATGCACAAATCAAATGTGATAGACAAAATGGTTTGTGTGTCTGCTCTTCTGACAAAACTGCTAGCTGTCGGGATCATTAGCTTGTCAGAGTGACCCCAAGAAAAATTTGAAAGTCTGTTTTCCCAGCCTGGTGCTTAAAGAAGGAGTCAGGGCTCTTCATTTCTCGGTCTCAAGGTTATTTATTTTATCTTATCTATAAAAATTTTCTCTTGCTCTGCCGAGGTCAGCTCACCAAGGCAGTCTGAGGCACTCTGCCTGCCCACAGGGTGGTGTTATGTCTTTATACTACAAACTACAAATGCAATGTTTACAATTACTTTCCAATACCCATCACCTATGTTAGAGAGTGAGCTTCTACTCTAAACCAGTCTCTAAGTGCCAACATCACAGCAGAAGATGGAGGCCAAGAAGAAGAAGGAGAAAGGCTGGACACACGCAGTTCCTCCATCTTGCCTCCTGAATCCCCATACCAAAACCCCTTAAATTTACTTTTCTACCCTGTGATAACTTCACTAATATTCTGCTTAAACTGTTGTGGCTTGCTGATCTTCATAGAAGGTTGGTAATTTGCTCCACAGGTCATAATCAAAACCACAGGCATTTTGGGCTCTGTGCCAGGGCCTCTGAGACCCCTGGCAGGGGTGTTGGCTGCTCAGGATAGCCAGAGGGATGTCCTGGGTCCTGACAGCTAGCACTTGAGAAACACAGCTTTGCAACTCCTCCTGCCTCCCTTCTTCTTCTTTCATGCAGTTTGAGAATTATCCTAACCTTAAAAAAGGTGAATGTGACAGGAATGTGTGATTGAAGTAGGAAAAGAGACGGGTCTGGAGCAGGTTAGAGATGTAAAGTAGAAAAGCAGGGCTAGGAGACAATGTGTATCTTTGATGTGCACCCTTCACTAGTGTCAGGTTCTTGAGTGTCACCTTTGCCTGCTGTTTCCAATACCCGTGAATGCGCACCGACGTAATGTGGATGTTACTTTCCCTCTGCAGGAAAGGTTGTGGTGTGCTGCTGCAATGAGAACTCTCTTAGCTCATTCTGATCACTGTTTGTGGGGGTTTTATTTCAGGGCCATGTGTATGTCCACATGGGCCATGTGGTTACATGGCTGTTTCTTTGGCAAACTTTAATTAAAAGTGAGAAAATGACCAAGAAACATGGTTCACTCAGAGTTCATTGAAAGAACTCTGCTAAGGTCACTAATACAAATATTTGAAAACTGAGCAATTTCAGAATTCAGATTTTAGATGAAGCTCTAGTGTGCTCCAAATGTGAAAGTGGTTCTTTTTCCTAAAAGGAATAATTTTAAGTTTACAGTCCAAAAATATTTTCCAGTGGGGTAGTGTCAGTTGGAGTAGAGTGTATTCAGCCAGCTTCCTCTAGGCTTTCCTCTGTTAGCTTAGAGCATATGGGCCCCTGTGAGTAGGGTCTGAGTGCTGGGGGCTGTGGAGAGCTGACTGATGGTATTATTTTGGTTACCTGCTAATGTTTCTTCCTTAATTGTATTATTTCATGGCTTCTGTCTCTTTCAGTACTGTATTTCAAATTTACTCTTGAGTGGGATCAAATCTGGAAAATAACTTTTCTCTAGAGCTTACTAGTAGCAGAAATTAGAACATTAATAGAGATTGACGAAGAAACAATACTTTTCCTTACGTAGCATTTGAATCACACAGTGATTGAGGCACCTCTGCAGGTCATTCTGTTCAAACTCCTTGCTCCAGCAGGGTCACCTAGAACAGGTTTCCTGGGACTGTGCCCAGCTGGCTTTTGAATATGTCAAAGGATGGCATTTCCACAGCCTCTCGGGGCTGCCTATCCAGGGCTGGGCAGAAAGCTGCAGTGTGAGCCCCATCTCGGCTTGTGGCTGTCTTGTGCATCCGTTTGGCTTTTCTAGGCTTCCAGCTCATCCTGTCAATAAAAACAAAAAACCTATCAATTCATATGTGTTTTTTAATTTAATAGCAATTGAGCACTTGGCAGGTATGAGCTCAGGTAAGGGAGTGAGTGAGCAGAGGGAAAATGGGACTTCTGAAACTGTTGAGTTTCAATATGTGGGCACAAGGGGACAAAGAGAGTCAAGCTGAAGGATCAAGTTTAATCTAGGGGGTGTTTTATTTGGCGGATTTTGTATTGTTAAACGTTTTGTATGTAATTTTATACTTTTGAACATAATACAGTAAAAAGATTTTGAAGAAAGGAATAAATTATTTCTCATGGGATAGGTCTGAAGTTTAGCCTGGTGCAGTTTTTAGAAATAAGAAAAATAATGTTCTTGTTTCTCTTATGAGTATAATGGATATTTCCTGGGTGATGTACAGGCTGAGCATATATTTTAGTGTTCTTACCAGAAGGCAGACAGCCTGCTTGAGAAAGTTCTCTTGCTTCCCTTCTTCCCTCTTCTTTCCTACTTCCTGTCCTCTCTTCTTGGAACAACATTTAAATAGAATTAAAAGCTTTGCATAAGAATGCTTGAAATGCTTGTGAGTTTGACTGTGTGAGGACCCATTTTATACTTCTGGCAGATTTTCAGGGAAGCTTAGCCTTGTGTTTCTTGAAGCTGTGACATGCTCTGGACCGACAGCACAGAAGCTGAACTTGCAGCATCTCCTGGGAACCTGGGTCATGGAGCTAGAAGGGGACACACTGGGATTCTCTTGTGCTCTCTGTGTAGCACAGAGTGTGCTACAGGGCCCACATCCCACCCTCCTGCATTTAAAAAGTACAGTGACCAAATTGGGAGGGGGATTTGAAGAAGGCATGATGCAGTATAGGTAAGATAAAACAAAAAGTAGTTACAGGAGGAAACATGTTTAAGCAGAAACACTAAATTATGAAGTTTGATTATGATAATAATTCACTTCCACTCATTTAAATCAGATGCATAAAAAAATAAACACATGATCAGGTAATTCAGTTTTCAGCTACCTCTTACCATTGAATATCTTTCTCAGAGCCATCAGCTGTGTGTGATTTTTTTGTTTTGTTTTTTCAGTGTTAATATGCAAGTATCTGATAAATTTGGATTTAATTTCTAGTTCTTATTTGCAATTTAGTGTCTTTATGCCCTGGGTAAGCATCGCTTTTATTTAATAAAAATGTTGCTAGGCGGTTGTAAAATTTGAATAACTTAATTAAAATAAAAAGGCACACATTTAATTTGTTTAATTTTCTTTTTGTTCCTCAGATCTGAATATGTGAAAATAAATGCATATCTATATATTTGAGTGCATGTATGTATATGTATACAAGTTGCATATGTATTATGTATGTGTGTATGCTACAGCTTTTATGACCAATAATTTCTGTGGTGCTTACTGCTCAGGTGAAATTCTGGAACAAACCAGATTTATTTGTTAGCATTGGAATTAAAATAACTGGCTCCTTTCAATTAATGGATGGGTCTTCATTTTCAGATAATAAGGGATAGATTTGAATGCTTTGTGGTTCAAGGAATCTGCTTAGACTGATCAAGCTGCTGCACTTACAAAATAAGAATATTCTAATATGATTGTGGGCAAATCTGCTGTTCTGCTTGATCACATTATCCATGGCTTATCTTTTTCATCAACTTCTGCCGTGCATTTTCACCCTGATAAATGAGGTAATGGGCTACCTAAGGGTAATGCTGAGGAAGATTAATTGTCAAATAAATAAATAAAGGATTGAGGATTTTTTGCTTTTCACATAAAAAGTTATGTCATCTACTTCTTTGACCCTTCTTTCAGTCTGAACCCTTTGGTGGTTGCTTTGCTCGCTCCCTTCTTGCTGGCCTGGAAAAAATACCCTTTAGAGCTTTATGAATTTACATATGTATTTTTTTTCTTGCGCTCATCTTCAATCTTTTGTGCAGTTTTGGGCCCCACAATATAAGAACTGTGCAAACCTACTGGAGGGCAGCAAGGATGGCAGAGGGCCTAGAGGGGGAAGCTGTTTGAAGAGCAGCTGGGGTCACTTGGTCCGTTCAGCCTGGAGGAGACTGAGGGGGAGCAGGGGCAGGCACTCATCTCTTCCCTGTGGTGACGAGTGACAGGACCTGAGGGAACAGCATGAGATTGCATCAGGAGAGATTTGGGTTGGATATTACGAAAAGGTTTTTCCACTGAAGGGTGGCTTGGTACTGGAACAAGCTTCCTGGAGAAGTGGTTGTGGCTCCAATCTTGCCAGAGTTCCAGAAGCTCTTAAGCACACACTGTGGTTCTTGGGGCTGTCCTGTTTTGGACATAAAGATCCTTGTGAGTCTGTTCCAACTTAGGATATTCTATGATATGTGGATTTTAACCAAGGTTGTGTTTGAAAGGATGTTCTCTTTTAGAGCCTTGACTCATTTGCAATAGGAAGAACCAAAAGTTATTTCTAAATCATGGGAATAATATGAAAAAAATACAATTCCGAATTGAAAGACAGAAATAGGACAATTGGAGAGAACTGTTTGGAGAAGTAAAGAAGTTAGAAGTGAAGTTATGGACTAAGAACCTCAAGTCAAAATACAAGTACTTTCATTAATTGTCTTACAAAAAAAAAATTGCATTTTAGCCTGGTTTCTCAATGACACTAAGCTTCCATGATCATTTGGGCTCTTTCTTCCTCAGCAGCTATTGACCTCTGATGATCAGTCCAACAAGGCTCTCAGAAGACATTTTGTGACTATCAGCAGGCAAAGGAGTGAATCCCAAACTTTTCCCAGCTTTCCATTTGTCAGCAGCTGAACAGACATCAAGCTTTGTTATTGGTTGGCTTGTGGGGGAAGAGTGTAGTTGAAAATTATTTAGTGCATGGGTTTCTCTAACACTGTAACATTGCACTTGCCAGCTCTTGGCTTAAAATGTTTTTAGTAGAAGACTTCAAGGAACAGAGGTGGTAGAAAATAGCAGAGAAATCACTAGAAACCCATGGTTTCTTGGATTTTATTGCTCAAAGAACTGACTTCTGATGTAGGAAAGAATTCTGAATTCACAATAGAAGTGTGTAATCCTATTTTCTTTATATTTCCTTATTTGTTTGTTTATCCATGGGTGTACTTTTTGTTGCAGTGGTGTGATGAAAGATTCGACTTCCAAGCTACATTTTTACAGTGCTTGGCAAAACATGTGCCAAATATTTACTCAGCTGAAATGGACCCCTTGGTGGAGAAACAAGAAGAAATGGTCCAGGCAACAATATTATACCCCCTGGAATGTTATTTGTTTGGGGAGGACCCAGATGTGTTCCTGGAGAAACTACAGCAGAGTGGAACCTCCCAGCTGTGTGGAAAGGTGTTCAAAGGAGGGGAGACCACGTACTCCTGCAGGTGAGGATGAGGGTGTGTTGTCATCAGTGTTCCCATCTGAGGCAATGCAGCAAAGTGCTTTAATAAAATCAGTTGTGCTGCTAATTAGACATTGCTTGTGTCATGGGACTTCTTTGCTTAACTAATGTTGGCATTTGTTTCCCACTTCAAGCCACTTTAGAGTGAGGAAAATTGTGTATGAAAAGAGGCTTTGGCGGAGAAATGGGGAGGGAAATGGAAAAGTTACTAAAAGTACTGAAAGCTGTTTGTTAAAAGTGTTGGATGATAATGTATAAATATGGAGTCTGTGCCTGAATTGAGGGATACAGTACTCACTCAACCTTTCCAAGTCTGGAAAAGAATCCAGCATTTCTGAGCATCATCAGTCCTTTGCTTTGGGAATAGCTGTGTGAGCAATGATAATTTTTCACCTTTTTTTATCATCCTGCAGTATATTAAAGGTGGCAGCTCATTGATTTGATAAAATTAATTTTATTAATTCCTGTTAATGCTAATACATTAATGAGTATCATGAATAAAATATATTATTATTAAAAAGCTAGCAGTTTTTGTGGTGAATGTAAAGATTGCAACAGTTCTGGCAATTGATGAGCATTAATATGATGTTATTGCCATAATTTATTCTAATTTTCAGTTTATTTTAAAAGCTTAGAAGATTTAATTAAAAATAGTAAGAGAATATTATTAAGTATGAAAAGCACGATCAGTAAAAAATTCCATTCCTTAGAATTTAGGAAGTCTCAAAATGAAAGCTCTCTATGTACTTTGTTTATGAATTTCCCTGTAAAGTTGTAATCAATCACATACTCTTCAGCCTTTTCTAGGAATCAGCTAGTGTTGTGCATGAAAGGAGAATGGTCTCTGAAGGAGTCCTGCTGTGTGTACTAGAAAGCGTACAGTGAGTGGGACAGCTGCATGAAGGAAAAAGCAGGACCAGGCGGTTTAGTGCTGTTAGAACAAGAATAATTCTCTTCCTACCTCTCCAGAGTTCATGTATGGTGGCAGGCAAAAAGATAAAGCTAAATGTCTAAGTTGATCTCTTTCTTATTTTTTTGAGTTGCAGTCTTGCAAAAATGTGGTAGTATTTCTACAAGGTACTGTATTGTACTACTGCAACTGAAGCTAGGTATCTGTTTGCTTTAGGCTTCTAAAATACTAAAAATCAGATACTCTGCAGTTTCAAAATCGGAATGTCTTGAATTTCAGATCTAGCAGGCACTTCTATCTTCTGTTTACTTTGATTAATCTTTCAGTAGAGTTATGGTAATTAATGTTACAGAAGTATTAAATTATTGTAACGATTATTATAATCTGAAGGTTTGGAAGGAAGCTATTTCTCTAATCAGAATTACCTTGATATTTTAGTTGTAAATGAGGCTTGAACTAAATGTTGAACAATGGTTTAGAGTAAAAAATTTGATATTTTGTCATTTAGCACCTGTCATCCACATTTTGCATAGAATAAAGATGCATTTAAAGAAAAAAACGTCCATGTTTTAAGGAAAAAGGCAATGTATAAAACGATGTATGTGAAACAGAGGATAAAATGGAATTAGATTGCCCATGAGTGTAATTCCCTGTTTTCAGGTTATTGAAATGCATGAGTGAAACTTTACAAGTTACATTTCAAAGTATGCATTCCTAGCTTATTTAGGAAGGAATTCTTTTCAGACTTTAACTTCTGTTTTAAAAGTTAGAAACATAATCTTGTAGAGGTATAGCAAAAGTTTAATGAGCAAACTGACTACTGACTGATGTTGGAAACAATAATAAAGGTTAATTCAGAGTCCTCACTGGTTTTCCTAGCTGCTTATTCTTAGCAAAACCAGAAAAAGTTTTGCTAAGCAAGTTTTGAAAGTTGAAATTGAGCAAGTTTTTGACTGAATTTGATGCAAGAGATTTCAGCACATGGTTCAAACTTAACAAGACTGGTTATTCTATGTCACAGAAGGATGATGAAAATCAATGTTTTTATAATTTGAATCTGTTGTTAATCTCAATTTTTTCCTTTTTTTTTTTTTTTTTGAGCAACATACTCTTTTGTGCATGAAAATTTCAGGTGTTTGTTTTAGAAAGTTTTCCACTTACCATTTCTGTTGCAGAGACTGTGCAGTTGATCCAACTTGTGTGCTCTGTATTGACTGCTTCCAGAATAGCATTCACAAGAACCACCGGTACAAGGTAGGAAAATCTTCGTTTAAGAAGTGGTACTTGTAGCTTTAGAGGCTATAGTGAACTGTGTATAAACCATTAGTAATTTTACTATTGAGAAAATAAATTCTGGAATTTATGAATTAATCTCTCTCTCTTGTGTTTTTAGCTATGTAAAGCTTCTAAGAACAGCACCTTGCTAATTGAAGAAACAAAGGAGTGTTTATTAATGCATACAGCCTAATTCTCTTTAGCAATTTCATGGAAGTGTAGGTCAGAGCAAAGAGCTGTGACTGAAAATGGCCATTGTGTCCCAAGTCCTGGTCAGTTTTGTTGGGATATAAGTAAGGTGAAAACCCAGGGAAACAGTCAGTAATGATTACAGAGCGCTTTGGAGCCACAGCTGGGCTGAGGAGCTGTTGTCATTTTTGTGTTTTTCAGTAAATTCTTCAGGCAGAACATGAGCTATGGAAGTAGGTAGTTAGATGGGAGCAGATTTGTAGAATAGATTCTCTATCCTTTTTTCATCTAAAGAATAGAGAATGTGCCCTTTATAGATTCATAGAATAATTTATGTTGGCAGGAGAGGTCACCTAGTCCAGCCTCCTGCTCAAAGCATGTATAATTAGATCAGCTTATTTTAAAATGTTTCAGGTAAATAACAGATTTTTGAATGTCTTTTTATTGGGTTGGAGTTTTTTTAGAGTTATTACAAGATTGGGGATTTGGAGGAAGCTAAGGGTAATTGGTTTTGCCTGAGTTTTGTCTGAACTTTTTGCCAAAATGGAGGCTCAGAAGTTGTACTCTTCTGAAAGTGCAATGCAAAGTTAAAGTTATAAAAATGTATTTAGATGCTGATTGTGTCAACTTTTTCTTTGGTTAGAACTACTACTAACTGTCTGTTTAATGTGCACATTGTTTTTTTATATTATTTTCTAACTTGGTGAAGTAATTTTAAAGAAGGCATAGCTTTGCTATTATTTTGTGAATAAACTCAGAAATATTTTGCCATTTATAAATAAGAACACTCATCAGTCATAGGCTTTTTCACTTAATTTCAAGTTAAATTTATTTTAGACTTGCATAGCTTTCTGTAGCAGCAATTTATTTATTTCTTTATTTTCTGCTCAAAAGGTTTATCTTTTACCCTCCTTCTCCTTTGCGAGGGGCAAAAGATAAACTTTTAACAGATAAAAAGTTTCCTTTTATCTAAAAAAAGTTATGGCAAGACTCTTCTGTTTTTAAGTAGATATTTATATTTGTGGTTGATTTAAATAATTCACAATGCTATTTTGCTCTTGCTTTTTATGACCATATTTCATGACTGAAATACATGGGTTTTCCAGATGCATAGCTCCACTGGAGGTGGATTTTGTGACTGTGGGGATACAGAGGCATGGAAGGCTGGACCACTGTGTAGTAAACATGAGCCTGGAGCATCAAGTTCTCCAAAAGAAGTAAGAACATTGCTTAAAGTGAAATAAAAAATTTTGTAAATGTTACTTTCTTATTTTAAAAAGTGCTTATTTCTGTATATGTCTTGTATAACTCATGTAACAAGTTCAGTCAAGTTGAATCAGGATTTCCTTGGTCAAGGTGTTTGGGTTCAAACATGTATATTAGACATCCTTTGAACTTTTTGCTTTTTGTTTGCAGGCAGTTTCATCTCCCTGTCTTGTGTTCTTGAGTCTTTCATTTGGAATTGAAATTGCAGTCTCTTGTTCTTTTCCTTGCAAAGTATATTAGTTCTTATTTACAAATAATTGGTTTCCCAGCAGTTAGCAAATGTTTAGAAGTTTGATTTTATTTTTTTCTGTTGTCTATATTACTGCATTACTGAACAATTGAATTTGTCAGTTACTTCTGGAGTGTGATCTGTCACTATGACTAAAAAGAATGTTCTGTGCCTTGAAACGAACCTTTTATGCTAGGATGTCTCATGGTTATTGTACCTGGTAAAAGAACATATTAACAAAAATATGCCATCTTACAAGGAATTCTTAAAGACAATGTAGAAAAATCAGCTGCTTCAGGTAAAATTTGGGGTTTTTTTCAGAGTCCTTCATTCTGAGATAATTTAGGATGAAAAAAACCTCAGCATTTGTCATTGTAAGCAGACCCCAAATCCCTGATGGTTTTGTAGCAGACATACTGTTATTGATGTTCCAGTCCAAAAGTTGAATGGAAAAGGAATAAAAAGCACTGGCCTTACAGAAAAATGAGACAAAGTTTTCCTTCACTTTTTTTGTCCTTCTTTTTGAAGAAAGTTAATGGATTTCAGAGATAAAAATGGTTGAAGCTGCAATAAGGAGTGATTTGTTTACCAGGGGAGCTTGTTGCTTGGTCTGCACTGGAAACTTTTAATATCTATGGGAATGCAGAAAGCTTTTAACAGCTTTTTTGATTGCAATTAAAAAAAAAAAAAACCTAAATTATAAAAATTTAAAAAAATTAAACAAGTATTTTTAGAAAAGAAACTAACACATTTGATGAGGCCTTTCATATTCTAGGCCTGGATAAAACGTGGATGCATAAAGACAGGTATATGAAACTGTTGGAGCACTACTGAGAGCCCTTGCAATGAAACAACTTTGTAAAGAAGAAATTAGGTGAGGTTAATTTGCTTGAAAATTGTGAAAAGGATTATTTCTTGATTGTAGTACACATATGTATATATAATTTACAGTATATATGTATATATTATAGTATAATTTCCTACAATATTAATAAGGTACTATATCAACCCCCATTTAATTTTTTTTTAGATTTTTTTCCATATTAATGTTATCTTATGTTTTACAGAATTCTGAATGTCAGTTGAATGAAGAAATTATGGAGCATTCTAGAAGAGTGTTTCCTTCTGTGATAAAATACATTGTAGATATGCTTATCTGGGAGGAAGAGAAGGAACTGCCTGTGGAGCTCACCATTAGGTAGAGAGTATTTCCAACTTTCTTTTCAATTCATTAGCAACTTGGATTATAATGTTGCCTGAAATAGTCTCATACTCATGCAGACATTAGTGCTGAAATCCCTGTAAACAGCACTGTGGTATATATGACCCAGAGTTATGAAGAGAAAAGCTTTTAATACTTGATGGGAAAAGTAGTGTGTGACTGTCCTCCCTCAGTCACTGAAGGGAATTGCTCCTGAGGCAGCCTGATCTACAGTGAAATGGCAGCTCTTGGTGCAGGGGAGGAAATGTCGGGAGTGGAGAGACCCACCAGGGGCCATTGGCTGTCTTGGGAGACACTGATGGGCTGCTAAGGGGCAGGGGAGCAGAACTGAGCTGGCAGATTTGCAAGGATACTTTCCACAGTGCTTGAGAGAAAGATGTGGACAAACCTATTAACAAAGTCTGTTGCAGTGGGACAATGGCTAATGGTTTGAAACTCAAGGAGGGTAGATTTAGGATAAACACAGGAAGAAATTTTTTGCAGTGAGGGCGGTGAAACACTGGAACTGGTTGCCCAGAGGGTTGCTGGATGCACCATGCACCATCCCTGGAAACATTCAAGGTCATGTTGGATGGGACTCTGAGCAACCTGATCTAGTTGAAAATGTCCCTGCTCATTGCAGGGGGGCTGGACTAGATGAATTTTAAAGGGCCTCTCCAACTCAACCATTTTGTGATTCTGTGAAAATGGAAAAAGGCTTTTAATATATCACATTAAAAAACAAATGGGTTCATAAAACAGCAGAGAAAGGAAATTATAATAGAATATCAAAGAACTTCAAAACTTCTCTTTTGTACTTGATACATAATTTCTATGGCTTTTTCTGGCACAGATGGTGGGGAATGTCATTAGCATGAAGAATATGCTTGATTTATTTGAATAACTTTTTAAATTGTATTTGGCATTCATCTCAAGCTATCAAGCTGCATTTGAAAGGACACTATTTACAATTTTACTTTCATTTGTATGATATGTTACCTTTTTCCCAGCAGAGAGAAGGTAGACAGCTACTACTGTGTCCTTTTCAATGATGAACACCATTCTTATGATCATGTCATCTACAGCCTGCAAAGGGCACTTGGCTGTGAACTTGGTGAAGCCCAGTTGCACACAACTGCTATAGATAAAGAGGTTAGTGCATTTGGGATGTCAGAGAGTCACCTTCTAGTCATTAAGAGTTACTACTATAGTCACTTGGTTATAGAATCTTTGTTTCTGGTCACTGGAGCTTGAGGAAAGAAAGGCACATGGCTGAGCAACTCTTAGTCAGCACTTGTTCCCCAGGTGTGGAGAACTTGTTTAGGAAGCACGGATCTCTGGTTATATTCTGCTATTTCATGTACTTTGTGCCAGGAGGAAAGTTGATATGGTTTGTGTTCAAAGTATTGTGCAGAAATCTCTTTCATCTTTTTAATGTGTACATGAATTTTCCTTAAGATACCCAGAGTTTACTTGGTCGTTATGTTGTTGATTTAGTGTTTTTCTTACAGACAATGATGTTAATTTTTATTTGCTTCTTGGTGTTTAATAGCACTGTGAGTGGTGTTGGGCCCTGTTTTTCCTATTATGTATTAAAAACATAGCAAGGATCAGACTTGTGATGCTTTAGGTTTGTTTTGTATTGGTCTCATGCTCAGTATTTTCTTAAACAGGGTCGTAGAGCTGTTAAGGCAGGACATTATGCCTCTTGTCAGGAAGCAAAAGAAGAAATTAAGGTAACTTCCTAAAGTAATTTTCACAAAAAAACACCCCATACCAGCCTAATTAGTATTGACACTGAGCACTTTTTTTCTGCCATACAGTCTTTAGCTTAGTACATCCATGGTTTTATAATTTGCCTGTGAACTTTTTGGAATTGAATTTACAGTACCACATTTGAGGTAGATATCTTCAGAAATACATCATCAAACTGTTTTCTTTGTTTTGCTTGGGAGAGGTGGTGGGGAGTGAAAATAAATAATTAATTAATGTTATTTTATTTTATATGCACTAATATTTACCTGACTCCTAGAGGCATTCTGAAAATGTTTCCCAGCGGCCTCTTCACGTGGAGGTTCTGCATGCTGATGTTATGGCACACCAGAAGTTTGCCTTGCGCCTTGGTTCTTGGCTGAACAAACTCATGAGCTATTCAAGTAAGCATTGCTGGCTTTTGTTAAAATAATGCCATACCAGTATTTGAATAAATTAAGCAGTGTTATATATGATATTCCCTTAATTAAAATACTTTGATGTTGTTTCTAATTAGAAAATTATTAGTGCAGTAGCATGGGTGATGATATCCGATAGCAAGGTTATGAATAGCAGTACTTTTCTTCTTGTTGAAATAAATGTGTTTGTTTCCCTGATGGAACACTATCTCAAAATTTTATTATTTTCACTTTTAGCATCACATGCACTCAGTGTGTGACTCCTTTACTTAAAAGCTTCCCTCCTCAGTGCTGGTGGAAACCCACAGAGCATCTCTGTCAGTGGAAACATGCATCCTCTGCTTACATCAATTTCTGCTTCAGATTTGATAGCTGTGATTCATTAGAAAGTGTCAATAAAAAAAATATTAAAATCTTAATTAATTTTTTTTCCAGTACTGGAAAGTCTATTTGAAGCTTTCAAACATTGTGCTGGTGTTTGATGATGCTTATAGTTTTAAAGATTCCTGAATCAATGTACTTTTGATTTATTACTATTTTTTTCCATACCTGTGTCTTGCCACACTAAAGCCATTATAAAATTTCTCCACACAATACAAATATGAATAGATTAAACTCTAATAACTTCTTACCCTCCTCCTTGATAGGTTAATCTGGTGGTCTGCTTTAGCCCCTTTGTAAGCTTCAATGAAGTGAATGTCTTCTAAGATTTTTTGAATGCTTGCTTGAAATACACAGATCAGAACTGTACTTTTTTGGTAATTCTTTACAGTGTTTTACAAGTTTTAGTGTTCTGTTCTTTTCAAGTTTGTATGTATTTATTTTGCCAACAGTATTTTCTTGCTGTTCTGAGTTCTTCAGACAGTTCTTGCAGTTGGTGCAAATTTTTTGAGTGTGGATTATTTCAAAGTTTCTAGTAAAAGTTTGATTTTTACTGAGGTCAGTTAACAGATACTTTTATGTTTTAGAAGAGTCTCTAAGTTCAAAGATTGAAGTCAAACATTCCTGTGCTTCTGGATTATATACACAGAGGCTTTATGAGCCTGATGTTCCATACTCAGCTGGAACCTTTGCATGGTCAGGTGGTTCTTGTTCTTCTTGTGGTTTTGTTTCAAGTGGTGGAACATGGATCAAGAAACATTTAATAATGTTTATTTCCAAGTTGTCAGGAATTTGATTCATGACTCTTCACTTTTCCTTTTCAAATTAGTAACATAAGGCCTCATTTTGGAACATTAAAAACCAGAGGTTGACTGCGATATGTTGATCTCCAAAACTGCTTCAAGTACTTACCTACTGATAGGTGCAAGAAAATACTAAAGAATTTCTGAAATTCTACAAAAGACTGACTTTCAAGGCCTGAGGCAGTGACCAGCAGAAACTTGCCTAGTCCTGAGCATTTCTATGCTGACATAGTAAAGGCTTCTTGTGGATCTGCTTTGCAAAGCTGTCTCAGTTATTTTCATTTTAAAATACTCTTCTGCGTCACGGGATTTATTAAATTAGGTAGGCAAGAATAATAGGAAAAAATTAGTGAGGCAAAGCTTATATGGAAGTATATTCATTGAGAAAAAATGTTAAAAGTAATTCTTACTTAAGTGCCTTCTTTTTTTCTTTTAAGTAATAGAATTATGTAATTGTAAGTTTCTTGTGTCGTATAATTTAATTATTGAAAGATTCTTGTACAAATGAGTAGTTTCATCCCTACAGGTGACTTTCGCCAGATCTTTTGTCAAATATGTCTCAAGGAAGAAGCTGGATCTGAAAAGCCCTGCTTTATAAGCAAGTTGATGCTATGGGATGCAAGGCTTCATAAAGGTTTGTTGATCCATGATCCTAAAAACTAAAGATTTGTCAAATTAATTTTTCACGTGTGTAACATATAGATAAATGTGAGTGCTATGCATGTAGAATTACAGTTCTTTTTTTTTTTTATTACAGTTTTTATACAGCTTCAGTTTTTACAGCTGAGCTAACTTATATTTGGGATATATATTTGCCACCTCAATTTGTCCTGCTTTATGTATCTTGAAAAATCTTTTTACAAAATGCAACCTGACCCGAGTGACTTGATTACTTGATGTTTTAAATATATACCAATAAATGTCAAAACCCAAAAGTAATTAATAACTTTGTTCGTATGCTTCATAACCATTTCAAGACTTTCAATGATTTTTTTAATCATAGTTTAGTAATTGGTTCCTGTTTTTCCACAAAATCTGCATCTTAGTACAACAATGTGACGTGCATTGTATTGGCTCTTCGCAGGGGCGAGGAAGGTTCTTCATGAACTTATCTTCAGTAGTTTTTTCATGGAAATGGAATACAAAAAACTTTTTGCTGTTGAATTTGTGAAGGTAAATGGTTTGATTTTTACACTATGAATTTGTACTAACTTTATGAAATTTCCCCCCAAACTGAAAAATTGTTTCAGTATAAATAGGGAATTTTAAAGGAGCAGAACCTCAATAACTGTCTCAGCCTTTATTGGAGTGCAGTTAATTAATTCCCATGTCACTGGTTTGTTCCTTAGGATATGCTTGTTTGATTGCCATATTGTTATTATTCTGTGTATATTTTGAAATGCCAGATGAACTGCAACTGAAATTGGCCTTTCTTTTTGAAAATTCGATACAATAATTAAGAAATATACAAAACATAAAACAAAGTATGTTTTGTTTTAGGGTGATACTTTTTAATTCTGATAAAGATGATTGATAGTTTTTGATTTTCTCTGGACTGAAACAAAGCAAACAAAGACTTGCATTACCCATTGCACATGTCTTTTACAGACGGTTGTTGAACAGCTATCCATGCAGTTCATTGCAAGAAATAATTCTGTTTGCAATCTGACAAATCAGTTACATTTGTGCTTATCTTCAGTATTAAGGCAGTGGGGGCCATACTGACTTGCTTTGGTGCATTGAGGATATTGTGCTGTTTTTCTTGGATGTGATTCTGTTAGGTGGGAGAGACACACTGTGAATTCTTGTGAATAAAAAAGTAAACATTTTTGCTAGCATTTGTTTAATGTCCCCAATACTCTCTTTTTCTAGTATTACAAGGCATTGCAAAAGGAATACATCAGTGATGATCATGACAGAGTTCTCTCTGTGACAGCGCTCTCAGTTCAGATGTTCACTGTCCCTACTCTGGTATGTACAGCTTGGCTCTGCTGGAGGTGTAAAATAAGTTGGAGAATTGCTAGTAGTACCACCTTTGCAGATTGTTGTGTTTGGCAGGGAGACTTTAGCATTGCTGAGTTGAATATGAATGATTTTGAGATTTGTGAAAGCCAATATGAAAGCAGGAGCTTGAGTTGATGTGAAAATTCATTACAGAACATAGAGGAAATGCAAATAAGTATAAGTTCCTGGCACGTTGTTCTCTGCATTAACTTTGTGTATTTATTTACTGCTCACATTTACCTGTCTATGTGACTTTCAAAACAGGGCAAGGGGGTAAAAAATGGTTAAGTGTCTTCTTGTGGGGGTGAAACATGGGGAGGAAGTATATCTATAACTTTTAAAAGTTATATGTTTCTTAGCTGAAGTACTAATGCAAAAATTCTTTTCTACATGATCTTTCTAGGAAAAAAATGGCATGTCCATTATATAGATGCTGTCAGAATTGAACAAACATACATAGTTGTTGAACAAACTTTGTAGTTGATAGCAGTTGTGTTCCTGTGCAATAAATACTGTGGGAGTTTTTTTATCTTGTGCTCTTTGCAAATGCTTCAAAGAATTTTTAATGAGGAAGAGAGGGATTCAAAGGAAAAATACTTTGATGACAACATTAACAAAAACAGGAAGAAAACTATTTCACTTTGTTCGTGCAGGCCCGACATCTAATTGAGGAGCGAAATATAATCACCATCATTACAGAGACACTCCTAGAAGTGCTTCCAGAGTACCTAGACAAAAATGACAAGTTCAACTTCCAGGGCTACAGTCAGGACAAACTGAACCGGGTATATTCAGTAATATTTGACCTCAGGTAAGTGTAAGGCTGAGAAGCTAGAGCAGCTCAAAAATACTGGTAGCATGATGAGGTGTTTCAGTGCAGAGTCTGATGATTAAACTGCTTTAAAACCAAAGCCAAACCCCTCAAAAATATACATGATATCTTAACGTTTTCTTTTCAATGGAAATTTAAAATTTTAAAATACTGAAATTACATTCTGTAAAAACATTTTTGATTTTCAATTATCAAATTGCATATAATATTTACATTAATAAATAAAATGTATCTACTCTAAGACAGTATGGGAAATTTATCTCTCATTTGCTGCTGTTCTAGGAAAGCTGTATAATCCTTATCTGCATAGGGTTTTCTATTTTACTGGTACCAAATTGCTCTAATAAAGTGAGTAATGTTTATTACTCCATTTATTACACCCCAAACACCTTGGAATTAAAAAAAACCTGTTAATTTCCAGTGATGGAGTCACACCAAGGTATTAGTAGTTCTAGTATTTGGGAAAATTTTCTGAGTACTTTAAGATGAGGAAGTGATGAAATTTGATTATGTAATTGGTGGTATTAAAACAATTGAATTTCAACAACTCTTGATGTACAAGCATAAGAGAAGTCTGAGCGAAGTATGAAATTTTTTTCTTTTTTTTTTTTTTTGGGACAGGTATGTCTTAGTCAGCAAACCTACAGTATGGACAGACCATCTGAGGGAGCGTTTTTTAGAAGGATTTGTGTCTTTCCTAAGGATTCTAACTTGCATGCAGGTACAATATATTTAAATAATTTCTTTCTGATATCCGGTTGTAAAGTGATTACAGCTCCTCTTTTTCCCATAATATTATAATGGATGTAAACATGCAATTACACTGTTGAATTCTTCAGTCCCTGTTTTGGGTGGGTGAAGGAGACGTCTTTATACAAGTAAACATGGCTAGTTTCATCAGATTTAGTTACATATGTTTTATCTTTTGACTGTGGAATTTTCTGTTGTATTAAGCCTATGATCACTGATTTAGACAAAGTATTTTGTGGGATTTCTATTTCAGGGAATGGAGGAGATAAAAAGACAGATTGGTCAGCACATTGAGGTAGACCCTGACTGGGAAGCAGCTATTGCCATACAGATGCAGCTCAAGAACATTCTTTTGATGTTCCAGGAGTGGTGTGCCTCTGATGTAAGTATATAAATTTTCTGTGATTCTTGCATGTATACCTTTTTGGAATCTTCCTGACAGCTTTTGAAATAGCAGCTTTTAGAAAAGCTCACGATTGTTCAGTATAGTTTTCCACAAAAAAATTGGTCTGAAAGAATTAATCTGGGTGTGACAAAGAGAGAAAGGAAGGACTGTAGGATTTTTTTTTATTCTGCATGTATTTTTAATTCTAGGAAGAGCTGCTGCTCAGGTCTTACAGAGAATGCCATAAAGCTGTGATGAGGTGCAGCACCAACGGCCGCTCTCGGGAGAAGACAGTATTTCACTTATGTGGCCATACCCTGGAGAGCAGACCTTACAGAGTGTCTGCAGATCCTGTCAGCATACATTTGCCACTCTCTAGGACTCTTGCTGGTAAGTGATCTGTCTTGATTGCTGTTTAAACCATGCTTGTCATCCATCTCTGTTTCTTTACTCCAGAAAACATTTGGGTTAAGTGCTTCACAGATGAGTTGGTCTCTGACTTAGTGACATTCTCATGATCAGGAAGACATGTTCCCCATATGTGCCACTAATGGAAAGTTTTTCTCCTAACAACATTACCATGGAGATTGGAGGATGTCTTTTTAAATGGAAGACAGAGAAGTCAGTCACGAAGGAAAAAAATTTCTTGTTAATGAGATCCTTAGTTTTATCTGAAGTGTTTCTTGTTCTGTTTCGATCTCCTTTATTTAAATGAATGTCCATTATTGTTTATCTTGAATTTAGTTTCCAGCCATATATATCTTAGGATGGTTAAAATGTTCCTCCTGAAAGACATATTTTGCACAACACCAGGATAGGCTTCCAGTCAGAATACAATCACTGCTTTCTATAGAATACAAATGAAATCATATGCTATTATTAACCTGTAGATTCTTTATCACGTCATTGGATAGCAGGATACCATCTGTTAATCCTTGTAATATTGAAATTAATTTACTACTGATATATTATTCAAATATGAAATAAAAATTTTATTTATTGTATATTATATAACATCTCAATTTGGATGGTGTTCACTCATTCGTTTAGTGTAAATTTATTAATGAAATAATGGTTTGTAAGCCTAGTAAGAACTGTTGTGATTAAAAAAAGGAAAGTATGAAGTCTGTCCTAAACAAACTTAGACTTTTTTTTCTATAATTCTCTGAATTGTAAATGATTTAGCTGACATTTAGAAGGGGTTGGAGAACCTTCACTGATTTTGATTTATTTTCTGATTTTTCTTCCTTGGTTTTGTAGGTCTTCATGTACGATTAAGCAAGACCGGAGCCATCTCAAGATTGCATGAGTTTGTTTCTCCTGTAAGATACTTCTTTTTTTTCTCCAAATGCTTTTGTGATTTATACTCTGGAAAGAAAAAAGCCTCAATCTGTATGCTCTAACCTTCATGACACACATACAAGTTATTTTCCAGCTGTCAATACATCTCTGTTCTTTAGGACTTACACTTTTAAAACCACTGGCAGATTTATTCTGAGGTATTTTTTGTTTGTTTTTCCTTTTTTAAATTCTAGGAGGAATTTCAGGTGGAGCTGCTAGTAGAATATCCTTTGCGGTGTCTTGTCCTGGTTGCACAGGTTGCTGCAGAGATGTGGAGGAGGAATGGTCTCTCCCTGATAAGCCAGGTACTCCCTGCAGTGTTCAGTGCTGAGCTGATCCTCTAAGTGTTTGCAAGGGTTGCTCAGTCATGCTGCCAGGGGTTCATCCAGTGCAGAGAGGGGTCATGGGGTCACTCCTACAGTAAACAGAAAGTTTCTGGGTGGAAATTTAGGTCACGTGGTTTTGTTTCTATCTTCAGCAATAGCTTACCTCCTTGTCTTAGAGGAGTATTTTCATCTCTGCCATGACTCTTTCTTCTGCTCTGTCAAATAGTATAATGTTGCTGATGTCTACTTGTAAGCTACTTTCAGATCCCATAATCACTGCCAAAGTACTTGTTGAACTCTTGCTTATAGCATAAAAAGTTCCTCATGGTGTATGGACATTATTATATACAGAAGTGAAACTATTAGTCTCACACTAAACATTTGACAACCCTATAGCTAAACATGCAAACACTTTCTAATACTTGTGACTTCTGTTGCAAGAGTAAAGGTAAAGGGAAGACTCTGCCCTTGCATTTACCTCCTTTGGCTTCACTTTGGGATGGTTTTGGTTTTGTTGTCTGGTTTTATTGGTTGTTTGGTTTTGGGTGGGGGGTTTTTTGTTTGTTTGGGGATTTTTTTGTCTGTTTTTAATCCCTTTGATGGCAGAAGTTCTCAGCTAACCTTGCACAAGACCCTTTGATGAAATCAAAGTAAATCTTGGTAAACCCCTGCAGAATTGTCTTTCTGAGAACTGGGGTAGGAGAAGGAGGATGTTTTGACTTAATTCAGAAGCAGCCATTGGAGTTATGTCTTCTTGGAAGGGGGTGTGAAGTATGGAATAGACTTTTTCTGGAGAAGTGAAAAAACTTTTTTCACTTCCATTAAAGTACATATTTATTTTGAAAGAAATGTGGACTTTCTTTAACTCAATAAAGATGTGGTACAGTTTGAAAGGCCTCAGAGATTAACTGATGTACATTACTTTAGATCTCTCTTTTGTTTTTGCGTTTCTTAGGTATTCTATTATCAAGATGTTAAGTGCAGAGAAGAGATGTATGATAAAGACATCATCATGCTCCAGGTACAATGTTCTGAATCACTGCATACTTGTAATTTTAAAAAGTTCAGTTTAATTTTCATTGATTTTGAAATAGCAAGTGATGTTCATATTAATTTGGGTTTTTTGATAGATAGGTGCATCTCTTATGGATCCAAACCAGTTTCTCCTGCTGATACTGCAGAGATATGAGCTTGCTGATGCTTTCAAAAAGATCAAACCCACCAAAGATCAGGTAAGTAGCAAATTTTTCTGCTGTTTAATTTGTCAGCTTTGAGTATATGAAACATCAGCAAGAAAAACTAGCTACTGTTGAAAACTGCATTTTTAAGGCCACACTAGAAGTCAGTAAACACAGGAGCTTGTGGTTAGGTAAATATTTTGGAATTTGTAGAGGCTTCCTCAAAATTAGCAAGCAAGTTTTGCCCCTTTTGGACCTTTATTTTGGACCTATAGAAGCTTGTCTCCACAGGGAATCTACCACAATCCATGTAAATGACTTTGCTATAGCATTTCTATTCTCTTAAGTCATGTTATGTGCTTTTATTTTGGTTGGAAGTTTCTGGGGTTGTTATGCTTCTTCTTGTGGCTTGAACTTTGATATAACCCTTCATTTGGGGTACATTTTTTAGCTGTTTCTTTTCTTGCGTGTGAATCTTGCACTTCAGTTGCTGTAAAATATCTCCTCTGCCAGAGCAGACACTTTTTCCAGCTTGTTAGAATGGAAATTTATTCTTAAAGTACAATGTTTTATCAGTATAGTAGATATGAAGGCTGAGCTCAGTGTCATTTGGTGGATGGATTTTCTTGTGCTTCTGTTTTTGTTTTTTTAACCTGATTTCTCTCATTCTTGCAGGATTTGATTAAGCAATATAATGTTTTAATAGAAGAGATGCTACAGATTCTCATCTATGTTGTGGGTAAGTTTCATTTCTCTGTGTTGTAGTAATGGAGGATTGCTTTGACAGAGCAGGCTTGATGATTTTGTTAGACATAGTATAGAGAGGACACTGAGGAATATCTCTTTTAAATAGATGATTCAGTATCACAGCTGTTTTTGAGATGGAAACAATAGGAGTTGGACAGTGAAAAAAGCTGTTAGATGGCTTCATAATTGAGGTTAAAGTAGAATATGAAGAGAGTCCATCTCGACCCATGTTGTTAGGAATCTAGGCTGAGAATCATTTTTACTCAGACACTTGGGACAGGCTTCTGACAAATGCAAGCTTATACAATGAAACATCCCAGCAATACCATTATGGTGAAAAATTCAATTTCACTTCATACCTGTCATATTTGCCATTCCTCTCCTTTTGGTTCATTCTGACAGGGGAAAGATATGTGCCTGGAATCAGTAATGTGACAAAAGAGGATGTAATAATGAGAGAAATCATCCATCTGTTGTGCATTGAACCAATGGCTCACAGTGCAATTACCAAGTCCTTGCCTGAAAACGTGAGTCCTGATTTATTTACTTTTTTTCTTTTATTTACTTTTTCTTGTTTTATGTCTTTCTTCTTTAGCTTTCATATCCTTATATGGAAGCATTTCTAATATAAAGCTTAAATGTTGGTTTGAGAATTGCAAAATGGCATGCCAAAGAGGCTTACACACCTTACTGATGTAAAGGTAAATGTCATAGATTCAAGTATGGGCTGATCTGGAAAGACTTGTATGGGAATTAAGCTTTTTGTTTAAGAGGTGAATTTTTTCTAGAATATTCAACTGTAGTTCTCCTAGGTTCAAAAATAAACGTGAAATTTTCTGGTTTGGCCCGGTAGGGTGATGGAGCTGGATTCCATTCTGGCCTGTGTACCACTGATAAATTTAAGCCTGTAATTTTGATGACTTAAACCTGTGCAGATCCATTTGAAGTCAAGTATTGTTCATGTCTATTTGAAAACAAAGACTTCTTGACATCCCATTACAATTGTGGAAGATTGAAGCAAAGGCAAGGGATGTGGATTAGATTTTATAGTCTGGAAGTGTTCAGGGCCAGCAATCAATGCAAAAACCCTAAATTTTTGTTGTAAATGAAATAGCCTTAAATATTACCATAGTGTCCACAGTCACTGTTTAAAATATCTAAACCTCTTTTATTCCCTTTGTTAAGGTTGGGTAAGCATTGACCTGTTTCTAGAGATCAGCTCTGTTATTAATGAAGTTCTACATTATTAAGTGAAAGTATTATGTCTCTTTGATATTCCTTGGAAAATGCCAGTTATCCATATCTGCTTTCTGATTAACAGCGGGCAAAAGATAATAGTTCATGAATTAGGGAATTATCTAAATTTGTCTGGTTTTGTTACACATAGCATAATACTGAAGATACTTGAATCATTATATGTTTATCCCAAACTAAATTTTTTACCAGGAGAGCAATGAAACTGGCTTGGAGAATGTAATTGATAAAGTGGCTACATTCAAGTAAGTTCTTAATGTTGTTTTATAAATAGCTTGAAAGTGAAATAAAATTTCTTAAATACATTTGGGTTAAACAGTATGAACGACAGTCTCTGTTCAGCTTATATTTTGCTATCTTGAAGTAAATATATTTGCAAATATGCTTAGGAAAGAACAGTGTGTGAATATCCTACGCTGCTGCTGTTTCTTTCCCTTTGCCACCCTCTTTCTTCAAATTTGGGTTGAGGAGTCTTGGGAGTTCAGTAATCTCAAGTCCAAGTGGGAGAATCTTTGAAAGTTCATTTTTTTCCCGAAGATAGAAATTTAAGAAGTCATTGTACCTTTGACAATCACTATCTAGTAATTGTTATGTTGCTTAGTTACTAATTTTCTGCAACTTACCCTTTTTACTGGAAATTAATTTAATATATAAATATATATGTTTGTGTATATGCAAGTATAGAACAATAGATTGTAGTTGAACAAAACCAGTGCAAATGTCTGCTACTTTTGTGAGAAAAATGTCTTATTTTAGTATACCTTATTTTAAATTTCATGTGGTTTGCTTGTTCATGTTCAGTTAAGAGCAACTGTAAGTGTACCTGGGAATTTTACTTGGGGAATTATATGAACAGTTAAAAAAATCTCACCAGCTGGAAAGCAGCAAGTATTACTTGTTTTATACTTTGGTTAAAGAAAGGATTGAATTTTATGCAGCAATATCCAATGTCTGAAATTCTAAGCCACACAGTTAAAAAGAATTTTTAGAGGCTATTCGGTGTGCTTTAGATGGTATAGACTAGAAATATTTTGCTGCTGAATTGTTTACTCCTGTAAATCCTGTATTGAAAATTTAAGGGTCCCAACTGTGCTCGCTCTCTGCTTTTAATAAATTAGTGAGCAGCCATTATAATTCCTGCTTCTTTAGAAAACAAATTGTGTTTGCCTTTAAAGATGTGCTGAATGTATATTAATAATCTGTGTATTATGAAATATTTCTCTGTAAGGAAACCGGGTGTCTCTGGTCATGGAGTTTATGAACTGAAAGATGAATGTTTGAAGGAATTCAACATGTTCTTTTATCACTACACTAAGACCCAGCACAGCAAGGTAAGCCGTGTAAGATTCACTCTAAAAGGTTAAAAAAATAGTACATACTTACCAATATTTAAAGAATTTTGCTGAATTAATGCAATCTAAAGAAATTGGTTCAGTAAAGAGTGTCTGCAGCTACCTTTGAAACTAAATGTTCCATGAAATTAAAGTTTTCAATACAAATTTAGATGGTGTGGTTTGCATTTGCGTTTCCTTTTCGGCACCTTGTGTATTTATTCTGTTAACTCTCTATGCTGAGATCAAAATGTGATAAGAATTACCTTTGTACTGGGAACCCCCAAATTTTGTTTTTGTAGCTCTTACTGAGGAAGCAAATATGTCCAATTATTTAGCTTTACTACAAATTTAAATTCAAAACATAATGTTAAACATGTTTCAGACAAAAGTCTAGTTCACAACCAGGAATTTACTGGTATCTCTATGTATCTCATCATATTTCTAGTGTAGGATTTCTCATAATTTCATTAATCTCATGATTGTGTACTTCTATAGAGGTGCTGATACAGCAACACTCCTTTTTCTGTAGGCTGAACATACACAAAAGAAAAGAAGAAAACAAGAAAACAGAGATGAAGGTAAAATTCTAAAATTGATGATTCAACAAATGTGCTAATTGGTAGTATATGTAGTTGTATATATATACTGAGCTTTGGGAGATGTCTTGTGCCTTCACAGTGGATAGGTGAGTTCATATTAAATTTGTTGTGATTTGTAGTAATTGTCATTAATTAGCACCTGGATTTTTTTTTGGTTTTTTCTTTATCATGGACAGGAATTCTGGAATTTTTAGTTTACGTTTAGGGAAATAGACATGGCACTGTACCTACTGACAAACCCATGAACTCAGAAATTTTATGGTGGAGTAACTAAGAGGCAAAAGTTGTGGTGTTTTTTGTGAGCAGTTTCTTTAGACAATATTGAGACGTAATAGTGGCATGTAGAGAAGGTTGCCACAGGAAATGATGCTCATATCCATTCTGTAATATGAGAATGAGACTTAACTTTTAGAAAGAATTTTTTTATAAGCTATGAATACATAAAACAAATGTGTTTCTATTGTAACGCAAATATTATTTCCCTTTTGTGTTTACATTTACCCATTCAAGTCACAAGCATTTAATTGAGTTGATTTGAGGAAGACATGATAAGCTGAACAAATAAATACAGTGAACAATCTAATAAACTCAACTTTGCTCCTTCCCCTTTCAGTCTGGCAGCTTAAAATGTTATCAGGGGAATTATTTTGTGGAAATTTAAAAAAATGTGGTTATTTAGATGTAATTGTCAGAGACTCATGTAATGGGACAGTACGGTTCCAAAATACCAAGGTCTCTGTTTACCCTGATTTGTGTTCTCCTGAGGCTGCATTTATTGTTGCAAGTACTTCCTGTGTATTCTTTTATGTGGCTATGTTGTCTTTGTCAGTAACTTCATTCAGCCAAAATTGTCTAAAGAATGGTGGTTTCAGGAACACTGCATTCCCAGAAGTCCTCTGAAAAAAGGCAATCTGAAAATAGGCATCCAGGTACCTGAAGAAGACTGGAGTCAGTGGTTCCTGGTAGGGAGATTCTGTGGCATTAAATGAGGTGCTGTCAGTAGATGCCAAGATTCCACATCAGAGTTCCAGTATTAAGTCAGCAAATGTACATGACCAGAAATGACTGGAATGCCAGTAGCAGAAAAAATTTAGAGCTCCATGGATGTAATATTGTGGTGTGGGACACTACAGTCTGGAAACTTCACTCCTCAGTTTTGTTTAATTACTTGAAAACCTTTTATCTGTTGCAAAGCACAAACTGTATATTTAATAGTGAGACATAAATCAGGCAGTTCAGTGTGTTAAAAATTTGTGTTTACAGATGTAACTAATACTTGTGATTGATTAACTTAGCTTGTACATGTTTTTTATGTAAGGACTTACTAAAAGTACTCTAGTTTTGCCAAAGGTGAAAGTTGACTTAGGCACACAATCGTGTTTGATCATGGTTTTACTCATTTAAAGGTCCAGTTTTTCTTTCACTGAAATTAATATGTTTGTGCTGTCTACTTCTGGGTGGGATGTCAGTTCATTGATATGTTTGCACACCTGTTTCCTAGCACTGCCACCACCTCCTCCTCCAGACTTCAGTCCCGCGTTCAGCAACGTGGTGAGGATTCTGAACTGCGATGTCATGATGCACATCCTGCGCACCCTCCTGCAGCGGGCAGTGGAGCTGGAAACCCACTTGTGGACTGAGGCCATGGTCCAAATGGTAGGGTGAGCCTTGGTCATCTTCCCATGGTCCTTCTTGTGCTCACTGCTTATGAGAAGACCAAAATATGTAAAGATTAACTTGGAATTATTTTGTCCTCAAACCTGTTTTTATAAATCTTACTGGCAAAGAAAATATTTTTATTATTAATTATCTCTCTCCTGTAAAATAGAAACATGATGCATAACAGTATTAAAGTTTTCTATTTTACTTTCCTCCCTGTGTGGCCTCATTGCTGAAGCTGTTTCAATATGTAATCCTCCCTGCCTCATATTTTTACTGCAAGTTAATGAGTAACTGTTTGATAATTGGAATTCCTTCATTTTTTGAGCTGCAGAGTCTCCAAATACGTGAGGCCTCTTTGGGGCCTCAGTCATGAAATAATAGAATTTTTGTAAGTATTTAAACATTTAATTTTACTGCAGTGGCTTGAGTCTTTTAAAACATTGTTGAGATGTTCTTTGGAGGCGATTTTTTGTTTGTTTATTTTAGCAGGGTTGTTTTTTTTAACATTTATAGAATTAGGACCTGAAATTATAGACAGTCTGAATTAATCAGTTTTGTTAGAATGTATAGATTGTTTAATTGCCTTGCCAATCCTGCTAATCTTTGGGTTATGGAATTAGAAAGTACAGATTTCGTATCAGCAGACGGACAAGATTTCACATATTACTAATATAAAAGCATGTGCAAGCTGATGAATTTTAGTGCAACTAATATGCAGTAAATTTGCATTGTGCTTTTTTTATTTCACTTTCCATGTATGACCTCTGTATTTTCATGTGTTTTATCATTATGTAATACAGAACCGTATTAAGCATCCTAATCTTTTATGCCAGTTTTCCATATCTTAAACATTGAATGAGACTTACTATTTTTCTTTTTTTCAGGTTCTTCATCTTCTTTCTTTAGGGTTACTAGAAGAGAAGCAGCAGTTACAGAAGTCTCCTGAAGAAGAAGTAACCTTTGATTTTTATCACAAAGCAACACGTATGTTTCATTTTCTTTAAACCACAGAGTAAATTAGACTAACTTGATCTTTTAAGGACTCAAATAAACTAGAAGAAATTATTCAGTGATTTAGTCAGAAAGGTTTTATTTTATGCTATATAATTAAAACTTGGTAATTTAACTTTTTTAATAATTAGGAAACCAGGTTTGGACTAGCTTCCTCTGTTCCCAGTTGTCAGGTGGATTGAAGAGGATATATGCTTCTCTTCCTGGGAAAGAAATGAAAAGTAGTTCTAGTGTTACATAATTGAAAGTGGTTTTTCCTTCACAAGAACTGCATTGAAATGGAAACTAAGAACTCTTTGAAAAATGGCAGTGGATTTAAGTGAACTGTGTCCATCTTTGGTTCTCTCGAGCTGTACAATTAGTGATTTGCTTGGAAGTTAGTCTTTTACTATGGTAATGAAAATAGAAACAGAATGTAGTGGCTCTGGATTGTACCCTTTTCTCTCTATTGAGCATTTCTTAATATTACATTCAGGACTACTCTGTGGGAGTTGGAATCTGCATTTTCTAAATAATCTTCCATCTTCTCTAGAGCTTCTGCTTCACTGTGTAAAAATAAATTTTTAAAATCTGTTATCAAGTTAAACATAACTGTCATTTGTGAGATGCAACAGAGATAAGAATTGTGAAGTCATAGAATCATAGAATTGTTCATATTGGAAAAGGCCTCCAAGATCATTGAGTCCAAATGTTAAGTCAGCACTGCCAAGTGCACCACTAAACCATGTTCCTAAACATCATATCTATGTATATTTCAAATACCTTCTACAAGAATAAATACATAAAACTACTGAAATCCCTTTATTTAGTTCTTTAAAAATTTTGTGTTTGAAAATCACTCCCAATGCACTTTATTTTTAATTTTTTGCTTATTGTTGAGAAAGAAGTGTCATCATACTGAAAGTGTTAAGAAGCTTCATGTCAACTGTAGGAATACAATAGAAGTAATAATTATAACTGAGATGCTAGAGAATGCTTTGCTAGCTTTAATTTTGCATAACCAGAAAAATCAAATCCTGATTTACATGAAAGGGATGCAAAAATAATCAGTATTTTTGTAACAAAGCTCTTATCGAGACACAGTTCATTAAAAGATAGTTTCTTTAGCAACGTATTTGTCTCCCTACTAAAAATTTAAAATTAATTCTGTATGGTAAGTGCTGCAAAAGAAATATCATTGAACAGAATGGTCTCCATTTTAAAGCATTCTTTTGTTAGAGAAGAGCCTAGAATACCATGGAGTCTCACCAAGTTGTGAGGAAGAAAATAATTACTGTAATTACAATAGCTTTTGTGATTAGAAGTAAACGTGTACACACTAAGCTGTTAGCAAACATAGGTAAGCTCTAAAGAGCTTTACTGCTTCCTCCTGAAGTGAAAGGCGATTCTTTTTTAAGCAGACATTAAGCAAAGATTTTCTAAAGCAGAAATAATTGGTCTACAAGGGGATAAATTATACTATATATAACTGGAATAAACAGATGAAACTGTAACCAAAATGTAACTACACAGTTTGTGTTCATGTATGTGTATTGTATAGTCAGCAATGTTTAAAGGCATGTCCATGGCTGTAAGTACATTAAAATGTTAGGCCTTTTTTTTCCCTGAATGCCCTTTTCTATTTTTCACTTTGTAAAGGAATGGGAAGCTCAGCCTTGAATGCTGTGAACGTGTTAATGCTTGTGGAGAAATTGAAGAGAGTTCCCCAGTTAGAGGCACAGAAGGACACAGTCAATTGGATACTGCAGGTACACAAAGGAGAGATAAGTACAAGCTGATTTCAGTTGTGTAGAACGTTAATGTGCAAGATGTTATGATTCCTATATGCAGTTCCTACATATAATCCGTTTACAGCTGCAGTGATTTCTTGAGAAGTTTAATCTGTTGCAGCATTGTACTTGCTGCTTGTACTATGAAGTATTGGATCAGTTTTTGCTTAGGTAACTCATTCCAGTAATGACATTTTTACACACATTCCTTATATATCTGTTGCACAGTAACAGCAAACAATGAGTAAGGCAGTGTTCTGGGAGTTCACATAGAGTCTTGGGTTTTTCTGTTATTTAGGAGTTTTGAGTAGTTGAATCCATTTGAAAATCTGAAAATAATGTGAAACGAAATACCAAGAGTTTTAATCCTGTCCATCATAGAATGGATTGAGTTGGAAGGGACCTTAAAAGTAATGTAGCTCAAAGCTTCTGCCATGGGTAGGGACACCTTCCAACAGACCAGAGTGCCTACAAGTCCAGGCTGGACTTGAACACTTCCAGCATCCACAAATTCTCTGGGCAGCCTGTTGCAGTGCTTATATATCGTAACATTGGAAATGTATTAATTTACATTGTTATAAGAGCCAAATTGTGTTTTATTTTTAACATCTGTGTTTCTGTTTTTAGATGTTTGACATGGTGAAGAGATTGAGAGAAAAGTCTAGTTTGGCAACAGTAGGAGCTGCATCAGGCTCAGAAGCTACAAAAGGTGATGAGGTAATAATAAAAATAAAGCTTCAGTAGAAGCCTTGTATTTAAATGTTTTGAATAGCTATTTTCAGTGATGTGTCTAAATTTATTGTTGCCTAAAATGATAATTTTTCAAAAAACTGATCTGTGATATGTTGTGTACAGCTAGGATTTAGTTTCCAAGATTAATATTTTTAGTACATGAAATTTGTGCTAAACATTTTTCATGGAATTGTTAGCAGCTATTGTGAGAGGCTGTACTTCTGAGTTAAATGAAGCAATTGACGGGGCTGAAGGAAATAATCTGTGCTCATCTTTCCATTTCTTGTCTTTGTGAATTGACCACCTTTTTTTTATACTGTCACTGCACAATAATTAGAAATGCAAATCCACTTTAGATGATGTCTTGTAGTTTATGTTATCTGTCAAGAGATTAATGTCCTTTGTCCTGATTGTATAAATGCATGAGCCATAAGCAATTATTCTGACTGGCAGTTTCTTCGCCCTTCCCTCAAAATAACTTCTGAATCTAGTGGTCAAATGACACAATGAAATGGAGATTTCAAAGATGACTTCAGTCCTAAGGAGTGGCTCTGTTTTCAATTGACATTCGAACAGAACAGAAGAATCTGATTATCCTTAGGCAGTAGGTGAAGACAGACTGGTTTGCTCTTAGACGCTTTGTTTGGCTTTAGCTTGCTGCCAAGCAATCTCTTGGCTGGTCATTGCATGCCTGGCTCTAAACTTACCACACAGCATATGCCATGTCTCATTTTTCAGGCAGGTGTCATATGGGATTTGTAAGGTACCAAACAAAATACAGTAGTCCATAAGAAATTAATCTCTTTCAGTTCTGCTTGTGGAGCAAGTTGTTTGATTTCCTGGAAAAGTCATGGTACTGTGAATGGAAACCTTGTGTATAACGTTACATTTGTCCCTTAAGTAATTGGATAGGAAGAGTTAGGTTCTATGTGTTTTAATAAAGTCTATCTGTGTTTTTTGAATTCTGGATTTCTAAAGCATAGAAATTCTTTTTTTATGGTTTCTGAGAATATGATACAAGAGTAAATGTTGTAGTAAAGAGTAAATGGAAGAACAATAGCTTTCCAGTGTACCATAAAGAATAATGAAAATACAGTAGACAGATGTATAAAATGCTGACACATTTTGTTGTGTCATGCATAGGCAGTTCAAGATGAAATTTTCTTCAATTTCTGTAAGGAAGATACTGAATACTCAGTAGGGTTTCACTTATGGGGAGAATAACAGAACTCTGGAGAAAACTTTGATGTACACCTCATTAAAATTTCTTAAGAACAGACAAGTACCTAATTGAAATGACTCAGAGATTTTTGATCTTATCTTTGGACTAGGGATTGTAGTAGTGACCTTTTCTAGACCACAAAAGCCTGTCCAGTCAACATGTAAAGATTTGAGTTCTGTTCATTTCTGTTTCAGATAGCAGTTAACTTTTTTCCCCTCATTAAAGTGTTGTTAGTTAAGGGAATTTGATGTTGGTGGTTAGAATGCCTGTACTGGGGAAAGAGCTTTCTCAGTTTTTGATGTTCTTAGTTGCCTAAGAACATTAAAAAAAAAAATCTTTATTCTCTTACTGTAAGACACAGAGCACTCAGGATAAAGAGAAAGCTGAGCGGAAGAGAAAGGCAGAAGCAGCGAGGTTGCACCGTCAGAAGATAATGGCCCAGATGTCTGCCCTGCAGAGGAATTTCATTGAAACCCACAAGCTCCTGTATGAAAACACACTGGAGGCCCAGGGGAAAGATGATGCTATTATGGAAGAAGAAAGGTAAGAGAAAACAGACATACTTGTAGTCTATGACCTTGTTAGATGTCAGGAAGAACTCAGTTCATTTAGAAAATCCAGCTGGTTATTTTATATCTTTGTCCCTTCTGGTCTTACAGCACCTCTTCAGCAATTGATTACTCCAGAATTGCTTTGGGTCCCAAACGAGGTCCATCTGTCATTGAGAAGGAAGTTTTGACCTGTATTCTTTGTCAGGAGGAACAGGAAGTAAAGTTGGAAAGTGCTGCCATGGTATTATCTGCCTGTGTGCAGAAGTCAACTGCCTTAACTCAGAATAGGAGCAGAATTCTTGAACTCTCAGGAGGTATGAGATTTTTTCTTCTCTTATAGTAAAAGCACTTCTGTACCTGGAGCCCAAACTCCTTCAACAACTAAACTCTTTTCTTTGATCAGGTTGCTAATTGGCTTACTGTACTTAAGAAAAATGGATGCAAACTTATAAATTGCTTTAAAATTCATGTCAAATTTAAATGAGAAGTATATGAAGATTTAGGTTTGTTGGTGAGGGAAATCAGAAAATGCTTTGATCTCACAAGACTTAATAAAACATGTAGATTTAGTGAGAGTAGTTAGTTTGGAGAAAAGCTAAGACTGTTTACAGTTCTGTTTATTCAAGAACAAGTGCAAATTTTCCCAATATGGAGGAAATAAATGAATGTTATCAGAGGCCAGTATGCCAACCTGAAAAGGGTTAGGGTGTTTGGTTTGGTTTGGATATTTTTTCCTCTTATATGTCCAGGAAATAATAAAAACAGCAATATAAAGAATGATAAAAATCTAAGCAAGGATCACATGACATCATCTGATGAGTGAACAAAAAATTGAATACAAGAAAGTTATGCAATCACAAGAGTTACATTTGTGTAATAGCATATTGGTAGCAGGGAACACAAAGCCCAGCAGAATTTCTTTTGTAAGTAGCAGCTGACTAAACATGATGGAAATTTAGGTCTGTTACTTAAGGGAAAGAAGAAAATAAATACAAGGATATGGGAGAACCTAAGCATTCACCGACATTTTTGTTCTCTTTTTGAAAAGCGAAGTTAGTAACGTTTCAAGAAAGATGCTGTCACAACTTGTAAATTAAATTCCTTCTTATTTTCAGATGTGGGGGTGGTTTTTTGTGGTTTGTGGTCAGCTTATAGATCAAAATGAATGCTATGTCCTATTTTTTTTTTTTTATTGACACTAATATGTAGAAAATAGCTTTAAATTATGTTTGTGCAGTTCATTATTCATGCTTTAGTTCAGAAGCAATCAAACTCTTGATTGTTACCAGAGGAAAGTTTATAATATTTTTCATATTTCTCCGTGGTATTACTCTATTTTTTATCATGCTTGTAAACCTCTTCCAAGCTGTTTCACTAATAAGATATTTTGGTTTTTTTCCTCTGGGTCATTAAAAAGTACTGAATTGTCATAGGCCTAGAACAAACTCCTTCAGAATCCTGATTGATCCATTTTTCTTTATCAGCAAACTACTGGTAATGGCATTTTTGAGACAGTTGTGTGGATTTTTTTTATCTAGGTCATATACTAGTTACATTTCTTTTTTTCTGTGGTACTCTGAAGTACAGATTAAATCCTACAAGATACACTTGTATATTTTCTGTAGTGGCATGTTGAGCTATTGAAATAATTGAAAAAAGAAGGGAATGGAGTTCCTTTTTCTGAGGCTGTTTTTGGGCATTGTTTATCGTACTTATAATGCACGGTCCTCTGCTGCTGATCAGTTACCAGGAATCCTCTAAGAGTTTTTTTCTTTCAAGATCTAAATAAATGTAAAAATGCTTGTTCCCCCAGCAGAAGTGCAGATAGTGGCAATTCAGTGTTATGCCAAGGTTTACTTTCTTATTTTAGTCTCCATTTAACTTAGGGCAGCTTCAGCTGCTGCCAAACAGACAGTGCAAGTTAGGTTATTTTTATCTTTCAGTTTGTTAGATACAAGTTTGTTAGATACAAGTGTGTTTGTTCAAAATCATGAACAGTCCCCCAGATGAGGCATGAAGGACTGCTGTTGTTCAGTATTATTTAGAAAGTGAAAGTGGGATCCCACTTTGGGTGCACATACAACACAAAGACATCAGTATATTCTCATAATATTTCTATTGTTTAGGATTGTGCAAGATTAGTAAAAGACAGACTTGATTTTTGTTATTCAGCAGTGCTTTTTGTGTTAGTGTTTTGAAAATATGTGGGATTAGTTGGATAAATTATTCATCCTACTTGTCCTTAGTAGTTTCATTTTCATTTAAAAATAAAGTAAAAGCTTCAGTGACAGTGAATCCAACCACAGATCTGTTCCAGTACAGAAGCACCCTTTTTTCTTCCTAACCAATTTGAAATTTGACATCTTTTTCTTTATATGGAGAACCTTCAGTAGTTTAAATGGGTATTTCTTGTCATTGCTCTGCTGCATGATTGGTCTGGAAAAGTTAGCCAAGTGAAGCTTTAGTATGACTGTGCAAACTGTAGGAAAATAAGATCTGAAGGTTCATGTTCTGTATATATTATTGTTGATTTCTGTTCATACTGATGGGAAGTTACATTACTGTTCATTCCATAATTTTTCTGCTGTGTGTTTCTAGATACACTAGATCCTCTCTTCATGCACCCTGACTTACCTTGTGGGACCCACACAGGGAGCTGTGGTCATGTAATGCATGCGGCCTGCTGGCAGAAGTAAGGATGTGTCTTTGCTGCCTTTTAATGGTTTTTAATTAATCTGTTTTCCAAATCACCTTAAGAGTACACTGAAAACAAGGTACAGTAAGTGGATATTTAATTAAGGGATCAAAATTTTTTGTACTTGTCTAAAACTAAAATATGGAACAAGAGATGTTTTGACTTGATGAAGATAATAATTGTCAAAAGTTTTAGGGCCTTTTATGACACACAGAAGAATTTCTAAGGACTTATTAATTTATGCAAATATAAACAATGGAGTAAAATTGGTCAAGAGTAAGAAACTATATTGAGTAGGTTTACTTTTAGCAACAGTACTCTACAAGTTTCTCTCCAGGTCAATACTTCAAGGGTGAAACTGATCTATTCTAGTGAGTGTTTAGAAGAGATTCTAGCATCTAGAACAGAATATGAGGAATATCAGTGGTTAAGTCTCGTGACTCCTCCCATATCAGTGAAGAAACTCTTAATGAAAAGTAAGGGTGTGGAATTGATGCAATTGCTGTAGACTTGATTGGATTTCTGTTGTTTGAGGGACCCACAATTCAGACCAAGTGTTTTGGATTTGAATGGAACCTGGACATAAAAGACCAAGGTTCCTGGCTTGTGGGATACAATCATCCTACGTTTCACTCCACATAGGTCTGGCAAGTCTAAATTATGTAAGCAGTGTGAGGTAATAATCCCACTGAAGTATTATCAACAGATAAGAGGTGGGTCATGCAATCACAAGCTAATCTTGTAATTGTCTCTTTATACATATGACATATGTTATAAACACTCTCTTGAGGTTTGTTGCTTGTACTTGCACCATTTTACTTTAAAAAATCTTACTAAACTTCTAGTGTTTACCATTCACTTTTTGCATTCAGTATGTGTGTATACTGCTGTTTTATACAATGAAACATCAGTACAGAATAAGTAGGTGCACACACTTAAAACGAAACTCAGGTGTGTTCCTTGGGTATAACACATCTGCTCTTGGCAGATCCATCTACCTCTGCATAGATCTAAGTTGTGCAACATTGGAGTTCAGTTCCTTTGCTCTTTTTAAGAGAAGATGACTTGCTGTATGGGTTAATGGGATTAAAATGAACAACAGGCTCTTCACATACAGTATGGCACAGAAGGTTTGAGTATAGTCTTTTATTTAGTACATAACAGACATTCTAACTTACTAATATTCCTCCAAACTATGCCTGCCATACCTTTCTATGTGCAGCCTACAAGTGCTGGAAATCCTCTAAAACAGAATAAGTCAAAATGAGTGGAATATCCTTGTAGTTGCCATGTATGAGCAAGAGGAGTTGCTTGCAAAAACATAGTTGTGTGAATGTGGGGAAAATCAATGTATGGGTTTTCGTTTGTAACAAAATACTTCCCAAATATTCTATATTCATTAGAATTTCTGCAGATGCCGGTGCACATACATTTTCTCTTCTCACATAAATGGAATTTTATTTTATTTAAGATACATGGTTTAAAGCAAAAAAAAAATCTAGTTATTACCTTGGTGTGGAAGTTAGAAAATTTCATATTTCTCTCTAAGATCCTACTTACTTGATCTGAACATTAAGACTGAATTTGTATCCAGAGAAGAAGATTTAAATGTTTGATCTTTTTGTTGCCATAAATACCAATGAGACAATAATGACATTTGAAAGCTTGCTTGCATCCACTGAGGGGGCAAAAATTATAATGAAGCCTGTAAAAAGATCATAGTTGTTTCTTACTTCCTTTTTGTTTAAAATAGTTGAAATATTATATTCTAATATATATTATTCTCTCTCCCTGTTAAAAGAAGGCTACAGTTCCACTATCTAGTCATGATGCCCAGTAATTGCAATGAATAGCTGATTAATCATTCGTGAAATGTTACCAGTAGTGTTTCCTAAAATTAAATAACCATATGTTCAATACCTGTTTCAAATTTCCTATAGTAAGTTGCATATGAGAGTTACTAGATGCAGTATTTCATTATGTTGAAGATAAGAGGGAAGAGTAGAAAAATGTAAGGACTGCTTGTCTGCAAAATCTTAATGAAATTTGTAAGGGTAATATAAGTGAGGGAAATGTGCCATCATTTTCCCAATAGTGATACACCACGCATTTTTGCATTAATTCATCTGTGTGCTCAAAGGTTTTATTATTTTCCCATCCAGGCTTGTAGAAGAGTTACAAATCAAAGGAAAAGACTCCTTTGTTGCCTTGCATAAATGTTTGCTGTACAGTTATGCTTGAACCTTTGTGTTCATGTTGCTTTTGAGCCATTGCACGTTCTCCTTTCCTTTTTAATGTTGTAGGTACTTTGAAGCAATCCAGCTGAACTTCCGACAACGTCTGCACGTTGAACAGATATTTGACTTGGAGAATGGAGAATATCTTTGTCCCCTTTGCAAATCTCTGTGCAATACTGTGATTCCTATTGTTCCACTGCAGGCTCAAAAAATAAACAGGTAAAATACCAGATTGGTTAACCTCTACTTTAAAAAAAAAAAAAGAAATATCACTTTAGGGCTGATCAGCTTTTCAAATTTTTGGAAGAAAAACTTCAAAAAAACCTCATCTGTATAAAATACTGCTTATCTTCTTATTGATTGCTTAGCCAAATATACTTCTTTTGGCAGTAAATACTGTATTTTTTATAAAACAGTTTTGGGTTGCCTATTTTTTGAAGTTGAAATCAAATGAGAAAGTACCTAGACCTAGTATTTAGCCTTACGCTTCATTTTGTACTGTTTGCTCAAAATTTCTGAAGCCAGTAAAACTGAGCTAATACTGTTTGGATGTGTTTGGATCTAATTGTATCCTCTGCTTTTTAAGTTAGGTGATTCTTTAAATGTTAAAGTAAAACCTGCTTTCTATTTTTTTTTTCAGTGAGGATGCAGAGGCAGTAGCTCAAATCCTGTCCCTAGCTAGGTGGCTGGAGATTGTCACAGTCAGGATATCAGGCTACAGTGTGAAAAATGCTAAAGGTTTGTTATCTTAATTTTTAAGCTATTCTGTGGGATAGACATCAACATCAATGCATGTCTTAACTAGTACCAGTAGAAAACTTCAAATAAAGAATTGAGTTTTGCCCTCAATCAAGACAGTGTCAAGTAAAGCTGAGGATAAAAGTTATTGCCCTTTCTGAGTTGATATCTTGATTTCAGTCCCCTCACCAATTTTCTGGCTTTTGTTAATTATTTTCCATCTTTCCTTTGGAAAAAAAGGTGCACTTGGAGAGGATGCCAACAGACTAATGCTCATGGTCAATAAACTTTTATATGGATTGTGAGGTAGTAAAAAAGAGAGCAACTAAATTATGAAGGACAAAATGAAAGTAGGTATGAGTATTTAGAAAACAGGAGGCACAGAGAGTCTAGTGTTTTGGGGAATAGAGGCAAAAGTTATTTAAAGGAGGAATTATGGAATATAGTCTATCTTGTGAGGTATGTTTGCAATTATTTTCAAATCAGTTTCAAATAAAAACACTACTCCCTTTTTTTTGACTGCTTAAAAAACTGTAGCAGCTTCTTTGCTTTTTAATGCAGATGTATTTTTTTTTCCTGTTAGGAGAGAAACAAAGTCTTCCACCTTTCACCAACAAAGGAACGGGGAACTCAGCTTTGGAATTCCATTCCATCCTTAGTTTTGGAGTTCAGTCGTCGTAAGTGTTACTAGCAGTGTTCTCTGCATTATATTAATTTTCCCTTCAATATCCCAGGTATACTTCAGAGTGTGTATTGAAGGAAAGCTGTGCTTTGTTTGGTCTGACTAGGGGCTTACTCATTATTTTCCATAAGCATTTACTGAATATTGAATCTGTAAGGAGCTAGGTGGACCTTTTGGTCAAATCCAGTCTGGTACTTCTTATGTTCTTGGTACAAAGCTAGAAGCCTGGGATCTTCTAATCTACAATTCCAGTGATTTGGGTTACTTGCTGTGCCTCTAGGCATATTATTTATTAATTTTTCTGCCATGCATCTGTGTTGGGCATGGATTTCAGGTAGGGAATAATGGGAAGGGGATCTCTTAGAGGGATAGGGCTCTTGTCTTGTTCTCTTTCTCTTCTATTCTAAATTAAACTCAATGCCAACACCGAGTTTATTTGAGACAGCAATTGGTGATCATGTTCCACATTACTAATTGTAACACTAAGCACGTTCAATTCCCGTGGGCAAAAGCATTTGCCCACTAAAACCGAATGAATGGTAGATGCTTATCAAGTGAGCTCAGCTGTCCCTTATCTCTTTTTAAATCATGCTGTAAGTACTCTGCTACTTCAGACTGACATCAAAGTTATGCAAAATACCCATGTATTGTACCCATGTATTTTTATTTGTACAAAAATAAAAAAATGTTGTGTTGTCAGAAACCTGAATCAAATTTTTTCTTGATAACTGATCTTCATGGGAAAGATTCTGTAGTTTAAAGTTAAACAGTGTTGTTTAAGTGTGAACCTGGCTAAACCCCAGATTTTGGCTGCAATTGTTTTGTCCGTAGAGATACAGAGAATTAATATGAATATCATATATTTCTATTAGAAAATCCTATGTATGACTTGGAAAAAAACCCACAAGCCATTAAAACTGCTAAACACTTGTCTACGTAAAACTACATTTACAGAAACTAACCTGATGTAATTAGGAAAGAGCTTAAGTGCTAAAAAATGTGTTTAAAAACACACTTGAAAGGTCTTCCATTTTTAGCACCTTACTATTTTCACTTCAGGACTTAAAATTACTGTTTCTTACAATGTTTATTTTCATTGTATTTTACTTTAAAATGTTTGCATTTTTCTAATGTGAATTATAATGTCATACACAGAAATAATATGTTCCAGCCTGGCAGCTCTTAATCTCTCAATTTGTAAAGTCTTTTTTGTCAAAGTCCTTGGTTTAATACTGAAAACTAGGGATTTTTTTTTCATCTCTGTCCAGACAAAGGGTCTTTGTTCTCAATATTTCTTTCATAAATAACTGGTTTGGACTTAGAGTTTGCTAGTGATTGATCAACCAGTAAGTATTTATCACTATTAATAATTGAGACTGAAATTGTCTCATGTTGGTTTTGCAGAGCCAAGTACTCAAGCAGTATCAAAGAGATGCTTATTCTCTTTGCCACCACCATTTACAGAGTTGGGCTCAAAGTTGCTCCAAATGAAGCTGATTCCCGGATTCCTATGATGACCTGGAGCACTTGTGCTTTTACCATCCAGTGTATAGGTAAAGTATAATTTCAGCTTATTCCTTCTCATTAATTGAAAATGTTACAGTTGCTTGATTGTTTAATTTTATACAATGTGATTGTACAAATAATAGTTCTACATAAGTACAAGCCATATGTAATAGTATAGCAAATTAAATTATATGTAATTACATATACAATAGCAGAATTATTATCTATAAACCAATAGAAATAGTAGGATGTTGTTCTTACATAGTAGCTCATGAAATATGGTATGGAATGCCAACATTGAATTTAATTTGAGACAGCAGTTAGTGATCATGTTCCACATTACTAATTGTAACACTAAGCATGTTCAATTAATATTTTCAGGTTGCCAAAGATCATTTACTTGCAGGCATTTCCTACACTAAATGTCCAATAGCTGTGAAATAGTACTCTGTCTCCTTATTTGGTTTTATCTGTATTCTTTAAAAAATTTTCATGGGATTTGTAGAAGAAAGTCCCTTGTATTCTGAAACTGCTAAGTAGATACGTGGTAGAAAAAGAAACAAAAAACCCACCAAAAAAACTACCAAACATTCTCTGCCATGAATCTCTCAAGGCAAAAAAATTAGCAGAAAAAAATTTCATTGTGTGGGATAATTTTATTTCGTTTCTGTACTACATACACAATTAAGTTTGTGTAGTGAACATGAAGCTGTGGATAAATCTGTAGATGCTTCCAGATAGGGAAAAAGGCAAGATCTAGGTCTAAAATGCATGATGAAGAGATTGAGAACATAATTGTTCGTGTCCATACATGTGATTTGTCAACTATACCAAGTATTTCTTGATGAAGATGTAGAAGTACAGGTTTAGTCTACCTTGTATCTCTAATGGAGTATCAGGAGTTTAGAAGGTTTTTAGGTGGATTGGGAATATTCTGATAAAGCAGAAATAGAACTGATTGCATCTTTAGTGATGGATTCTATATTTTCAAATAGGTTGAAATTGGTCACCCACTTTATTAACATTACTTTACTTAACGCTGTGCAGATTGGTTTTGTTTGATATATGAAAGAGGATATTGGTGGCTGTCTAGGAGGAGTTAGCCAGCAAGTGCACAAATGCAGTAACTGTTGTCATGGGTCTGATATTGAAGGCCTGTGTTAGTAAAAGAAAATTCAGGTACTCTTGAGGAGAAGAGTATAAAGCCAGAGGGATCACTGTGACAGTTTGACTTGGCCACACCACTTCCTTGGAATCATTTTTGTTTGCAAATGGAGCAGACTTTTGTGGAATTGTAAAGCAAAACTGCCTGCATAGCTTCAGTATGCTGGTCTAAGAGTCTAGTTATAGTGTATTATTGAAACATTTAAGGGGCACATAGCCGAACCGCCTAGACAAGGAACTTCAGAGGAACCTCTAGAGGAGGCTCAAAACATCATTGACCTAAGGGAAGGGAATTGGTATCATTGCTAAAGGCCAGACTCCTGAAAAAAGAAACAAACTCAAAACCTGCCAGAACCAAAACCCCACAACAAAAAGCCTCCAAACCGGAATCTCCCAATGAAATAAAATTTTAAAAATTCCAGGTCTCCTGTTTCATCTGTGGAAACTGACTGAAGTACAAAACCATTTGAACTGATACCTTTTTACTCAGTTGAGTTAATTTGATTTCTTATTTTTTTATTGGCTTATTTTTTCCTGATTATTCCTTCAGAACCAAAGCACTTAGGGAGGAAAGATAAGCTGTATTCCAACTTGGGAGTTTTGTTTTCAAAGTATTTCTGCCCCAGCCCTGGCAGTGTTCAAGGTCAGGTTGGATGAGGCCTTAAGCAGTGTGGTCTAGTGAGGGTGTCCCTGCCCATGGCAGAGGAGTGGGAATTAGATGAACTTTAAAGGTCCATTTCAGCCCCTTAACATTCTATGATAAATATGAGGGTAAGATGGCTGCATAGCATCTCTGTAAATGTAACTTGATGGATTTGAGCATTGCGTAAGGGTAACTGAAAATAAATCTGAATCCATAGAATGAATGTTTTATCATCATTCATGTGAAGCAACATTCCTTTAAATCCTTAGTTTTCAAAGTCTGAAAACTGAAAATTTTAAAATTGCTTATTCCAATAATTTATCTTGGAAATGATCAGCAGTGCCATTTAAGACAGATTTGGTTTTTTCAAGAGAATTCTGTTATAACAATTTGGGTGAGCTTTAAAAAGGAGTGTATATAATAAGAATAAATTAATATTAGGTTGTGTAGAAAAAAAAAACTTAATTTTTTCTGTGTTTAATTTTAAGAAAACCTCTTGGAAACAGAGGGCAAGCCTTTATTTGGATCCCTACAAAATAGACAGGTATGGATGAGTAAGACATGCAATATATTTTAAACAAAAAAGTATTTGTAATATACATGCATCTATAAACCTGTCAAAACTGTTAACATCAAGATCATTCTCTGTTGAGGGATATCTCTCAATGTTTGGATTCATAGCATAAAGAGCACTTTGAAAGAATAATATCTGCTTGTATATGGATGTTCATATTAAATTAATTTATGCATGTCTTTCATGTTTACGTAGAAGTAGATATGTTTTTACAGTTCTATATCACTCTTATATTTAGCCTTTTCTCCCATTCAACCCTTTTCTCTTGCGCTCTAGCACAGTGGCCTTAAAGCATTAGTGCAGTTTGCAGCTGCTCAGAGAACAACATCCCCACAGCTTCTGATACAGAAACACCTGGTTCGTCTTCTAGGAGGTACCGGAGTCCTTTTGTTTCCTGCCTTTTGTGTTGTGGAAGTTTCTGTTGCAAAGGGGCACACAGGTTAGCGCAGCACAGAAGCCAGGGCCGGAGTGCTTGACAGCAGTGCTCACTTCAGTTGCCTGAAATCATGGGGTGCAGATGGAACTCACCCCAGGTTACCCAGACCTACAGATACTCAGGTCTGGAAAAGATGGGTAACAGCTGTCTCTGGCAATGTTCAGAATTACTCAAATTCTCTTCTAAACAGATGAATAAAGCCACAAAATAGGTTTTTCTTAATTGTGAGACCTCATCTTCTTAGCATGAAGAAGAGCAGGCTCTGAGGAGGCTTCATCGCAGCCTTCCAGTATCCTACCAGGGCTTATAAAAAGGAGAGAAAGGGACTTATTAGAGAGGTAGATAGGGGCAGGACATAAGTGGAATGGTTTTAAACTGAAAAAAACTAGGTTTAGGTTAACTATTAGATGGAAATTCTGTACTGTGGGGTGGTGGGGCACTGAAACAGGCTGCTCAAAGAAGTGGTTGCCCCATCCCTGGAAGTGTTAAAGGTCAGATTGGAGGGAGCTCTGGGCAGCCTGATGTAGTGAGTCACACTCCTGCCTTTGGCAGGGGAGATGGAACTGGATCATCTTTAAGCTCCCTTTCAGTGCAAACCATTCTATAATTCTGTGACTTTCAGTACTTTCAAAACTCTGCTTGAAGCCTAGCTTAAGATATTTCAGTCCCAGGGAGAGCTAGTTTGAGGCATGTAGTTTTCCCCCTAGTTTCTTATTGATTGGGTTAGTCTAAGAGTCTTATGTGGGGTTCTTAGGCTTTTGTATTGGGCAAGGTTGTGAGGCATCTAGTGTTGAGGTGCCTAAGGACCTTCACCTTTAACACTATGTGTGATTTATTAGAGGTGGAGAAATAAAGATTTATGTCTCAGAATTTTGAAGATATATTAATTAAAATTGTTAACTGTTAGTGCATGTGGAAATAGCTAAACATGCACAATCAAACCAGTGGTAAGCAGTTAATTAAACAGATCCTTACTTAAGGATCTGGACCTTTGTTTGATGAAAACACAGAAATGATAGAGGCTCTAAAATCAGATTCTGATACTACAGTTCAACTCAAAAGAAGAAAATACGTGCTAAATATTTAACTGATACCTTTATTTTGTAGTTCTCCTACCAAACTATAAAGGGGAGGACACTCCATCACTCTTAGAAGTAGATATGTTCCACATTTTGGTAAGCAGGTTCATTTTATTCTTCATGTTAATACTTTCTTTTGAGCACAAATTTTTGTGTACTGTACTCTGTAAATAGTATCTGTTCACTTGCGTGAGTCAAGTGATTATATATGAGCAACAATCAAATGATTGCATATAACTGCTGCCTTTACTTTTAGTTCTGCTAACTTTCAAATCTTTGTCTTGTTCTTATTAAATTTCCTTCTTGCAATCTCAGTCTTCTTTTTACCACTTCCATTGTTACTAAGGATTAAAAAAAACAACTTAAGAAACGCACTCAGTTTCTTTCCCTCACTTTCCCTTTGTCTCAATCAGTATCTCATACTCTGATTTCTTTACATAGACTCTTGTTACCTTCTGTATTTTTCTTAGCCTCTTCTTTCTGTTCTTAATACAAATCTGTATTACAGATTTTTCTGCCATTCAAAAAATCCAAAGCAAGCAGAAAACGGCCAATAAAACCAGACTTGCCAAATAAAATCTGTCTTGCTCTGGCTGTCCTTCTATCTAATGTTTGGTCTCACTTCCCACTTTTTTCAATGTGCTTTGTCTTGTGTCAAAGAAAAGAAATCAAGCTTTATAGGAACTGGGCATGGTATATCTCTAAACTGACAATTACTATTCAACTCTGTCTGAGTTTCTACATGCCCTAGTGCTCAAATGGTTAATATTTTCCAGTGAGTTTTTGCTACACTTTGCATTAAAACTAGCAAGATAGATTAACATACTCAGAATACAGAAATAAAATACAAATGTATAGTGAGAGTATAGTTGCTACCCTTGTATCTATTACCAAATTTTTGGCACTTTAATATTTGTCTGTTCCTCTTCACTGTAGGTGGGAACTGTATTATCCTTTCCATCTTTATACTGGGAAGATGCTGTAGACTTGCAACCTTCATCAGTTAGTTCAGCCTATAACCACCTCTACCTCTTCCATCTGACAACACTGGCACACATAATGCAAATAGTCATCTCTTCAGCAACAGGTAGATGTGTATTTGTGTTGCATTTTTCTGGCATTTTTGCACAGTTTCTTAAAAATAATGGATTGATACCATTAGTGTATTCCATGTATAAATGTCCTCATAAGAGGTGACACTTAGGCCTAGGTAGTAATAACTGTTTTCTGGTAAAAATGAAGTAGCATTACATCAAGTTCAGAGCATTTTATTATATCACTTCTGTGTGCTTAGGCTAAGAAACCAAAATAGTTGTTGATATATCAGTACTTGCTCCAGTCAGTCATTTTAGAGGGGTAACTTTCCCTTCTTCACTTCTTGTAAGAGAATCAAAGTTCTGCCAGCATCACTGAGCTGCACAGTGATAATCCTTATGGATTTGGGAAATAAAATTTTCTTTGCTCTTCAACTTAGTAAATACCCAGATCTGAAATACAGAATCCTGTAAACCAATAGGAGAGAATTAAATTTTTCTCTCTATTTCATAACATAGTTAAAAATTGCCTGCAGACTTTCTAGCTAGTACTTTGTTTTTTCTTCAGTATGATAGGAATTTTTAAAAAAATCTAGACATTTAAAAAAATTTCTATAGCTTAAGCTATGTAGAACAACTTCAGAAGTTCAAGGGAAGGAAGCAGTTCTTTACTGAGGATGACCAATGAGAGTGTAATCCTGATTCTTCCTTACAGCATTAAGTCTCGGGAGAACATTTTTAAGAGAGAAAACAGCAAATAGAAAAGAATTAAGCAAATTAAAGTGGAATTAATTCTGTAATTGAATTTAAAAAAAAGGTTTTAGTATTTGTAAAAGAGAAGTGTGTCAGGATGTAGTGCATTTACAGTGGACTCTTATTTTTGTGTGCAGAATCTCCTACTGCTCACTCATCTGACAATAGTGAGGAGGCACAATCTGCACAGTCTTTCTGTAGAGAGGTTTGCCAATACACCAGTGGGTAAGTAACAGTTCAATTGTAGTGTTAAATTTTCTTGGAAAGACAGCAATCCACAGGACTGACCAGGACAACACAAAAGACTGGAAAAAATTACTCATTTCATATAGGGAGTAGCACAGTGCCTTGTGCTTTCTCCCCATGCTCCTGAACACTGCAAATGGTAAAAGAAATGCTTTTAGTTAAAGTGGCTGCTTTTTGTGGACAGCAGAGTGAATCATTAGCCTGAGGATGAAAAAATACCTGTATCCATTGTGGAGAGAAATACATCCAGCTACAGTGTTTATTTTTTCTTTGCTTTGATTATTTTGGTTTAGATCTCTTGTGTTATAAATGGAAACGAGAAAGAAGGAAATGGTCCTACTACAAAAGGGGGATAAGTGTAAAGCCGAAGATTGTCGCTTATTTGAGTGTTAGTGCCCATTTTCAGACTTTTCTGACAGGTACAGCTGTCTCATTTGAAGATTTATTACAAGTGTGGTTCATAAGCTCAGTACTCATTTCTTGTGCAAAGGGGAAGTTGGAAGTCAAGTGCTGGTGGCTGTGTTTCACAGAATTTGGGACACATGAGGGTTGCTTCTACACAGCTGCCATTCTACCAATGCTAGCCAAAATATGATAGTGCTAGAATGATTTGTACTATGAACTACTGCAGCTTTTTCTCATTTCTGTTTTACAGTTGCTTCAGTCAGGATATTCCAGGCTGGCTTGTGTGGGATTGTGTTAAAAAAGGCATCATGCCTTACCTTCGTTGTGCTGCTTTATTTTTTCATTATTTGCTGGGAGTTTCTCCACCTGAGGAGCTACTACAAGGTAAATATGAGAAAACAAATGTATGACCTTCTTTGTCTTGAAATAATTTTTAAATGTTCACAATAATTTAACAATAGTCAATACATGAAAGTAAGACTTGGAAGGTAAAGGAATTATTAATTTGTAGAGGAAGGGACAGGTACTTGAAGCTGAGTTGTCCTGACCTGCATAGAAGATGCAAATACGTGAATGGTCTGTGATGTGTTGATAGTGAGTACTTGTTGATAAAGATTCAGCAGTTTAAAGATAATCTCAGGAATTTACGTTACATTGCCTGAAATGTATTTTGAAAGCCCAGTGTTTTTTGTAGTGCTAATGTTGGTAAATGCTAAAGATACAGGGATTGAGCCAAACAAAACTAAACAGGTACAAAGCACAGTATAAAACTTAAGCCTCTTCCTTGAAGGATCCTAATACATTACTGTTACTAACCCCAAAAATAAATATTTTGTTATGTGTCAAAATCCAGTGAAACACAGAATCATCAACTATTTGGAAAGAAGAGCAGTAATTTTTATGAATAACTGAGACAAAATATAACACATATATAACAACAAAAATGAAAAATTTATTTCTATAAACTGTGAACTAAATTAGAATTTTATTAGAATACGCAAGTCAAAATCTCTGCACATTGGGATATGCCGTTATCCTTACCAGGGGTCTGGATCTTTGAGTCTGTAGGGAGGAGTCTTTCTGGTGAACCAACAATGTAGTTTTCTGTAGCAGAGACAATAAATGACCACACAGCAAACTATAAAATTAGCCCAATTTCATGTAATGTTAGCACTGACTTGATTATAGCAAAATTTAATATCATTGAGGACTATCATAAGGGTAGTGAAAAAATAAAATGCAAGTACAGAAATCTTCTGCACTTGTGTGACATATTATGCAGTAATTTAAGCAAGGAATTTTGTTATTACAGTAACTTGTGTATTAAAAAATAATTATATATGTCAAATTTGTTTAAACAGATCCTCAGCTAATCCAAATGATAGCTCTGATTAAGTTGGCAGAATAATAACCAGTTGTACGATGTAGGCACTATGATGAAGCTGTAGGATACAGACTATTCAATGGAAAAGGGATCAGGAGATTTCTGGTTTTGAGTGAATTATTCAGCAGTGCTGAAACACTTGAGCACTCATTCGTGTTTTCTTTTGCAGTTTCTGAAGAAGGGCAATTCAAGGCACTTTGTAGTTACCTCGCCCTACCTACAAATTTGTTCCAGCTCTTCCATGAATATTGGGACACAGTAAATCCACTGCTTCAAAGGTACTAACTGGGACTGGACAGGCCATGTTCTTCTATTGTGATGGCCCTGTGGGAATTCTAGACCAAAATTGTTAGTGAATGACTAAGCTGAAACTCATATTGAGGTTCTAAACATTTTGTATAGGTACACTAAATCTCTTAAAGCACTTCAGAAACATAAAGCACTCTCTATTTTATGATAGTTCCAATATTAACTAATTATAGTTTAAGGGACTAGTGCTTGCAGACCTATATGAAACCATACAGACAGAAGTTATTTTAAACCATTGCATGTTTGATATGGCACTCAGTGCTCATTTGCCTATTCTGTATCTGTCCTCAGCAAAAGTGCTGATTACACGAGCTATAAAATGAGAGTGTGGAAAATCATGTAGCTGGCAGGGTGAGGCTTTGTATTATTTCTTCTCAACATTTGCAAAATAGACTGGTGGATGTTGAAATTGGCTTAATGGTTAAAAGGTACAATTTGATCATTATGTACATTTCCATCTGCAGTCATGGAATCATACAATGGTAGAGGGTTGGGAGGAACCTTAAAGATGATCTGGATCTCAGCACCCTGCCATGGGCAGGGACACCTTCCACTAAAGCAGGCTGCTCCAAGCCTTATTCAAGCTGGACTTGAACACTTCTAGGGCTGGGGCATCCAAAACTTCTCTGGGCAACCTGTTCCAGTATCTCACCATCCTCAGAGGAAAGAATTTCTTCCTGATTTCTAACCTAAATTTCACTTCTTTCACTTTGTGAAAGTAGCAGTAAAGAAAACATTTTCTTTAGCAGTAAAGAAAGAATCGGTTAAATTCTGCATTCAAAACCTCAAATTAAATGAATGGACACACCATACCTCATCCCCAGTTAAGACTAGAGCAGCTATATTGTGTTGGAGAATGTGTATTTAACATGACCATTTGAGCACCTGATGGCAATAATGATTATTCCTGGTTCTTGGCAGAATTCTCTGACTCACATTAGCTTTTACTTCATTGTTGTTTGGTTGGGTTTTTTAACCTCTAGTTGTTTTAATCTTTGTGGTCTAGATTTCTTCAATTTAGGGACATTACATTTTGAACTATTGATTTCCAACAGTCCATATAGCTGACCTAAACAGTTCCCTACATACAGTTTTATTATTATCAGTTCCATTTGTAGTGTATATTATTACATATAAATTTATAGATTCGTTTTTACAAGTAAACTATTAAATGATTTTTTTTTACTTGTTCTTACATATTTGCTTAAAGACATAGAAGTTTTTCTAAGAGAACACAAAAAATATGATGCTTGTGAACATGGGGAAAGATCACTAGAAGCAGGATTAACAAATAGTTACTGTGCTATAGAAAAAGAGGTTTCAAGTAGGAGGCTGCGTATTTAACATAATAGTAACAGTTGCCAAATCATCATGCAGGTTCCCATATGTTTTTTCACAGATTCTTATTTCAGAAGGCTGAATTTGATGATTGTTGAGAAATGTGTTAAATGAAGCATACTAGATTGACCATCTGTTGCAGTTCTTTCTCCCTTCTCTCTTTTTTTTTTTTTTTTGGTAGAAATAACTGAAAAGACATCTTAAACATATCAGTTCCTCTCTTCTGTAGCTGGCCACTACCTGCCATTTTTTTGATACACACATTTGGCCATTCTAAGCAATTATGTAATAAACCATTGTAAGATAGGCATTAGGTGATGGTTATTTAATAAAAGCAGCAAATATTTTTCTGTTAGAATGCACAGTATTTATTTCTGCTGTATCTTCTAGCATATGTATTTCAAAAGGTGCTGTGTATTGTAGCCCTCATTGAGGAACTGAGTATGTCTGAAGACTACTTGTGTTGTTTAACTCTGTGTAAATCTAGTGGTTTTATGTGCATGATGGTATTTTTAAGTCTTTTTTCACATAGATTTTTCCTCCCGTATGCAAAACATTCTCCTGATGAAAACTATTAAAAAACACCCCTGTTTTTATCTTGCAAAGTTTTAGGTAGAGCTGTCAGTGCTTTTTATCAGTGTTTTGTGTTTGCTTATCACTTAATAGTTTAATTTAATGAACCTAAATGTATATTTTTATCAAATACTGTAATGTGCAAATGTTTGTTTGAAATAGGTGGTGTGCTGATCCAGTGGTGTTAAGTTGTTTGAAAGGGAAAAGCATTGCAATAAGGTAAGCTTGTTGTTGTTTTTTTCTTCTGGTTTTGACTTAAAACACTTGAAAGAATGAAATGTTTATTGTGGGCAAGTCAGAGACTTCATGTTTTATTCCTTCTGCCCTACTGCTAGAAGTACATTTCTCTTTAAATCTCTTGTTTATTATTCCTCAAACATTGACCCTTTATTGAGATTGTACAACATTGTTAGACAAGTAATCTGTCCTGCTCTAGGAAAGACCAAAAGCTAACTGAAATAGGAAATGTCTTCATACCTGTATGTTATATGTGAAATTTAAGTTCAGCACCTTTGCTGGAATATAGAAATGTTGAAGCTCCCATGTGGAGCATCTCATTTGGGATTCCGGGACTGAAGAATTGCTCTAGAATTGTAGACTTCTGCAGAAATGACCAAAAGCTTAGCAGGAGTTTGTGGTTATTTAGTCCATTGTTTGCTTTGATCTTTTTTATTCTCATAATACTTCTATTCCATTTACCCAGGTATCCTAGGAAAAGAAATCATTTAATAGAGCTTCCTGAAGACTACAGTTGCCTTCTGAATCAAGCCTCTCAGTTTAGGTAAGATGTGGCATATTTAGTTGTTTTCTTAGGTGTTTTGTCGCTTTTAGTGAATTTTAGATTCTTGCAGTTACTGTAACTGGTATTGAAAGAATACAGAAATTATTTTATAGTGAAGGCGTTGTTATGGTTATACTGACCTGTACTAGCACCTGTTCCTTTTAAATGTGAAGCACAACAGCTTGCTAAATGAAGTCACTTGTGTTTGATAAGGCAGCATATAAAATTTTTATAGCTTAGTCTGTTGGTCACTTTTCTCCTGCGGAATGTGCATTTGGTTTGGCCATAAGCCCAAAAATTATTTTTGCACTGGACGCAACAAGCTCAGATGATGGCACTGTTTTTTGCCAAGAAGTGTGAATCATAGGATAATTGAGGTCAGAAGGGACTTCTGTTGATCATCTAGTTCAACCTCCTACTCAAAGGAGACATCTTGCAGATAATTATTTCATTGTGTGAAAATACAACATGAGGAGGCAGATATGTTATTTGATTGGGATATAATATGTCTTAGGCTTTTGTTTGTGATTTGGGGTTTTAAATTGGTTGGATAGGTCTTTTTGGGGTTTTCTTAAGGAACATTAACCTTTAGTTAAAATTTCTTTTAAAGTTTTGGTTTCTGCTGTGACATGCTGGTTACGCTTCTTTTAGATGCCCACGGTCTTCTGATGATGAACAAAAGCACCCAGTATTGTGTTTATTCTGTGGGGCAATGCTGTGTTCCCAGAACACTTGCTGTCAGGAGCTGGTGAATGGGGAGGAGCTGGGAGCCTGTACTTCTCATGCTCTTCAGTGTGGAGCTGGAGTCTGCATGTTTCTCAAGTAAGTAGCCAGAAGTCACAACATTGTCAAAGCGTTTGATTCTTTTTGTCTGAGATAAAGAAACAATACTTTGACATCAATTATAGCTCACCAGAAAGGGAAGATCCTGATTGGAGTTGTATTTTAAATGTAGCTATTCTTTTCTTTAAGAATCAGGGAATGCAAAGTTGTCCTCATTGAAGGTAAAACCAGGGGCTGCTTATATCCTGCACCCTATTTGGATGAATATGGAGAAACAGATCCAGGTCTGACGTAAGTAAATGCCTGACTTCCTATCTCTCCATTTTTATCTTTTTTTCCTTCTTATACTCATTGGACAACACATTCTTCTGGCTAGTGTGTACAACACTGTATGTAATGCATATCTTGACCTGGGGAACTGATGGCAGTTTCCAGTCAGAAGTGGGTAGTTTATAATGAGAAAATACACTTTTTTAGTACTGTTAAACTTTCTTACTTGTCTCAAGAATGCTTTGTATGCATTTCATCAGAAACATATGAGAACTGCCGTTGCTGAAATATCATCACAGAAATGGCAGTCATTGCTTGTCACAAGTAGAGATATTTTTGCACTTCCAATAGACTTGTTTGGAATTTAATTAGTATTTTATTAGTCTAGAGTTAATGTTAGCCTATTAATTGGACAGTTTGTCAGTTGCTATTCTGATATGCTAACTGGTTGTTCTCTTGTCCTCTGAAGAAGAGGAAATCCCCTGCACTTATGTCAGGAGCGTTACCGGAAGCTCCACCTGCTGTGGCAGCAGCACTGCATCATAGAGGAGATTGCCAGGAGCCAAGAAACAAATCAGATCTTCTTTGGATTCAACTGGCAGCTGCTCTGAGTCTCTTGATTTTAGGGAAAACTCTGACCTGTGGCAATGCTTTGGAAAAGGAAAGGAAGGTGGCAGTAAAAAAATCTACTCAAGTGGTTTCTGTAGTTCAGACAATTAATTGATGGATTCTCTAGGTTGGATGTATCACTGATGCATTGGAACAGAAACTCGTATCACATATTTTCCTCTTTTTTCCTTTCCAAAAAAAGGAAAATCACATTCTGTAATTATTACTGAACCAGAAATATTTCCATTTTTTTCAGAAGTTCAGATTATTTTATGTGTTTTCATGAGGACAGTTCCCAAATGCTGTTTTTCAGAGCACACACCACACTTGTCTCTTCCATGACTTGAGAACATATGTAAATGGTGTTGCCAAGAAAAAGCCTCCTTTACTTCTTCTTGGGTTCTTTTCCCAAGCTTAGTGAAGCTTTAAATAGATTGAGATCATATTGGAGTGGAAGTGGTGCAAGGTCTTTAGTCACCTGCAGCAACAGGTAAAATAAAAAATAAATTTTACAGAAAAAGCTTGTATTCAGATATACCTTGGGATTTAATGAAGAATTTTCATTGATGAATTCTTTAAATGAGAAGTGTGGAATAGAAAGTGCATGGAGGAATTACCATCTTGCTTGTTGCATCAAAAAATTAAGTCTGTGCTTTTTGCATTGCCAGAACTGCACTTTATCTAATGAAATTATCCTCCATTAGTGTATATCATAAGAGGTCTGGGGCTTCACCATTTGCCTAGGTTGTGGTTAGTTTTACTTCTTTTACAGTTTATCTCCTGAGGCCTTCCCCAAGAATCGAAAGAGAAAATACTGCAGGTATGTAGTTGCAGTGTAGCTCTGTAAGCTACCGAGCCAGAGATCTCAGTGAAGGAAACAGCCTTCAAAGCTGCCTCTGGACTTAAATCAAGGCCCAAAACCAGCAAGTTTTAGAATCAGAAATAAGTTTGCCCTTATCTAAGGGATTTTCTGCTCGTTATCCTCTGTCACTGTTGTTTGAGCATGTTTTGGAGTCTGCATAAATGAAATTGTGTGTTTTGGGAGGCATGTTCAGTGGTTCAGTGCCAGGTAGAGCAGAAAAGGGAAGAAAAGGTGGCTAAATCTGTCTCTTTGCCCTTCAGTAGTTAATAGCACATTGTGATTGAACTCTCTCTCAATGATATGTGATTGTGCTTCAGTTCTAAATGTTTGTTGTTCTGTTTTCTGAATTTCAGCCGTAATATAAATGAAAGAATTTGTAATGTGATGGATAAAAACTCTTTCACATGGAAATGGCATCTCCTGAGAAAGTTTGAAGTTGTCACTATCCTTCATTTCCCTGCCCCTTTGCTATTTGTAGATTCTTTGGTGCCATTTAAATCAGGCTTTCAAGGGGACTTTTTCAAATTAATGTCTGAATGTTTTTGTGTGATTTCTTTTTTGTTTTGTTTTCTTTTCCCACAATTACGTGAGAGATAGTAGAATCACAATTAATGATTTAGATTTAAATACCATTCTTCTGGGTTTTTAAAAAATGTTTTTTGAGTATGTATGTATGAGTGCACTGCACAGCACCATAATGAATCTAAATATGGAATACCAATGATCTCAAACATTGTTCTGGTTTCAAATACTTTTTAAAAACTTCTGCTGTAATCCTTGCCCAGTGATATAAAAAGTTGGCTTTGATATATTTTCCAGGTATTCTCTTTCTTGAAATTAAGACCATTCTCCTTATTTTGATTCTGTCAGATTTTAAACCTGAATATTAAACTCTTAGAAGACAAATGTTAATGCTGTTAGTCTTCTCTAAAACATGTTGGAAACACATGCTGAGTTTAGAACAGTTGTCATGAAAACTTGCATGCGCTGGTGATTTTTATATCATCAAAACACTGCTTACAAACAAAAATATTGAATTAAGACTGGCAAATGCCTCATTGGTACCAAACCTGTATTCTCTTACTGTTTCCCTCTGATATTTACATATTCAGTTATCAAGACCTTTCAGTTATCTTGCACTTCACTGATACAAAATTTCCATTATCCAGTATACAGTGAGATCACTTTATTTTGTTTTCTGTCTGAACTGTAGTATACAAGGACAGGAGCTGGTAAGAGCAAGTGAACTTCTTTAAAGCTCTGGAAATCTCTTTGTACTTAAAGAAGTGGGAGAGGAAAGTTGAGTCTACATTTGCACATACTAATTTAGCAAATGGGCTCCCCTATAGTTCACTGACTAGCATGGTCATCTTTCATTTCATAAATTACTATGCAGTTTTGTTCACTGTGAGTATAATCTGTATTTAGTGACTGCAAGATGCTTATGCCACTTATTTCTGTTCCATCCAAGCTGACAGAAGTTATTTGATAATGCACATACTGGTATCTTAAATTGCAAAAATGTAAATTTGAAACTTGTATAATGTTCTTGTGCTTTTGAAATAAAATATCTTGTATATGTATATTTAAAAAAAAAAGGAAATAAAGTAACTTCTTGTAGATTATTCAGTTTTTATTTGGAGGCACTTTGGCACCGCACAGTTCATTTTACCAAGTGTGTTATAGTGGTGTCTGTCAGTATGGGAAAGGAGAAGAGCTGGAAAATGGTTGGTAAACTGTCAGTTATCCATGTAGGCTGTATCTTGGTCATACTGTAAGGAATGGTAGGATGCCTTTTCTTATGTAAAGATACGCTCCATGTGAAACCTGTCCTGGTATTTTACAGATGCAAATTCCTACACTGTCTATATAAATTTTTAAAAGAAGTTAAAAGTACAGAATTGAATAGTTATATGCCCTGAAACTGATCTAGTTGAGTGCATCTGGTTTTGTATCTTCTTGAAGAACTGGCTGTACTGTTTGGCAGATACTCAGTCTCTAGAAAGGGAAACTTTATGGTGCTGGTCTCATGTGCTGCCTGATACATACTGCAAAAAAAAAAAAGTGACTTATTATAGACCTAAGCAAGCAGTCAAGACATCTTTTACATAGATATGGCCAGTACTTCTTGCTCTTAAAGTTACAGGCTGCTGGTTGTCATCATGTTCTCACTGCTTTGTTCAAGCTTTGGGGGCACCATTTGGGTGTTAATGATGTTGCTCTTTATGCTTATTCTCAGTAAATGGTTTTTAGGAACTGATTTCCTGAAAAGGTGAAAGGTAGAGGTAGATAGGTTGAAATCTACTAACAAAAATTTTCTGAAGAAAATTAGAAGAGGAATCCTGTTAATTAAGGGAAAAAAGAAAAGACACAGCAGTATTTCTTGTGTAATAAAAATCTCAATGTACAAAGTTATGTAGAGGAGTATTTTCGCTATTATATGCTCTGCATTATGGTTGAAATCCACTTATTTTCTAGACAACAACCTTGAATAATCTCCAATGTAAACTATTCAGATTCATAATACAGCCTCTATGCTGTTACTTAGATTCTTCTAACCTATTACTTGACAAGGTGTTCAAAGATTTTATCAAAAATAGAAGTAGTTTAATTTCTGTGGCACAATCTCTTCTCTTTGTTTTTATCAGTCTTTTCCAGGTAGGCTAAATTGGAAGGTTCACACAAGAAAAAATGGCTAATAATGAAAATCCACTTCCTTACATGTGTCTCAAATCTAGTTGTTTCTAATCCTAGCTACATTTCTCTGAAGTTGGTTTCAGTACAGTCAAAATCATTCACGAAAGTGAAGTTATGTAAAGGAAATTTGCATTGAAGGAGAGCAAGCTGAAATTCCAAGAGGTGATATGTATGTGGTTTTGTGTAACCATGAGTAAGAGACCAGGTACAGAGTTAAACATGAGACATTGAAATGGGACCTGACTTTTGTTTTTGCTGTTCATGAGATCAGTGTCAAAAAGGAGTATAGTTTGTTCTGTATAAGTACAGGTTGTCAAACAACTTAGAGTCCATCAGACTTAATTTTAGATTTCTAGGCTTTATGCTTGAGTGAATGAGCTGCAGCAAAATGTTGTGAAGCACAAAGTGGGGACTGTGGATTTCATGATCATTTCAAGTCCTTGCTGTATTTGTGAAGATGTGTTGTTAGCCTTTCTCAGAAGATTGCAGAACTTCATCTCCTCCTTAATTGTGCCTGAAATTTAATATTGGCCTCTTTGGGTACAAGAATTGAGATGTTCATCCCAAGGTGATGAAGATCTGCTTGAACTAGTTCATTCAAGTTCCTGCTTGAACTATGTTCATTTTAACAAAATCCTAGATGTGCTGCATGTTTATATTTCGTACTATTTTTTCTCTGTGATCAACATAGAGCAAGTGTTTTCAGTGGCAATGTGCAAGCTTTTAAGGAAGAGCATAGTACATGCAGTTTCTAAAGAAACTCTCATTGTGCCTTCATCAGAAACTGAACATTACATTGTTTATTTTAATTTTTAAATTAATAACTTGATAAAGAAGACAGTTTTATGCATAGGTAAGTTCCTTACTCTGGAATTTTCTGTATTGTTATAAATTTTGGCTGGATTAGGCATTAGTAACAAATAGGATAACAAGTGTCCCCTGAATCGTATTTATTTCTGTATCTGAGCAGATGCCCTGGCTTAAAGGCTTGGCTCACTAATGCCATCTCTGTCTTTATGAATTACGGAGAGTTAAAGATGGGGTCTATGCTGCTGCCTGAGTTTGTTTCCTTGATCCAGTGCCTCTGGTGTTAAATACTGCAGGAAACCTAAACGGTCATGACAGGTGCTATAAAGGAAGCTGGGATATGTTCTGAGGAAATCAGTAAATACAAAGCAAAGAAGAAAGCATTTATTAACAAAAGTAAATTTTATCCTGATACTGTGAAGTGAGCTATTATCTTTTTGTAATGTATCCCTATCGGTGGAGACTCTGAATGCCTAGACAGGATAGGAATTAGCAGTCTAATGACTTAGTGATTACTGGTAATAGGTCAGACAAGGACTGTTGCCTGTGAGATGTATGCTGAAAGTCAGCTAATTTCAAAACCAGTCACATTCCACTGCTGCAGTTTAGCTGAGAGACAAAGTTTAATGTGTTAAATGCTGCTGAATCTTTTACGGTAAAATGTGTTTTGTTCATATGCAAGTAAATTATCTGTGTGGGGGCCAGAGAAAATTGTATAGCTGGATACTTACACCTCTGCTCTTTGTGGTAGTGTGTTACAGCTGCTGCTGGATGGCATTTTTTTGTCTTGACAGAGAAGCTGAGGCTGGCTCATCAGTTCACTCCTCGTTCCAAATCTGTTTTTTCAGAGCAGACTCTTGACAAACCCATTAACTAGAAAGCTATCAAATGAGTAAGCTTACGGTTCTTATAATTCTACAAGCTTTAGTTATTGAGGTCTAGGACTGTTGTACCAAAAATAGAATAAAATTGTGTTGAGGAAGTGACTGCTATTGACTGACACAGGTAACACTTGGCATACTTATCTGAAAAAAATTACACTGCATTTAAAGAAAAACATGCAAAATCTGATTAGTTAGCAATACAAGGAGTGTCTTTTCCCTGATCCCTCAAGGAACCACAACTTTCTGCATTCATTTTTTCCAGCCTGTATCATCAGCTAATTATAGAGCTGCTGGTAAGTACTTCTGGCTTCCAGAAATGGCTGAAGGAATTACACACCAGTTAAGTTTTAATCACCCACTGGGCAAAGTGATTGCAATGAAGACAAGAAGTAGGCATACAGGTAAGTGCAGTGCAAAGGGGAGAATTAACAGTTCTTGTAGAAAGAAGTCTCAGTTTATAAATCTAGTTCTTTGAAGGTGTTTTAACATACTTAAGTGTAGGCCTATCATGTTAGGCAGTGAAGGAATTACAGTTGAAATTATGGTCATGCATATAGACTCCTGGAATTACACTACAGATTATTGCATTGCACAATTTATTTACAATATATCCTTATAGTATAATTTTTGCTTTTTCTCATGGGATACAACAGTATTTAGGTAGAGAAATTTTTACTGTTATTTTGCACAGTTTCAAAAGCAGGAATGGTTTTATTTAAAATATTTCAGTGATAAAATTTTGTTTACTTGATTATCTAAAGAATGCACTCACAGCAGTAACGTGTAAAATATTTCATTTGGTCTTTCCACCTCTTGTTTTTTATTGGTACTTTTCTCCTGCTGACTCTTAATGATCAGTTACAGTCCTAGGGCATCCTATAACTTCAGGTGTTTTGTGCATTGAAGGCTTTCACTCCATGCATTGACAGAGCTCCTGGGGACTGTAGCAGGGGCATGATGTGCAAGCTGTCAGTCTGTCTGCCTTCATTGATTACAAACCTCTTACTTTCCCACCCCTGGATCAGTGTGCTAAGTACTTTTGAAACTAGGAGCTTTCAAGCATCTAGGATCATCAGCGTTTGTTTCGTAGAAAGTATCTACTTGTTTTTAAACTTGTGCTATCACATGCTAATTGGAAGTTTAAATACCCCTGCACAAGCCAGCAGTTTTCTTAAGCAGAGAACTCCTCTCAGTTGTACTCTGACTTTCAGGGAAGTGGGACAACTAGCATTCTCTAAACTGTTGGAGGGGAAAGTGAAAAGGTACTTCAGACATTTTGGGAAAAACAAGTGAAATACTTTTGTGGTAACTTTTATTGACTTCACCTGAATTTCATATACATGGTGGATTCTTGTAGGCTGTCATATATGTATATTTTTGTTAAAATTTCCCCTTTACTAACTTGCACCAGCAGAATCTTCACTTCAGGTTTTGTCTTCTTTTTTATAAATAAGCTTTTTATCCAGTGTAATAATTTCTTTTATGATTTCCCTGCTCCTGAGATTTTATAGGTGTAATGACATCTTTGGTTCCTAGTCAACTAATCTGTATGTTTGTATGTGTACTCACCTTGTCTGAAATATTTGCTTGTGCATAATGATTACTGTGATGCATTCAGACCATGATAGAAGTCTCTAAGTAAAGTAGAGAAAGTGGGGGAGATTCCAGAAATTTCTTGCAGTGTTGAGAATCAGGAATTTTACAAGTAAAAACACATCCATCCAAAGAAGTATCAGCATTTTTGGAGCTGTCACCAGTCTGGTTTGTTCAATTTACTAGTTTTTCTACTTTTTTTTTCCCCACCAGATAAAATCTGGTGCCTGTAGGACTGTAATAGAGCAAAGCTACACTTGTGATGTCATTTCTTGGAAGATTTGCCTACCTAGCTGCAGGGATAGATTTTGTTGTAATATTAGTTTTGTCACAGTCTGTGTTTTGAACATTAATGTTGGGGTCGTTCATGCCTGAGACAGTGGAGATCTGGTTGGCTTTGCCGAGATTCTTAATGATGCTGATGTTGTATTTGGCAGTTTCCACAAAACTGTTTTCTAGTAACCAACCATCTGATTCGCCCTCCAGATCCCCTAGCAGAAGGACATTCTTCATGGCTGTCTGCAGGTACCGGACACCAATGAGTACAGAGAGCTGTAAGAAACAGTTCATGGTTAAACAGCTGAAATTGCAGCCTGTGCTATCGCTCAGTTTTCTGACTTGTGTGTTTACAGGCCTCCTAACTGTGTAAAGCAGACAGACTTTATCCTAACAATATGTCTAACCACTTTTCCAGTTAATTACATTTTAAAAGAAAGATAGCAGGGAGAGATGGATTGATTCTCTCTTCATTCTTCAGGTAGCAATCCTCCTTGCATATAAATACCTAGAATTACTCGTGAACCTTGTGGCCTCAGAGACTGCAACTAACTGATGTCAAATGGATGATCAACTAATGGATCCATCAGTCACTAGGAAAGAAAAAACTGTAGTATGTTAATTTCAGTGGATTTTTTTTTCCACTGACATTGATTAAATCAGTATTTCTTCTGAGGAGGTTTAATCATTCCCTTGTAAGCCATATGTGTCAAGCATGCCAAGGCATGAAAATTAAGAAGGATGGCAGAGGCTGAAGTCTAAGCTTAGGAAAAAGTTCCACTTTCATTGTTCTGTTGGAATCAGGATCAGCTTGTCAATATTTAAGGGAACACAGAGAGCTGCCTCACAGCTTTTCACATGCTTCAGGTTATTTCTGCCACCACAACCCCTCCTAGAACTGCCTGAGGACTGTTGTGAGCTACTTAAATTACAATGTTAATATTTATGTAATAAATAGAGCAATAGTCAGAAAACTAAAACATGCTAAAAAGGTAAGAAAACTGTATTGGATCCTGTGCCATTGGGCAGTCCTTTACTCGCAGATGACAACATCTAGAGAGCTCTTCCTTACAGACGTCAGCAGGAACACTGCAGCTTTGCAGGCGTGTAGCTTGCCTGCGATGTGCTTATTTTGATTGCATAACCAGCAGCCCAGTCTGCTTCTAAAAGGATGATATGCCACGACTGCAAGTACTGTCTATATGGTGAAACTATGTAATATGAAAAGGAGGCTTTGAGATATTAATAAAATGCTCAATTTTAATTATAAACAAAATTAGTGCATTGAGCCAAAGACCTACTCATATTTTATATATTTCTTAAAACAGCACTCAGACCTTCTCACCAAATTTCCTTGAAGTTGTGTCACTGCATGTATCATCCTGTATCTGATCCCATAAATGCATCAGGGAAGGGATTATGCTATATTCTATTGAAAAAGCTTTATAAATTATATACATGGTTTCTGATAGTTCTTGTCCTCAACAAGATTTCCTTCTACTCTGTGGACTTTGGAAAAGTTGTCTTTGCTAAAAGAAATCCTTCAACATTCCTGAAGTGCTTGTGGCCTTTATACTGGATGCTGAGGCACTTCTCATGTGTTACACTGTCATTGTTTTTCATGCTGGAGAGACAGAAGACTTATTAATCCGATAAAGACCATTTTTATGAGACTTACCTCAAACAACCAAATAAGCAATGCTGCAATGCCAATGGATCTCATAATACCAGTGTAGTAATCCAGCAGGGCCTGTCTGCACCCCTTCATCCAGATATTGAGCTCCTCTGTGAGGAAATCGTAGTTGTAGTGAGCACTGTTGTTTGTCAGCTGGTACTGGATGCAGGGCCGTGGTGAGCTGGGATTGCAGCAGCTGAAGGGGACTCCATCCACCAAGAACTTCCCGTCAACGTTGCTCTTCAGGCGGCTGCAACAGGACAAAGTCTGGGCATTACAAACCTGGTGGCAGCAGCAGGCAGTGCCTGTGATTTTAGAATAACACAACTCTGTTGCAATGTAGGCCTCTCCAACATAACAAAAGGAAAATGAGGATATACTTTCAACTGGAAAAGTTGTTTACTGCAGGAACACTGAATATTGGATTTAAGTGTGGTGTAGGAGATGTTACCTTTTTAGGTATCTTTGTGCTGAATACTAAAGACAATTTTTGGACTTGTTTATCTTGGTGGAATTCTAATGGAAGTTATATCCCTGGAAATCCTGTATTTCACTACTTCTGGATTAATTTTTCAGCATAATCATTCCATGGGAGGATCCTAATACAAGGGATCCTAATACAAGAACAACTTTGTATGCCACAGGAAGCACTGGAAATCATCTGCTGGCCTTTTGCCACTGTACCCATTGCAAGGGCTGGTCCAGCACAGATTTTGAGACTAATTCACAAGGAAAATTCTACTTCTTGTAACTTCACTTTCTGTAACTTTAAGAAATGTATTTGTTGCTAAAAATACTCATTTCCCTCCTCTATAAGATCAGGTGGAAAACAAGTGGTGAAAGAAGAAAGATAAAGGGGAATAGGAAAAAAATCATAGGATGGGCAGAGAACACAGTCTTAAATTAACCAAGATTTTCTGGAAGATAAATGAATCTTTGGCATCTGTTTTCTTCCGAGAAAGAGATTTTCCAGAAACTGGACAGTATCTAAGGTGCTGAGAGACATACTCACACCTTGGGGAAGCAGCCTCTAAGCATGTATCTATTCTTATGCTTGGTGGAAAAGGCTGATTTCCTGAGACAGCCCTATGGGTGAAAACCATGTTCTGGTTTATCAAGTCCAGGCCATTTACCCATTGTAAGGGGACCGGAATACAGGATAGATAATTCCTCTTATATATACAGCATTCACTATTTGTCAACAGTAAATTTTCTAGTATTTTCCAAAACTTACTCATTTATTAATGTTTGCAAATAATATTTTTCTGTTCCAGTACAGCTGATCTAAATGAGAGGGAAGGAAATCATTAAAAGAAGCTCATTAGGTAAACAGAGCAGAAACACTGTGGTCCAGTGTTGACCTGGAATTTGGGACCTTCAAATGTAACACAAGTTGCTAGGAAGCTCAGTATTTGTGTCAGTGCTATGATGGCAGAAAAATTGCTTTTGTTTTATTGTTGTGAGCCCACTAAATACAACCTCCCTTTTTGTTTCTTCTTCTTTTCTTCCTCTAATTTGGGTTGTAGTGGGTTTTTTTTGTTTTACTTAAAATTCTCTCTAAAACATTTTCCTCAAAGTTGTTTCCAGGTAAACCAGGAAGTTCACCTGCCATTTCCTGCTCCAGTAAGGAGTGGCATAGGCATGAATTTTTCTCTATTTTCAAGTCTAAGCTTTTCATTTTGTTGCCACCATATCCCTGACTGAAGTGTGTGAGCCATGTTGTGGACATAGGCAAAACCAAGCACTGGAAGGGAAGGGAGCCAGAGAGGCACAAACCAGAGGGCTCCAATGTGGGAAGAGAAGAGAAAGTTCACAGAGGAGAGAAAGACTGGCACATTGTGAAAGGGAAGATCTTACCTGGGATGGCAAAAGGCCCTCCATGTTTCAAGGTATTATATATATTTAATGACCCCAATATAGTACAGCATTTAAGATGGTTGAAATACAATCTCTTAAACTCTTTTGATTTCAAGCATCAATTAAAACACTTTCTTTTGTTCTGGGAGTGGTATAAAGAGGAGTCCTTTCTACTGCCAACAGTAGCAGTTTTCAGACTTGGGTTATATCCTCCTGCCACTGTGTTTCCTCTGCTAGTGGCAAATTAAAAAAATATTTCATTTGTGTCTTGGGACAGTTAGAAGGGAAGACTTCAGTAAAAGAATTGGTGGAGCTACACGCTCACTGCTATTTGCTGTTGCAATTCAAAGTAGTTATGGTATTGTAAAGCAAATCTTTGCTTTTGAGCAAAGATGGTTTTTACCCAACCAAAGCAATGGTAGCATTGTACTGCTGTAAGCTCATGTTCCTACCATTCCCGCTGACTGTTTCCATGCCTTGTTAAATTGTGGTGTTGGCAAGAGATCTGTAGAAGGGGATTTTGCAGGAAGGTGAAAAGTTCAGTTTTGCAAAGCTTACATGTGAGTTCACAGTATGTCAGATCTCACCTGCTTTGCCTCTTCATCTACAAACTCCTGACACAGAGTACAAGTTGAAACCAAGAAAGACTTGGTTCCTTCTCCATCCTTTCAGAACATTACCAGCTGGGCTTTGCTTCCAAGTATTTCATATCAAATGTTTCACTAGTAGATTTTTGGAAGTCATGGTATAGTTTTGTTATACAGTACCAACTTGGATTCTGCCAGTCAAGATAAAATTAAGCAATCTATCCACAGCAAAAGACATTTACAAATTACTTTCCTCACACACATTTCACTGCCACCTTCTGCCTACATGGGGCAAAACCTAACTGACAGTGTATTCTCAAAACAATGGCAGAGCACAGAGGAGCCTGCAGAATAAAACACAACTTAATTAAAACCCTGGGTAAAACATTACTGTTTCTGCCTCTCTCACAGAAATAAAAGGAAGTATATTTTACTTTTGACCTCACACTAAGCTACTACTCCTAAATTCCCAGGGATGGTCTTTGTTGTCATGTCACTTTTCAGCATAGACCCAAGACTTGAAACAGCTCTGGTCAGTCTGTTCTGCGTGACACTTTCTAACTTCTCTCTCTTGAGAATGCCTGTATTGCCTTATTTCCACAGACAAGTGTCTTCTGTGTACTGATGCCCTCTTGTTTCTGTTCTCCTAGGTCCTGCCCTCTGGTATATTTGCAGCTCTCTATATATGCTTTGCTTATGCTGGCAGTTTCAAATTGCAAATTCTGTAAAATTAAGACCTTTGGCCTCCCTTTCTCTGGCTTTAAATTGTCACTGATTTTTGAGTTCAACAAAATGTAGCATTTACAAATGCCAGTCAAGCTCTTTCCATTTGTCTTTCCTGGGAATACGAAGCTACTACTCTCTTGTCAGTGAAGACCTTTTTCAGCTTTAGAAGAATTATTACAGACTGGATTGTTTACTTTTGTAAGTTTTAAATTTTTACCTTTTCTGTAAGTATTACCACTCTTCTTTTTGTGCATATAATTTCACAGTTGCTACATCATGTGAAGCACCACCAGCAGAAAGAAATGGGGGATTTTTGCTTTTTATGCAGTGTATGTGGTGTTTGGCAGTTTCTCACTTGTGAACGTACAGATTTGAACTCAGGATTGCAAAGTCTAATACCTTGAAGAAGAAGGGTCTTTCAGTGCTTAGAATTGACTGTGCAATGTACTGATAGTACAATCCTTTTTTTCTTACTGTTATCAGCTCACTACAAATGAAATTCAAAATTTGAGGTAGCTAATTCACCACACTGAAAAAGGAAATACATCTTTGCTTTGTTTAGCATCCCTAAAGGCCTAGCAAAGGGCAGCTTTTGATTATTGTGCATGTATTTAGCATATTTTGTGAGTAACCTGGTCATTCTACATTTTTAAAAATTATGATGCAAAGGTCCAGAAAAAAGGGCTTTCCAGTCCCAAAAGAGTTTTCCTTCTAGATTTTTTTGCTGTGACTGATAAATACTTACTCCAGAACCTCCTTGGAAGCCATATTCAGATACCGAGGAGATACCCACTGAATTTCAAACCAGTCTCTAAAGCCATTGTTTCCACAGCAACGGAATCCAATTTGTAACAAATCCACAGTTTTCTTTAAGAAACATCGCCCAGGTATGTCTGTGTCTTTATAGAACTTAATGGCATCCCTCAGTCCCAGATAGAGAGACTCTTCCAGCTCGTTCCTCATGGTGTAGCACATGAGAGCACCCACCAGGATGCAGAAGGTAAAACAGAAGGTACATACGATGTATGGCAGCATTACTAGTTTCCAGCGAGAGAACTTGTTTGCATCTGAGCAGTCATAGCAGATTTTGCCACCCAGAAAGTTGATGATACATGCTATGACCCCTACAGAGATCAGCATGTTGGGGACAGAGTTAATGTCCCCTTTTGCCATCACTTCATTGCGCTTCTTGATCTCTATTTTCAGAAAGAGGCCAAGACTGAAGAGAATGATCCCACTCACTACAGAAACCCAGTTGAGGATCCATAAGATCTGAGCCAATTTGTCCCTCTTGGTTTTGGTGAATTTGACTTTGAGGACAGCCATAGTCAGACACGCATTAGGACAAGAAGCGTAGGTCAAGGGAAGCTCATAAGCTGATTAGGAGCATGGATCCAAGGCGTGCAGTGGAAATCTGAAGAAGAGGGAGAGAGATTACTGTCTGTTTGACCAGGTATTTATAGAGCCTACAAAAGAACTTCCTGTTCAGCCTCACGCACTCTGAGTCCTGCCAAGGGAGTGCCCCCGTGAAATTTTTTTTTTAAGTGATTCACATTGTTACAAAATATAAGTAGTAATTTTTAATCGATGTAGTTGGTCCTTAGAACTAAGTGAATAGTATGAACAGAGACTCTGGATTCCTATGAATTTTTGTCAAGACCAGTTTTCTGTGCAGACCTGGTATCTAAAAGTGAACTGGCCCCCTGTTCTCCCAGCATCTTTCCCTTCTACTTGTTGCCTGTACTTTTTTTAACAATTGCAGGTATTTATCATTATTAGATTCCTGTGTTATGGTCAGGTTTGTGTTCAAAAGGTGAATAAACATATATACAGCCTTCTTTTTTTCTTTCCAGAAATCTTGCTTGTCTTGTTCCTTTGGCAACTTTCATTAGAGTGATGTTATATTGTAAAACTCAGCATTATATAATCATACGGTAATTTAATTCCAGTAATACAATGGCATTTATAAACAGTAAAATGCAATCCTGTAAATCTGGGGAAATAGAAAATATCATGCTGCTTATATATCTCTAAGTTAGTGGATGCTATTACTGAATAAAACTTGTATCAGCAAAAACAGCATGAAAAACACCTGGGGCAGACGAGCTGGACAGAAGTAGGGCTGCACTGACCCAGTAGAGGGTCCCCAGCTGCAGTGAAGCTTAGCATTGGATAAGCAGATTGTTGCAGAGTGCAGTTGGAAAAGGTAACAGAATCCCAGCATCTTCATGTGTTTACGTCAGAAGGAATCAGTTCAGTTTGTACAGGCAAGGAATAGGTTGTGTGATTCATATTAGGATATGGTTAAATATCTTCATACGCTAAGATTTTAAGGCCTGTGATATCTAATTAATTCAAGTTTCATTTATTTACTCCTGCATTTACAGAGAAAACCAATTCCTCTTAAAGCTATCCAGCTCTGTGTATCTTTTGTACAATACAGAGAATAGTGTGCAAAATGCACAGTATTTTTCCTTATCAGTCTATTTCCGGAGGTGTTGAGGCCAGCAGCTTTCTGAATTTTAAAGTTCAGAAACAGGGTCCTAATTGTAATGATTGTTAAGGTTGATTATTAATTATGACTGAATATTTATTGTGATCATATTGTGATAATCATATAAATGATAGACCTTACAGAAATGTCCAGAGAATAGTCATTTATAAAATTCCACCACTTACTTCACACCATTTTTCTCCAGTACTGTTCAGACCTCATTTGAAGGGATCATGCTCTGGTGGTACAGAATTAAGCCTCCCTGTGAGTTCAGCTGACAGCCTGAATAAGCCTGCTAAGCCTGGAGACTACCTTTGATTGCTTCACCAGTTAAGCAGTTTGTGACTTGACCTTAAATAACTGTAAATGATGGCTGCTAATAGATCTATTTGCCCCTGATGCCCAGGCCTCAGAGCTCACAACAGCGAGAATCTGTTGTGAAATTTACTGATTGCTGATACACAGCTCATGTTCAATGGCCAGCACACATGAATGCATCACTCGCTGTTCATTTCTGTGAAACACATGCAGATATTTGAACAATGCCTCAAAATTGTTCAGCACACATTTGGTTACAGTGTCACTGAAAACACCCTACTTGCTAAACATATTTAGTTTTACCATTTGGACAAAAGTTGTAAATAGTTCTACTCTACTTAAAATTAATCTACTCCAGAGGCATTGTTGCTTTTGGAAGATACAGATTTGAGACTTTGTCGTGTTCTAGCCGTAAAGAAATCTGAAGTTGAGTTCCATCAGCGGGGATACATTCAATCTCATGGAGCTATTCCATCCCCAATTTTCAGATGCCTGATGTTTAAAAAAAGTTAAAAACCTCCGTGCAAGAAAAATTCTCCTAGTAATTCCTTGTCTCCAGAAATTCTCATGAGGTATTCTTAGCTTCCTTTGTGAATTTTTAGTATTGTTGTAGGATCATATTTCACAGAATATTGACATTTATCTTACAGTGCTACCCACACCAGCAGCATAAGATCTGTGATTTCATGGAGTCCTAGTGCCAGATAAAGGGGTGGAATGACTGGTTGTTGTAGTTCAAAGGCCACTTGTTGACTGACCCTGGCTGTCACTGATATGCTTGGGATTGATCTTTGGGAGACACTACTTCTCATGAAATCCTGAGTGCATTGAGTCTGGGACAGAAGAGCAAGTGATCTATTCCATTCCTTGTTCCCAGCCTTCTACATGGATACTTATGTTAAGATTTTCACCTGTGCTAACAGTTTACTGAATTTATTTCTGATAATAAGACTCTCTTCACATCAGGAAGACTTTTATAAATGCATCATAACATTATTCTTTCCCTGTTTAACAAAGTATTGAATACATTTATCAGTGGAAGATCTATTGTAACACATGCACAGCTGTGCAGTATAATTTTTTGAGCACCATGAAGAAAGTTTTTCCAGCTGAAAGAGCTGAACTGCAATTATGAGCTAAAAATGTCAGTCTTGCTCTGCAACATGTGTCTGTTCTTCTCCAAGTCATAGTTGGCAGTGGGTTACTGTAAAGCCACAAATGCTCCCAGCATTTCAGTGGAAATAACGCCTCTGTCATAGTTGTTAAAAACCTGTGCATGTGAGCCACTGCAGAGTTAAGAATCATACACACACAGACATACTTTCCCCAGCTATGGGACAGTAAACTGGATTTATTCTATAAAGGGAGAAATACTTCTTTCAACAAAAGAAGACAAATAAATGTGGAAATCTTTCCCATACTATCAATACTGTTCTCAAGCTTTCTTTGTCTAATTAAAATTGATTTAACTTTAAACACAGCTTCCATCACCATACAATTTGCTTCCAAGATGTCGCCTGGCTGTTCCTTTGCTATCAAATTCCCCTAACTATATTGAAGAAGACATAACACAGCTATTTTTAATAATATTTACTTATTAGATACAAATTGCTCACAGAAATTTTGCAATTTTGTCATAAACAAGCTACATCTTACTGATTTTGCTAAAACCTGCTATTTAACTAAACATACATTGCCATTTGTGATATTATAAAAGAAACCACTAACCTGCTTCAGAGGACTGAACGGGATCTTGAAACTGGTAACTTGTTGAATTCAATGGAGAAAATACCTGAATTGGACATCCTGAGACTGGCTGAAATACTGATTTCCTGATGTTTCTGTAGTTGCTCTGTCTTCACACTGACTCACCAATGAAGATGGAGAAAACCACTTCAACTCTCCTGCCTGTGGTAATCTCTCCTTCATCTCTAATCGTAGGTAAGAGATTTATTTCAAGGTTCTTATGCCACCAGATTAAATCCTACAAAACAGGCCAATTAACTGAGTGTGAACTGAGATCTCACCAACAAAATGGTTTATAGGACTTTCTTTGACAGTTTTACCCTGCTGGAGATTTGGGCTAGTAAGCAACAGAACTGTTTTTCAGTACCTGCCAATGTCTTCAATAGCTCTTAACTTGTTTTTAACAATAAATATGCCTTCAAAGGACGGAAGAATGAGAATAATGAAACTTTGTGATTCTGTGGGAAGGGAAAATCTATCTTATGCAACTATTATTTATATCCATTATTATGCTCCTTACCCATCATTCTATACTTTGTTGCTTTGGATGCAATTTTCTGTTCTCTGTGCATTGAATGTGATTGTCCTAGAAAAGAATTCAAGTATCCAAGAGCAATTGGATCATCTGTATGATTCACGGTAGGTTCTGGCTTGGGAAGCTTTCCAGGTTCAAGAACATTCTAGTAGAAACCTCTGTCCTAGCCTCTTACCTAGCTCTATTCCAAACCAGAACAAAAGCAGAAGTGTCATGTCCTCTGGCATTTCTGAGCACAGCATGTAGCAATCTGTGGGACAGACGTGGCTGGTTTGAACCGGCAACAGTGGTGGCAACAAGCTGAGTCTGCAGCAGGGCTTGGTCAGGTTAGAGGTGATGTCAGTACCAGAACTGAATCCCTAAGCAGGAGCAGGTTTGAGCTGTAGGCTTGAGCTTAGCACAGCAGAGAGAGTTCAGTGGGCACATGACGAACTGCAAGAGACCCTGCACCAGGCACTGTAAATGTGTAGAAATATTCTCAGAAGCATAAACTGTCATCTCCTGGCTTATGATAAGCAATGAACCAGTAGCCTGATAGGACTGTGATAGTAACTCGGTGTTCTGGCAGTACCTGCTGCATCCTGCCTGTGTCTGAATGATTCAGAGCATCTGTGACACATCTGGGACCTGTTGGATCAACTGCATGTGGGCCACACAAATGCTTGCATATGATCAAATACACCCCAATAGCATTGAATTAATCCTGTGCACGAGTCATTCATGCTTTGGGTTTGCAGCACTCCTGCAGACCACAGGGAATATTTTAGATCTGTTCAAATGTGTTGGTTTGTGTACAGATTAACTCCACGGAAGTATATTCAAAGGTATAATGTATTCCTTGGGTATAGCACAAGCACACAAATGTACACATTTTGAGCTACTGTTCAGCTGGAATGTGATATATCAGACCTGACAAATGGCTGTACTACTTTCCTATGTTAAAAAAAAAGTTCACTTGTGACAATTGCACCCATCTGCAGAACTACAAACACGTTATCTCTGAGTGTTAGAAAATGTTACTGCCTCAGTTACCTCCTAGCAGCAAGCTGCACCTTCCCTGCGGCTGCTTTGCAACACAAACCATGCACTGGCATGCACAGAAGCAAAGCAGCAGCAGATGGCAGTGCTGCTGTATGAAGGCTTTTTGTACAATACAGAGCAAGAAGCTTTTTTTTTTCTTTCAGTTTGCATTAGAGATTAGAGGTCATTCACACAGCTAATGGAAACTCAAGAATGCCCCATTGTAAGAAATTACTTAAATCCAATTGTAATGCAGTTAGAGGCCAGTGCTACCTGCATTTTTTGTTCCATCTCATATTTGGAAATGGCTTCAGCTGCAAATGTAATATCAAAAGTTGAATTATTCAGGAATTAGTTCTGTGTCATGGCAGTTTATAATTAACCATGATGCACTTTCTTGCAGACCTTTGGGATGCCTGGATGAGCACAGAATAGTGTTTTGTAACTTGCAGGAGTACATGGGGGATTGCATCTGTCACCCGGTGGTATAGAAAGAGATCACACACTTTCCACATTGCTAATCATGTCACAGACCATCACTTCTTCATCACACTGCTCACTTTCCTGCTAGCAGTGGAGATTGCTGTGGATCCAAAACAGGTAAATTTAACAAATGTTTGCCCAATTGCTTACCTATTTAGTACCATTCATATATAAGTCCCCAGGCAAGGACAGATGTGTTACGAATCAGCTTAATGAAATAACTAGTTGGGATGTTGCAACATTTAACTTTACATCTTGTTTCCAAATTTTTTTTTTTTTAATATTTGGATGGCTTTTCATTTCACCTTATATTTAATGTAAATGACAACTAATGATATGAGATTTTGGAGTACTAGATTAAAACTGAAGGCACTTGATGAGTCTGATGGAAGTAAGAGCTAAACAGCCTTTTCTTCTGAGCTGGGGCAAGTCCATATTCAGGAGGAGATTCTCACTGATATGTGATAATGGAGAGAGGACATGAACAACAATTTGCTCTTTTTGGCTTTTGTAAAGTTGTGAACCACATGGTAGACACTTTGAGAAATTAATGTTCTTCAAAGACTCAATTACTTCTATTTGTTTAATAACTTAATCCTCTATTACATTTTTGAACTTTTAGGAAGGAAGTATAGTGGTATTTAGATGATTATGGTTGTCATATTAGATAAAGATACCTAAGTTAAGTCACAACATCTGAAATTCTTATGGAATTGCAGAGTTGGCAGAACGAATGTCGAAATTTAAAGGCAAGAGGTAATGGCACTGGTCAATAATTTAAAAGGACCCAGTTTGTACATTAAAATGACACAAAGCTTATTGAAAATGAAATAATTTATATTTTTTTACAACTACAGCTCTACGCTGTGCTACAGTTGTACCAGAAGATCCGCTGTACTACATTCCATAAAAAATGTGAATGCTCTAACTGTGGCTCATCTAATTGCCTGAAGAACACCACAGATGAAACAAATCAGAAAACGAAGTACTACATTCTTCAGATGTGTAAAGGTTGTAACAATAAGGTTGCTGAAAATCATTCTCAGGCAGGAAAGGAAATTATAGCAGACCTGCATGGACTGCACTGCATGTGTACAGCTTGTCATTCAGGGTCCTGTGCATTGCAGGAAAATCCATATCAGTACCTTTCAGGCTGGCTCTGATTTCAATCCATAGGAGATGTACTGTCCACAATCTCTGAGTCATCCACTCATGACTCACAATGAGTCATTACAAATGGAAAACCAAGGCACAGGAATAGTGTATTCACCTTAAAATCAGACCAGCAGTCTATAGTACAGCTGGAAATGAACATGTATTTTATATTGCCTGGTAACCTAAAGCTTCCATCTTGGCTGTAACTTCTTTCTGAAGACTAGAATCCATTTTTACAACTTAATGAGACCATGCAGCAATCTTGCTTTTCACTTTTGTACCTTATTCACTATGGATCTTATCCTCACAAGCCAGGTATCAGGAAGCTTTTTGCAGAATGGAATTATACACATACTAAGAGGCCTGGCAGCAGAATTCTCTTTATATAATGAGGTAAAATTTTCCTTTTTAAATTCCATATCTCATAGCATCAATACTTTGGTGCACTATACTACCAACTGACCCTTCTTCTCCTAGCAAAGTAGGCAGACATACACTGTCATATTTCTCCTCAAAAGACCTCCTAAATTAATCAGTACCTATTCTCAGCTTACTATAAACCTGATGTTGATTCTGTTTTTCACACTCCAGACATCATTTGAACTGAACAATATTACTTACTCATTGTGGGAACTCAGCACAGCATTCCTGATGTGCAGAGTCACCGAGACAACCCTTGGGGGGCTCGGAGGTCCTGGAACGTTGCCAGAAGTGTTTGGTGGTTAGACTTTGATCCTGCACAGGATGTAACACCTGTATGAGGATGGGAGGATCACACAGGGATAAGTGGTGAAGGGATAGATTAATTATAGTGTGAAACACAGGTTTTGGAATTTCGGTACAGGGGGGTTTTTAGGAGACAAGATGGAGGAATTAGGGCGTGTCCTGTCCTTCTTCTTCTTGTCATCCATCTTCGATGGTGATGGTGGCACTTTGAGATTGGTTCTTACTGAATGTGCACTTGTCAATAAGGGTGAAAGGTATTGGGGAGAAAAGGTAAATATCTTACACGTAGTTTTTGGTATAAAGATAAGTGACCGCCCCGAGGGCAGTCAGTGTGCTCATGGCTGGCTTGCTGTGCAGACCTCTGTTGGGCCAGGAGTAAATATTGTAGATAAGAATTAATAAACAACTCTGAAGAACTGAAAAACCTGAAGACTCCTTTCGTCCTTTGGAGCACGGGCTGCCCCAAGGCCATCCCGAGCCTTTCCAGGCCATTGGAACAGCCGAGACAGGACAACTCATATTGTAGGGAATTGGAGATTCTTTTGGAAAGAAAAGACAGTTACCAAGGTGGGGGGGTGGGGGGGAAAGAAACTCACGGGCGTTTCTGAAGCTGTCAAATAGACAGAAGGCAGAACCCAGACACAGTGCTCTTAGAACTTTTCCAAGATCCCTCTGTCCCTTGAATGGTGACTTCATGCTTATTGACACTGTGTTGAGAAATCACAATTCATGGAAAAAGACTGAAGGAACTCAGGTGCCTTAGTGTAGAGATGAAAATAGTGTACAAATAATTTTATAGGTAGTTGCACAGAGGAAAGGAATAAATTCCTTTAGGTGATAGGATATGAGTAGAATAATGGGTGAAATAATTCTTTTAGTGAGAAAAGCAAAACAGCCCCTGAGAAACTCCTTGATTTCATCAAAGTACTTTTACAACAGGTTGATTAACACTGGCCAGGAGTGTTGTAGAGACAGTTGGAAAAGGGGCTAAATGTCTCAAGATCTTTGATTTGTCATTTGCAATTAACTAGATACTTGTTTAAACATCTACAAAACTTGGTAAGAGCTTTTTCATCTTTGGCTGATAGTTCCTTTGCTCTTTGACTTTTGCCAGAAATGTGAGCTTATGAAATGTTTTTACCTTTCTACTCTTCAGTGAAAGCATTGTTTGTGCCTCCATTTATATATTAATTTTAGTTAAAATTTTCAACGGTTTTTCAATTCTAGGATATGGTATATGTTAACTTACTGACTAACCAAACCTCTGAATTTTCCATCTCTAAGGTCTGATCATCCTGCTATCCACATCCTCCATTTCATTTTTCTTTCTTTCTCTCCCTTCTTTTTCCTGATATGTGACCCTCCAAAAATTTTTGTGGAGCTTTGTGTTCTGTAGTCAACAAAGCAGCAACATTATTCAGAACTTCTGACTCATACAGAAATAAATAAGTACCACCAAGACCCCAGAGTCCAGGCAAGGAGGTTCCAATGGAAGTGTTTGAAAGCAATGAGTCCGGACTTTGCAGGATGAGCCATCTACAGCCATACATGTTGATTTGAAGAAAGTAACAGTAGAGTTCAGAAGTTCTTCCACATTGCTACACCTTATGAAGCCTAGTAGCTGGTAGCATTAGAAAGTTGTGTTCCATCTATAGACATTCCTGGAAATTCTGATCTATTTCTTCAAACAAAAAAGATATTAGAAGTGGGTACCTCATTAGACATGTGACTATTTTCTCATTGCTGTCCAAAAAAAAAAAAACAAAGGCCAAAGCTATGTCTAGTCATGCCCAGAAATAGTTTGCTGTCACTTTGGTCTTTACTGGCTTGTTTCTATATTTTTTTAAAATTCAGACCAATCCAATTTTTGCCCCATTACATGATTTAACACTTATTACATTTAATCTTAAATAATTATGGATAATATTTATAATTATTAAATATAAAATATCCATATTAAGATGTAAGAATATCTTTACGTGACTGGAGATTATTTTTCATAGAGTCAAACTTCTTAGGAAATCATATTCATGGCCATGCACATGCCAGCATAATTAAATTTTTTTGTTTCATAGCAACTAGCAACTATGTGGTTATAATAAAGTTTAGTCTGGCAAGCCTTTTGGGATTTGGAGTAATTTCTGTAATTAATGTTCCTGCTCTCTAATTTCAGAGTTTTGGTGTGCAGTACTTTCCTTCTTGCAGTCTACAGCCATGTGAGACACTGAATTAAGACAAGACACTGTGTTGTGATTTAACCCCGGTTAGCAGCTAAATCCCAGCAGCTGCTCATTCACTCCTCCACCCCTCTCCCAGCGAGGAAAAAAGTGGGTAGAAAAGGCAAACATCATGGGCTGAGATACAAACAATTTAATAATTGAAAAAAATATGAAAGATATTAATTAGACACTACTACTACTACTACTAATTGTAATGGAGAGAGAAATAAAACCCAAGAGAAACAAGAGGTTCCCACTACAATTTTTCCCCACCCAGTGCCTGATGGCCAGCCTGTCCCCCAGCAGCCACTGATACCTCATGGCCAACTCCTACCCCATTAATGTACTGGGCATGGAGTTCTGGGACAGGAAATATCCCTTTGGACAGTTTGGGTCAGCTGTCCTGGCCACGTTCCCCTCCATTCTTGTGCACCTCCTCACTGGCAGAGCACAAGAAGCTGAAAACTCCTTGATTTAGAGTAAGAACAACTCAAACCCAGCTAAAATATCAGCCTGTTGCCAACATTATTCTTTCACTAAATCCAGCAATGTAGCAGTTACTATAAAGAAAATTAACTCTATCCTATCTGAAAGCTTTACTGATTTATTTTGCACTACCTGGGATACTTAAAAACCTCCAGAACAAACAGAGGTGCCCGTTTGCTGTGGTTCACAACTGCTGACCAACAGCTGCAGAAAGAGACACTTTAACATTGAGAGAGACAACTAGAACTAACAATGTAAGAGCTGAACAAAGGGCATAGGACAGGTTTTGGCTCAGGGAAACTTTTTCCAGGGAAATCAACACAATGCATCTGAGCTTAACTACATGTACTATCCAAAATAAAAAGGAAAAAAAGAAACTAGAGTAGCTGAATTTCATATTCTTATTTACATAGAGATTTTAATGTGCTGGTGGTTTTCTGGGCTTGGTTGTTTGGGGTTTTTTTTGGTATGTGGCAAAGTTTGCACTGACAGAGGAAACGCTGGTATCTGTTATGCTTACCAACATCTCTGAACCTAAAATAGTAGAACAGAAAGCCTTGAAGAACTTCTTGGTCTATTTCTGGAGTAGTGACTTAAAAAAGATTAGATCTTTTCTTTAAGGACTTCCTTCACATAAGTGGAAACAGATTTTCCTTTTGAAAAGACTCAGTTTTAGTTTATTTTTTTCTCTGTTTGACTTTTATTTGAACCATCCAGGTTTTGTCTGCTTACAAAGAGCATGTGGTAATTTGGAAACTTACAGCTCACTATACTTCAAGTGATGATGAAGGAAAGGCTATTTGGTCTTTTAGAGTTTTCAGTGTGCAAAAAGACATGTACACATGGTGTGATTCTCATGATAATGTGCATGTCAATTGTATTAGATAATGAATTAACTTGTATTAGATAATGAATTAACTTCCAAAGTGATGAGAGAAACTATGTCCCCTGGATCTGAAACGATGAACAGGTAAACAGACAAACCAGATAAACAAGTTTGTTAAGGTCTTTGCATTCTCTTTAATTGAATCAGAAAATTCTCCTGAAGAATTGTACACCGCAGGCAACATGTCAATTATTTGGGGCATAATAAAGAACTCTTCACAAATGGATTAATACTCATGAGCTCCTCATTGCATCTAGCATGCAGCAAGTTTTCTTGGCATAACTTATTACTTAAATTAAGAGGTGGTTACGGTGTTTATCTACCCTGGGAGGAAAAGTACTGCCTACTTTAGAGTGAATGTGAAAAAATTATTTGTTTAGTGCATAAGAAAAGGTGCTTATGCTAGAATAACTGTCACCTTTGCAGTGCCTTTATGACAGATTTGAAGGAATATGTAGTTCCAGTCGAATATTTTCCATCTGAAAAATTGTAAGTGCCTTTTAAAGGTAAGCAAAATCCGTAACTCCTTTTTGTAACCCAGGAAAAGATCTACTATTGTGTATAAAAAAAGCAACTCTCTCCATCTCTTGCCATCAACATTGGTTCATTTCCATTCACAAAATGAACATTTCTTCACTCCATCAACTTGTTTATTACCTGCTTCAATTGTTACGACACATAATACACATATGCCTTCACTACATATAGAGAAATGAATGCTTATCAGCAGTGTTTACCCACACCACTATGACTGGTGGCCCACTGGTTGAGGCAATTCCCTCTGATAATGAAGAAGTGTCTTCCTGAAAAGGACATGGAGCAACTCGCAACCTTTTGGGTTCACCGCTAGGTTTGGTTCACAGCTCCCACTTCTGGGTAACTCACTTGTAAACTACAAGAACTAAAATCTTCTTTTTCATAAAGTAGCAGGAGGAGATACTGTTTCCTAACCCCACTTTTTAATGATGATCTCCTAGTGATGAATGAAGAATGGGCATAAATGATTCACACTATCTACTTATCCAGCTAGGAGTAGGGAAATAAAGGCACTTTTATTTTTTCCTGCTTATACGGTGTGTTTACTCAATTCATACAAGCTGCTATGAGCACAGCAAAACTGTACTTCCTCCTTCCCGCAGCACAGGCCTCCTGCAGGGCTTGGTCCCACAGGCAGACTAAGGCACTGGGCTGGTACAGTGGCCTGCAAATGCGTCCTGTGGGCTGCTCTGCGATGATGGCCCCAAGGAGGAGTACCTGCTCCGTGCCCGCACAAGCCTCGAGAGTCGTGCCTGCAGTGAGGAGCCGCCTGTGAGAGCAGGAAGCCTTCCTTTCAAATGCCGTACTAACCCAGGCACAGGACACATCACAAACGCCCTTTCCAACTGGCACTGTGCAGAGCCCAGGGGTGGCAGACCTGCTATGCCGGAAAGGGGGAGACAGTCCCAGAAGAGGGAGCGAGTTCTGTGCAGCCAGCCTACTCTAGGGAGCCATTCCTAATGCTGAGCATGAGAGAAAAGCATCAGACCTGCCCGTGCACTGAGAGGAGGCCGCAGGGGCCTCAACGCGCTGAAGCGCTTCAGGCCTGGCACCAGGGACACGGGCTGTGACACGCCCCGAGTACAGGGGCTCACGCTGGCCAGGGGCCAGCAGCAGGCAGAAAGGGGCTGGGGAAAAGCCCTGCCCTGCTTGCAGGGTAGCTGGGCTGGGGGCCGGGAGAGCTCCGTTTCCCCCTGCGGGGCGGAGGCAGGGGTGCTCACCCTCCTTTACAGGGTTGTCCCTCTCTCCGGGCAGCCAAAGGAGCACAAGGGCAAAAGGCCCAAGCACAGCAAAGACCAGCCCTGCACACAGGAGGTCGCCCAGCGCAAAGCCAGCCGCGGCGCCCTGAAGGTGCCCTGGCCTGGAAAAGCCCTTTGCCCAGAGGGCCCCTCATGTCCCTCTTCAGCTCCCAGCTCGCTCTTGCCTCGCCCTTCCACTCTTCAGCTCGAAGCCGCTGTCGCTCTGGCCTCGTCGTCCCACGGCTTCTGCCAATGCACGACGACACACCCAGGCCTGAGAAGCTCCAGACCCCGTGCCTGCAGGGACCCGCCACCCAACAGCCTCAGCTGGTCACCTCCAAGCCATGCAGCCAGAATTACTAGCAGTTGGCTTTTCAAGATATCCGTTTTTGGAGTACTGTGTGTAATGATCCCTCTCCATACACACCCCTCAGTTCTGTCTCCTATATTTGTAGGTGAGATTTTTCCTCTCTTTGGCATGGGTGGGTTATATTACGTTTCATTGTTTTGGTTTTTTTTGTAGCTTTAATATAATTAGTGTTCCTTTCAGGTAAGGCATTATACTACACTAGTTTATTGTGTCTTTATGGTAGTGTAAATCTTTCTGATTATGAAACTTTTGAGTAGTTTTTATCTTAATAAATTATATCAGTTTACCTGAATAGCTTTGGTCTGCATTCCTTTGTTCTTAGAAAGAATCTTGAGAAAGATTCACTTATATGTATTAAATCTTTCATGTAGAAACCTGTGATAATGGGAGATGGTAGGATTGTATTACCCTTACCCAAGTTCCTCTCTAAGGAGTTTGGAAAGCAATGGGGCAGTATTGTGCACCTCAGGATTCATCAAGAAGGATTTTCTAAGAAATTTTGTCTGCAGCTCCGACTATGCCCAGGACAATACCCTTCTAAAAACTTGGAGGCTTTCAGGTAAAAATATCACCTCTTTCCCTTTTAAACTATCTCAGATTGTCTATCAGAGATGCTGCCTTCTACTGCTGTGTTACAACAGACTCTCCCTCAAATGTGGTCATTTTTCCTCTCTAAATTACCCTAAACTCACCCATCCAGAAAGTGTTAATTTTTTAGCTAGGTGTTTTAGCTAGATTTCCTCAGGTTTTCTGAAGATAAAGTCACTTTGGCACCCCCCAAAAGAGAGACTCTGATTTTTCCCTCCAAATCATCCCCTAGTCATGTCCTATATGTCACCTAAATTTTATCCCAAAAATGTTTGTTTTCTTCCCCATACACTTCAGATTTTCCCTCTAGAATATCTCCTACAGATTAACACAGACTTTGCTCCTCAAAAGTTCTGTATCATAGAAATTCCTTTTTTACTTTGATTTATTTCATTGCAGATTAACTGAGATTTCAAATTAAAAATGTTCCTTCTGGCCGTTCAAATTACCTCAGGTTTTATCACAAAACTGTCTCTGCCCCATCTCCCCAAAATACCTCAGACTTTTCCCCAAAAGCCATATTGTTGTCTAGAGATCCCCTGTAATTTTCTTGCCAAAAAAATATCTGCTCTATGACCTCCATATATGACCGCAGCTTTTGACTCTCAGGTCCCCTCAGAGGAACACAAGCAGCATTCGAATCCTAAGCCGTATGTAACAAAAGGCTACACGTTATATTGTATCAAGCAATGGTAACAAGTAATATTGTACCAAGAGGTGCGAGGGAAACAAGCAAGACACCAAAGTCAGTGACATAGCATGCACCATCAAGACAGCAAATCCTAATAAATATTGCAAATTGCAAAATTAGCTAAAGCCATAATAGACTGAAAAAACCCAAGACGCACCAGACATGTCCTAAAGACAGAGGTTAAAAGTTCAAATATAAGGAAGACTAAAGAAGTCTTCATCAAAAGACCACCAGAAGACTGAGGATCACAAAGAAACTGACGCGGGTGTGAAATCAACAAACTCTCATAGAACCATGACACAGCTTTACACAAATATGGGTATCCTAATGATACCTTGTAAGTGTGACTTTACATTTTAGAATCAAACAGAAGCCAAAACAACATTGCGTGAGGTTTGGAAGAGAGATTCACCTCACTCCCAGCTGAATAAACAAACACCTGCGCTGTAGCCTTCTGAATATAGAGTTTTGTTCTCTTACCCAGCTTTGCGCTTCACATCTACCTCCCCTCAGGAACACTCATGGTCCCTCAGCAGCACATGGGGCTTACACTCATATTCCCTCAGTGACCCTTACATCCCCTCAGCATCACCTGGAGAGCAACCTCTCCCTCATTGATCACTGTGGTCCTTACAGATTACCTCAGGAGTTCTTTCCAAGTATTCTGTCAGTCCCTTGCAGATTACCTTACATTTTACCCCCCAAAATGGTCATTCTGGCCATTAAAAATGACCTCAGGTGTTATCACAAAATTTTCTCTGCCCAACCTCTCCAAATTACCTCAGACCTTTCCCCAAAACGAATTTTCTCCCCTAGAGATAGGTTTTTCTTCCAAAAAATGTCCACTACATGATTGCCCCAGATTACTGCAGCTTTTGTTCCCACACTCCTCAATTTTCCTCCAAGATGTTCACTCCATGCTCTCTAGGTGATGCCAGGGAATTCTAGCATTCCTCCCCCATGAAGTTCTTTTTCTCCCCTCTGACTTATCTCTTACTCCCGCAAACCGAAACATCGTGCAGACGCGTGAGGGCCGTCCATTCCTCCTCTGCCTCACGCCAGGGGCTGCCCGAGGGCGCCTCCCTGCCCGCGGGTGGCTCCCCGCCTGACGCCTCGCCGAGAGCGGCAGCCACAGCGGCTTCGGGTTCCCGCCCTCAGCGCTGAGGGGACCTGAGGGGCGAGGGCACCGCCCCGGGCGGGAACAGCGCCTTGTGGTGCCCCTCAGCAACACAGCCCTCATCCAGCTGCCCTCAGAGATCCTCACACCCCCTCAGTGACCCTCACACCTCCTCATCATCACTAGGGTCACCCACCTCTCCTTTAGTATTCATTCTGGTCCGTATAGATTACCTCGGATTTTTCATTCCAAAATGTTCTATTCCACTGAGATTACCTCAAATTTTCCCTTCATAATGTCTTCATCTACATCTGTATCCTACCTCCGATTTAAGCCCCAAAATGCCACCTAATGATTATCTTGGGTTTTGTCTCTAATATGTCCAATATTTTATCTCCAATATGTCCAATATTTTTCCCCTTACTGATTAGCCTCAGATTTTCCCTCAGAAATGTTCCCTATTGGTCCCGTAAAAATTATCTCAGATTTTGCCTTTAAACACATTCATTTACTCCCCTGCTGATTACCTGAGGGTCTACCTTTAAAATTTTCTTTCTCCCCTTTAAAAATTACCTCAGGTTTTTGTCACAAAATTTTCTCTGCCTATCCTTCCCAAGTTACCTCAGACTTTTCCCGCCTTTTCCCAAAACCAACTATTCCCCCTAGAGATCCTCTTAGATTTTCCCACCAGAAATGTATGCTAAATGTGTTGCAGTGATTGCCACTGTCCAATGGATATAAAACTCCTCAATTTTACTCCCAAAATGTTGATCCCCTGCCCTACAGATGATGCCAGGGAATCCCATTCCTCCCCTCTGAAGTTCTTGCTGTCCCCTCTGAGTTACCTAAGCATTTCCCCTCAAACTGAAACACCATGCAGTCCTGTGACAGTACAGGCCATTCCATTTTTCACCACAAATTCCCTGTTCTTGGTTTTCCAATTGTCCACACCCATTCCTCCCCAGTGTGACATTTCTTATAGTTCTTTCATTCCCACCGCCAGGTTAACAATCCCTATTTTACAAATCCATTTTAGCTGTGCATCACAGTTTTAGTTCTCTTCCTACCATGTGTCTTCTTCATTATCCTGTCCTATTTTCTCCCCGCGTGCTCTGTCATTCCCTATAAGCATCCCCAATGACATCAAAAGATTTTCTTTCCTCTTCCTGAAAATAAAGCACTTCTGGATACTTTCTGGACAAACTCAGTTTGGGAATGTAGCAGGGGCACTTTGACCCTCAGTCAGGGTGATATGTCTGTAGCCCTCACAAGTGACCCCAGAGCCATAACCACAGTGTTCTGTCATTCCCATGACCAGAGATCTCAGTCAACATCTTGAGAATATTTAACGACTGAATTCATTACAAATCCATTACAAATGTGCAATTATTATTTTTTTATTTAAGGCTGTAAATATAAACACTTATGTAGAGTTTTGGTACCTGAAGAGAAAGTGTTCATCTGAATCAAAGGCTACCATCTTCTTCTCCTGATAAATTTTAGCCTTCACTCCAGACTTTAGGAAAGTTAGAGACAGGTTTACCACAGTGCTTTGAAGGCTTTTTTGTACCTTGAGAGCATTGTTTAACAGCCTCATCTCTAGGATGGCTCTCAGCCAGAGAAACTGCCAGAGGACTGTGGGGAGACAAAGGCAAACTCTCACACAGCTTCAGAGCTGCTGGGAGAAGAGAATCTCATCCATTGATTTGCTCCCAAAATAGCACCCGCTGGCAGGTGCTTGCCGGACCAATACGTGTGGTGTTTCCATCACTTATTGAGATGAAGTCTGGTGCCAGGAGTCCTGGGGTGGTTTCTCTGACAACCATAAGACACGCACAACGGAGATGCACATGACTTTTCAGGTGGTGTTTTAACTCCTCTGAAACAATGAGCTGCACCATCAGAACTCAAGATAAATAAAACCTAGGTGTACAGCCAAATGGTGAATGGCATTTATGTTCAAGGGCAAATCTGGGGTGAGCCTGAACACAGCCGTCTGCAGTGTCCCGAAGGGGAGAGAGCTCCTCCTGGAGACGCGCGGCCACCCACTTGCCCCGCCCCGGCCTGTCCTTCCTCAGCCCTACCCGCGGCCGGGCAGCGGCCTGCGCCCATCGGGGCCCGGGCAGCCCGCCCAGGTGCGGAAGGCGGCCAAGCCCCGGCTGATGAGGCGGAGGCGGCACTGCAACGAGGACCCAGCTGCCCGCCGGCAGCGGCCCTGTGGCGGCGAGCGCCCAGGGCCAGCGCCGACCCCCGCACGGGCGTTGCCCCTCGGAAGCTCGTCGGAAACAGGGACTCCGGTGCCCATCCCGCAGCTCGGTCCTGGGGCTGCGCGGGGGCGGCCACGGTGGTACCGGCGCTCGCTGGCTCAGCCAGCCCCGCACTGCACAGCGCCGCGTCCAAGTGCGCCCGCCCCCGGCGACCGGATTGACAGCGCTGAGAGCCAATCGCCCGTGACGAATCTCGGCAGCTGCCCAATCACCGCTCCGGAAATAGGATGTGGGCGGTGCCCCGGGGGACAGCGGGCTCGGTGGCGCCGCGGCCGAGGAAGGGCGAGCGCGGGGGCGGCGGCGCGGGCGAGCGCGGCCGGGCTCCGGCCGGCACTGCCGCAGGGATGGCGGCGGCCGCGGCGAGGGGCTCAACCCCCATGGGGAGCGCTGCGAGCCGCCCCGTGACCCGCTGAGCGCCCTCCGCCTGCGCGCTGCCGTTACCCCTCCCCGCGGGCCGGCCCGGCTCTGCAGTCGCCATAGAGACCGCGCCGCACGCCATGGGGCGGAGGCTGGGCCGGGGGGCGCCGCTGTAGCCCCCGCCCCGCGCCGCGCACACCATCTCCTGTGGGGCCGGGGGTGCCACCGGGACTCGCCGCCCCGCCTCGAGGAGCCGCCGCCTCGGCCCCATTCCAGGTGAGGATTCGCGGTGCTGCGCCGCGGCCGCCGCCGTTACCCCGCGCCTCGTCCCCGCGGGCGCTCTGGCCGCCTCGGCGGGGCGCGGCCCGCGGGCTCCGGCGGCCGCCGGCCCGGCCCCAGCGGCTGCTGCGTGGGAGCCGCGTCGCGGTTTCTGTCCCCGCGGGAGAGGGAGTTTGCCGGGCGCGGGAGCTCCGGGGACCACGGCCCGCCCCGGGAAGGGCTTATTCCAGCGGGGCAGGACGGCGCGATCCCCTCCGTGGAGTTAGGTCGGCAGGTCTGGCAGGCTCCAGTAGCAGTCACCGCTGTCCCGGCCTCTACGGAGAACTCAGATTCATAGGCATGAGATTTTTTTTTTTTTTTTTTTTGTTGTCCCTCCCACTTGGTGCAAGAAGGCAAATGGTACAGAAATTTACGTGTTCTGACGGCGAAAGATTTCTGTTTTAAAATAGCTGCGTCTGTATTTCCAGCTCTGGGTTGTGGCATGCGTGTGACGGCTGCTGTGTGGGCACGGCTGGATGGGAAGCGGGCTGTCTGTCGCCTGGCGCTCTGAGTGCTGGAGCCATTAGCGGCACTTGCATCGATCCGTGCATACAGATATTCCTGGCTAGGCCGCGGGTGCGCGCACCACGGCGCTCCGGGGAACACAAACTGCGTGTGGAACGGCGTTAAAAAGACGTTATTGCACGTACTTTTAGCTTTACAAAGAGGAAGTGGGAAAGCACCTGGTTCCCAAGTCTTCTGATGATCTCTGGAGCTGCAGCGGCATCCTTAGGCTTCTGTTGTCACTCTAGAGCAAAAGCAATGAGAGGACAAAGATTGCTACGAGGTTTGTAACCTCTGCTGTGAGCCAGAGCAGTTGGAAACAACTGCTAGTGTAAGTGGGGGTGGGAGTGCAAATAATTATAATATTGATGTAGTGTCGTGGGAGGCGGAGAGAGATGGACACAAAGGAATGACCCTGGAGCATACCCCACAGCATTTTGAGAACCTTCTACTGTATTTATAGTTAAGCTGAAAATGGCTATAGAAAATTAGTTGTAAAATAGCCTGTAGTGGCTCTCTTAGTTAGACTTTATGTGCAGAACCAGTGTAATTTCAGCTTAAATGTTCTGAATTAATAAACTGTATTGCGGGAATGTTGAGAGCCTTGAAATAAATCATACTCTATTTATTTAAGTATCTTGTTAGCCTTAAAGTGTGTGGTTAGTTTTTGTGTTATGGTTCTGGAAAGAATGAGTAGATTTTTAAAATTCATTCTGTGTAGTTAATGCCATGCCTCTGTTGAACACATGCTAGCTATGCTTGTAGGTATGTTAGTTCATTTTAAGAACAGAAGGGTTGAGAAAGCAAAAGGTTAGGATGTATTTTGCTACTCTTGTTTGATTTTGGTAATGTTTTTTGAAGTCTTTATTGTATGAATTCATGACAAAAAGATACCCAGCGTTTTTATTTTGTGTTAATGTTGTCTTAATGTGTTAATGTCTAATGTTGAATACTTTTTTGATGATAATTCATTTGCTTTACAGAGTGAATTATGTTTAACAAACTTTCTTAACTTATTAAGCCAGAGGTATACTTGTTAACATTTGTTTGGCCTGTCAATGAAATTATATATAGGAAAGTTTGACTGCAATAGTATGAGTAGTCATTTGTCAAAAGTTATTTTGAAAACAGTTCATCAAGATGCAGTTTAAAAAATGTGGAGATGGAACCAATTATCCCTAAAAAATACTTTGTTCTTCTCTAATATAATATATTCCTGATGTACCATTATTTACTTGAAACTCAGCATCATTTTAAACTTCCTGTTTGGGAAGGATGAAGTTAGAATAAGAAGAACAAATTGAGTGACTGGAATATCGTGACATTGCTTATGTTTAGTGTGGTCACTGTACTGCTGCTGCATGCTGCAGGCTCTGATGCTTCTAACATCACAAATTCCAGAGAGGCTTTTCTCAATCTGGCTGATTATATCAAGAAGATTTTTGAGTATGACAGATGAGAGATACGAGTGGGGTTTTCCTTGTTCAAAACTGGCTTCTAAACGATCAGTTTCTACCAGTGCTAGATGTTTGTGTACAGAAGGTTAAGCATTTGTTTAGTGTGTGAAGTTGCAGTGTATGGTATGTTAATATACTACTGTGTTTTCTATTTTACTAAGGGCTTGTTTATCTAGTGGGAGTGAATTGGTACTTTACAAAGGCGATTGACAGTTTCTGTGTGTTCCTGTGTCTTGCCTTGTCTGTTTCTTTTTCTCTGGGGAAGCACTACACAAAGCCTTTGTGTTAGGCTGGAGGGGAGGAGAAACAGCTGCCTTTTCAGTAGGAGACCCCAGGATTAGTTGTGGTCTCCCAGGGATGCGTTGTGGTACACGGACCAGCCATTGTCCTTCCTCCCTCATTCTGCGAAAACGCTCTCACCTCAAAGGAGAGCTTCCTTTGGCTGATCTCTCAGAGCAGCGAGTTGTGCCATGGATCTGTAGCAAATCAGTCTGAAGGGCCAATTGTTAAAGCATTGGTGGGCAAGAATTAAAACATGCAAAATTGCCAAAATACAAGGTTTATCTTAAGGAATTTAAGAGCTACGGGTCATGTGTGTTTAAAATTTTCTTGCTATGAACTTGACTTCTTGTTCAGGATTAGGGTGAAAGCAACTTTCTCAAATCTTTTACTTGGCTTTTTTTTCTTTTTAAAAGTATAGTATCTAGGGTAGTTAAGTGGTAATTAAACATGTTAATTTTTAGATGTGGAAATAAAAGCTTTTTCAGTTGGATAAGAGAGTACAGCTACATGGAGCAGTTTCATTTTTCTGCTTTCCATGCACAAGTAGAGTGCTCTAATGCTTGTACTGTATTCTCTGTCATGCAGTGGCAGAATGAAAGAGAGAAGTTGGCTTGCCTTATTTTGTTAGAAATATTGAGTACTATCTCATGTGGATTTTAGTAACTATATCTTGTATGTTCTTTCATAATAACTTCTTTGAGAATATCATCCAGTCTTTACTTATCCTTTAAAACTTTAATTATTTATTTACATTTTAGAGTCAGAATATTCCCCTCTCCTTGCTTCAGGGCTAGGTGTTCAGTAGCATTCTTTTGAGGGAATCTAGTAACTTGGATTTTTTTTTAAGCTGCTTGTGAAATTCAGATGCCATTCTTAGCCATTTAAATTTATAGTCTATCATTCTCTGTAGGAGCTTATAGGTCACTAGTCTTGAAACCTAAGTAGTGGAAAATTCAAGCAATAAAATCTGGCCTTCTGATACTTCGCCTCTTGATCTGGTTGATAATTCTTTTTCCCATTTTTGAGATGTTGTACAAGTCATAACTTTTGAACAGTTGTTTTTAAAATTATTTTTCAATTAATGGAGATGAATCCTGGAAAACTTGAGAAGGTTTTTGGGGAGAAGGGAAAGATTTAACCTGAGAGGAGTGAGGAAAGGAGGGCAGATTGAGAAACTGAAGAAGTCTCGGGTGTTTTTAACGAAACTATTTTGTTAAAAAGTTAAAAATATTTTTATTGTTATGTTCAGGCATGTTTTTCTGTGGTTCTTGTCCTGTGTGTTTGAGAACTTTTCATCACAGAATTGCATCATTTAAATGTTATTTTGTGCTGTTGCTTATTGTCCGAAGAGATTAATCAATGATTAAGAATTGCACTGATGAGGAACTGTATCCACTAATTCTTTCTTTTGGAGAACTGTATGTAGCTTAGCCTTGCATTTAAGTGCAAGTAGTAGTTGGAAGAGGTGAAGGCCTCTTTCAGGGATGAAGTTTGCCAGATCACTGATGGTACTGATCAGGAGAGTAATTTTCTTTCCCGTACAAAGCTGTCTGATGCATAAAGGAAGAGTAAAATATGCTGAACTTGCTTTGAGAGCTTGTAGAGGATGTCAGGTTTCTTTAATATGTTGCCATATTTTTCTATTAGGGTGTTAAAAAGGGACCTGTTACTTGTTGCAGGGACAGGTTACTAATGTGGAGTTCACACGCAGAAAAATGTAAAAAACCAGATTTTGTCATCCCGGTCGGTTTATACAGAAATAATTTTATTATGTTTTTGATACACTTCTCTCACAACTGAAGTTATACAAAATTTGTTCCACTAGTTTCATCCACAGATAGGAGAGATCTTGCCTTTCAGAGCTTGCGTCCTTGTAGTAGTTGGGAATTGTCTTCAGTCAACAGCTGCCTATTGATTCTGAGAGGGGGTTAGTTCTGCTCTCTGTCACTTCCCAGATAATTCTTAGATAGTATTTGTTGCTTTTGTCATGCTCTGTCTCGGAGTACTAACGTTTTGTGAGGGTTTTAACCGCACTTATTTGATACAATGTTGTTCAACATAGTAAGAATTAGATTGCTTGGTTACATGGTGTATCAGCAGGATGTATCTTGTAGCTGTCAATTTACTTGTTGCCATAGTAATGCTTCAAATGCCACTCGTGGCAAGCAGTGTGACTTTGAGCACATGAAGTATGACTCTAGCTTTGCAGTGTTGAAGAATTAGAAAAAAAGGGAGACAGTGATCTGTAAATAGAATATACTTTTCAGCATCAAACTGGTGACTTTTTAGAATGTATTTGTATTCTTGAGTTATATGCTGCCTTGAAATAATTATTTTCTTGTCTTTCATTTATCAGCATCTTGAGCTTAATAGATCTAGAATGGGCATTATAAACTGATAGAAAATGTATCAGACGAAGAATGACTTTGTATTCCTTGAGTTTGATTGAATTAAATGCCCTGTTCATATGTGATGCTTTGATTTTCCATCTGCAGTAGTCTATAAATAAAATCAAAGTATAATTCCCTGGGTCAAGTCAGCCTAGAACAAACTGTCATGTTGCACTCTGAGAGTTAAAGAAGAGGATTGGATCACTGTTCTTTTTCTGTGTGACGTTTTGTGCGTTTTCATTAAGATCTAGAGATTATTCTGATAATCGTGATGGTTTTAGGTGAAATTACAGTTCTACAGTTTTGAGCAAGACAATGTATCCAGTGAGAAAGCCAGTTGAATAATTCATCTGGTTAGAGAAAAATCTTGAAAGACTCACAGGATAGATTAGTATGAAGAAAGGACTGACTGATCTTGTGGAGCGACGTGCTAGCAAAACCAGTCAGGTCTTGTCTTGACCAGCCAAGAACTAAGAAATTGATGCTGAAGTTGAGGAGCAAACCCCAGTAAAGGGTTACCCCTCTTATAGTGAAGGAGATGTGTGCGGGAAAGGAGCTCTGTTATTGACTGACTGCTGATACTTGTTATTTATTTATGGATGAACATAGATATAAGAATATTTTTCACACATTAGCTCCTGCAGAAGAAAATGTGCATTATTGTTAAACCAGTCTAGCAGTTGGCTACTGCTTTTAAATGGAAAATTATGTTCTCTGCCTGAGCCTTTTCTAGTGCCCTTGGATCTCTGAGCTACACCGAGTCAACTCACTAACTTGGCAGAGAATGATTGTAAAAATGGAGTTGTTTGTATTGTTTTTTGGCTGATATCTGTTTGTAACTCTTGCTAGGTCATGCTGTTATGTGCAACTTCACCCTGAATGCGTAGCTGAGATAGTCATAGCCAGATCCTTTTGTTTACTGTAGCCTGCATGCTCAGCTGACAGGTTTTCCTGCCTATTGTCGGTTCAGGGATGACACAAGAGAAAGAGGAACATTTTATGTGAAAGGCTGCTTTGAGGTGATGGTGCACTTTCTTCTCTGTTAATTTGAAGGAAATAGGGGCAGCGTGCTAATTTCAGACTGGACATTTCTTCCTGTTGTTCTGATATATTTCATTAATTTTGAGCCCAGGATACCTCAGTCATGTGGCAGTGCTTCTGTAAGTATCTTTCCTTGATCAGTCCATTTCCCTCTCGTAATCAGGGAGCAGCTGTACTTCGTCTGGCTTGTTGGAACTGGCAGTTAATACTTCAATTCTATTGTAATGCCCTGCTCACTGAAATATTTCTTTTTCCTGGAGTAAAGGTTTGGACAGAATTGATTTATGGTCAGAATCAGGACTGTGACTGACATACAAGTAGCCATGCAGTAGATGTTGGTCATATTTGGTGTTGGCATATTATGAAGTGCTTTTATATTTCTTACTCTGAATCACATAAAAACTCAATCTTGATCTTAATAAATAAGAATGTAGTTATTACTACTCTTAACTGTGTTATTTCTATTCTATCTTCTGGTATTACAAAAAAACCACCGACTGTACACAGATTTCACCCATATCATTGAATGTGTCCTCTTCCTCAGCAGAAAACTCATAACCCTGCTTGCCATATGATTGTGTGTCTACATTATGCTCTTATAGAGTTGAAATTAGTTGTTGTTTAAATAATAATTTTAAAATGCAGAAGTATCTCACCACAGTTTAAAGCTGAATATACTTCAAGCAAATGTAATGACTGTTGGTGTTTAAAAAACCACCATAGAACTGTATTTCCTTTATGTAAACTCAAGAACGTGTAGAATACTGGTATCAGTGTAGGGTTATTACACTTTGCCATAATGATGTCATGTGTAACTGTTTCCATGTCTACAAAGTTAAATCTCCTCTCAGTCAATCTGAAGTAAAATTTCCAGTGTTAGACAAATTATTTCTATAGATCAAGTGTTCAAACATTTAAAAATACAAATATGGCAGGTTATAGGTCAACAATACAATCAGGATTATTTTTGTAGCCTGGCTTTAATTTGGAGGGATTTGGAATTTCATGTCTTTATTTACATACAGTCCATATTTCCTAAAATGTGTAACACTGCTACTCAGTACTATTTATTATTTAAGTAAGGGATAAACTGAAAGCCTGTAAAGGTTTCTGAGAAACTTTGCTCTTTTGTTTTTAGGAATAATTGTACATTTGTTTGGAAGATAGTTAAAATCTGATCTTGCACTCTTCTGATGTGTAGGAAGTTCCTGTAATTTTTGAGAGCCTCTTGAAGCCCATGTTTGTAATATATAAACTTACGGATTTTCGTGCCTCATCGTTCTGCCATGTTTTATTTTTTCAACTGATCCCTGGAATGTTTTTTCTGAACTTAAGACAGTCCCAGCAAATGAAATATGCCTAGGATAATTGTATTTTCATAATGAAATATGCTTGTATAATTAACTTCCAAAGACAAAAGCCTCATCACTTTACTCAATCTGACTGTGTGAAGACCAAAGGAATTGTTGTGATTGTTGAGGCTAACTTTATGCGTAAAACCAGCTTCCCTAGGGCTTCTCTGAATTATGTGTGCTAGTAGTAGTTGAATAAGAGTATATAGTGTAGAAAATCATTGTGCTGTCTTTTAAGAATTGTCAGTAATGAGGAATCCATTGAAAGAGTTAATGAGATATTCTATTAGTAGAGTATTTTTATTAATGAAAGCTAAATATATTGGAGATATTTGTATGCATTTAAGGAATCTAAAGATTTGACTTTTAACTTGTATGATTTGTGTGTCAGAATTAAGATCTTTTGCAATTTCCTTGACTAAAGCAATTTCTATTAAATAATCTGAAGGAACTGAGCTTCATAATTCTGAACACCAGAATGGGATATAATATTGTAGCAGCAATCCTACAATGAGGATAGAGAGGTATTATGATCTCTCTTAGTATTTATTTGCCTATTCATCCATAATTTTAGTAATCCAACAAATACATATATCAGCAATAATAGATTACTCCTTTGTGTTAGGTGATGTTTCCATTTATTCCTTGGTCCTTGATGGATAAAATCTTGTTTTATCTAAGCTGTAAGTTATCTAAGTTTTATCTAAGTGTAGTTTGATTGCTGTCTGTGCAACCTCTTGATGCCATTTGTCCTTTATCACTTCCTGATCTCAGTATCAGCTACAAACGTCATAATTTTTTCCTGAGTAAAAAATGTTTCAGTGTTAAGTAGGAAATTGATTCCTGTGGGAGTAATTAGAGAGGTATTTGTTCAGTTCACTTATATTTTGGGACCTATTATTTTGTATGATCTGTTGATTTTCTGGCAGAAAGACACTACAGTGTGATGTGAACTTATATGTCTTACAGAAGTAGAAGTTCCATAATAACTATTACCCTTACAGACCAAACTTGTAGTGGCATAGTAAAAAGTTAGTTTGATAGGACGGGGAACTTAATTAAATGGCCATAGCTATAGTGCCTTCCTTTAGTTCTTTATTAGTCAAGTCCCCTTATTTGTCTGGAATTGATGTTGAGCTAGTGGCCCATAGTTACCAAAGTTTAATTTATCCTTTCCAAACTTTAATATCAGTTATCTTCTGGAGTGTTCTATGTTTCAGGAACCTTTAAATCAGAGATCTCCTTGAAAATTCCTATTAAGGTACAAGTTATTCAAATGCGTCCTTCTGAACGTTCTGTCTGACCTGGCAGCATCTCACTAATATCTGTGGCGCACTGGAAGGCAGCGGCGGGGCTCGGGGCGCCGCCCGTCCTGGCCCCGCTCGCTGCCCGGCCGGAGCTGGCCAGGGTGCTGAGCCGCCCTGATGGCTCCGCTACTGAGGGGCTGCCGCTGACGGGAGTGTCCCGTCTTCTATCGCTGCGTCCTGGGACTTGCACAGATAGCCTGGATGCCTTTGCTGCTTATATCAGAAAAAAACTCTACTGTGAAAGTTTTCCCTGAGCCACAGCTGCTGGCTTTTTAACATCTCCAGTCAAGATAAATTCATCATTGGGACCAGATTCTTTGCTGTCCAAATTATACGAAATGCACCTATACCTCCCACAAGCAAGGCACTTTTATAAGTGCATTAGCATTCACTGTGCATTATGGTGAATTTTCAGACAGTGTATAAAAGGCAAAAAACATTATTCTGTCTGTAGCTTAACAACTTTCACCCAGTGCCTCAAGAGAATCCTATAGAGCAGCCTCCAAAGATGAATCTGGAAAGTAGCACTAAACATCTATAAACAACTTCACTATTATTACAGATATTAGTTTAAGTTTTTCCTCCATGACCCACAAAGTTCTGCCTTTTTGTCTCGACCACTTTTTTTTTTTTTTTTTTAAATATTGTAAAGATGATCAGTGATAGCACTGGTTTAAATTATTGTTATTAAACATACCCCTCTCCCATTACTTTAGTAATTCACTTTTTAAAATATCATACCCATTTGGTAAGTGTTAGGGCATATTCATTTGAATCTGTATGTAGCTACATTGCTAAATTTTCTGCCATTTTTTATAAGTAGTTATGGTTGAAGACATGAATCCTCATTTATACAGTTCCAAAGTTCTGTATTTCTGTAAAAAATATAGCAGTGTACATGGAATAAATATGTGAATAATATAAGCATATATGTGTATATCATAAAAACACACATGCACGTAATGTATATATATAGATATGTATCAAAAAGTGTGTTGTGTCATATTCTTTATAAAAAAGTATGTTAGCATAGCAGTATTATATATAATCTATGTTTCTGATTCCCTGAACTAATTTTTGCTTTGATGTAGTTATACCTGGGAATCTTGAACAGAGAAGAAGCTCTTTGATGGCTGCCTCAGCAATTATGAGGAAGTAGAAACAAGAAATGTGAGAGAAGCATGAAGGTGTTAATTAGAACATGTAGCACCATCCTCCTTCTCTCCCCTTTTCCCGTTTAATTCCTTTTGCTCAGGCCCTTTCTGGTGAGAGGTTTGGATGCCCTTCTGCTGTGCTGCTTGGCTCTCAGGCAAGAGCTGGGATTTCGTGACATGGCTGCTGTTCTGTGTAGTGTGAAGGCAAAGGCTAGAGCAGAGTGTTGGACCTGAAATGTAACAGAACCTGAAGGAGGCAGCTGTTGATGTATTAAAGGCAAACCCAGAGGATTTGTTTATTTATTTAGGCTTCATGTGTGTGAATTGTATGTTATAGTCTAGACATGGTGAAGGGAAGTAATTTCCATGATTTTTTAAATCCGTTGCATGTTTTGATTAATATGCCTAATTTCTTATGCATCACCATATGCATGGCAATTTAAGTTCACACACACACAAAGAAAGAAATCTCTAGCTAGTTGACTGAACTATTTTAATATTTTGAGAATATGACTATTGCTCTATCCATGAGTGCTTTTTCTCTTAGAAGTAAATGTAAGCCTCTCTCATGCTTTTTTTTTTACATTTTCAGCTTTAAAATTATTACTGAACAATTGTTAGTGGTTATTGAAATCTTATTTACTAGCTGCCAGACTGAAGCAAAGCTGTTGGATGGAAGCAAATTAAAGTCACTTTTGCAATTCAATAGTGCAGCCATCAACACTTAAATAAAACTTCTGAAAATGCACTTGAAACTTGAATCTCTTTTCTTGTTCCCATCACCAGCTACCAGCTCAACAAAATGTCCAGGAACAGATTGTCCTTTTATCAGCCTTGACAGCTGATAGTGACCAACAAATGGATTAAAAAGCATACTTGTGCCCTGTTTTTTGCTGCATGCTGTAGGGTCTTGTATGGTTTTAAATATTTCATGATGTGGTAAAAGCCTGGTCTCCTTGGGGAAGGAAGTTCTATGTCACTAACAGTGTGTGATCACTTCTCTAGCAAACAATGTAGAAATCTTTGTAGACTTCTTTCTTGTATGCAAGTAGTGCCATGTCATAAATAGGTGTATATGTGCTGAAGGAAATGAGGGAAAAAATGCCTTAATCCAAAACAAAACAAGCTTCCATGGTATTGGATGTAGTCAGTATTTGCCTGTAATGTGTTTTCTATGGGAAAGGTAGAAAATGCTAGAATTTAGTTAAATGTTGAGGAATATCCAACCAAAACCATTTAGAAAAGTGAAAAGTATATTAAGAGATGTGAATATTGTATCAAGTGGCAACAAGATTTTGGAATTTTTTGTCCTTTTTTTCATCAGTTTTACATAGTAACTTACTTGTGGAAAGAGAGTCATAAGTCTTTGCAGTTCTTTTACAGCAATTGTTTAGGACTACTCATAAGAGATTTAATTTTTTTTTTTTTTTGTAAAGTTAAGTATTGAGAGTTCCTTGAAGTAACAAAGTAGATACAAAAATCACATTTGTTGTGGTTTTTAATATGTTTGTTTCTCTTGAAGCTCAGGCATTTAGCAGTCTAAAATTTTTGTCCTGTCACCTATATAAAAATTACTGTCCTATGTTTTGCAACTGCCAGAAGTAACAATCAGTTTTTACATTAAAGTTTTCTTTCTATTCAAACTGTAACATTGCTGTATCTGACTGTCAGTGATTTAAAATGTATTCTGTGAATTTTCATTGTCAAAAATCTGACCCTGGATATCTGCACCAACTTTATTAAGATAGAGATAGTCTTGAGGTTAGGAAATGTGTATTAATAAATTAGTTCTCTGCATTCAAGCTATCAAATTATTTGAGTATAAAGATTAGAGGCATTTCCAAGTATTTTCTGAAGTGAGGCAGAGGGAAGAAAATCTGTATGGAAACACTGAGACAGCACAAAACCCAACACAAAGTGGAAGGGAGAACATGTGTAAAATAGAAGTTGAAGTGATAGAACAAATGATATTTGGAGTTCCTGAGTGTTTATAATATATTTTTTTCAAAATAACTTCACGTAAGTGCCAGAGAAGAAGAGTTTACTTGATTTGAATTGTTTTGCTTTATGATGCCACTCCTGTAACAGCTAGCTAGTCAACACTTTTAGGGTGGAAGCTTCTTTCAAGTAACTGACAGAAAATTATGCACAATATTTTGAGTTGCATCTCATCAGTTCCAATAATTTAAATATATGTTGTACAGGGAGAATAATTTCTCTGTCCTTTCTCCATCTTCCCAAACATAATGTATGAATGTAAAATTCTAGAGTAGAGTAGATATGTATTCAGCAGTAGTCACACATGGATGCCTAAGGAAAAGTTCAAGACCACAGATAATATAAATTATACTTCCCTCTAGTTCTTTTCTGTTTTTCAGTAAGGGATTTCCTGCACTAAATATATTTAATATGTATTTTTGGTAACCTACAGTAGTTTTCTTTTTCATGTAGTTGACTGTTGTTCGCTTGAACCATTGTAAACTTTTAGTATTCACAGTATCCTTTTGCAAGAAGTTTCACAGATTAGTTTTCTCTCAGTCTGGCTCCTGCTGACCTATTTTGTTTTGGTTTTTTCTTCCTTCATTAAATGACATCATAAATAGCTGATTCCTAACTAAACTCTATATCTCCCTAATAATTTTGTAGACCTCTGTCAAGTACCTCTCTCTACTTCCCATCATCCTTTGAAAAAAATTGTAAGTCATTACTTTGTGTGGAAACTAGTTTGTAGCCCTGATTATCTTGTTCTATTTTCTTTTTTCTTTCCTTTTTTTTTTTTAGATAGGAAGGGCTATTGTATACAATACTCAATATATTAGTGAACCATGGATGTACACACAATCTTCATGTTGTTGTCTGCTTTGTCTGAATTCCTAAGATTTGATTTTTTTTGGACTGCTATTTAGCATTGAGTTGCCATATTTTCTTTCTGAATATTTACTTACAATATTTCTTATATCATAATAACAAGATCTTATTCTTGATTGCTAATAGTTTCTCATGTGTTTAGTGAACAGTTAAGATTTGTTCTTGTGTTTAATAATAACAGTTATTATTTTTCTGATACACATAATTTTATATGTACACACATAGAACCTCATTTGCCTTTTTATCTCCTGGTCATACAGTACCATGAAGTCACCCAGAAGTTTGTCTCAATTGTCCCTTTAATAGTTTGGATTGAACTTTAATGATCATCTAGATCCAGCCCCTGCCATGGTTGCCAGGTTGTTCAAGGCCCCATCCTGTCCGTCTCCTTATTTTGAGGGAGTATTGTGTTTAGGTACCCAAGGAATCCATTCCAAATTTGAAAGCAGAGCTGTTAATAATCCAGATGGAAGATGGTGAGTCAGGTTTTCTATATGTGAACACTTTGTGCAAAAATATTTTTTAATGGAACTTGAGTGAAAATATTGATCTTAATAAATGATAACTCATCAGCCTAAAAAGGGTAGCTCTCTGTACTGTACTGTATATTTACAGATGATCTCGGCACCATGCAAATACTGAAATTACATAGTCTGGTGATACAAGGGTATTAAAATTAGCAAAAAGGAAGATGGAGAACTGGAGAAAGACCTTGCTACTCTGAGGTAATGATGAATGAAAATAATCATAAAGCAGTTGTCATAGGATAAATAATTTTAAAATGTTCAGTGGTGAACTTCATTCTTTTGAATGTGGTTTTGCAGGTTCTGTGAAAATAATAGGTTAGTGCTTACTAACAATGCTTTTCTCTGGATCTCAGAGGGGATGTAGTAGAACTGGGAAAAACACACAGGTGATGATCAAAATCAGTGAATGACCAAACAGTTGAAGAGGTAAATGAGGGGGCATATGGTAGGGGTGTATTCCTTGTGTAGGACTGAAAGGTGAACAGGGAGCAACCATACACTGCCTTTCTGTACAAGGGTTAGTGAATCTCAAATGTAACCAGCAAAAGGCAAACTGGAAACAAAGATGTGCTTCCCACAGCATGGAGTTAGGTTACAATTTGCTTTATGAACGTTAAGAGTGGTAAAGTTTTCATGGTTCAGAAAAGTTTTGATGAACTTGGAGACAAAAGAAGTTAAATATCATCCTTGGCACTTTGTGTTTTGTGTCCCAGCTTGCTATATCCCCAGAAAATATTCTGGCAAGGGTAATCACATGCTTTGTGTGTCTTTGTATTTTTCCCTAGCCATCAGCTGCTGGCAATAGTCAGGGACAGAAGATTGGACTAGGTGGATCTTTGGTCTGATGCAGCCTGTCTCCTCTTCTGATTAGCTGTCCATGCTATCTGCTTTTCTCCTGTCTGACCTAAATTTTTTTCTGCTGCAAATTAAGTTGATATTTTTGGATTTGTCCCAACTTTAAATACCTTTGCCAAAGTTCCATTTTGGTTCTTTAATACATGTCTTCCATTTCAAACCTTGAAGGACCTTGGATTAGGAGCTCAAGTTTCAGTCACTGTTGCTTGAAGCCGCCTTCAACTGCAGCTATAAAACAAGTGCATACTCTGACCAAGCCACATTGCTGACTGAAGCTCCTGTACCTTTGTAGTTTCCAGCACCAATATTTTTTAGGGACAAACTGGTTAGGCAGTCTTAGATGAGATACAGCCATCTCCTTTGTTGTTGTGTATTGTACTTGTAGATTTGATGTTGCCTGAGCCCATGTGATGATTGTGGAATATTCTGTGAACAAGAGAGGCTTCCTGGCACTGTACAGAACCTCTCTCTACAGCCATGCCAAACTGAAGATAAAGTAGTAACTTGTGCTGCTCTGCTGGCAGTATATCATATGTTTATTCACCTGCCTTAGTGCCTCCTTCCTTCACCAGAGCCAGACGCCAAGCTATTTCCCACCTCTCCTGTCATTTGGCAGTGCATAAGGACCCACTTATGTGGCTGTGTCTTACTCTCTGGTGCTAGGGGTGTTGTCAGCAGTGTTGAATTGGTCTTGGCAAGAGTGTCACTGTGGTTTTTCATCTTTGTGCCTGACTTTTTTAGTGCTCTTGATCTGCTGCTGAAAAGTACAATGCTCCTTGAACAACTGAGGTGTTACTGCATAAACTGTAACGTGATGCTGTGTCTTCCCTCCTTAACTCTGTCAGGGATTGCTGTGTTGTGTGGCAGGATGGGTGTGTGTTCCCCTCACTGAGGGGTCCTGTCAGAGTTTGGTAGATATCCTGCACTGTGTGGACTCCCTCATGTTCATCCTGTCAGCTAGGCTCTTTTGGAGTCATCCTGCTTGGTGTAGTAGTTGCTGTCCTCATTTCACACATTAGCAAAAAGCAGAGCTTTATTTAAGAGCTGTATTTAAGGAGATGGCACACCTATCTACTCACAGCCTGTGTCCTCTCTTTATCACAATGCTGCAGCAGATTTAGTTATGTCCCCTAAAGTTAAGGATGCTAAGAGATCAGACATTACAGACTGAAAAAAGATCTTTTCCTCTGTACTTTTTCCTGTTCTGCTTAGCAAGCTGTCAGGCTTCACTCACCATGTCTTTGTGATGTGCTTTATACACTGATATATCAAGAGAATGCCCAGGTTTTGTTCATGAGTCCAGGTCACTTCATGGCTGGTGCTGCAGGCTGAGCACAATGCTGTGAGAGCAGTCATGTGGCTGCCAGCTGCGCTGCTTCTGTGCCACTGGCAGCCCTCTTGATCACTTGAGTGTGTCAGTGCAGACAACATTTTGCTATTCACATGCTGTCTATCTGAATGTCTCATCAAAGTTTCTCTGCCAATTTTCTTGTATTTTCCAAAAAGTGAAGTGTTATTTCCATTTATAATTAGAGTTTGCCCTGAACTTTAGTTGTTGGGATTAGGCATTTAGCTGTATATATTCCCTTGCATCATTCTCACACAGTCCTTAGCAGCAGCTCTTCTCTGTAAATTGCTGTGTATCTACTCTGAAGAGTTTCATAGGCTTTGGCAGAAGTTCCTCAGAGCAGTGTATTGCTTGCCTTCTTGTCTCCTCTAGTTGTGTGTTGTATGCACGTGCTGGGCATTTATATTTTTCTTTTCTCAGAAAATGGATTTATGAAATAATACATAGTACTAGTCAAAAGGTCAATAGCTTGGAGCATCTTAAAAGATCAATTTCTGTTATTCCTTGGAATATAAATGGTGAACTATTAATATTTCGGAGTTTATCCTAAAAGGATGACTTAGTATTCTGACATTTCAAAAAACTGGAAGCAAAGATTTTAATACTGCTGGTAAATCCAGACTATAATTAGTTTGTTATTATAACACTGTGCCTATCTTAACTGTTTGACTTCAAGCTGTCTTTGTTCAAAACCACACTTCACTACCACTTTCCTACAATGAAATTTTTCTTAGGATCCTAAAAAATTATTATTGTGAAACCTTGTATAATTAAGGTAATTGCAGAACAGAATTTTCAAGTTTCTTTGAAGAAGGCTTGACAAGTAAAACAAATTTTTATTGCAAAAGTCCATGGTTCTAGTTCTATTTCGGTTTGTTGTCAATACCACAACAGTCTTGGTGAATCTAAGACGGAGAAATACAGATTTATTTTTTTTTAACAAGTGACACTTTTAGGGTTTTAAAATTAATTTTTGAGTAATTAATGAGGTTTCACAATCTGCTTTTTGATTTGGAACTCACTCGGAGTTGTGAGAAAAAATTGAGAGTGAATTTCACTTTCCCAAGGGTTAGGTTCCCACAGTAGTACTAAAGGCTTTGCACCTGAGGCTGAAGTTCAACAACTGGTTTCAGTTGAAAGCAACACAGTTGTCCAGCCTTTCCCTGTTCCCTACAGCTAACTTCTATTCTTTCTCTTTTTCTGACATAAGCCTTTGTGCTCTAGTGAGACAGATCAAATTAGGAAATTAACTCAAGCATCTGAAAAATGTCATGGTAAAAATGTCATGGATTAAATAGAGTTTTTGATATATAACTCATTCTAACTCTCCCTGACTGAATTTTTCTGTTTTTCTAAAGGTGATATATTACATTCTGCTTCTCTGATAGGTGTCACAACCATATAATCTCCTCCTGTCATATGCATGCAGATGCTTTCCTTTCTCTATGGCAAGATATAGAGTAGCCTTGTTTTAGTTCGTCTGATCAAGAAACACTAAAGTTTACTTCAATGCAAATGCTTTTAAGTCCAATTTAATTTTCAAGTTGTAAATTCTATTTTGGACTTGAAGAGGGTTTTGTGAGCCTAAAACTTGTATGGTTTTGCTACATGAATTAGTTGGTTTAGTGAGAGATAATACACTCCTTTGATAAACATTGCCTTACTTGGGTTTTCATAATATTTTGGTACTGAATTCTCTTGCAAACTGAAAATTGCGTGGTAGCTTGAAACATATATATTTTTAAAATAAAACTGGAAACTAAATGTTATATTTTTAACTCCATCTTCCAACTGAGAAAATTTCACCACCTTTGTAATAGCAACTGCAGAAGTTGCCAGAAGGAAATACAGACTCTTTGGCAATAGCACACAAGGCAGTTGGGAGCTTTTCACACCTGGAATCTGCAAATGGTGATGAGTATTTTTGGCACCAAGCATTTGAGAAAGGAAAACCTAAAATTACATTGATTCTTGTTGAATTTTTTAAAAGATTTTCTTCACAACCAGTACAGTTGGAAATTTAAGTCAAGATTTTAAATTCAATTTTCTCATTGATGTGATGAATGATGATTTTTCAAAACACCAGCTTTTAATGGATGTATTTAGAAAATGTTCAGGTTTAAGTGTAGGATGGCTTTCTAGTTTGGATGTTCAAATAGATGCCTTTAAATAATTTCTATCCCTGGAATTAACAATTTGAACGTGTTCTTAGCCTTTCTAAGACAGTGGGCTTTGCTGTAAATGTGGTGAAATTAGGACCTTTGAACATTTCCTGCCCTGATTTTCTCTTTATTCTGGCCTTTTAAAATGTTCTTTGTTCTTCAAGTTCTGCTTAAAAATAGAAAATACAGAAATGGAAACCATCTTAGGCAGATTTCAGTTGGTTTACTAATTTTTTGAATGAGTTGAAGGCAGGCAGGTAGGGCTCCTAGTATGCTCAGAGAGTTCCTAATAGCAAAAGGTCAATACTATTCCATAGTGGAGGCAACACGACATATGTTCCTTTCTATGGAACAGAAGTAATCTTCTGTGCTCCCTTGCTTTGTCCTGGAACTTACAGTATCTACATTAGGCCAAAATTGTCTGTGCTACTTTTTCAACCTTAGGTCTGCATTTAAGCATCCATAAAGGCTGGTAAGCAGAGGTTGGCTTCAGTTTAGGCTCTTTCTAAGGGAATTATAGACATATACACAAATACTTTCAAGGATTGCCCTTTTTACTGGAACTTTTGCACTGTTATTTTCAAATACCATATAATCTCTTAGTATACTTGGATGGGATAAATTCATCTTTTACAAGGCTAATGTGTAGTTAAAATCAGTTAAAGTGAATAGAAAGGTTTTAAATAATGGATGTCTGTACAGCATTCTGGATATTAGCTCTAATGCTCTTTTACCTGTTCTTGTTTTATACTGCAATCATTTGCCAGCAAAGGCTTATGCTATGGAACAGTCTATCCTCATTCTCTTGTCCTAGTTACTCCATGACCTCTCACCTGGAAATAAATTTGACAGAGGGCTAATTGTCTTTCATTGTAGTTGTGTTATCTTGAAAAGTGTCTCTGAAGTGACAAACTGATGAGTTCATGAATACAGAATTTAATTATATCTATTGCAATTAGAGTGACTGTTTCTTTTTTAGGAGAATTGTAAAGACATGTTTGTTTTGCTGAAAATAGCCTTACTGCCACCTAAAAAACTGCACTGCTAAAGGATTCATCTGCTGAATGAGTAAGGGAAAGCTTGCATCTTAACTGTGTGTCATTAATTATTCATCTGCTTCAGTAGAATACAGAACATGCTGCAGCTTTCTTAAATTGTTAACAGTATTATAGCCTGGTAAAGAGCTGTGCTGAAAACAATGTATCTCAGTAATACAGATGCAACGGTATTTACTTATATGAGTCTTTAATTCATCTGTGAAATTTGGAATGGGCCAGTCAGTCTGAATTCAAATCCTTCCAAATTCAGAGAAATTTCAGTTTCAATCTTGACCTGAGAACCACCTCCAAAGAATGCATATTTATATCTGTCCAAAAGTCCTTTAAATGTAGTCATCTCTAGTAATGTCCTTTTCTTTTGTATAAATTTGGGGAAGGTGATTGTAGTCTAAATTGCACCTACTAGAATACATGTTATCTGTTACTAGGTAAGGAATATAAAGATATTTATCCACTGCAGTACATAAATAATTAACAGATTTGCAGATTATACAGTTTTAAGACCATTAGAGACCACATCAGAGCAATGAAACTCTGCCTGGGTTAGATTGTGAATAAGGTCTTTAAAAACCATATTCTTGTAGCAAGAATATGCCTGAGTGTAAGGATGGAGGTATTTAAGTGTTATAGGGTATAACTGTGTAAATGTATAAGTGTCTGATAGTGTTGTGGTTTAGCAAAAGTATAAAGCATTTTCAGACTTAAATTAGGGAAACAAGACTTCTACCACAAAGAAGTAATAAGAAAAACTTTTCTCTATATTGGGAATTGGTATGATAGAGTCTAATTCAGTGTGGATGTCTAACTCAATGTTGTTGTCCACACAAGAAAAATGTGGAGCAAGGAGAGAGGTGTTTTGAAGGAGGACCATATAAAAGACCCATGGCTGTGAAGGAAGGCTTAAAACTAAATGTATTAATTTACAGGAAGTTAAAAAAGTATTTTTAGGTGTTTAAATGAAGTGAAATTACTGGAAATGGAATTTGGTTACCAAAACCGTAACCTGTGGTAAAAAGTTAAAATTAAATGCATTAAACCTTGAAACAAAGCAAGTTATGTTTATTGTGAGGAAAGAAACATACTGGAACGTGTTAGCAGTGAAGAACATTTGGAGTCTTACATATTAGTGTGTGCTAATTCACTGAAACGGGTTGAAGCTATGAAGCGGCCTGATCAGGAAAAGGTTTGGGCCAAGTTCAAGCCTTCTGGCCTTGAAATTTGTCACTGAATCCTTCTTCTGCTTTACTTAAGTCTTGAAAAGAATAGGATTCTTCAATTTGACATCAACATGTTTGTAATGCTTGCAGTTGATTATTAAGCTTCAGGAGGAGATTAGCACCTTGTCTTCAGGGGCTCATGAGAGAACTTTTGCCTCCCATGCAGGACAGTTCAATGGATCCTGGTGTTTTATGGCTTTGAATACCTGGTTTTGATGATATAGAATAGATATGGTTGCTTTGTAATGATCTAGGATGAAAGAGATTTAACAAGGAATTAGTGTATTAGAATAGGATTGAGGAATTGTATGCAAATGAAGATTTTGTTACCCTGGCCATGCAGATATTACATACAGCAATAGAGTACTTCTACGGCAATTCTTAAAATACAGGGTGGTTCTTTGAGTGTATGTGTTGGACCTTTGCATTCTGGGCCAGTTGCTGATGCGCTCTTAGTCTGCTCAAGAATTCACAAATGCACAGCTGCCAGAAATACTTGTCAGAGTTGTGACTATAAATTGTAAATTTAAATGTATTAAAAAAAGAAAATAAGTATCAAATCAGGAATCAAGGCTGATAGCAGAATTAACAAAAAACTCTGAACTGTCATATCTTTGATTTAATAAAGCACTTTTCCTACAGGTGATGAATTTTGTTCATGTTTGAAAGCTTCAGCAAAAATCTTACTTGCAATTTTAGATTTTGCTCTGGTGACATGAATAGTTTCACCATTACTTGTTTTAAGCAAGTATCAGGAAAAAAATAAACCTTATTGGAATTCCAGTATAGAAGTGAACAATTTGTCAAGACCAACCCATGCTTTGATGTAACTGACAGGTGGTAGAAAGAAAAGCAAACATTTGAGTTAAAGTGGGGAGAAGGGGAAAAGCCGCTGTATGTGCTTTAAGTATGTAATTTTGGAAATAGATCTTTTCCCCTTCATTAGTGAGTTTTTGTTTCATCTCTGTTCCTGAGTGTGTTATGATAATTCTGTTAGAAAAGACTGTGAATGTGGTCTGTGGTTAGTAATGTTAAGGGGTTCACATAAATGGCTCTAGTTTTTTTAGAATTTTGACCTTATCTGCAGGGGAGAATTTACTATCACCAGTAGAATTTGAATTGGTTTAGTTGAACCTGATTAAATTGCAGGATGGATGCTGTTACTTGCAATACACAATCTCAATTTGTTTTCCCTTCATTTGTTTGAATTAAATCAATTTAGGCTATGTATTTTGAATGAACACTCCTTTACAGGCACATAATGCACTCTCATTGGGTGTAAATTTAGATCCTCAGCCAATCCAGATTAATGTTTCTCCAGAGGAGTTTCTTTTATCTGGAGTTGGTTCAACTGTCATCATGTCCAATTTAAGCAAAAAGGCATAAATACAACATGAAAAAGAAATATTAAAAAACCATGGAAAACAACCACAATTTCTGTTGTGTCAAACAAACGTTTGTCTTAAAAAGCCAGGTTGTTCAAGCAGTGGAATGTTTACTAAAAAAGCATCTTTTAGTCCCAGTAGTAAGATTGGCAGTTAGCCACATGGAAGGCCATACTGCTGATTTAAATCAGAATGATTTTACCAATTTTGCATATCATTTGTGTGTTAATTCAGGGAGAGAAGCATTGTTCACTTGTAGTTATGCTATTTTGAAAGCCATGGAAATAACCTAAAGCAAACATACTTTTCAAAGAGTGTTGTCTTTGAATAAGAGGGCTTATACAAACAGTTACATTTGTATAATTACACCAGTGTAAAAATAAGCCCAGTTCTAAAAAAGCTCAAAGAATTGAAATAAGCTTTTAATTGGTTGTAGTAGTTGCTGATGGGAGCCATTGTGGATATGTTAATCTCCAAAGTACAATTTTTTATAATACTATCTATAAACCAATTCAGCAATGATTGCTAAAACCAGAAAATAAAATAAAAAATGAACTGTCAAAATTACCAAAGAAAGGGTTTTTTCCCTTACCAAAACCAGTTGTTTATAGCCTGAGATAATTGTACTTAAGATGTATTTAATCAGAAATAATCCTAGCTATGTGAAACGCATTGTAAAATGTGAAGTAGTCTGTATGCAGTGCAACTGAAACTTAAGTATCTATTTCTAACATAGTAATTTTTTGCTTAATATTATTTTAATGTTGTTATATATTACTATAAATTAATTAAACAACTATTGAATAAGTTATTAATTAGATTATTTAATTAGCTACTAATTTTAAAAGGGATTATTAAAATTAGGTTTAAATGTAATTATGCCTTGCTGCAATTTGAAACTGCTTGTGGAATATACCTCTGAAAATGTTTAAGTTTATTAGTTCTGTATTGAGATTGGTATTGGAGATTTGGGAGGGAGCAAGTTGGAAAATTAAGGAAGGCTATCCTTGAATTTTTTTCTGTACTGGAAACTGACTAAAATTTCAATGTTAGTCACTGTGGGATACAAAAACTAGTTAAGGTGCTGGATGAGAAACAAAACTTTTGCTCTATTTCTTGTTATTCTGTTAATCACTGAGTTCTGCCCTGTTTCTGCAGCGACTGGTTAAATGGAAGCCATTCCTGGGATCTGGATGGTTTCTACTGACACAGACTTTGCGTAGCAGCTCCATCACCTCAGGAGGTTGCAATGAGTGGAGGAGGGGATCAGCCTGACATCCTCAGTGTGGGAATATTGGTCAAAGAAAGATGGAAGGTGGTGAGTATGCCTTCCTGCAATTCTGTGTCTTCTTTTCATTTTAGAAAGAAGTGGTTTGTGCTTTGAAATTAATTTGAAAATTCTTATGAGATATATTTTGCTTAGTAATTAAAATAATTGTGAATGAGCTTTAAAACTACTTGTTTCTCTTACCCTACTTTAAAGAAAAGTGATGAGGATTTAGAGTGGGTTATTTTTTTTTTTTCCTGATAAGGACCTAGGAGAGCTCTTAAATCCCAATGTAGTGCCTGATCCAAGCACAATTGGAAGAGTACTGTTAGTATATTGAACCCAATGAGCCAGTGATTATATCAGTCCATTTTGGAGATGAGTCAGATGCCCTCCCCTGAAACCAGTAGGTTTGTGAGATATGTTTCTCCTTATAGGAAGATTTTTCAGGGCCTTGCTGCTCTTCCTTTTGTTTGTTGGATTTTATGGCATAGATTTATTCTCAGCTGATTTGTATTCATTTGATTGTGTGCCAGCATTGGCTTTGCCATAAATAGCTCTGTTCCCTTTTGCTGTTCATATCCTTGATTTGCATCTTGAGGGAAATAGTGTCCAGTTGAAGCTATTTTTGCTGGGAGAAACAGGCTGAGTTTTTGTAGCTCCTTCTCCATTCCTCTTGATCACTTTGGTTTTTTTAACTTAGAATTTTAAAAAAGGGAAAAAAAGACCAGTTCACAATAGAACATTTAGAGTATCTGTGTGTGTGTGTAGTGGGCTGTGAATGGATTTTGAATTGCTCACTTTATATTACTCTCCTATTTCAAATTTTTTGGAACTGTAAGACTGAACATAGAAGATACAAATTAATCATTAATTTTAAATTCATAAGAGAGAATGATTTCAACTCTGTTGTACCCTGTCTTTCACTTAAATATGCAGGAAGCTGATATTAACGTTGTGTGGGGAATCTTTATATTTCCTTCCAGGTAAATAGAACCTAAATAGCTATCTCTGGAGTGTAAGTATTTGTAAAATACCCGCTTATATTTAATCTCAATACAGCAGTGAAGTAAAAACAGAAAGCATAGTCTTGAATCAGAGCAAATAGTATAAAATACCATTTAAAATACAATAATATACAAAATATAATAGATAACATACATATCACTAGCCACAAAACCACTTAGTTGTCTGATCTATGCAACAGCAGCTGTGTTTTCTTCAGGTTTATTTTCTTTCCTATGTAATGAAGACTGCTGATGACATAAGTGTCTTCTGGAAAATTTTGCAAGTATGCTGAAGTTCATTTCATGTAATTACACATTTTCACTTTTATGTTTTCCAGATACAGTATTACAGGTAGATGAGTGCAAAATATTTCCTGTGGGTAGCTCTTCAATTTCTTATCTTCTGTAGCAAACATTAAGGATTTCTTGATGGCATCTAAGGCAATAGACTTCCTGAATTCAGTATTTCATAGGAGTGGCTCCAAGCAGAAGAAAGTGAAGTGTGGTTTTTGGATTTTTTTATTGTTGAGGACCTTGTTCATTGCAGTTGAGAAAATCAAATCTAAAATTTTTGAACATGAACGTTTTAAAAAACCATGTTCAATTTAGTTTAATTTTAACCTAGACATTAATTAGGGTGATTCTATTTTGAAAAGTAAGCATAAAAAAATTATAAAATATTTTTTCCCCAGCGACAACCCCCTTCTCTAGTGTTGTCTGTTAGCTTTTGCTTTTTTTCTTTGTTGATGCCTTTCCTCCTGCCTCTTTTTTGCCTTTGAAACATTACAATCCCTGCTTGGAGAGACTTGCTTGTAATGATAATTGATTTTAGATATATTTAAGAATGCCATTCAATATGTAGTGTAAGCAAAAAGATAAAACTTGTTCGAAATTGTATGCTTTAGCCTGGAAGCATATAAAGGTACAGAAGTCAAAGAGAGAATGGAGAGGAAGAGTTTGGGGTGTGAGATGCTAAATGCAAAAAGAGAAGGCTGAAACTAAAGAGCAAAGTGGGAAATTGTAATGCAGGTGTAAACAAGGACAATGTGGTCTTCATCAAGGTAAAAGATGTTGAGCAGGTGTGGCAGGAGACCAGTATGGTTGAGTGGTCACCACCTGTGTGAACTGGACAGCAAAATGCAAATTAACAGAAGGTGGGAGCAGGGATGGGCTGCCCAAGATTATACTGGAAATGTTGCCTCAGTGTGATGAATATATGGGAAAGCCAGAGCTCAGCTGGCAGTTGTGACTGGTGAAGGATGTGAAAAGCAACAAGAAAAGCTTCTATAGGGATGCTGGCAGCAAAAAAAAAAAACCAAAGAAAACATGGACTTATTGTTGAATGTGTGTGACTCAGTGACAAAGGACATGGAAAGTATTTTTTTCTGTAATCAAAGACAGGTTAATTTGTGCCTGGAACTACTGAGTGGTGTAATTATTGGGTGTATGTTAATGATTCTTGTGTATTTTAGCTGAAGGTATAAATTGATCTGTTTATTTTGTTACTGTAGTGATGGTTTTGTTTGTTTTAAATTTATTTTAAGCACATATGTTGAGAAACAATGCTTTCAGCAGCAGTCTTTCGTGGTCTGGCCATTTCTCAAAGCTGGCAAATGAAGTTAGATGATAAATGTGTCTACATTTGTAAGGGGGTGAGGATGGCTGTGTCACCTCTTTCCTTTTCCTCCCACCTTTTTCACCATGTATTCTCACTGGTGTGCTTGTACTATGCTGAAAATTCATGTGTTATCTGTTACCTTCTTTATTCTGTTATCTGTTACCTTCTTTATTCATAAAGCCTAGGCTATTTTAAAAAATGTTTTCCCTGCTCAGTCAAATGTCTGATGGTGTTAATTAAGAGACATTAGATTACTTTTCAGAATCTGAAGATAGGTCAGCATAGTGCTGCTCTCTAGAACCCTGGACAGTTTAGATGACATTTTATACAGTGTAGTCATATAATGTTAGCAACTGTATGCGTTCAGATGACATTTAGAAAACCATATTAGTCTTAGGGTAAGTTCTTTTTTGTCTCCTTTTCTCTTTTATCAGCTTTAGAATGTTAGCCAGGGGAGGCATTTTGTGAAACAGCATTGACATTTTTTGATATTGAAAACCAAAGAGGTGCCTGTTCCCCGTGACCACTTAAAGCAGAGTGAAAGAAACACCTTTTAATATTTGCTCTGAAGGTAGTGCAAACTAATTAGTATGCTATGAGCATTCTTTTTACCTCTTTCTTGCACAGATGAAACTTTCAGTGCTGCAAGTTTCTTGAGTCTGTCTGTAAATAAGAATGATATTGGTGAATTTTAAGTGAATGTGAGTAACATTTGAGATGTATATTCAAAGATAATCTTAGCCATTTCTCATAATTTATGATTTAGCCGCTGTATGAAAGTCTCTCCACATAACAGATAATACTGCCTCTTTTCAGGAAGTCCAAAAACTGGTATGACTTTATACCGTTATTATTCAGTGTGCTTATTTCTGAAAGGACAAAAAGATGGTATATTTTAAAAATGTCGCTGTGCATTTGTATTTAAAGATCTCTGGGCTGTGTGTGACTATTTGAGGAACGACTTTATTCAGCATGCTGGCTTTGCCCAGATTCATGCTGGGAATACTACTGCAGTCTTCTATTATGCTATATACAATAGTGCAGATGGGGATCAGGTGTGTTCTCTTCCAAACTGTGGTTAGCCATACCTTGGTCAATTATTCAGTAGCTCTTTTATGTACTGAAGGATGTAATTATTATTTTTAAATCTATTTGTAATAAAACAGGGTTTGCAGTATGACAGGCAGAACAAAGACGTATTGCTGGTTTTTTTTCTTTCCTCTCCCCTCTTTAAAATATGTTTTTGTTCTTTCTTTTTCCCCAATATAGTTGAGGAAAATAGGAGGTGGAGGATTTGGAGAAATTTACGATGCACTGGACTTGCTTACTCGGGAAAATGTTGCACTGAAGGTCGAATCAGCTCAGCAGCCAAAGCAAGTGCTGAAAATGGAAGTAGCTGTGTTGAAGAAGCTGCAAGGTAGGGCTATACCTTGGATATGTGAGAAGTAGAATGTCAGTGTATCTTCTTTAAAAAATAATTGTGATTATAATAATATTTTTAGTAAATATTTCCTATATTCTGCAGGTTCTTGGTAAATGATTATTAAAAGTGGAATAGAAGCTCTTTCAGATGCTGAAAGTTTTGCTACAGTGAAGCTTTTGTTTGAAATGGGATGAGATGAAAATAAAACGAACAAAAATTCAATTGCTGCAAAAATCTTGGTTCAGATTTAGTTTGTTCTGAATCCATATCTTCTCTTTGTTTTTTGCTCTAGACTTTGTTATTCTTGTTTTTATTTTTTCTTCTAAGATTTTTTTTTCCTGTACTCTGTAGCATTGAATATTTGAGGGTCCTTCACATAGCATATGCGTTAAGAATATTTGTTTGCTTTGCTTTGCAGGTATTGCTGACATTTCTAATATTGAAATAGGAAACATACTTAAAAAATCCCCATGAGCAAAAGCCCCGGCTTTAAAATACTGTAACTTGTATGAGAAAACTACTGGCACATAAAATCCTGAAATACTTCCAGAGTTCAATTACTTGAATCAGAGTTTGGATAGTCACACTTTCTGTACCTTTAGATACTTAATGAAGTTATCAATACAGAGAAATATGCAGTGACTTCTCTTCATTGGTTTTTGCAACACAAGATTACAGAAAGATAGTTTAAACAATTACTTTTTCTTTAAAAATTATTATTTTTATTCTGGAAGATTTTGAATAATACATGCATTCCTGTCAGCAGCCCAGTTTTTCCAAAGTCTTACTTTGTATAAAACAAAGTCTGCATGACATATGGTGCTGCCTAATGTGCTGTAAAGGTCACGCTGCAGCAGGAATTGACAGCCTCTATAGATTTAAGAGGGCAAGCATGTCACATGTTATGATGGTAACAAACTGTTCCTATGCTTTTGTCTGTTTCAAGGATTTCACTAAAACATCTACTATTATATAGCTGAGCAGGGAGATTTTCTTAGAATTTTAAAGTTTCTAGTCCAGAGATGAATAGGAAATTTCAATATTGCCACTTGAAAGTTTGGAAAACATTTGTCAGGATTCTTGAAAGAAATTATCCTGAAGACAATGAGTTTTGAAGAACAAAATATTCTGTAACTCCTGGGGTTTTTAAATGCTCAGAATTAATTTTTTCCAAGAGTTTGTGGGTCTTTTTCTGTACACATGAGCTTGATTCTATTTTACAAAACCCAGAGTCCTTAAAATGGAATAGATGAAAGAACTAGATGATAAGGAAATTAGTAGAGCTGAAAGAAAACACTGCAATTTGGTAGCACTACAATGCCAATGGATTTATGAAATCATAACCTTATATAGGACTGTGTAACTGGAGTGCATTTTAACTTTGCACTGTTGATTACAGTATGGTGGAATTTCAGTTAGGGTATTAGAAAACAGATTTTTTTGTTAGTCAAAACTTTTTTATCTTTTGAAATACATGCGGAAAAAAGTTGATGAAATAATAAAATATTTATGTGTGAAAAATTGCCATAGGGCCTTACAGAAGTTATGCTCTCCGAGGAATAATTAGGAAACTATAATTCCAAACAGTCCAAGTCTTCCTACAGAAGAGTCTTTGGTTGTATTCAATAATGGGAAACATCTAGATGAAAAGAACAGAACAATGAAACACATGAACAACAGATCCACTGAGACAAATAATCCACAAAATATGTAATCCAAATAAATATTTATGTTATTTATTTTCTCAGTATTATTTCTCTGAGCAAATAATAAGTGGAAGATTTTGTATAACTTAAAATCAGATTTTATATGAGATCGTTAAAAATAACACTTTTTCCAATCTTTCTTATGAGAAAACAATCTAAAGATATTATTCCTTACCTTTTATTACTTGTTGCTCTCTTGCACCACAAAAAAAAAAAGAAGTTGGTGGTGATAGTAACACTAGAGGTGACCTCCAGTCATTGTTGGGGAAGTTTACACCTAACACTGTTACTGCTCTGGTTTTAGACAAGGAATATTGTCAGTGATCAGTAAGGAAAACTTAGTGAAGGGATGGGTCAATGAACCTTTTGCATATATTGTGATTTATAATTTGCGTAGATACAATACTTTAGTTTTACATGCAGCTTTTTTTTATCCATACTTGGAAGGTTTTTTATTAAATAAGGTTAGGGACCATTTTATGTTTTATAGGAAATTTTTTCTCCTAGGAGCCATTTGCATTAATTTCTTTACAGTCACAAGCTTCATTATGGAAGGGCTAAAAATTTGAAGCATAGGGAAAATGAAGAAAAGTGGATGAGAATGGGGAATAGAAAACAACTTTATAATTACTTCTTAAAGATTTTTTATTATTCCTAAATGCTTTTCTTATAATGTAGAAATTAGTCTTATTTTTGACATTTTTTTTTCTTTTCATGAAGATTCTGACCAGGTGAAATTGTAAACAGTTCTTTTAGGATGTTTTTGTAACAACTTTACATTATCATACGTCCTCTAAGACCAACTTTTATCTTGTTCTTCTACCCCTTTTTGGTGTGTGTATGTATGAGTATATATATAATTACTCTTCTCTTCTCTATGGGTTTAGGTTCTCTTCTTGCAAAGTGTTCTGGTTACATTGGTTGTAGAGAGGAAGGAATAGAATTGTCATGAAAATCCTTTTTATTTCAAATTTTGGAAAATTTCCTCTGTAATAAGAGACAATGAACTTGCAGTGTTGGTGAAGATTTTCTTCATGTGTGGATCTGAGTTTTAAAAAATATTGCACAGTTTGTGGAATATTATAAAGAAACAGGCTTTTAGAAGAGAATAAATCAACAGGTGTGTTCTTCTAGTGTATAGTAGTCCAAGGGACATTTTTATAAATATCCCTAGGACTACTATAGTTATAAACATGCTTTTGAATGTATCTGTACTAGAGTCTTACTTCACAGAAACTGTGAAACTGATATAAGAATAGATGTTTGCAGAAGTAGGGATGCACTATTTGTTACCATTCTTCATTTTCAGATACTTTTGAAATTAGAACAGTGTGGTCATTATTGCAGGGGTAAAATGAGTAATAACTATGTGGTATAATGAAGTATATAAAAGCAGTATCTTTGTATATGGTACAGTGACTAATGAAAAACTTCAAATAAGTTTTTTTTAAGACTCTGAGCTAGCAAAACCTGCTGGAATATGTGAGCAATTGTATGACTTCTCTCTCAGTTGTGAAGGAGGACTAGGCTCACTGATACGGCCATTTATTGCAGCTTAGTCATCAATTACATCTTAATTTTTCTTCTCCCTGCTGTCTCCTAATTATTGTTGCAGAATATTGTTTAACTATTTAAGTTTTTTATTTTTGCCTTTTTTTTTTTTTTAAAGAAATCTGCTGCAACAGATGGTTGTTTTGTTTAACCATGTTTTTAGGCCATCTGTTCCCACAGTCAGATGGGAGAAGACAGATTTATCACATCTCACTCAGTGAGAGTGAGACTCACTCAGTTGGTTTCTGTCTCACACAACCTTACAGACTTCTCCCTCACTCATTTACAGCTCTGGAGTGTAATTTAGTTATGGGCTGTGTCTGGTGTAGGCTGTAAAGCTGCTGTAGTGCTACACTGCAGCAGCCTGAGGAATGGCACACAGGCTTAGCACCCTCCCTAGGAGATTTTTCAAGGGCAGAGTTGTTCCCTGCAGCCTATTAACATCATCTTCTCACTCTGCAGCTCAGCAGTGTAGGTCACAGGTGTAAGAAAATACTGTTTTCCTGCTGAGGAAAAGGCTGTAGTAGGTGTGCACAGCCCCACTGGAGTGGTGGAGGATCATTCTATTTGAATAAGATATTTATGTTCTACTTCTGTCCTTCCTCTTTCCTCAATTTTATGTAAAAATTTCTAGGAAATTTACCACACAAACTGAGTTGGTGCTCCTGTCAAAGTGGGATTTCTCTGACTAAACTGAGTTTTAGACATTTACTGAATTAGTCAGATAAAATCTGACTAATATACCTTTCTCTGGAGATGTTCCTTCACAATACCCACAAGTGGCTGTAAAATTAATCATAACTATTTAAGATGAGACTTCATTAATGGAAACTACAGGAATGAATATACAAAATTTCATCTTGATAAATTTGCTACTAATCCTTTTTCTTCATAAAATTATACTGTCTGTAATATTGCCGGTCTTGAACAAATGGGTGGAAGGAAAAAGTGGAGAAAAAATGGTGATGCTTAAAGTTTAGCACTTACATATTTTCAGAAATGTAGAGATATCTTTTAAAATAAATTATTTTGATGGATCTTGTCAAATTTTCATTGTTTGAGAGCCTACCAACCTGTTTTAATTGGATGTGGCAGGCAGCTTCCTGAGGAAGCAAGAAACAGCAACCACTTTTCTGTCAAGTTTGAAATTGAATTAAAACCATTTAGAAGCTGTAGGGTCAAGTTTTAGGGTTTTGATGGAGCTACAGTGCAGCAGTAGCAAAAAGTCCCCTCAGATCTGTAGCTAGACATTAGGGTGTTTTGAAAACAGTAATGAGTGGGATGGGGATTCCCTGGTTATGGCATTCTTGTAATCCTAAGGGTAAAGATATTAATGATAGAAATAATAGGTGACAAATTTTACACATCTTTAGCAACCACTTGAGATCATCAGCTTTCTGTTGGCTGTAGCTTCCATTGATGTGAGAAAGGAAGGTAAATGGCCTGAGGAACTTTAATCCCACAGTTCCCTGTTCTGTCAAAGAATGGGGCAGACTGGGATCATAAGGGGTCACAGCTTTTCTCCAAGTCAATGAACACTGGTACCAAAATGACAAGAGGCTTGCATTCTCATTCTGTTTCCAGCTGCAGCCTTTGGCTTGCCTTTTTCTCTGTATTTACCTGGGGAATCTTCTGCTTTGATTTACAACTGCAGGATAGCAAGGAGATTATTTTTGACCTGTCTTCTCTGCAGTTTGCTCCTAGGACAGGAAGAGGCTTTAAAGAAAATCGGCTTAAACAAAACTCTGATTTTTTTTTTCCCCCTTTTTCAGTATACCTGAGCTGAATTTATCTTTTGTAGCTAAACAGCAATGATTGTGTTCTAGAGAAAGATATTAATAAATTAGATTAGTTGAATTACATTTTCAACAATTTTTTAATACAAAACATAACTCACAGGTAGTACTACTGTTTTCTTTCATCATGGCATCTGCAGCTTACAGAAAAGAGGAATATTGGCTAGGAATATTGTCTATTACAAACCATTAGATTTGTAAGAAAATAACCTTTTCCAGTCCAAAATGTCTCCAATTTGTGGACATTTAGGCATGGTGTCATGCATGTTTTCTTGTGGAAGAGTGAGAGCTGTGGTTATGGGAGAAAGCTTCTCTTTAATTGCAGGTAGAACTAACTTTGGTTTTATTGCTGTTGAACTGTGTGGGGCTTAATTTATTATTTTACATATTTTCCAGTAATTTGCTAGCTATTTACAGGAATAAACCACAAAATTTCATTGTTATTTGCTAATTTGCTTTTTTTTTCTCTTAGGAAAAGATCATGTCTGTAGATTCATAGGATGTGGACGGAATGACAGATTTAACTATGTGGTCATGCAGTTGCAGGTTAGTGTATCAAAGTGTTCAATGTTTGCTTGTGTCTTTAGGTTTATTACCCAAGTGTATATGAATATAGAAGTGAAATTTTAGAGGATACTAAACAAGCAAACAAAAGAAACCCCAAAGATCACAAATGCATTGTAGTAAGTGAATGTAAATTGAGCATATCCTTGTATCTTTTTCCTTTTATATCCTTTCCATAATTCTCTCAAAAGGGAGAAAGCTTGCATCCTGAGAAAGACCAGACTGTTGGAAGAGTAAACTGTGATGTCTTCTGAGATATTTTACCTTCCCTTTTAGTCTTCACTTGAAGATAGTCTAAAATGTGTTATATGAGCCTCTGTATTTTGTTGGCTTTTTTAATGAAAATGAAAAATTATCCTATGCAAGTAAAAGAAAACACTTCATTTTACTAAAGGACTTGTTCATTAAAAAGGGATAAAATAGGTGCTTAGTACTTAGAGTTATGGGGTTAATGTCCTTTGTCATCCTGGTGAATATGAATAGTGAACAAAGTGTGTTCTAGTGCCTACTGCTGTTCATCTGTTATTGTAGAAGAACAGTTCTATGATGTCATGGGGTTGCATTTTCTACATGATATATTTTTCATCTGTTTGATATAATGTGCTTTTAAATTATGTACTTTTCCTTAAAAAAGTGAGTGTGAAGAAGTCTTCATGAGCATTTTCTCGGGGCCTTTTTTGGGTGTGACAAAAATACAACTTTAAGTAATTGTGTTTGTACTGGTCTTCTGATAGAGATTAGTTTGTTCCATGTTTTTAGGAATAGACAGGTACTAAGTTTGCATTTTCAAAAGCAAATTCTGAACTTAGTGTTGGAGATACTTGTGGACATACAGTCATTACATTTAGGTGTGATGTGTTACCTGTGAGCGTGAAAATAAGTATTGGGAGTATTTCATGGTTAATCATAAACCACTAAAGAAGAAGTAGGAAGACTTTACAGCATCTGTGAATCTTGGTATTAGTATTTTTCTATGAAAATGCCCTTTTAATTTTATCAGGGTCGGAACTTGGCAGACCTGCGTCGTAGCCAGTCTCGAGGGACGTTCACCATTAGTACCACTCTGCGGCTTGGGAAGCAGATCTTGGAATCTATTGAAAGTATTCATTCTGTGGGATTCCTGCACAGGGACATAAAACCAGTAAGTCTGCCCATTAAATCAAAACAGGCAAGTAAGATGTGGTCATTAGACGGCTGCATAAGTAAGAATAGCTTCTATACTCGCTGCTAAAATGCAAAAATGAAAAAGGATGGAAAATTGAATGTTTAATCATCAGATAGGGCAGATTTTTGCTATTAATTAATGTTGGATTGCAACAAGAGTAACTTTGGTATTTTTCAGTCTTTGTCTCCAGTTTAGGCCTCCTTGCAATTTGCTGTAGTTAAAACTTCCAACCCTTATCTTTAGCATTATGTAACCAAGAGTATTTGCCATGAGATGTAACATAATGTGCTTGACTAATGGCAATTAATATTGTCATATAATAAATCCAAAAGAATAGATACTAACTGCAGAGTGTATTTATAAGTCCTTCAATAGCAGTTTTTATGTATTTAATATATTTTCAACAAACAAGAACGTGAAAGACAGACTGTATGAGGAAACTATTTTTTATGGTGAAATTCTTATTAGATCTATTGTTAATAGGTTAGCATGAGGAGACTGCCTTCCTGGTAGTATCATGCTTTTGTTCTTACTATTTTCTATTTTTCTTTAATTTTTTCCTGAAATTCAGTCACCTATTTTTGATATTGCTCTGTATGACAAATATAATTACAATTCTGAAGTGCCAGAATTTGTAAATGAGGAAAAATGAGCAAATTTTTGTGTTTTCAATAGATGCAAATATAGTTTGTTATTGTATTTGAGGGGTTCCCAGACAAAGGGAGGAAGGAATGATGAATCTGACTCCATGTTCTTAGAAGGCTAATTTATTATTTTAAGATACTATATTATATTAAAGAATACTAAACTAAACTATACTAAAGGATAGGATACTTACAGAAGGCTAACAAAATAATAATGAAAACTCATGACTCCTTCCAGAGCCCCGACACAGCTTGGCCATGATTGGCTATTAAGTCAAAACAATTCACATGAAACCAATGGAACAATTGCCTGTTGGTAAACAATGTCCAAACGCATTCCAAAGCAGCAAAACACAGGAGAAGCAAATCAAATAATTATTGTTTTCATTTTTCTCTGAGGCTTCTCAGCTTCCCAGGAGCAAAATCCCGGGCAAAGAGATTTTTCCAGAAAATATGACAGTGACAGTTTGTTATATCTGACATATATTGCTAACTTTCCTGTCAGCTGAATGATGCTTACATAAAACTTCCAACAAGTTTCTGTACATTAGGAAAATTTCATTTCCATCACTTCTTCCTGGCAACTTTTTATAAAACTTGTATTCCCCCTGACCCATCCCCATTTAAGCCTTCATTTAATATGAAAAGAACATAGAGGCAGTGGATGTCAAGTGAAATTGGTGAGAAAAAATTAGCTGGAGCTAACTCTGCTTTGTGCTGAACTCCGATCTTGAAATCCTTGATGGTTTGTTTTCCTTGAGACCAATTAGGCAACACTGAAATTCTGTGAGTAGGTGACATGATTGGAAAATTCTTGCTAAAAATTAATATATTCGACATGATAAAGTAAGATGACAAGCTCTTTGGACAATTTAGGCCGCTGTTCAGATATGCTAAGTTGGATGCCTGTTTCTCTTAACAGCATTTTCTTCAAATTTATTGGGAGTTCAGTAGAAGTTAAAACATGGAAGGATAGACAAACAGAATATTAATTTTCTGGTTGTGTTATTGCATTAATATGTGAACATATTGAAACCTGTGTGTATTCATCTCTTATCTGTCTGTATTTCTTTTTCTTCCTAGTCAAACTTCGCGATGGGACGTTTTCCAAGCACCTGTAGGAAGTGTTTTATGCTGGATTTCGGCTTAGCACGGCAATTTACCAACTCATGTGGGGATGTCAGACCAGTAAGATTTTTTTCACAGTTGAAACCCAAATTCTTGAGTGTGGTAGTATGCTGTCTTTTCTTCTGGAGAAGTGTTGGAGTTGCATCGAACTGGTAACTGTTGTAAGCTTGACAAACACCATCCCCAGTCAGAAATGCTATATGATTTATTAATTATGTTTAAAGATTGTTAGTAGGGAATGAGTCAGGTTTCTGGTTTTTGGCTTGAGACAGAGGTGTACATCTAAGATACTTTGGGATAATCTGTCATTTGGTTTGGAAAATCAAATGATAAATAGGTCTTCATTAAATAGCAGAAAAATATACCAGAACTGAATTTCACTTGCTGTTTTATACTGCATATCATTATATTTTTAAAAAAACCCCAAAACCCAACAACAAAAAAACCTCAGGAGAAAATGTAAAGTCAGACACTAAACTGAATACATATAATCTGAAAGAGAAAGTCTGAATAACTAAAACAGTGATAGGACACATCATTATTGGGACTGTAATTTCAAATTTAATTTTTTCCTTACAGGAAAATATTGTCCCTCTTAATAAAGACAGGTAAAAGGTCATTTCAGGAAATTACAGGAAGGAGTATTTTGAGGGACAATTTTACATAATGAAAATGTGTTCAAGCTTTATTAGTCTGCCCCAGTGTCTGAGCATACTGTCAAAAGCAAATGCCTTTATTGCTCATCTGAAGAATCCAGGGATTTTACATTATTTTGGGTTATTCAGTTAGCAGAGACAGCTTCCCACTTGTTCCAGATATTAGCCTTAAAATTAATTTGTCATAGTTGCAGTTTTCTTCTTGTAGTATCATTTTACTATAGTGGTCTATGTGAATCTTCAAAACTGAAAGAAAAACGTAAAGCATAAACCAAAAACAAGGCTTTGCACACTTTTTCATGCTACAGATAGTTCTCTCTCAGAATTACTATTGTAAAATAAAACATTTTTAACTGCTGATTTTGACAGATTCATTTTACCAAAGCTGCCCTGTCTTCCAGCTGTCTGAATGACTATGCTTGTGAGGAACTGACTTCTAGGAGAGAGGGATATGTCTGTTGTATTCAGTAATAAGATATCTGTAAAGTGAATAAACACATTGAAGAGAGTAGTGAAGAGTTGCAGTTTATTAAGTAGTATGATCTGATGCTATTACCTGGCTAAAACTTAAAAATCAGAAACAAACATTTATTGCATTTTCTATGTTTGTGAAAGACGAATGAAAGGTAACAGCTTCTGATACTAAATTCTATATGGTGGGGACAATACTAGGATGCAGGTATTTGGGGTACATGTAGAATTAAATGATAAAATGGAGTTTGATAAGGAACTACTAATTGGTAGGAGGAACCTTCTCTGGGAACAGAAAGGATCAGAAGAGAGAAAACTGAGTGTGGGAGGAACAAAAACTGCTGGGAATGATGTAGGCTGTTAAAAGAAGGAAGGATGAAGCACAGGCAAGCAAATAAATTGTTGGAGAGAGGAAGCCAATAAATGAATTAATGATGTAGATAAGAATTGATTACTGCAAAGCAGGGTAATTAGAATTTAATTGTAGGGATACTCTAATCATCAAGCAAATACATTTAGCAGGATGCAAATTTAGTATATTTATGAGATTCATAGTCTACTGTTTATTGCTTTTTGAGGGTGTAGTACCTAACATTTTTGTTATTGATTGCTATTGTCTTAGAGATAGCTGAAGTAAATACTAGCATATATTTGTTTTTTTAATGGAGGCAAAGAATAAATGATTCTTTTTGCATGTCAACCTAACTTCATACAGCCATCAATTTCCATGTCTCTGTTTACATGCCGAAAATGGAAAGTGAGGGTGTCAGCTGTGGTACAGAAATAGAAAACCTTGAGGGACAAAATGCGAAGGACATTTGCATTCTTAACATGATCAGTACTGCAGCCAGCTCTTAGGCAGTTGTCATCACTCCTGTTTTAAAGGGAACCTTAACCACAACTGTTTTCTGAGGTACTACTCAATTTAATACAAAGAAAGCAAAATAAAATAAAAGACTAAGCCATTAGTCTTTGCTGTTAAAAAAATTAACCTTTAAAAAAGAATTTTAGGTCATAGTTCTTTAAAAATCTGTCATTTCAGCCATCATATATTATCAAACTTCTGAGTTTTGTGGTCTTTTATTTATGTAGATTGCAAATTATAAATAGGTGAATTTCATTTTTTTTACAAAGAAGATAGTACAACATATATATGCAAGCTGAGGTGAAAAAGGTAGGGAGTAACAGAATTAAAACCCTATCCATAAGAAGGTGGCATTTAGATGAAACCTTTTCATTTAAAACACCAGTGGTTTTCTACTTGGTATACAGGTCTTACTGACTGGCAGCCTAAAGAATTGTTCAGATTAACAGCCAATCCCCTGAATCTGATGATTTGGACTCAGCAAAGAGATTTGAAGGAGAAATTTCCCTTTTGCCCAATTTGGTATTTAGTTTGGAATGTGGGATTCCTTTATTGAGACTATCGTGACTAGTGGGTTGAAATGTAATCAGAGGAGAATAGTTTTTTTGTGAAGTTGTTGTATTTTTGATAAATAAGACTTTTTAGGTCAAGGGGAGAGCTACCCTATGACTGTATCCCCCATCTCCCCACCTATCTCCTGCTCTTCCCTGTGACTACATTTTAGGTCATTCTTCAGTGGTTACTTGAATAAAATGAAGAGCTTCATCAGAGATGTCATTGTCATATATACAGCATGACCTTAATTTCAAGTGTCTAAATTTTACTTGTTTTCAAATATTTATTTGAAAACAAGTAAAAAAATCAAAATTGCTTTATTTTTAACATTAAGTAGATTTAAAGTATTTTACTGTACTTACTTACTCTGAACATTAACAGAAATATTCAAATCCAAAGGCAACAGAGTATCCACCAAAATTTTCTGAGGCACTACACATGCTCTTTACTGGTGACCTGTCAGTGACAAAAATTGTCTTTGACTTCTGCTAAAGCAGGAGATGCACCAGCTGCTGTACAGTCTGACCCTTAAAAATGCTGTGAGAGCAGTTGTGAATGCAAATGTCTAGATTTTTTTATTGTCTAGGGAAGCAGTTACAAAGCTGTTCACATCAAACAATGCACGTTATTCCATATCAGGTGTTTCTGTACAAATCAGCTAAATGCTGCTTGCCTTTCATCAGTGCCCTCAGGTTCTGAGGATTTTCGAGCAAATGGGGTTTTATCTTCAAGTTTCACTTTAACGTACAGATGGTGTCCTAGAAATGTAGTATAAGAAGTCGATTACTTTAAAAAAAACCAAAACAAACACAAAACGAAAAGAAAGAAGCAGTAAAACGATGGAACACACCCCCAATAAACAAATAAGCAACGCCAAACAATCCTCCACAGAATACTTCACAAAAAATGTATTGGTAGATAAAAAAGCAGTGTGTTATATCCATTTTGAAAGCTTTGGAAGTCTACTGTACTTCAATTACATACAGGGACAGAAGGTATAAATTTCTTATATACTGGAATTTTCATTTGGTTTTTTACTTGTGAAAATTTGGGAATGGTTATGCATTTCAATTGCATGGATGCTTCTTCTAGTAAGATTCTGGATTATCTTGATTGCTGAGGAAGTCTAGAGAATACTTCCATGTTGTTCTGCCCTACCTCCTCTCATCTTGGCAGAAGAATTGCAGATTGTTCATTTCTGTATTTGGAAGAGAACATTGTTTTTATGATGCTGAAATAGTGGAAGCTATATCCATTAAATGCTTTTTATGATGAGGGAAAAGGAGTGGGATAGTTTTGAGAACTAAAGGAGCCAATGGTGAAGCTAGACTATTGTAAACAAAATGGTCACTGCAAGTCTTTTGTCTTCTTTGAAAACGGTTTGGACCCATGGACAGCTTAAAGTTCTCAATCTCCTTTTTAAGTAAATGCTGTTATAGCAAACATTGATACAACTTTAGGTAATAAGACTTAGAAGTGGTCCACAGATAGCGTTGACTAAAACTGGTGCAGGTTTTTTTGTTTGCCCCAGTGCTCTTCATGATCTAGAATTTATATTTGTAACTACTGAATAATCCCTTGACTGTGTGAATTTATTATAAATAAAAATCTGTATACTGGAAGTTGTTCAAGAATATGGCATTCCTAATAAAATTTGGCATAAAATGAGACCACCCATTAAATTTAAATGATTGGCAGCACCTCAGTCTGAAGAAAATTGTGAAACTGATCTGGTTTTGGTGTTAGTTAAAGAACACTAAGATGTTGTAATAGATGTAGACTTTCTTTAGCAGTTTCTTGACACACCTTTGTTTTGAGTGACACAGGTTAAAGCAAAGTCCAAGGACAACTAGGATATGTTTATGAGTACAGTATTAAATGGCAGCAGATTTCATGGAAAATAATTAAATAGTACAGGAGAGTTCCAGGGGGCTGTTTGATATCTTTGGGCACTGTATCATGACTATAAAAAATAATTAGCTCAAATATGCCCACTGTTCTAAACAAGCCTCTCTTCCATACCTGACCAAAACTGTTGAAAGCGCTGTGCTGCAGGGTAATGGTGCATGTCATTTTGTTAAATGCACTGTTCAGTTGCTCTTTCATCCTGTTGAGAAGCATTTTGTAGCTGGCATTTACCTTATGTTATCTCTTCTCAGTAATGGCCTCTCTCAGTGCTGAACAGTACATTACAGAGGGATGTGATTAGCTGAGGATTACATGTGTACACCTAAACAAGGAACAGAGTATTTATTTTTCCTCTTGAAATATTTTTCATTTTCCTCAGAGCTTTTTGGAAAACATGTGTTAATAAGTTTCTGTATAATAGTTCACTGAGGCTTTTACACATTGACATACTTCAAAGGGGACTTTTTATAAGTTGTCTCTTAAAGTGAATACACCATTAGCTTGCAACATAATTGTTTGGAACAAGATAGTGACAAAAAGTTTCTTTTCCTCCTCAACTGCATGGAAGCTATGTGCGATGTATTGCACACCTCTGCACCAATGCTTACAAAACAAAGACCTGTGTGTGCTGAAATTTGACATTAGAAGTTCCCAGGATCAAATGTCTGTAACTGGGCAATCCCAAAATAATTTTTTTAATTAGTTTCTTCACTGTTTATTTAGCAAAGGCATAAAGTAAGGAGAAGAAGCTGTGAACACATAGAATTGTGCAATGGTTTGGGTTGAAAGGGACCTTAAGGGTCACCTGGTTCCCACTCCCTTGCCTAGACCAGGTTACTCAAGGCGTACCCAACCTGGCCTTGAACACTTCCAGTGATGGGGCATCTGCAGCCTCTCTGGACGACCAGTTCCAGTGCTTCACCACCCTCTGAGAAAAGAATTTCTTCCTAACAAAGCAAAACTATGTCCAATTTTTCATTGTTACCAACTTTCTGCAGACATAGGACAGGTATCTTAACGATGTATTTTGAGAGCAGCTTTCTTAATAGCCTTTTCTTCTTCTCTTCAGCACTTCATGTGAAGATGCAACAGCTGGGATTGTAAAGCATTAAAAATACATATTACATTTGTCCTGAACTCTCTATAAATCAGCAGAAAGGCATAGAATGAGCAAGAAATCATAAACAAAAAAAATTAATAATTTTAATGTGTACATCTTTGCAGTTATTTGATTAATGTTGATTTATAAGTGGTATGCATGAGTTGAAAGAATTATGACAGAGATTAAAGTAATTGTTAGACTGTTTGGTTTGAAAGGTTTTTAAAGTAATGCATAGCTGTAATAACACCTACCAGTGACAGGCCCGTACAGCTATAATGATACAGCAGTGTTACACCTGCCAGTGTAACATTAATTATTGTGTGCTAAAACCTCATTCAAGGACATAGAAGGAGATTAGTAAGGGCACAAGCGTATATATAGTAGCTATATATGTATATACAGTGTATATATAGTAGTATATATAAGTAGCATTTTCAGCATCCACTGAACGTGATCCTTGCAAGTTTGGTTGTATTACTGACAAAGTAATGAAGTAAATCAGTGTTACCGAGACAGACAGCTGGTGTCTTGTGTGTGGTAATACAAGGTGAAAAATGCAGGTGGTGAATTAATGCAAAAGATGAAAAAAAGAGCATTATCAATCGACTTGGTGACAAAAGCCGAATGGATAAACAAATTTCATGTCATGTGACATTGTTTTGTAACACCTCAGTGGAATAATCTTGGAATTAAATAGTTAAACAAAAAACTTAAGGAAAACAAGTGTGGTTATATTTGAGAGGAAGATTCTTTATGACCTGTAGTTTGGGGTTTTGGGGTGAAAAATAAAACTAAATACATGATATCCTGCCTGAACAAACAGTTTGATTAATAGCTGAGATATGAAAAATTATGATGAGAGAATACTTTGTTAGGGTATATTGTTTATTTTTTTCCTCCTTTTCTGTTGTGCGCAGAACACTGGTATCATATCCAAACAATCATTAAACAATTTAACTATAGAAATTTAAATTTGACATTCTGAAAGATGCTTATAGCTGTTCTATGTTCTGATGCAGCAGTTCCTTTATTTTCTGTATAGCTAATAGATGCTCAAGGGAATGGGCTGTAACAGCCTTAAAAAAACCCAAAGAAAATAAATAATTTTTCTAGTGATATTTGATCTTAGTTTTGAAAGAAATTATTCTATGAATGATGAAACTTACAGTTTTTCTATTCTTTTGTGCACAGCTTCCCTTTTGCCCTCCAAATTTCTTAGTATTTTCAGCTTCATGCTAGAGCTTACCTTTCTGATTACTACCTAGTTGCACCTTTGGGACTGGGCTTGTATTTACATGCCATCTAAAACTAATGCTGGTTGACCAGCTGGTTGGTGACTCTTAAGATAGATGTGAGCCATTTTAATTGAATTTTAACTGTCTGTCTCTGTGTCAGTTTACTAATTTGGGTTCTGTCTTTAATCACCAATTTTCATTAAATTTGCAGGAACTGAAAGTCTTTGAGAGCTATCCTATTTGTTTGAAATTAAAAGCTATTGTGGTGGAAAGACAGATGGTTTGGTCCAGTAAAATTTGTTTTCTGGTGAAAATAAAAGCAAATGAAAATCAAACCAGAAACTCTGGTTTCCAGTTCTTTCTGAGTTATGGGCTAAATTCTCTGCTGAGTTATGAAAAAATACTTTGAATCATTTAAAAGGAAGAAAATGTGTTATTTTATTTTTATGGTTTAATCTCAGCTGGCTACCAAGTACCACAAAGCTTCTTGCTCATTTCCCCCACTCCCTTCCTGCCCCTGTGGGATAGGGAAGAGAATTGGAAAGAAGGTACATGTATGTACATTAGCTTCCTTGAGACTTTTTGCTTTCCATCCATAGCTGAAATAAGCCTACTACTCAAACAGTCTACTTCTGGATTGTGCAACTCTTTAATATATGATATTATCATTATAAATAATAAACTAGATATGTACAAAACATAAAAAATAACTACAAAACATAAAAAAATTAAGGTCTCCATTCTCCAATCAGCTAAGTGCAGAACAACTGTAAAAATTTTACTTACAGAGATAAATAAAACAATATTCTGCTCTGTGGGGAAATTATTTGCCAGTGCATAGCTGGTTTATATAGATAGTATTCTTCTTACAGTAATCTCTGCTTCAGTTCCTGCAATAAGAGAAAGAGGAAAGATTCCAGGGAGCAAAGCAAACGTACATGTGGCAGACTTATCCTGTGTGATTTTTCACTGCAGGAAGTTTAGGTTTGTGACAGACATTAGTAGGTTGTTACCCTCTTCAGCCCACCAGATTTTTTGTCTGCTCATAAATCAGCTGTGGAGTGACTGTAGTCTTTAGCTCATGCATCATTTTGGCTGAGTACTCCAGACTGAAAACTGAGTAGCTCAGGAGATGTTTTGCGTATCAAATACTGCTGTCTTAGAGATGGTGTTGCTCTTTATTGCACATGCAGTAGGCGATAAATTTTCATTTGTCACATATCTATTAGAACTCAAAATAGTGAAATTTAATTGTATTGTTAGTTGTTAACTTACCTTGATACTCAGCTTCTGCTGGAACTAGGTAGCATAGGATCAGACAGCTGCAGTGAGTTTTTGGAAATCACAACATTTGTTTAGGTATATCTGAGGCCAAGTAATGTGTCATATCAACAACTAGCAGGAGATGGGTTGATGAAAAGTTCTAAGTCCATGTACTCAATTATTAGTGTCTGATGTGGGTTTTAAGATAGAGCTGAAAGTCTGGGTTTGAAGAGCTTATATGCAGGGAAAATCAATTGAGAACTATAATATATTGTAATGGCAATTGTATTTCAGCTGCTTGATCTTTCCTTACTCAAGTGATCCCTGAAATTTTCACTTGTTCTAAACTGGTGCTAACATGTGCTAGGCATTACATTAGACTGCAAAGTCTGTATGTTCAAAAAGGGGAGGATTGGAATATGAATTGTTGAAGCTATGAAGAAAGGTTTCAAAGAATTGGAACTGTTTGTAGCTCCAATCAAGGAAATAGATTTCTGATGGAATTTGAACTAAGAAATTAGCTTTTTTGAGGGAAAATATAAAAAAGGAGAATTCTACCTTTAGCAAAGGAAAATAGGGATAATGTAACTGGCTGCTTCTCTACCCATCCCCTATGGCTTTTGAATCCTACTCTAGAGACAGCACTGCTGACTTCTCAGTGCAAAACCTAGACACTTGGGAATACTCAGTCATGGCCTGATTGATTGGGAGAACCATGGTGTGTCTCAGATATAATGTAAAGAACCAGTGTTGATTTTTTTGTTCATGTTGATTTTCTGGTTTCTGTGACTGCGGTAATAAATTAACTTTTTTGTTCTGTGTAACCTTTCCAATATTGCCTTGAGCAATAAACCCAGAGCATTTATCTAGAGACACTGAACTGAGCTAAGGAGAGTGATTTTCCTCCTCCACAGCCACTCCAAAAAAGCAACATTCTTAGGTTTGTAAGCATACTGTCTCCCAGGAGTCTGAAAGCTGTGTGCTTAGTGGAAATAGTTCACTTTGCTAGGAACTGCTAATTTCCTGCATGCAGATTATCTGAGACCTTGCCAAGTGTTTCCAGGGCAGTGACATCTCCAAAGAAAACTGATGTTACATTTAAAAAGTACCTTGATAAGTAGAAAAATTCATTGTAGTCTCTGGATAAGCTTAATTCATCTGCATGTACCTTCAAAAATTTTTTTAACTTAAATTTGAAGGATTTAGTATTTTTCTTTGGCTACGTGAGATGTTGTGAGATGCATGAAAATTTCTGAAACAGTTTCAGAAGTTATGCAAATGCTCAGAAGTCTGTAAGTTCTGTTCTGAACTGGGCAAACTTGATTTGACCTACAGAACATCACCCATGTCAAGAAAGACATGATAGAATTATTTTATTATTGTTGTGTGGCATTGCAGTACTGCTATTGAAAAGTGACCAGCTGCATTACTAAAGGTATTTTATTGCATCTTGAAATAGAACAGAGTGACATATGCTTTTACTTCTGATTATAGAAATGATACTTTAAGGCAAGAGACAGTGAAAGGTTTTAGATGCCCTTGCTGGAATAAAGAATTCAGAATTTACTTCATTATAAGCTCATAGATAGAAACAGTATTCATTCTTTTTTTTTTTTTCCTTCCCATCCAGGTGATTCTCAGATAATTGAAATCATGTTAGGGCAGATAAGGATGGCTGTGACTTTAACATTCAAAAACATTTGAATTGGTACACAATGAATTTCCTCATATGGACATTTCTTCCCCAGGACAGAAGTGGAATAGGTCAGATTTTTAGTTTTTGTAAACTGAGTGGGATAATTTAGTTATCATATGAAATTTCTTAGTCTTTTTTCTTGATTTGTCCAGCAACTGAAGCATTTTTGTCTTAGTTATCAAGTAGAAATTGAAGTCGTGATGCTAGAAATGAAAGTGGCATTTCATCCTCGGTTTCATATTTTCCATTATTCTCAGAAGAACAGAAATATTTAACTAAGTAAAACTGAATATAGTCCTTCCTTTTTAACATTCATGCCAGAGGCAAAAGACAGCAAACATTTGATTTCACTTCTGAAAGTATATGCTCTTGAGATTTATGGAATTTGTATTTGCAACTATTTTAAACTTAAGCTCTCACTGCCCTCCTGAGAAAATACTATTAATTAAACTGCATATTTTTTGAAATTTATCTGCATTTTCATTGTCTTGGCAGTGATGCTATATTACCTTTAGTTGGATGATTTACCAACCTGCAGAACTAATAAGGAGATTTAGGTGCTTTTTAAAAAAAAAATGTTTCTGCCTAAATTTAGCAGTTCCAAAGCATTTTGAGCTGTTCTTTTTCTAATTGCATGGTACTGTGAAATTTCTGCAACTACAGTGTAATGTTTCAGGGGTAATGTTCAGTGTGGAATATGATGTAGAATTAAAAATAAGGCAGACAGACAGTTGAGTCTGTCTCACATTATTATGAAATGTGATCTGAGCACCATTTAAATTGTATGATGACATGCAAAGTCTAAGATCTGTAGACTATCATCTGAGTTCCTCTTCTTGTTAAGAACATCCTATAAAATATTCTCTCCCTTAACTAACACTGGTTCAGCTCTCATTGTACTACTCTAGCAGATATTGATTATATGGGCTGTTGAATCCTTTTTAAAAGATGTTGCTGTGTAATCCTGCTGGATTCAATAATTAGATTTATTGATGGTAATGGCAGCCCTTGATTTATTTAAATGATACCTCTGTATAGCATTTGTTGGTGGATAAGAAAAAGATATACATATATATATAGGTAGAGAGAGGTGGAAATGTTTTATCTTAATAAGGTATCAATTATGTATTGTGGTTGTCTTTGTGTGTATATCAAACCAGGCTTTTCAATGTATTGTGCAAATTTAAAAAAAAAAAAATTAAGAATTGCCATGAGTCTTGGGAGACCAGATGAATCACCATTACCTCTCTAAGTACAAGTCAGAGGTGAGGTAAATAATTCAAGCTTCTTATGCTCATTGTTAGAGGAAACAAAAAGAACTATTTATTGGGAAGATAAGACTGCATAAAAGAAAGCCAATTTAATAGTCCTGGCAGTTTTGTCTATATATAATGATTAATTAAGGGGGTAGCATGGATCGGATATTTGGATATCTTAGGCAAAACAATAATATCACAGTTTGATTGAAAAAATTTAAATATCTACTAATTGTGGCTGTCATAAATTATATAACTCCTTCTGTAATACGTTTATTTGAATTAAAAAAAGGATGGGGAAAATACATTCTCTGATTATAAAACATCAATTGACTTAAGATCACAAGATCTCTAGAGTGTCAGGGAAGAAATGCTGGTTTTCAGAAAGTGAAAGAAATAAATATTTTAAATTGGTGTCTAATGCAACCTTTGCTATTTATTGGTCAACCAGTTAGTGCCCACTTGAATTTCCACTGAGAACTTGTAGCAGCACAGTAAACCAAAATAAAATCTCAAACGAGATATGTTGTGGCTCTGTACTCACTTTGTAGATGCCAAGTTCAGTAGTCAGAGGGTTTATTTCTGACAATGAGTCTCTTTCTTGTTCTCTGGCAGCCACGAGCTGTTGCTGGTTTTCGAGGAACGGTACGATACGCATCAATCAACGCGCATAGAAACAGAGTGAGTATCACAATCTGGACCTAAACCATCTCATGCAGCTGGAAGCAGTCAGTAACACAGCTACTATTAATTTCCTTTTTTGTATTCCTATCTGTGCTTTTATTATGTAGAAATTAGCAGCTATACATTTTGTGAAAGGATAATGTAATTTACAGTAGTTGAGGATAAAAAAGTTCTTGTATGAATAATAGTGATTCTAATACTTATCTTTGGTGTTCAATTGTATTGCAAGTTAATAAGTTACAAAAGTGAAGCTACTGAGTTTTATGAGGTACATAATGCCCAGTATATTGTTTTAACATCATACTCTAAAGAAATCTGAATTAACAGAGATTTGCCCTGTTATTTTAACACACTTCAACTTTTATTGTATTTCTCTCTGTCTTCTGTGGAAATTTACTTGTATGTTTCTCCTTAAAATAGCCACTGGATTTAATTAACTTGTTTTGCAGCATAGGTTATATTAAATTTTATATAATAATTGAAGTTACGAGCAGTAAAGAACTTATCTTCCCATTTGTTTAGGTATTTGTAATATGCTTTAAAATAATATTTCCTTTTACAGGAAATGGGTCGGCATGATGACCTCTGGTCTCTCTTCTACATGTTGGTGGAATTTGTGGTTGGGCAGCTGCCTTGGAGAAAAATAAAAGATAAGGTAAAGCTGAAGGTGAAACCAGAGCAAAAGGAAGGTTTACTTCTGGATTCCAGGGAAATGCTGTGATAAAAATTCCTCTTAGAATAATTAAATAATTTTAACATTACATTTTCCATTTTTTTCTAGTGTTAGTTCTTGTGACTAGTGTCATGGTATAAAAAGCAATCAAATTTTACTAAGTGTTCTAGGAAGAAAGGAGGTTATACTTCTAGATTGAAATTATTGTGAAGGGCAGAAATAAATGTATATTTGCCACTTACTTCATTATTCCTGTTACCACTTGAGTACTTTATTTCAGCTATCACATGCTTAAAATGTCTAACCTGTTTTGATTATTTGTGAAATAATCACAAATAATTTTTTGATCGTGAACGAAAGTGGATAGGGCAATATGCAGTAGTTCTTTAATCACATGTCATAGGTGAAGTATGCAAAGCAAAAATATCTAATCACCCTGTTATTGCTTCTTGCAGCTTCTTTTGTAATCATATTGGAACCAGGTTACTCTCTGATGTGGTTTGTGTATTGGTAGATAACAGTGTGGTGTATAGGTAGCATCTCCTTTTCGGTTTGGGTTTGTGCATCTTACATGACTGAATATACACTAAAAAGTGACTGAGCTTGACATGATGCAAGAACACATTTAAGCCTTTAAAACATACTGTTAGAAAGGGTTGGAGTGTTTAGTGACAGTTCTTCGTATCAGTCAGCATTCAAACACAGACAACAAAAGCACAGTAGAAAACTAAATGGCTTTTCATATTGAATTTGAAATTTGTACATTATTTTGCAAGTGTACTGAGGCCAAAACCTATCGAATCTCCTGTCTTGGTATCAGGTGTAGAATGGCCTTTCTGACTACCATTCAGTGTAATGTAGTGACCTGTCTCTCTGGCTAGTGGTGTATTTAATGGCTGTAACAGAGAAGGAAGATGTGCCAATGTTTGTTGTGTTACTCACTCCTAGGAGCAAGTGGGCTCCATTAAAGAAAGGTACGAACACAGACTTATGTTGAAACATCTTCCTCAAGAATTCAACGTTTTTCTGGATCACATTTCTAATTTGGATTACTTCACAAAGCCTGATTACCAGGTAAACACTTGTACTATTTTGTCTTTCTGTTTTATAAAGCAGATAATTTTATACTGTTTCATCTTCAATTTACTTTGATTTCATTGTGTAATCTTGATAGTTATTATGGTTTGTGCACCACAAAGTTAATTTAATGACCATTTAGTGCCACAGAAACTCTGTGGTTCAAACATGTTATTTTTTTCCATTTGGGAAGGTTAAGACTTCCCTTAAAGTTTCTAAGAACAATTGACACCTGTTTTTCAGTCAGTATTCTGTTAGGGTTGGGAGCTATCCTACTATCACAGCCTATAGTATGTGCTCTGTAAGTTAATTGATCAGATTGTTCTTTCAGGGATTGTCATTCTGGCAGTTTTCCAAAGTCTGGAACTCAACACCTACAGCTAGAGCACAACATACAGTCATGGTATGAGTGGAAAAAAACCTGAACTATTGTGTATAGAGATCACAGAAGACCAGTCATTTTCATTTTTCTTTGTTTAAGAGAGTGTTGCCTGCTGAAATGGGCAGCCTCTGCTCCGTGGTAAGGTGGTATGTGCTGAGAGCATATGCTGTAGAATGTGTCTTAACTCACTCAGTGTTGACCTAGGATTAAAGAATAAATAAATGTAGAAATTCTTCCCAGTTTGTGGAAAGCAGCAGAGGAGTGCTCAGGAGAAGCAGGGAGGGAAAGACTTGACATTTTTTTCAGCCTCACACACTGTGAGAAGTTGTACTGATCAAACTGCACGCCGTGGCGAGCCATCCCTGTGTGCCTTCCTTCTGGCTCCCAGAAACATGCATTCCTGCTTCCCACTTGCAGGACCTATCTTCCTCTGTGCCTGTGTTCAACTCCCTTAATCAGTGAAATCAGAAGGAATGAGTTTCTGATAGTGTTCAAGTGTAATTGGGTCAACTGAATAAATAAATCTGACTAATTCTGGAATTGTAACTTTAATGAGAGCAACTTGTCTACTTTGCTTGGTAGAACAAAGAAATCAAGATATATAAGAATTGAAATAAGAGCTGAAAATCTCAAGGAATAACTGATTTCCTGTTGTAAGTGGATTTCTCTAAATCTTCTGGTATATGATTCTGCACATTTGCAAAACAAATAATTTTTTGTGAAAAAATTTGAATGTTTAAAAAAACCCTTATTACCAATACAAAAAATATTCAGTATTGCTGAAAAATAAATACTTTGATTTTTTTTCCTCTTCTCCATTACAAATTTCCATGAAATTTATCCTATAGTTTACAATTAAATGAGGAAAAAGTTTTCAATGTTTTGTGCGCCTAGTTATAAAGATGTATCAGATTTTTTTCCTATGGTAAAAAGTACTATTGCAGAAATTTTTATGTTGCATAGAAAAACTTGATTATAGACTGGTAAATACATTTTACATTGCAGAATCTGAATGATAAAGCATATAGACAGTCATATTTTTGCAAATCCTTTTCTGTGGTCTGTTTGTATCTAACACAGCACATGCACTCAGCAATTAACACAATACCAGGAGAGAGTTTTTCCATGATAGAGAAAGCCTAGTAATTTACAATCCTGTGACTATTCATGGAACATTTGCAGTTGTGTAGCTGCAGCCTGAGCCTTACAACACAGTCTTGCTCATGTGCTTTAGAGCAGAACAGGGTGGTTTTATTTAGAGCAGTGAGAATGCTCTTTTAAATTCTGGTCTCTCTTAACTTGTGTTTGCAGTGGTGTTCTTCCTACCTACTATACTCCTTGTATTTCTGGGTGGGCACTGAACAAGAATGTATGTGTATCCTTGCTTCAAGGAGTTTGTAGTCTAAAATGTTCATCACCAAGGTTGAGAAGCCTTGTTTGATTTGGCAATATCAGATGGTTTTTTTTTTCAAGTATTTATGCATACAATGCCTCAGCCTCCTGATATCAATAAGCATTTGAGTTTGCATTTGGCTTATAGCAGAAATTGTTGAAAAGATTTAAAAGAGAATGGCTTTAAAAATTACTTCAGAGACACTACTTAATGTTTAGAGGAGGAGAAGAATTAAACACAGTGCATAAGGGACAGAGTGAACTATGGCTTTGTGCTCTTCAGTAGGATTACAAAAATGACTGGGACAGGTGGCACACAGAAGGTTCTTGAGAGTAAAAATTACATGGGTGAGACCACTCTATACAAGAAAAATGATCCAAACTTTCCATCTATTTTAAGTTGCCAAAGGGTATGGCAAAAGAGAGTGTGGAAGAATTTTCAGCATCCTGAATTGGAAGAAACCCCAGATTTTTAGCTTCTTGGGGAAAAAAACCTTAGAAATGCTACAGAGTAAGAGAATGATATGGACACAGCCTTCCTGTCAGCTATTAGAATGAGACAAAGTTTGTTTCACAGAGAGAGGAAAGTGATGCCATTTTTTTCTCCGTCATGGACACAAATTTACTAAAGGCTTTTTCATAGCATAAAATGGGGGTTGAACAGGTAGACATTTATATACTATAAATGTCAGCATTATATGAAGTAAATGATTATGGTTCTTAATACACAAAGGTTTTATGAATTAGCAGATCAGTATCCTTTTCTACATCTCATTCATTTCCTAGGTTTCATGGTGTTAGCAAATGTAGTATTTTCTCCTCCTCTGCTACAGAGCCATTGTATGGTATTCTGCAGCAATGTAGTTATGCTTCTCTGTGTGTATTTCTGTCTTTCTGTTAAAGTCTATGGTGTATCTTTGCCTCATGCCACTTAAAAACATAGATGTGGGTGGATTTTTTTCTTCTGTTTCAATAAAATGTAATTTTGTATATTTTGGCCTCAAAATCTTGAAAAAATGAGAAGTGTTTAATATTAAAAACTCTTTAATGTTGTTTTCAGTATTATATTCAGGATAAGTAAATGAATATCCTGATAATAAATACCAGGATATTTCTTAATTACTTGGTCTCTTTGGCAAAAATCAAGCTTATTAACTTTTTTCTTTATTTTCAGCTTCTCATGTCTGTGTTTGACAACAGCATGAAAACGTTTGGGGTTATTGAAAGCGACCCTTTTGACTGGGAGAAGAGTGGAACTGATGGCTCTCTGACAACAACAACAACTTCAACCACCCCTCAGCTGCACACTCGGCTTACGCCGGCTGCAATTGGGTATGCACTGTGTGGTCTCTTCAGTGGCAGCCACAGAGGGGCTTCCTACCAAAGGGAAATTGCCTCCATAATTCAGGTTTTTGCTGCAGGAGTTTGAATGTATAGAGGAAGGGAGGTCTGGGAGCATTTGAAGTATTTCCCTTTTTAGGGTTCCAGTTTATACTGTCCTAAAAGACCAGCACTGCAGTCCTAAAATTATAGCAACAAAAATAGTACTCCAGGAAATTGCATGTAAATTTCCTCATCCATCCTTTGCTAAATTGTATTTTGTGAAACGAAATAATGTGTTCTGAGTGTAAGTGCCTGGAAATTTAACTGCCTGGAAATAAACCTGTTGTTTTCTGTTATCTTGAAATAAAATTCTAGCTGCAATTTCCTTTATAAGTTTGAAAAATGACTGGATCTTTATAAGAAATTTGGAAGTAGGTTTTGGTTGTGTTTGAAATAATATTTAATATGTTGTATGAGACATTCTGTAATGAAGTAACTTGGACAAGATGTGATGTTCAATAACACCCATACTCATCTCAGGGGACTGAAGAATATAGGAGGTGTTTATGGATGAACGTAAGAAGTGTTTATAGGTGCCATTAATTTTTTTGAATAGAAGAATACATAGAGAAGAATCAGGAGAGAAGTTGAGCCTGGACATGATCTGTAGCAAATTTTCTCAGAAGTGGCTTCACAAACATTTGAATAAACAACTTTTATGTGATAGTGTTTTTTTATTTGCATTTTGTTATGTACCTACATTAAATAAATTGTGAAAGCCAGGAAGTTGGAGGTGTTATATTAAATAATTTCCAAGTTTTATTTTTCTGCAGAAATGTGATTTTCTTTGTAAGTTTTTGCTTGTTTCTTTCTTTTAAAATAGAAAATAATTTCTGTAAACACATGAGAGTATAAAAATTTTTAATTTTCTGATATTTTTTTAAACTGCTTTTGTAGAATTGCCAATGCCACTCCTATCCCAGGAGATTTGCTGCGGGAAAATACAGATGAAGTATTCCCTGATGAACAGCTCAGTGATGGAGAGAATGTTATTCCTGTTGGTGTATCACCAGAGAAAATACCTGGATCCCCTGGACATCAGCGTCCTCAGGAAAAAGATGTTTGGGAAGAAATGGATGCAAACAGAAACAAAATAAAACTGGGGATCTGTAAGGTACTTTCAAATCTGCATTGTGAAGACCATCTTTGCACAGCTTCATGTTCTTGTAGTGCCCATAAGATGTAATTAATATGGCAGTTGTACTTATACTGATTAACCAGAATGACCTAAGAAAATTATTTATGTTGGAGATAACACATTTTATATACTGAAAAAAGCAGGCAGATTTTTGAGACTTGTGTCACTTTATCAGGTCTTTATGATTAATAGCTTGCTGATAATTTGAGACTCTTTGTAGTTTACTCCTATTTGTTTTCTTCAGACATTATCTTCATTCCTGCTCACTGAGTGAAATCAAAGCAATTTTCCTGCATCTTGCATGTGTAGAAGCTAAATTCTAAATGTGCAAAAGAAGATTTTAATGTTCTCCAGTCAACAAATCCTCAGTGTGAATGGCAGTATCCATTTAATGCACTTGGTGGTTTTGTCTCCATAAGATGTGATACCTTTGTACTGATTCAGAGGTTCATTGGCTGGTCTTTAGAAGAGAATACTGCTTTTTTTTTCCAAAGTGATTGCTGAGAATTCGTCCCTCTCTTCCTTACTCACAATCATTGTGTTTCATACTTGGACATATGTTGCCTCTTTCCTAATATAACAGTGTTTTTAACATGAAAACAGATCTGGTACTAAAGTGTTCTTTATCTAGGAGGGCTGTCTAGTTTTGAAGCTGTTACTCATTATGTGCTAGGAAAACAAATGTATTGTGGGAAAGACCAAGGCATGGTGCCTGCTTTCAAATGTGTTTGTTTGTTTGTTTGTTTTTACCAAAGAGAGAGAAAGGAGATTGTTCTAGTTCAAACAAAGGTACTTTCTGTTACACCAGTAGAAACCAAGGATGATCATGATTTCCCAGCTCTAAATCATATTCAGTTATTCTAAATCATGTTCAGTCATTATTAAGATAGAATGCAGCTGGGTTAGAACATAGGTTAAAGTCACAGAAATATTTAGTAGATTTAGAGTATAACAGTGTTATATGCTCCAGAGAATGAAAAAGACAGCCTGAAAGCTAGCTTCTCTTTAATAAGAGCACTTGACTGTGAAGCAGATCAAAGATGCTACCAAATGCTAGGTTTCAGGCTATTACTGAAGAAAATTTCAGAGATGGGTTTGAAGTGTCAGAGTAAATGTAACTGTATTAGTGTCTTTGATACTCCTATTCTCACTTACCCAGAACCAATGTATTGCCAGTATTTTGTCAGCTATAGATGTGTGCTGAAGAGTATATCTAAACTCATAACTTAACTATGGCATGAACTTAAGGACTATTCCAAACACAAATGGGCTTTTCACAGCCAAAAAACTGGGGGGGTATTTCCCATGTAGTACCTTGTCTTCCTCTTGTTTTGCCTCTCCTAGTGAGTTACGTTTTTACTTTACATTTTGCACAGGCTGCCACAGAGGAAGAAAACAGCCATGGACCAGGGAATGGAATGCTAAATGCCCCAAGTCTTGGTTCTCCAATTCGAGTTCGCTCAGAGACCACCCAGTTAGACAGAGATGTTCCACTGGTGCGGAAGTTGCGCTCCATTCACAGCTTTGAACTGGAGAAGCGTATGACCTTGGAGTCTAAGCCCGACACTGATAAGTTTCTTGAGACCTGGTAAAGAAATTATGGTATCATTTTGCTAGGATCTTTTAAGGATATGTGGTTAGGATACTGTTATCTATGCTGTGTGAAGAACAGGAATGGACCTGTTGAGTATGCTTATGCAAGTTACTGCAAAATATTTTTCATAACATTGCTCAATTAATGGATTCCACTACTTGTTAACTGCTTTAGAAAATTCTTAGTGCTTGAATATGGTTGAAGTTGGACTCCCTCACCTGGGAATTTTTTATTTCAAGACTTAGTGGTTGTAACCCTAGTATTTATTAAGTTTTTCTTCGATGGCATACTCTTGAAAGTCAGTACAAGTCATTCTGAATAAGAAAGTTGACATCAGGTGCCCAATAGAGGTAGCATGAGATTAGGCTATATGATATGAGAAGGGAAGTTTACAGGAAGTGGAGTGAAGAAGTTAGAAATCTACCTGCATGCAGCAGGCTTAGTTATGTCCAAATGTTTTACACCAACATAAAAAAATCTTGGTGGAAGACAGATAACTTAAAATATAATTTGAAGGTAGAGAAGAGACAGAGGTATGAAAATGGATTCAGTTTGCCTGTGTCTAGCAAGAATAAGGGGAGAGGGACAAAGTGAAGTCTGACTGAAAGGCAGAGGCTGAGTGGGGACAGTAGAAGAGAGCTGGGGCGACAGTTGCAAAATCTTTCTGAATACTTCATAGGGGAGCTAGGAATTTGAATTTGTTTGATGAAACAAATTATGCAAAGCATAAGTAAGGAATCAGTCAAAGCAATAAATAACATTCTTCTTGAAAGCATATAATAACTCCTGCAGGAGACATCCGTTTCTTCTCTTCCTCTTTGAGTCTCTGCTTTGTAACAAATTAAGTACACTGGACATCTGTGGTTACCTCACGCCTGACTTTTTTTCTCTCACAATTCTCCTTTCTGGTAATTATATTTACAATACAATGTCATGCATTACAACTAAAATTAAAAATGTGTACATTTCTAAGACCATCCATATTTACTTGACATCATACTTATTTGTCTCAAATTGTGGATCTTTGAACCATTGTAGGTTGTTGTAGAATATGACAACAAATTTTTATATAAATCTAATTTTCTTCTTCTGAAAACACTCAAATGTAATATAAATGATTTAATTAATTCTTAACTAATTCGGATATTAACTTTTTTTCTCTAAGTTTGGAGAAGAAGCAGAAAGACTTGAAAGTGGCAGAGACTCCTGTTGCTGGCGTTCCTCCTCTTTCTCAGAAAACATCTCTTCCTGCCCGCACGGACCATGTTTGGCACTATGATGAAGAGTATCTTCCAGATGCTTCAAAGCCTGTGTCAGCTAATTCTCCTGACCATGCTGATGCTGTTATGAGCAATGGATTTGTAGCTGTTAACCTAAGCTCCTGCAGGCAGGAGGTTGATTCTAAGGAATGGGTGATAATAGATAAGGAACGGGACTTGCAGGACTTCAGGACAAATGAGGCTTTAGGGCACAAAATGACTGGAAGTCCCTCAGATGAAGAGCCAGAGGTACTACAAGTTCTAGAGGAGTCCCTTCCAGAAGAGCAGTCCAAAGAGGGTGGTTGGGCAGGAAACGATGTCCATGCCAAGAACCAAACTTCAGGTGTGGAGTTTGTTCTCGACGTGGAATGTCACCCTGCTGCATCTGAACAGCTTACAGATAAACTGGAACTTCTGTCTGGAGCTGCAGGACAGCTTCTTGCAGCCACCCCTACAAGTCCTATGGAAGCTCAAGCAGAAGGAGCCCTCACTCCGGTAAGAAAACCTCTTCTTCATTCAGAATTGTAAGAGGAAATGGTAAAGGTGGTGTAGCAGAAATGTCTAGTTTCAGCAGGTATGGGACTTGATTCTTGAAGACTGATCTTCCATATTCTGTTACACAGCTGTTTACAGTCACCCATGGAAGTGCTAATTGTTCTGCAGGGGTGATCCACAAAACTGGCCACATTTTACAAAGAGCTATCTATCTATATATCTGTCTGTCTAAAGAAGCTCCTTGTGCAGTGATTCCTAATCAGTGAGGGACACACATGCAAACACATATTTATTATGTTTGCAGTACATAAATATAAAATTGCAATTGAATATGTAAAATACTGTGCTACTATGTTTCATGTGCTCCAGGAAAAATCTAAGTGGCTGAAATTAAAGAAACAGTTACTTGCTCTCATGTCTCGCTATTATTCCTGCAGTGTTTGCTTCTGGAATTCACTTTGTTTCTTCCTGTTACTTCAGAAATTTCTAACGGTCCCTATACAAACAACTTGTTGCCTTTTATAAAGTGTTGCTGCTTTTCACTTCTTAAATCCTTTTGCAAATCCTACTTTACTCTTATACTTTTTGCCAAAACAGATTGCTTTGCTTTTGTTGCATATCCTTGCTTTTCTTTTTCCATCTTTTCTGAGGAATTCTCTGTTGCACAGTTTTTGAAAATTTATGTTTTTCTCCTATCACTGTTTCTAAACAGAGACTTCTTTGCCTTTACTTAAGGAGTAAGTGAGGTTAATGTTTAAGTGATTGGGAATCACGTTGTGGTTTTATTTCTCCCCTTTTTAAAGTAGATACTGTGGCATCTATGATCTAAAGGTCAGTTCTGTGTAGTTCCCTTGAGCCAAAAAACCTAGCTATATTTTTCTTCTTGTATCACCACTTTTTGTGAAAGTTACTGCCAGCTCATTAGAAAAATTTGTCACCGATTAGTCATTTATTATCAGGTGTGGATTATCCTTTATAGTGAAAATGAGCTACCCAATGTAATTGACTATAGCAGCACAGTAAAATTTCAACTATGCCTAGATTATCATGGAAAAGGCAAGATGTATGGACATCATACTTTAAATAATGTCATTTATAGAAGATTTGTTTTGTATAATAGAAAATATAGAACTGTGTTAAACAACACAGATGTCCTGCAGATTTTTGAGATTTAGTTTGAAATATTAGATGCATGAAAGAATTTTTGATGGTTAGAAATCTTTAAAGGTGAAAAATTATTTTAAATTTTCAAGTTTTTGTATTTTAAGGTCAGTTTTAGTAAAACAAACAAGAAAAAGCAGCACTTGGTCCTGTAAAAAATACTAATTATCAAGTGTCTTTATTTCAAGAGCCCTTAAAAACAGCTTGTAATTTTCTAATAAAATGCACTATACAATTGTACACTTTATGCAAATGTGGCTCTTTTGGGGGAAATAGCTGTTTTACATTAAACTAAAAGTAGAGGTGGTACAAATATTATATACTACAGTGCAAAAAATGGACAATATCTTTGTCTGTGAAGGAAGAAGCTTCAGAACATGGGAGCAGAAATGGTTGCAAACAAAGTTAATTACTATAAAATGCATTGGAAGAAATACTGGCTGAAGTAGAAACTCGAGTGAAATTATATTTTACTCTCGCTTTGCAGGGAGATAAGTAGCATTTGTCATTACCTCAAAAAAGGGGGAAATTAATATAGTTTATGTTATGCTGGAAGAGCAAGTAGTGTTGTGAGTGCAAGATGAATGGCAGGAAGGAATTTGGTGTTTCAAAGGTGAATGATGTACAATAGAAAATATAAATTGACCTGAGAATAAAAAAATGGAAATTACTTAGCCAGTTTAGTAGCTGGGAACAGAGTGTGCCTATACAGTGTGTCTCCTCCAACTGTGATGGCAATTTGGGGTAGTCTTCCATCTACCTCATTAGCCCTTGAAAGCCACACAAAGCCTAAAAGGCTATTTCAGGGTGAGTTTTTCTTTTTGGCCTTCATTGATGCATTCCACTTTATAAAGGATACTTAAATATTCCCTGTGAAGGGCACTAGAACCTAGTTCTTATAGGTGAGTGTTCTTGTCACTTCACTGGGAGCAAGTGTGTGTGTGCCTCTTCTTCTCGCCGTTCTCTCTGTGCAAAGGTCCTGGTGACCCCTGAGAGCCGTTTGGTAGACTCCTTTTCTTTCTTCCTCCGAGTACTTGCCCTGAAACTACACATTGTTTTTTCAATGTGATCCTTGATTGTGCATAAGATGTTCTTGTTCTTTAGTATTTTTTCTAGGTAGCACCTTCCTGGCAATAAAAATAATAGGCAAAGGTGATACTTTACTTTTCTGCTGATTTAATTATATTCCGCCAGTTACTAAGAGCAGGCTTGGATTCAAGAATGTCAATTTTAGAACTATAAATTAAATTTATGTTACTAAAAGGGGTTAAAATAGATGTTGAAATTGTAATAATTTAGAAACTTATAATTACTGAACTAGTTCACTCATTTCAGACAGCTTGAAACTCTAGGACATGCCAACATTCGTGATCATCATGCTTATGAATATACCTCTCATATGGGTATATGTATTCTACTGACCTGCTTCACTGTGACTTAGAACAAAGTATGGTTTTGCTTTTTGGGCTTATTTTGATAGGTTTGTTAAATATGCAAGCAATTACTTCAGTGGTGAAAGCATAAAATAGTTTTCCTATCATAAGTCAAGTATTTTTTTGAATATTTCCTTTTTGCTTTGGTGATTCTTCTTTGTTCTTCATTTCTTTCAGAGCTTTATTGTTCACTATTTTATTAACTACTAGCATGGATGTTTCTGTATGAGAAACTAATATTTCATACACTCACCCATAATTTTATTTTCTTTTGAAGGAAAGAAATTTCTGGTCTACAGTCTTTCCATTTGTAGATAAATATTCTTCCTGAAATTGTTTGTGTATATGGACTTCCTGTAATGTGGATATCACTTCTCACTTGTTATATGCAGCATCAGCATTCTATTAAAAATGTAGAGAAATGTAAAGAAAGGAAACTTGAACTCAAAAAATAAGAGAGAAAAATGTGTTAGTTATTGGCTTGGGGATGAGAAAGTCTCAGGCATAAAAAATTACATCAAATTATGCTATTATGAAAAAAAAGGCCTGCAGGTAAGAGAAGCATTTTTCATGTTATCAGTCTTGGTTTTTCAGTTGCAATACAAATTCTGTGTGCTACCAGCAAAGACCAGTTTTATCTGGCTTAGTTGTGGGCACATGATCACATATATGTTGAATACTCAGAGTATGCTAAGGGTGTATGTGCTGATTTTATGCTTTAATAATAGATTTATGTTCGCTTTGGCTGCAGGACAGACAGTGTGGGATTTGCTGTAATATCTACTGGTATGAAGGTAATTTGTCAAAAGAATTTGAGCTGATCTACACTAAAAGTGAATTTATACTGGAGCAGCACTTTGCATCATACAGCTCTAGTTTTCTTTTCCTACACCTGGTACTAACAGGCTAGAGCTGGAGTTTGTGTCTTATGGACCCACAGCCTCATTAATTTTCTGTTTGTATTGAATTGCAAAGAACTCCATACAGTGCTTTCACAAATCCTTGCAACTTATATTTATCAAGCAGATATTTCAGTAAATAAGAAATAATGGATTTGAAGTAGTTAAGTATGTAACAGCTCTTTCCATCTTCATTTTCAGTTTAAATTAAACAACAGTTTGCTTTGATCTCACTTGGCTGACAACACAAATTTGTGTAGATGTATATGTGTGTATGTGTGTGTTATAGAAGAGGGTTTACTGTGTGAATCTATTTTTTTTGTTATTTAGAAATATTGCTGAAATGGAAATTTTATATGTCAAGGTTATGTTTATCAAAAGCTTGCTCTTAAATATCTATTTATTTCTGAGTTGTAAGTAATTAAATTTTCATGTACCTTGTCTTCTCATTTGCTGCTTTTATGAGGCACTGGAAATACTTTATTTTTTTCCAGTTGCAAGTCAGTGATGCATTGTGGGACCTGAAGCTTTAGTATTGACACAATTAAAAGATACCTTTTCCTTAGAAATGGAAATGCTTGCTAGATGGTCTTGCTTTCTAGAGGATATAGGTTAGAATTGCAATGGTATAAAACAAAAAGTCACCTTCATGAAGCATGAAGCTTGCAGAAAATTTCCTTATCTCTACTCTTCATGGTTTTCTCTAACTGTAATTGGAACAAAGAATTGCAAACTATGTATAGCAATCTCATTTACAGGTATTTAAGTGTGTCACTATGAGATATTTATTCAGTACTGGTAAAGGTCTTGCAAAAAAATAGTGGATTTTAGCTTTGTATATCAAAGCTATAGGTTTATTAGAATCATCAATAAGCAATTTAAAAATGTACTTTGTCTAAAATTAACCATTTGGAAGAGTTTGCAGTTCCTATTCTTTTTTCTTACCTCTTATCTAAATGCTTTAATTAATGTAGTTCAAGATGAAGCAATTGTTCCTTGATTCTCCAGGCCAGTGTAGCCTTCTAGTTTGGTCTCATATTTGGGAAATTTAATCAGAATTGTTTAGTATTAACCTTACTGATTAATCCTGTCAGAGGCAGTTCTTAATGTATGCTGCTTTTGGCACAGCAGTAAAGCCTTCAAAGGGTGTATATGCTATCACTGTAGTAATCTCAGAAACACAGATATGATGTTGTGCGGATGTGCTAAGTGTTTGAAAGGATCAGTCAATGATCAACGAGCCAGTTATCAACTGATGTACGCAATGTCCTTGAAACAGCCTCTGATAGTTTATTACATTTAAAGCCCTACCAGCCCTAGATTGTTACTGACCAGTTATTATGGTTGCAGAGGTTGGACTTAAAGAATCTGATTTTATTTCCCAACCTAAATGATTCTATGATTCTAAGACTGAGTGAATGAAGAGTCCAGCTAGAGAAATTATAATTACTCTTGATTTTGATACTGGATTTTTGAAAATGATGGAAAATGTGAAGATTAGACTTAAGACACCTCTTAAATTATGACCTTTCAGCCTCTTAGAGAGTTGTGAATATGGTTTTTGAGGAAATGCATACAGGCGAAACATAAACAAGAATTATTAAAATATATTCAACCTTATTTTCTTCCCCGCCATGTTGTTCTCACAGCTCAACTCATGTCATATGCTGCATTTCTCCACTCCAAGAATTTCAAGTCCCATCCTCCGCACCATGAGCCCTATAGCCTATCTGTCCATCCACTCGGACCCTCTGAGGGAGGCTGCTTTACCCAGGAGTCAGTCAGCTGAGAGCCACTCCTCTTCCTCCCGCTCAACTGGCCGTAGGCAGCTTCCTGTCATTCCCTGTGGCAGCAAGCTCCCCCCTGTCATTCGCATCTCAAAAGCACAAGCTGAGCAGGTGAATAAGCCTTGTCTTCATAGAAATGACTGTGTTGTAGCAGTCAGCTGTAATGTTTCACGTTTTCAGTTGCTCTGCACAGTCTGGTGGTAGGCATATGCTAGTCATACTGCTATACACAGCATCCTAAAAATGTTTTGAAAAATCAAGTTGGGGAGTAAGAATGGATCTTTTCCAGGAATAGAGTTGGGAATACTCTGTGAGGAAGATAATACTGTCCCACTTAGAAGAGGGGAATATTTAAGGAGCTGTTATTCAAGTTAAGATCTGGAGCACAAAGCATCTTTGGATGTTCTGAAAGACAGATTCACTTCCTCAGAGATTTTCTCTTGAAAAAAGATAGGATTATAAAATATAGATTTTTTTTTTTTTTGCTTAATTTAAAGCTAAGAATAATGGATTCCTATAATCACAGTACTAGCTGAATTTCAAACTGGGAACACATTAAAATTTTGACTGCCCTAAATGATTTTAATGTGACAAAAAGAGATCTAGTAATAGTAAGAACATTTCTTTGGAAATTAGCAAGTAATAAAATTTTCCCCTGCTTACAGTTTATAGAATAAAGATGGCAATTATCAGTGGTCACAGATAATCAAAATGCCACTAAAGAAAGGGGACTTTTTGTAGTTTTGTATTTCCAGTTTCATTTCAATATGAAAGATCAAGGCTTGCAGTCATTATTGAAGTTAAGTGTAATTTTTGTATTACAAAAATAATTTTTGTGTTACAAAAATATTGAGATCTGCTAAGTAGTGTGAGTTTGCATTGTTGGGTAAAGCAGTATGACATAGCATTAATGCATAAGACTGACATATCATCATCATTTTACCATTAATGTTTCATTTGGATTATACTTTGTGTTGCCTTTCATTTCCAATGTATTTTTCAGTATAAAAAGTTCTATATTCCAGTTTTTCTTTTCTCAAGGAAGAATGAACAGGAGTATTGATATTAAAAGTAATTCATTAAGCTTAGTTACTTTCAAAATCTTGTAGGACTATTGGTATGTGATAACAAGGTAAAATCCTGACTGTTTTTTAGCTGAATATTAAAAAAAATATCTGTGTTTGATGTATAAAAACAAACAGTAGCTCCCCGGTGTTCATGACTGTGAACTTGATGGGATACCAAAATACCACATCTTCATGATGGCTGACATACTGATTAGGGAAAGGGACCTAGGAGAAAATAACTCATTAGGAGTTAAGTTTCAGTATTTTTTGGCATTAGTTTGTATCCTAGGATGCAAGATGACCTTACTTTTTGGTAGTTGGGGTTTTTTGGGTTGGGTGTTTTTTTTGGTCCCTATAGCTACGATTTAAATTTTTCAGCCAGAATCTATTGCAGATGTAATTAGCAAACTTAGTAAAATGTCCATAATGCTCAGAAAAAGAAAGTTGGCACAGAGGATCTTCTCTGGCTTCCTTAGTACCCAAAAAATAAATACAGCTGCAATATTAATAAGGGCTGCAAAGTGATGTACTTTGTCATGTGAAGAAGACCTGGCATTGTGCCAGGGGCTGCTGCTCAGTGGAGTGAACATTAAGCTTCTTCTTTCCTTTTACCTGGTAAGTGCTTGACTGCTGTGTTGCTTTTTGAGCTGTGATTTAAAAGTCATAACTGTGTTAAGAATGATCAGTTTTTCACTTTCCATGGAAAATACAAGCACGTGATTATTTACTTCATTCCAACAAAGAAAGCCTCATGTACTTTATGGCTCACTGAAGAATTCAAAAACTTTTGCAAGTCCTTCTCTTTTTGACATATTTTAAATATTTAAAAGATTTTTAATGTCATTCATGCTAATCTCTACAAATATTTGGTATTGAATATATTTTCATGTCTTTCCTGCTGTCTGCAATTTGGTTCAGCATTCATAACTAATGTATTGCAGAGGTCAGGGATCTGTACTGTTGAATTTAGTTTCATGTATTAAAAAATAAGAAATTATACATTTGTTTCTGAAATCAAGCAAAGTGACTTTCATTCCAGATTTTTGATGAATGTGGTTTCAGGAGCTCTAACCTATCTTCCTGTACTTTGGTATCAGATAGGTCATGAAATCTCTGTATATTCTCTGCACACTAGTGCAGATGTAGGTTGGTCTATATTTGCTCAATACAGGACTCCTGTCTTGCCATACATAAATTATGAAAGAGAATTGGAGTGTTTTGTTTCAGCTCTCCTTAGTTATTCAACTTGCAGCATAAAGAAAAGAGTGTGACAGCATTATAGCTCTCAAAAAACCCAGATGAATTCTTTGTACTTGGGTCTGAAAAGTGTGTCTGGAGTGCTGTTAGTATCCTTTTCATCTACAGCATGGTCAAATTGTACAGCAAATCCTCTTGAAACCTAACACTTTTCTTTCTTTCTTTTCCAACCAGATGAGTTGTCTGCTTATTTAGAGAGCGGCATTGGGTGTTGTGTGAGGTCAATGGTAAAGGTGATGTGAGTGCAGCAACTGCTGGCCAGGGCTGTGTGTGAAGATACTGCTTAAGTAGTTTTAGTGCTAAATGTGCAGCTGTGTCTTAAGAAACAATCAAAATCAGTGAGTGCAGATTTCTATTTCTGGTTTCTCTAATTCTCCAATAAGATAGTGAACACCTCTTTTAGCCACGGCAGCAATCTAGAATACTTCTAAACTGGCTGCTTTATAATATGATACAGCCCTTAACAAAGGTGGATTCCAGTTTTGTCTGTCATTCAGATGTTTCTTTTTTCAGTCTGCTTAATCAGGTATATTGGAATATGAATCCCAATATTACCAGTTAGATTGTGCCTGGGCCAGTCTGACCCTCGTGGCTGAGCCAGAGGCGGCTTCTGTGGTGCATCACCCCAGAGACACCTTTAGCTTGCTGATGGTTTCAGCTGGGCACTAAACAAGTCCAGGCTTGTTAGGGACTCCATTTACCTTAGGAAGAAGGCTTCAGGCGAAGGTGAGGACAAAGGAGGGATTCTGCTGGAGGGTTTAATATCCAGAGGTTTATTCCATGGTTACAGATGTCTGAATCTTGGGAAGAACCCCAACAGAATTCCGAGCACATTGCCGGACTCACCTTTTAAGCTCAGGGGGAGGGGAGGGGAGGGGACAGGTGAGCCACCAACCAGGTGGGAGGGGCAGGGTCTCAAGGGACGAGGGACACCTAGACAGGCCAATGACCTCTGGGCCTGAGGGGCATCCTTTGAACTTGACCAACCACACTACGCCTTTGCTGGAATGTTAAGCCTGATTGACAGGACTCACTCAGCAAGGGGGTGAGGGGGGAAGGGAGGGTTTTGGCACAGCTGGGTAAGGGACCCGGAAGTTTAAAACACACTGCAACAAGGTATGTGCAGGGAGGCTAGTTTAAATCTTCTTATTTTATGGTTATTCATTGTGTTAGGGAAGGCTAATCTGTGTCTCTCAGGTTAAGCAATTAGAATTAGTTGGCACTTATACAAATATTTTCTGTCTTAAAATTCTCAAATTTCTACCTTACTGGAACATTTAAAAAATATTTTGTAATTATATACTATATAATTAGTTACAAGATGCTCTGAAATATTCCCACACAAGAAGCTATGGAAATGCAAGCCATCACTTTCATATTCATATCCAAGAAAAGAAATAATATACTGATCTGAGTTGAAAAGTTAAGTTTGCCTGTAGAAAAAAGGTTCCAATTTCAGATTTTACAGAATTGTTATGCCTCTTGTTACCTATCTATCCTGATGGAAAATATATGGAGTCAGCATGAGGTTTAAGTTAGGTTCTTCCCTGTTTCATTCAAGGCAGAAATGCAAGAAGTTAGTCCAGCTTGTAGCTATGAGAACTGTTTGATACACAGTAGATTTGATTTTGTTAAGCAGATGTTTACCATCTCATTCATGATGGGGTAATTGTTAATAAGTGTTAATTTTTCAAAAAAATTTACCCTGGCTTGCTCACATTCTTTTAAGCAACTGGATTTTATATTGGTAATAATGTTTCTAGAAGAATTTTCTTCTACACACTCTTTCTAATGCGAACAAGTAAAAATTTTTATTTTTTACTTTTATCCAAGTGTCCGAGGAAATTGCTTGATACATAGAAATCTAAATGCTGCCTTTTCAGAGCAGTCTTCTGTTTGAAGGAAATTCTTCAGGCATACTTTTTTCTCATCTGCCTTTGGTGTAAAGAAGAACTAAAAGTACAGCATGTTAAATTCTTGCAATGGAAACTTTCCACATTGTAAATTAAATAATTAAGAGTTGAGGACAAGCAGTCAGCATGAATGAATAAATTTTTCCTGAATAGTGTGTTGCTGTAGAGAAGATTTCCATTTGTAGTGACAGAAGCATTTTGGCCTTTCTGCTTCTGCAGGTTTCTCTACTAGAAGCAGCAGAAAAGTGATGAAAGTCTGGACTGAGCAGTGGTAATAGCATCTGCATACATTGAGTCAAAGAACCCCAAAAATATAAAAAGTTATAATTGTTTAACATGTTTGTGTTTCTGGCATCAGCAATGCTTTTATGATTCCCAAAATTTGTAATCACAACTTGCAGTTAGTCTTGTCTGTTCTTGAAGTTATCTTTTTTTTTTTTTAATTATTCTTTTAAAATACCCATCCTATCCAAAACATGTGTGATTTGTTACATTTTTCTAACATCATAATTTCATTAGCATAAAATAAGTAAAGGTGTTTCAGGAAAGCTAAGTGGTCTGTGGGATTTCCCATGGAGAGCTGATTAACTCTGGGGTCAACAATTGTTTCCATGATGACACTTCATACTATAATCATCTTGAAATAAATAGGTGGTTACAGTTCAGGACATAATGAATCATGATTGTTTGTCCTGTAATTAAGTTATAATTGATCTAATTAATATAATTAACATTGTGTCTGTAGATAGGTCTACATACTGTCTACAATATAATTCAGAAGATAATCTTTAATTTAGATGTATTTATTTCTTAAAATAATTGTATTCTATTATTAAAATCAGATATGATTCTAGTGCAACTGTAATTACAGGGAAAAAAATTCACACCTCTGAACTGTGCATTGAGGCAAATCAATGCTTTCTTTAAAAAGAACCATTTCTTTGGAACTCAAGAAAAATACTACAATACTGATCATTTTAATAGCAGTATCACAGGAGTATTATGTGTGTGTTATGAAATAATAGTCTATAAGTGCTTCTGCTTTCCATTTCAGCAGTAAATTCCAAGAATGTTCTTCAATTGGTTTATGCAATATATAGAAGTAGTTTCAAATTGAATGAGTACCTGTTTTAGTCATGTTACCAAATTAATTAGTCACTTTTTAACAGTCATGGTCATTCTCTAAAAGGAATCAAATTACTATTTTTAGAGCAATCAGTATTTGCCCTGTATAGGATATAGCTTTATGTTAGAACAAAAAAAAAAAAGTCTAATTTTGTCTGATAAGTGGGCTAGGAATAACTGAAAAGTGAAGCTCTATAAAGAATTCAAAAGTTAAACCATGGCTAATAAGCCTTAGAGAAAGACTGTACACACAGATCTCTATGTTCTTTATCCTCAAAAGCTACCTATCACATTACACAATTTGAAAACACAGTTGTCCATTTATAGCTCTGCGTTTATTCCATCCTCTTCCCATTTCTCACAACCTCCGTGTAAATCAATGGCCAAATTAACATTATAGAAGAAATAATGTATCTGAAGAGCTGTGGAGAGCAACATGTGCCTCTTAATACTTCACTTCTCTTTAGTCTAGGATTAGGGCCTGCCACATGTGAGTTTTTACTAAAAAATGATGGTGTCCTGAGGCCCAGCAGTTCCTACAAATGCCTGCAATGCTTGCAGTACTATATATACGGGACTATTGATAAGGATTCAGTATCAAAATTTAGTCTAGTGTTCCACAACACACTGAATTAAAGCCATATGTTTATCCTGTTTATCCCCATATTAGTCTATTTGTAGAAACAGTCAATATACTTTAGTAAACATATAAATAATTATCTTTAACTTCCCTGCTGTGAGCTTAATCTGGGAATGGAATGTAAGGGATACAATGACCACATTCTAGAAAGTCAGTAGGAGTGACAGTGGTAGATAGGGAGGATTTTGGGAGGTGGGTCTGTCCTGAACAGGTAGCTGTGAGCTGTCTCCCAAGATGTGAGGTGTAGCAGTGTGAGAATGGCACTGGCAGTAAATTACAGGACAGTGCATTATATAACTTTGGCTTTTTCATACAATCTGCGATTCAAATTTCTTTGCAGAGGCATAATATTGTGTGAAGAAATAGAAAGTAAGTAATGTAAGTAAAGAAAAGCTCATGAAGTAAGAGGAAGCTGGTGAACTGGAAAGATTTAGGGAGAATTTTTGGTCTTGCAAATCAGAGTTGCACTTCCAGACTTGTACTAATATTATTTTTGTTCCTACTGGCTGTAGAGCTAACCATAGGTGAAAAAGAAGCAGGGAAAAGAGAAAAGATGTGGGGGATTTATTCTCCTGGATACAAAAGCTTCACGGTTTACAAAGGTAGCAAAGATGTTCTGAAGAGTAAACTGATTAGGTGAAGTGTCTTCAGAATGTCCAGTAATATAATGATGATGGTGTATTAATATGAAAAACTCCAAATAATGAAAGGTTTAGCAGGAAACAGAGCTACACACCACGTCTCTAAGAGGCCCAAAGTCCTGACAGCCCTTGACATTCAGAAGTATCAGACATCATGAGTGGAATGAAGAAGCTATTGCTGATATTATAAAATGATCCATATTCACACCTTTATGTCTTTGAGTTTAGCTCTGCAAAATTGCTAAATGAGTGTTTCATTCCTCTACAATTAGCTGTATATGTACACAGAGGCATTCATGCAAGCATATTGCTTACTATTGCAGCCTGTCAATGGTTTAAAAGGAGGAAAGTTTATCAGATGCCATGGAGGATGTTTATGTTGTTGTTTTGTTCTTATTCCTTCTTGACATCCCACTCACTCTCGTAAAATTTCCTGAAGAAATGCAGGGTAATTTCTCATCTTGGTTCAAGTGTGAATTTGAGAAAACAGGAATTAAGAAATTATTTAGGGAAGGCCAAAAGATTCAAGACTATGGTAGCAGTAATTTAATTGGAATATTTTGGAGTTAAAGGAGAACCTTGAATTAATTGTTCCATATATTGTCTCAGCCATTTTTAGTGATCTGTTGTGTCACATAACTCCTGTTGAAGTGTGGGAGTTGCAAAATCAGTGTTTTAAACTAGTTATCATGTTGAGGTGAAAGGTAGGATTTTAAGTTGTATTCCCCATATTTCACTTAGATGAATTGTAATCTTTGTTCCTCAGGTTCGGTGTTTTACATAATTGGCATAATTAACCGCAAAAATCTCATAGGATAAGAGTGTATTTAGCGGCACAAGAAATAAAAATATGAAGTTTATGACTGCCCATTTAAATTTCTTGAACACATATGTGAAGTGTCAAGTCCAACAGGGATCTAGTTCTTGTACTTTGAGAAGACCAAGAAGAGGTTTATTGACCATGTGAGAAAACAAATTTTTGTTTGTTAGTGAATAAAAATCAAGAAAGTGATATATGTGTTCAAAAAGCCTTTTCTGAAAGTTTGAATTATTTAGTAGTACCAGATTTTTAATTGATAATTAGTCATCCAGTATCCTTTTCTTTTCTCCATTTGTTCAATGTTTCTTTTTCACAAATAGCTCCTGCCTATTTGATTGTAGGTGGTTCAACAAGCCTAATCTCCTCTTTCTTGAATGTAAGGGTTAAATCTCTATGGCCAAGATATGGTGGAAAGACTAGAAAATTCTCTCTCCACATGTGGCAAAGGATATGAAGTCTATTGAAAAATGTAAATTACCTTCATATCAGAGCTGCTTTCTTCTAGCAAAGAATTGACACATGAAAGAGGTTTCACAAGGAAAAGAGAGTTTTAATGTAAATGTATTTTTGCAAAGGAGGATTTAAATGCAGTTGCAGTTCTTCTTGAAATATATCAAATAAATACCCTTCTGAAAGCAAATGCATAAGGTTGTCTCATCTCTGTAAGTTGAGAGGACACCCCGATCATTCTGTTCTGAGGGAAGTTATCCTTCAGATATGTGGAAGATAACTCTGGTGTTTTAATCCTAAATTATTTGGATTGGCAACTGGATTAGCTCACCCAGTGAAAAGTTTGAAAAAGGAAATATTTACACATGCTTATTTTTGAGATGCATCTGCAGCCCTGGAGAACAAGGTACTGAAACAAACTATTGAAACAAGACAGAGCTCAGTGGACATCAAATGCCCAAGTGAGCTCTCCAAAATTTGAACCTCCTCTTCCAAGGATAATATTGCATTAAAATTTTCTGAACTCACTTTTACCCAGGTTGTAGATCAGAATTTTTAAGCAAGCTGATGATTTTTGTCTGACAGGCCGAAATAAGTCCCTCTGTTGTATGAAAGCAAGTCCTTCAATATAGGCTACCTTGAGCAGTGTTGTCTTCAGGCAAATTCCTATGTCTGGATGAAAACCTATGGGACAGCTCCCCTGTTTCATAGATCTTTTTGTTTTTATTTTTTTTTCTCCTCCAGTTTTTTCTTTTTTCTTTTCTGTGCAGAGTTCTCTCTAAACTGTTTTTTAATATTCAAGATTAAGGCACTAAATGATCTAATCATAGAAAGGTGCCTTTAAAGACAATTCTATTTCCTCTGTTCTTTCTGTAGCTGAACTGATGGTCTTGGATTCTCTCAAAAGAAGTCTTTTGCACTAAGAAACATTTCACTAACTCAAAAGGGAAATAGTGTTTCTTTCAGATGAAAGAACCTGGACTAAGAGTAAGAGGAGATGAGTAGGACTGTTTTTCCCAAACTAAGTAACCTCAGATTTTTGCTCAACGTACCATTTTAATTCAGCAAACATGGAGGACTGTATTGGCCCAAACTTGAAAACAAATTATAAAGGAAACAAAAAATAGACTCTTACTGCAGGTCTCTGTGTGATTATTTTTTTGTTTCATTTGGTTTCTACTGCCAGTAATACCAATGTTCTAGGCTTCTTGCACAAGCCTAGTAAGCTCAGCACTGTGTACAATTTCTTTAACAAAATCAAGTAAAATCTGTATTATAACATAGCAGAATGCTAGCAATGCTCCATTTGGTTTCTTTTCTACCAGTAGTGAATCAAGAAAGTGTTTTTAGCCAAACTCAGACTCCAGTTTCCACTTTCTGTTGAGTACAGATTGTGTCAGATTCATGAAGCTATAGAATAGAAAGAGACACAGAGCTGAACTCTCTGTCCATGTCGAAAAAGATGGAATGGTATCCCCTTGATTTTTAATTTTTTTTTTGCTGTTTAGACCAACTTACTCGAACCAATATCTATAAGCCAGAATGCTGGACTCCTCTTCATGTGAGAGTGCATTCCTCCCATGTCTCCAGAGACAAAACTTGTGTATGTGCTCTCTCTTGTGTATGTGTTCTCTCACCCTCTCACCTCATGATTCTTGCATTTTTGTCTGTATATTTGCCTGTCTTCAATGGGGAAGGTGAGAAACAACTCCACTTGGGTTTTTTCCCCTTTTGATGGGAACTAGAGGAAGTGGGTCTATACCCATCAAGTAGGGAGAGATATGAATGCAGGTTTCCCATTTCCTGGACACATACTCTAACAATTATGCTGTGTGCCAAAGACAGCACTCATCATAACCAACTGTTTTTCAAAGAGTATCTGACTTAATGATATATACAGGTGTTAGGAGTGCTTTATGTGTATCTATTGGATCAGACCTGTTAAGGGATTTAGAGATGTAAGTATTTACTTTTTGAATGTCTTAATCACCGTAGGTAAGGAGATATCCTAACCAGGTTATCTAGTTAAAATGGGGCATAGGCTTCAGTAGGAAAAGCTATAACTAATGCAGGATACAGAGAAAAGCTCTTTTTCCAGACAAAAATATATTAAGAGCATGGAATTTATGAATCTAAATGTCACTGTGTTCTTTGTCTTCTGCATTTGTCTAAAAATATTGCTGTGTACTTGTTAAAAATTTTACATTTATATACAACTTATTCTAGGAGTATTCAAACTAAGATTAAATAAAAAACACCAAAAACTGCCTGTTAGGATCTCATTCCCGGGGGGTTATACTTGCTAACTGCAACATTTTTCACTGACATGTTTTTTTTACCTGATACATATTTCTATCTTGAGAGGATAGATTTTTTTTTTCCGGATTATCTACATGTACGCTATGAAGTTAGGTATTGTTTGAACATTGTGATTCATAGGAATCATTATATGATGTATGTTGAAGATGTGGAACCAAAGCTGCTATTTAAAGGATGTTACTTGTATAACATTCCTGAGTTTCTCACCTTTTTCTTTAATTTTCCAATGCAGATAACAATACCCAGACCTTCAGTGGCATCCACACAGTCTGCTTCAGAGAGCTTTCACTATGGCCACCAGCTGGAGAGAAGAGAGCAGGATGGTCAATCTGTGGAACATACCATGGAACTTTCCTCTCCAAAGGAAAGTTTGCCAGGTTTGGCTGGGACAGAGGATGCACTTCCAGCTAGTGCGAACAGACCAGATTTGGTACTTAATATTAACCAAGAGGTGCTTGACAGGGGAGGACTTGTCAAAGAATCTGTCCTGGATTGTGACCAAAAGGACCTACCTGAACACAATGGGATACAGGAAGAGAAAGAGCTTGGAAATATTCCTGTGGAGGAGGCTGAGGAAGAAGGGCTCCCACTGGTTTCTGAGGATGCCATTGAAATGCTTAGCAAAGAACAGAATTCTTCTTTGCCAGGAAACTCAAAATCTGCAGAGGAGGAACCTCTAACAAATACTGAAGCAGCTCAAGAATCAAAGTCAAGGCCTATCTGTTTGGTGCCAAATCAAGATGAGGTTCTGAAGTCAATAGCACCTAAAACATCAGAATTGTCTCCCTCAAGACTTAATAACGCACATGTTAATAGACAGGGAAGCAAAATAGCAACCATTCAGGAAAATGGTTTTCATTCTGATAAGGAGGAAGTCCATAGCCAAGACCTGAAATGCCACCAAGTGGCCCTTACTACTATTTTGCAGCAGGAGAATAAAAAAGAGAAAAATGCTCCCAGAAATGGAGAGTTATTCCATTGCATTTCAGAAAATGAGAATTCTTATAGATCTAAGAAGGACTCCGTTAAATCTTCTTTTGTATTCAGGCAGAGTCGAATCCCAGTTTTAGCACAAGAGATAGACTCAATGTCAGATTCCTCTTCTGTTTCTGCAAAGGAAAAGCTTCTTCTAAAAAAGGCCCATCAGACAGACTTGGTCAAATTACTTATGGAAAAGAAACAGCTCAAATCTTTCCTTGGTGACCTCTCAAGTGCCTCTGATAAGTCACTGGAGGAAAAAATGGCTGCTGCTCCAGTACCGTTTTCTGAGGATGATGTCTTAGCTTCGTTTTCTAAATTGACATTGGACTCTCATTTCAGCAAGCAGAATGAAGATAGCTCTCTATCTCCAAGCAGCCCTCAGTCCAGAAAAAGCAAGATTCCAAGACCAGTGTCTTGGGCAACCTCTGATCAAGTTACCAGTTCAAGTTCAGCTCAGTTCTTTCCTCGGCCACCACCAGGAAAACCGCCTACTAGACCTGGGGTAGAAGCTAGGTAATGCAGAGAAAATAGAAATAGATTTTCAGGTTGAAATAGATTTTCAGGAGCTAGACTGCAGTTACTGTGCAGGATGTAATGCTGTAGAAGTTCCACCCTCCAACCAGTTGAAAAACAAATGCTGGGCTTCAGTTCGCTGAGGAACCTTATAATGTTGGAGAATGAATGAGGAGAAGCTGATACACAAAATGAGCCTGGTTCACTGTTAAAACTAATACATTGATAAATGTGCATTCAATTTTTTGAAACGTGACAATCTATAACTAAATTTTTACACATTTTGTTTAAGTGGGGTTCCTTTTCCAGAACTGCTGGTTATTTAAAAACCCATAGAAATTTTTAGGAGCTCTTGTATTCAGCTCCCTTGAAAATTAATCTGTTCTTAATGTAGACATTGTAAATATTTGGAGATTCCAGCCATCACCATTAAGTCAATTAATGCTTAGATCATGTCTAAGTAAACCAACTAATTAAAGTAGGGCAGAGTGAATTTTAGAATACCTCCCATTTGCCACGTCTATATGCAGACAACCACAACTTAGGTTTTTCTGTCTACATTCCCTAGATAAGGATAATTTTGATACAGTAGTGCAAAATCCTTTCAAGGAAGCTACAGTGGGCCTTGCCATCCCTTAAGTGTATGGGAGTGCACTGATGGCGTGCAGGAATGGATGTACCCCTCTGAAATGGCAATAAGCACTGCTCTTCAGTGCACTTCTTCCAACACCACCAGGAAATTCCTGTTATCCTGTAAACACTGAGGCTATTTGTGGGAGTGAGTTTATATAAATATAAATACTATGTTGAGCTGAACAACACAGAAGCCAAAGCCTAGATCCAAATACCTCTACCTAACAGGAAAGTTGAGGTCCACATGTCTGTTCAGCAATGCAACCGCCTCCTTAGTTTCTAGTGATATGGAGTTTCTATTTGAATTTTAGTGAATAGATGGAAAAAGAAATAATCTTTCTTCGTTTCTTCTCAAGGTTGCGCAGATACAGAGTCCTAGGCAGTAGCAGCTCGGACTCAGATCTTATCTCTCGTCTGGCTCAAATCCTGCAGAATGGATCTCAAAGACCAAGGAGTTCTACCCAGTGTAAGAGTCCAGGATCTCCTCATAGTCCAAAAACGCCACCCAAGAGCCCTGTCATCCCCCGCCGCAGTCCCAGTGCCTCCCCTAGGAGCTCTTCTTTACCCCGTACTGCCAGTTCTTCTCCGTCCCGGGCTGGGAGATCCCATCATGATCAGAGGAGTTCATCCCCACATTTTGGGAGGAGTAAATCACCTCCTAGCCATTCAGGCTCTTCATCTTCTAGGAGGTCCTGCCAACAAGAGCACTGCTGCAACAAAACGAGCAAGAATGGTCTGAAAGGATCTGGCAGTTCTTTCCACCATTCCCCAAACACTAAGACTTCCACAGGAAAGAGCAAATCAACTACTAAGCTTAGCAGATAGGAACTGAGTCTTGACAGGTATAAAATCTCCTCCTAAATCTGATGCATGTTGTGTCTGTGTACTGTGTATTTAAAAAAAAATCAAAAAAAAGTATATTAAAAAAAGGTGTTGAATCTGCACATTTTAAAGAAAGTAGCCATTGTAAACTATTCATGAGAAAGCATTTTATGTAAATAAGCGGCCAGGCTTTGCCTTAGAGCAGGCAGCAAGCAGATCCACAAAATGGGAAGTAGAAGCCAGGGTAAGAATGGCTGGGTAGTCAAAGAGGTGCAATGTGTTTAGAGTGAAAAAGTATCTTGAAGGTGAGTGTTTTAAAATGGTATTAATCTTGATCTGTTTAGTTTCCCTAGTTAGAAGATTTGGCCTAAACATTTAACGCCTTGCGTACTCGAGGGGTATGTAAGAAAGCCTGAAACAGGCATTCCAAAAATGATGTCACTACTTGGGAGATAAGTACTGCTCAAGCATTTCTTTGCAGTTTTAAAAAAGCACACACTTTAGAAGATGATATTTCTGCCTTATAAATTTCTTCCATTTTGAGCTGCACTCACCTCTGAGTCACTGAGTGCTTATTTTGTCCCCTATTATGGCACAGATTTCTTACCTTAGTATCATATACCTTACCCCTTCTTGACACTGATGAAATTTAAAAAATCAATATTTGACAAGATGTTTTTGTACCAATATTATTTAGAGATTTTCTTAGCAGTAATTAGGATCCAAGAAGCTAATTCTCAGTTCTATATCATACAGTTTTTTGGGAGTCATAGTGGGGTTTTTCAAACCACATTTGATAGGATTTGGAAAAGCATTCTCTCCTAGGAAATGAGAGAAAGGAGTAGATGTATGCCCTTCACTGTATGTTGTAGATTTACAGGAAAATGCAATATAAGTTAGAAAATAACAACCTTTCTTGACCCCCTTAATTCAAATGAAAAAAGAACCTTTGTTATTGCTGACTTTTATTTTCCATTATTTATGGATCACTTAAACCACAGATCTTGCAATGCAGAGATGATTACCAATCAAGTTTTGGGTTTTTGGTCATTTGTTTTTTAAAATTATGAAAGATGAAACAGAGATGAGGAAATTGCCTACTTTATGAACGTGATAGGTTAGGGGTGATGGAAGTACACTTAACACCCTTAGAAAATCTGGATAAGAATATTAATCATTAAAGACAAATATACGGAAAGAAATCTGAGATATTTTCAGATTGGATTATTGTAATTCAGTTTCCCAAATGTGTTTTTGATAGAGCAGCTTTGTTGACTCTCAGTAAAGTCCATGGTGTTTAGTTCCTCCAGTTTTATTAGGTAGTTACTCAGTAATATCTTGTGCTCTGCAGGAACCCTGTAGGGAATGAAAGGTGTGGCACCTTTTGCTGTGTTCAGAAAAGCATAGTGGGTCAGAGTAGGGACAGACAAGAACACAAGCCTGAGAAAGATGCAGCCAGCTCTCCTCCCTAATGATTCCTGTTGTGGGGACTCTGGATGCATAGGACACTTGTCAATTACTGATCTGCTTGCTGTAGTCATATGCCTCTCCAGCCAGCATCTGTGTTTTTTTATTTAACCTCTGCCAAATGAATATTTTTGGATTTAAAAGGGAATATTTTGTCTCTGAGCTAACACATTCTAATGCTGCATTAAAGCTGCCCTAGAGCTGCACTGAATTTCACTTGCTTTGTCAGACTATGTTGATTTTTTCCTTTTCTTATTATGTATATTTTTTCCCATATGTAATGTAGCACAGTGTGGAACCTTAATTTCATTCAGGTTTCAAGCACTACAGATGAATGCAATAGGTAGGGTATACCTGCTTTTTCTGAAGAAACTGTACCATTGCAAAGTCCTATTCCTTTGTATTATAATGTATAATAGGTGCTATACCAATAATTGCATGTCCTCATGGTAAATTATATAATATAAATATTTATATATACATATATGTATATGCTTATATAAACTCATTCTTTCTCATTTTTCATTTGTAATTTATGGACCACAAATAGTACAGTTCCCTTTCTGTTAGCTCTTGTATACTTACCTCTTCTATTCTCCCCTGCACCCCTGCCAAAAAAATCTGGAATGCACAAATTCTAATAGCCTTTATACCTTGGTACAAAATTGAAGGACTGCTGATTTCTCAACCAGCCAATGTTTTGTGTTGCAGCTTTGTTGTTTTTATTTTTTATTTCTAATTTCATGTGCACATTTGCATATGGAACAAGAACAAAGACTCAAAAGGTGTTTTTATTTTTTATTACAAATAGGTCTTGATCATTTTTATTTCATTATGTGAGTTCTAAATTGTGAATACTTGTCATTTAGGAACAGTGACAGTCTATGAATACCTAATGGTTGAATGTGACAACAAAAAATTCCATCTTTTCCTTCCTGTTTTCTACATGTTTCCTTATGGTATACTATAAAAAAGAATTTGGTCACATTGTGATGTTTTTGTCCTGGGCGCTTGCTGGAATGATTTGTTAAGGTGGCGTGGCAGCATATGATTATTTTTCCTTATTTCTGAAAGCATTTATTATCATCATGTAAGTTTATTCCTATGTTACATTGTCAGTTTTCATAAGTGCTAACTTTATGCATCCTTGCCTGAAAATGCTGAAGTTGAGGTGTTTATATTTTCTCTCTAGTGTAACAGGATCCAGAAATGGTAACTGCTTTACAGGTGAGAAAGCACAGAACACCTCTGTTACGTTGTCTTCAAAGTACAGGCTTGTCCATTGTTAGACATTACTATGTAAAATAAACCAATGCTGTAGAAATTCACTCGTACTTGAACTACTTGCCAATGTAAAAATAGTAAACTATGCCAAAAAAAAAAAAGAGAAATCAGTCATTATTGGTGACACAGGCTTCTTTTGGTGAGGAAAAGGTAGAAGGACTGTATACCCCCAGTTGCTTTTTTTGCTGTAGATTTAACAGGATCTAAGGAGAAAATAAGAAGATGTGAATGGAGGAGCAATTGTGAATAACTTAGCTTGAACTAGCTGCTCTTCTTGAGTTTTTTGTTGCTTGATACCCTTCTCCCAAAAGTTTACAGAAATGCTTACTGTAGTCTAACATAGCAATCAGTTAATGTTATTAAGTAATGGTCAATTGATTAACTCATACATTAATGTTAGCTTAATATTTCTAGAGGGCCTATATAATCATTAAGGACTCTGTAAGCCTCAGTATTTGAATGTGGATATGGCTCTGCAGAAAACCACCAATGTACATGTGTGTGACCCTTGTGCAGAGTGTGTGTGAATAGTTTATGGCAGGTTATCTGCAACACATTTTCAGGGACGGGGAAGATTTTTCTCCATTGTACAAAATGGCTGCCGTTACTCTGCATAGCACACAGCAGTTCATTTAGGAATATTAGCTGGGAAATAATAAAATTCAAGGAGCTGTTGCTTTGTCTTCTCCCTTTCTTTGGTGAGCAGTGCAATGGGGCCATGACATGTAGCAGGTGCAGATGCTGCATGCTCATTTCCTCTTTATGGTGTATTCTGTGTTGTGGCCAGCACTTTGGAGCATTTTTTAGAGAAACTGAGGCATGAAGCCTTTAAACTAAAATAGAACTTGAAATCACCAAACATTTCACACAGACTTTTGTGCTACAATAATGCATGGTAAAATCGATCTAAGTTACAATCTCACAAATCAATATTAATTAACCTCTTTATTAATTACAAATGCCAATTACTACTTAGGTAAAACCCTGTTAGAGTAATAGAAAGTGTGATACGGTAGAGCAACGTTGGCAAGTTGTATGATGCTACGCACCTATCTACTGCTTGAGCAGGATCAATAAGCGTAGAAAATGTCACTGCTCAAAGGCAGGAGCAAGATGAGGTCTTAACTGCTAGTTATATGTAATTATACAGGAGGCAAAGCCCTGCAGAGTGACACAAGGCATTCATTACAGCCACCAGCCACATCCTGTCTTGGGAAATCTGGACATATTCTTACCTTGAAGTCTGCATGTTTGAGATCAAGCTTTCTTGCATACCTCACTAAACAGTCTTGATGTATAACAAAGGATTTGGTCCTATATATTTAAAAATAGCTTGAAATATTTTTCATCTGAAAAAGACTTGCTGGAGCTCTATCATCTACAATTTGTAGTATTATGGTAATAACTATTGCTGGGAAAACACACAATTTTGATTTTATATATATATATAAATACACATTTGTACCTAAGTGTATCTTCATATACACTTATATAGATACTGTATATTATATAGAAATATATACATACATACGTACATATGTGTGTATATACATATAGATAGGAAGAGTCTCAGCTATTCCATCCTGTTCACTGGAATTCATTTGCCGGAGTGAGCCAAGGCCTGTTTTGCTTTGATTTACTCTGGTCTCCTTTTCATCTACTGCAATGTCCCTATGCCCTAATTCTGATTTTGTGTCTTTTTCATATTACAAGGTCTCATCCTATAGTCCTACTTGGGTAAAACTCCTGTAAGTCCTTCTTATTGCAGTAATACTTATGCAATGGTTGACTGTAATGCTTCTAATTTTTTTTTCTTTTTCTCTTTGATGAGAATGTAGATAAAGCCAGATTTACAGTACAGTCTTTTTCCTGTAAACAGATTTTTTCTGTAATGAATTGTACATTTTTATGGAACACTTAGAGGCACAAATTCTGGTAAGAAGAATGTAATTATTCCAACTTCTTAAAAGGGTCTAATGGAAAATGAATTATATGTGCCTCCAGTTTTTATATATATCTTAAATTAGAGATTAGTCTTCTGGAAATGAATAGGAGAAAAAAAGAAAGCTCAAAGTCAAACTCTTTCTCATGACAGGCCTATAATACATGAATTTTTTTCATGCAGGACTGATGCTGTGAGGGGACAACAGCCATGTCTGTCTTGTCATTCTCAGTGAGTCAGGGTCTGCTTAGGTTAACACTAAGCTTCCTGTGGTGCATTCTCTGTATCCTTTTCCACTTCTAGGAATGGTCAGAGAACACTTAGCTGGATAAAGGCCTTGACTTTTATCCATGAGTCCTCTCTTCAGCTGGTGAAAACTTTGGCTGCTCGTTGGATGGTGAACATGGCAGTGCTAGGTTAGCAGTTGAATTTGGATCTTGGCAGTGTTTTCCAACCTTGATGGTTCTATGATTCCTCTTTCTGAAATTTATAGAACAGGACATAATATTTTTATTCAACTTCTTTTAGCTAATCAAGTAGGCAGTGAACAACTGATTGGGTTTGTTTGCTGTTTTGCTTTTGGCTCAAATGTCTTCGGTTGTAATTAGTACCATTTTTGGTTACCAGAAATGCTGGTAAAAGAAGTGAGGTTCAGTGTTTTGACTATATGCAATACACAGGCATAGGTCATACATTTTTTAGCTAATCAAATTGCATAACATGCACATCACATAAGAATACCTCACCTGTCTGCTTGAAGCCAGTGTTCCTTTTCCCTACACATAATATTTGTGAAAGAGAAATTATATAAAATCAGCTTGGATTATATAATAATTATCAGGAATTATCCTATGATATTGTCAAATGCCAAAAAGATTTTATCACTCATTTTCATATGGTTTAAATAATCAGGCTTTTAAATATATATCTTTAAGGAGGGGGTTTTGTTTGGTTGGGTTTTTTAAGGAAAAATGTACAGGAGTCCATTGTTTCAAAGACTGATGTATTAACTTTGCAATGACTCTTGCCATCCAGGTTTGAACAAGTTGGGCTGATTTTACTCTCCATTGATGATAACACATTCTCTCTCAACAATGATAATGACAAGTCCAAATGCTATGCTCCTGTTTCTCCTCTACATTAAGAGCTTGGACCCGTGGGAGTTCTTGCTGTTCTTGTGCAGGTGCAACTTCATTAAAATCAGTATAGGGTCCTGTTTTGTTGAGGCTCTTTCCCCTGATTAGGAACTGAAAAGATAAACTCACTCTATGAATATCAAATTTGCTGTTGCTGTATTTTAAATTGGAAAGTACTAATTTTCTTATTGTTGTTATTATTATTACATGACATGACATGCCTCTGGATCTCTCCTTTTCTGTCAGAATTACTGTTGAGAGCCAGCTTTGGCCAAGAGTACAATGTGGTTTCTTTTAAAACAGTGTCCCAAGTGGGCTACTCATGTGAGGCCCCCATCATCCACAAGTGTCTGTGGGAATTCAGCTGGAATTAATTTGATGTTTGTTTTGAGATCACTTGATCTTTGACCTTTTATGTAAAGGGCCTATGGTAACAGCAGAACAACTTGCTCCAAAAGATGCATTGTAATTAATTTTGTCTGTCTGGCTTCAAATCCTTTTAAACCAGTATCTGCTGCATGGCAGGCATGGTCATAAAGGTTTGATGCAAAGTGAAGTAGGATTTTTTTGACAATTTCACATATTTTTCTTCTGACTGGAGATCTGGATTTGTTCCCAAGCAGCCTTCTCTGCATCCTCTTTACTTTCATTGGCTAGGAAGCAAGATTGAAAATTCTTCCCCAGCTTTTAACTTTCTTTTTTATAGAGTCAGCCCAGACTCAAGCTGCAGTGCTTGTGTTAACAGATGCCAATTTTCAAATGCTTTCCTATGAACATCCAAACTACTAAATTAAGGAAATCACCAGCAATGCCTTCAGACAAGTACTGACTTTTTGAAGTGGCCAACCAATGGCTGCTAATCTAAAAATCCCTGGGCAATACCACAAAGAATTAAATCTGTGTATTAATTAAAAATACAATGTTGTAAACCCCATAAGAAATCAAGTACTCAATAGTAAAGTCTGCAGTGTGATTAAATTAAGTGGAAAGTAGTTCTGAGATTGTTTTTTACCATTGAGGAAGACAAATGTTGAGTCCTTCAAATTCTCTTACTCAGTAATTGCAATTCTCTTCCCCTCCTTAGAAATCCTCTAAGCCATTCTTTTCATTTAAGTTTGCTCAGGCACCCAAGAGCATAAAGAGTTAATGCCCTTGTAATGGTCATTTGTACATAAAGTTGTAATTATTTATTTTCTCATTTGTACCATATCAAGGCTTTGTACAATGTTTAAGTTTTGTTTTCAAATTATTTTATATTTTATTTTTATAAACTGGTTCTAAATAAAATATTCATTCAGCATGCAAAACTTCAGTTCTTGATTGTGTTTGTATAATGATTCATTAACTTATAAAGCTTTAGCTGAAATATTTTTCAGTGTTTTTTATTACTGTAACCCTGTAATTTAAATGGATAAAGTGCTTCAGTAGTGATTTTTTTTCTCTGTTTCAAAAAAGTAAAAAACAAGTGTGTGTTGGTACTACTACAGCATGAATCAAATGTTCATATTGCAAATTGAAATGATTGGATCAATGGAAGTTTAACTGATTTAGTAGGTTCGTGTGCTGTATATTAATAACTACAGAAAAATCCAAATAGGCCACCTCAAAAACCTGACTTCCTATTTGTTCTTATCCCTTCCATTTTTGTTCATCTAAACAATAACTGATTGGCACAGCCAGATCAGGTCAATTTTAGTAACAATAGGATGGTCCTGAAAAGCCAGCTGCTGATGGCATTTTTCCCTTCAAAATTGTATTTTTTTATTTAGTCAGAGGTCACTATAATTGACCTCTTTTGGGGATAATCAGCTGTCTGGATGTAGTCACTAAGCTTTTACAGTCTCTTGAGGGGACTTGTCTCCCTCTGTATAATAAACTTAAGCAGCAGATAGCAGAGAAATGAATGAATGGAAGTTGTTACTGAATCTGAGTGCTATGGGGCAAATGCAGTGTTAAGCTACCAGTTGCTCTAGTTTCCTCCAAGACCCTTTTATCTTTCTAGTAACATTAAGCATAAGTAGAGTGTAAAATCATCACAATTTATATTTGTGGTTTGTGCCTGAATGTCTTAGTCTTATGCTACCAGAAAATAGTCTGCACTTTGCACAGCAGGACAAGTTTTTTAGGGAAGTCCAGAAGAATTTGAGAAAATTCCCTGGATCCCTTTCTCAGTATTACCACTGTTATGCCATGCATTTGGGAAAATTTAAAGCCAGCTTTGCCTTTGTTCAAGTAATTAGCAGTATTTTCATTAAGCTTCATGACCAGGTCATTAGCTCTTGTCATTTACATAAATAGCCTGGATAGCTTCACAGGAAACAAACTGGGAATTCATTTACTCAGTAACAGTCCAAGAAAATTATTTCACCTTCTGTTAAGAGCAGCCAGAAAGTTAATGGCATGGCTTCTGGATGGTGCATGTGATCACAGAAAGGGTGTGTAAAGAAATAGCAACCAACTGTATTAATTTGAAGATGAGAATAACAATTTTGCCCACTCTGTAGTGATGAGAGGTAGCTCAGTTTCCTTCTCTATTTAAAAGATGTAAATCTAGAATGTGTCAGAAGTGGAAGAGTGACTTTGATCTGGCTCCAGTATATTTTAGCAGTTCAACTGAAACACAGGGAAAGAAGCAAGATCAGAAGAAACATTGATGTGAGGTCTGGTTGTTCTCTGACCATCACAGTGTCACACAAGCATTGCCTGGCTTGTCTTCATTCATACAGGAGATCCAATCTGCCCCTTCTGCTCCCAGGATCTTGCTGCACTTCTCTACTTGCACTGTAGCTGCCTCTCATGTAAATCAGCACTGGAACACCAGAAAGCGGACACAAGTCACCTCTCCCAAGAAGTATGTGAAATTCAAGAATTAACAGTTGCAAAAAGAATTGAAACATCAAGAGAGAGACAGGTTAGAACTGCCAGTTGCAACCTGGACAAGCTCAAACTGCTGCCCAGAAGTACCAGGTAGATCGCGTTTCCAAATCTACCTGGAGTACCATGGTAGCATGAATTACCTTCTGTGTCCATGAAAACAAAATACAGAAAATCCGGCTCAAAAGAGCCCATCTGTACTGATGGAGGAGAAATAATGCTTCCAACAAGTTAATTTGAAAAGCTTTTAACATAAAAACAAAAATCCATAGAAGGATTCTTTGCCGTTCTTAAACTCAGCAATTTCTTAATACCTGTCACCCACACTATCTTCTTTTGTTAAGGGAAACCTGGAAAAAAGAACTTTCTCTTCTTCAAGGCATTAATCCCAAAGAACATTGTGCTGTACACATATACATTTTATTTTTGTGAGATTTTTTCACATTTTACTCCATCTGTGATTCTGAAGGGAAACACTTGCTAACTGGTTACCCTGTTTTCACATTTTAGTAGGCAGCAGTGGCTGGTTTCTGAAATGCGGATGAGTTAATTCAGTACACCAAAATGGTGGACATGAACATTTTCATACGGTGCTGTTCAGTCAAAGCTGACTGCAAAAGTGGCATACCTTATGCTATGATTACATAGGCTTCTAGGAGAGGGGCAGTTTCATTGTGATTCTCTATGTTATTTGTATTTGCTAAATTTCTGCAGCAGGAATGCTTGTGCAAACTGACTGTAACACTACAAGCAGCCAGTCATTGCTATAGGCCAAATTTATCTGCAGAATCTTTTTAAATGTTGGTGATAAATGCTTAAGAAGAGCACCTGTATGACTTTTCAAGTCATTGGACAACATTTCAGGTGAGTGTTTTTGTTTGACCTCTGGTACAGCTGCCAGATACAAGAACATTGCACCTCTGCTACTTCTGAACTGTGCAAAGTAGAGTGGCTCGAATATGTAAGCCTGAAACACAAAATAGTGCCAGTGACAACAGTTTTCCCTATCTAAATACGAAATGGCAATTTTTCTTTTTGGCATGAAGATAAAATGATTTTTGCTTGTTTCAGAGTTGACATCAAGTTACATTTCGCTCCAACTCGTCCTCATCTTTCTTCTTCTTTGGCTACTTAGTTATGAGAAAGGAAATGATAATCCAAGCTTTCTAAACTATGCCTGGAATGAAGTGAGCCCCTGCCTCCTGTAATTTAACAGCAAATCTGACTTCCATTTCATGTAAAAAAATACAAAGCTTTTTGTTCTCTGTATTTCAAACACTGTGGTATTGATTCAATTTCTTAAAAAATCAGATGAAGATACAGCCTACATATAACCTGTATGTCAGAAACAGGCATCACTCATCCATTCCTCATTTTTCTGTATTTCTCTATTTTAAACATGTGACTGGTTAAAAAAAGAGACTACCCTGCTTGTGCAGTAAAACACAATGTCTCTGAAGAGAGGGTGCATTTGACAAGCCAGGAATGAACAACAGCCAAGTGGAACAATGCTGTATGCCTTCTGAGGAATACACTAATGAATGCCAGTGAATGCTCAGTGCTAAACCATTCCTAGAATAAGCAGGTATCTTAAACTCCTTCTGTGATGCCTTGCACAGCTCAGACTTCTGAAACTTCAACAACAACAACAACCAAGCAAACACCCCCAACATAACTATTAGAAAAGAGAAGTACTTAAAAAGCCAGCTGCTTCTGAGGCTTGTTTAATCCAAGAACCAACTAACTTCTGTAAGTTAGCTCCTGGTGGTAGTAACCATAATGGTACTTTTTTACCCCACTCTCATGCCTTTTATTTTTCACAAGGTGACATTAAACAAAGGATGATACAGACAAAAGTCTTACTCAAAATAAATGTTTTTTTTTTTAAGAGAATAAGAGGATAAAGAAAAGAGAAGAAATTTATTAGCCAACTGCAACAGAGTTAACTGGAGGCTGGTAATTAGTGTTTAATGCCACCTATAGTAAAATGTTTCCCACTGGGAAAAACACGGGAGGCAAGTCCACTTCGCTCCTTTGAAGTCACAGGCCGGAGCAGAACATACATCAGCACCCAACAACACAGTCATTTTACATCTATTCAAGTTTTTACACATCTGCAAAGCAGAAATAGTAGCAGCCATTTGGATGTTCTTTCTTAATGGTTCTCAGGGGGGGCCTAGGAAACTCAGAAGGACCTGGTTCTTGTGACATGGAGCTGGAGCTGCAGCTGCTGCTTCTGCTGCTGCTTCCAGCCACCTGTGCTCTAGCTCTGTCCTTAGCAGGGGAGAGCTGGGGGGATCCTGGGCTCAGGTACCCAGCTGTGGTCTGAGTAGATGCAGTGGCATGTGTGGTTGGGCCAGTGTTGTTTTTCACATAGACGTTCTTGATAGCAACAAGTGTATGTGCCATGATGCTGATGCTGTTACTCAGATCTTGCATGCCTTGCTGCAGCAGCCGAAGATTGTGGTTGACACTGTCAAAGCCAGACTGGATCACCTGTATTTGGGTCTGCTGAATCTGCAGTAGGTCCTCTTCAGTCATTTCATTTTGGTCTGCCTGGCACCTGCCTTTTGTTTTGGCTTTTACTTTCCCAGAGGAACCACCACCTGATGTCCCCAGAAAAGGCAGCTGTTCTTGACTAGGTGGAACCACTACCATGTCCCCAGAGCTTTCTTCTGGCTCCACCACCTTCACTACTATTTCTTCTTTGAGGTTCATCTGCTCAAGACTGGATTGATGAGATGGGCCAGGACTGCCATTAAACCCTAGAAGAGGTGGAGGGAAGAAAAGCAAAGGAAAGCCCATAAGAAACTTCATAACCTCAGTGGTGACATATTTTCACGTCCACTAAGCACTAAAATCAGTCCTTGAAACAAGACTCTCAAAATATGCTATCATTGATGGTTTTAGAATACAAATTACTTCGAGAGGTGGTAAAAAACCACAAATACACATTCACCAGTTAACCATGTATCTGCATACTACAGCTCCCTTACTACCACAGAAGCCAAGCTTTAGGATCCCAGAGACAAAGTTCACTGCAAGCTCATTTCATGCCATATCGTGCATGCAATAAACAGTTATCATTGCTCAGAGCTCAGCATTGCTGAAACACTGGATTGCAAGAATCCCCTGATATTCCAGCATGCTAGGACAATATCGCTGGCATGTATGAAGTTATGTGCTCGCAGCACTTTGTACTGGCTGGACCTGCGTGCTGCCATTTGCAAGAATAATAACGGCAATAGTGAAGATCGGTGGCCGGGTCTATCGCCTCATGGATGGGCAGCATCTCCTACGAAACGCTGTTTTTACTCTTGGTGCTGTTCTTAGACACTTCTGTGACCTAGAGCACGAAGCCTCACAGTTCTGTGTGCGCGCGTATACGTTTTGCCTTTCCAAGGATCCGAACCAGCGCTTTCCTGCGAGGTCGGTGCCCGCGGCCCCTGCGCGCACGCAGCGGGCGGGCAGCGCCGCTCCCCGCGCACCGGGGCTCCCGCGGCTGCGCTGGGGGACGCCGGGCGGGCGGAGGGTCCGTGGCGGCGCCGCGGGGGTCGCTCCCGCACTCACCCATGTCCCCCACGACGGCGCCGGGCAGCTCCAGCGTGTCGATGCCGCCCACGATGGGCACGGCCTCGGCGGGCAGCAGGGAGCCGTAGGGGCGGCGCTGGCGGCGGGCGGGCGGCGCGGCGGCGGGCGGCAGCTCCTCGGGGGCCAGGAGGAGGCCGAGGGCGGGGGGCGCCGGCGGCCCGCAGCCCTGCGAAAGGCGGCACAGCTTGCTGCGGTCGCGGCGCTTCAGGTCCCGCCAGCGCTTCTTCAGGTCCTCCACGTCGCGGGGGCAGGCGGCCACCGGGTTCACCTTGTGCCGGATCAGCTCCCACACCTTCCGCTTCTGGCCCGCGGAGGCGCGGCCGGGTCCCGCCGCGAACAGCAACTGCTCGTGCTTCAGCACCTGCTCGATCAGCACCTCCGTCTCCGCCTCGTTGAAGTTCGCCTTGCGCCGTTTGGGGGAGTCCTCGGCCATCCTCCGCCGGGGGTGTCGGCGGGCGGGCGGGCGGGCGGACGAGGAACCGCGGGGAGGGGGGGACGCCGCTGCTCTTCCCTGCGCCCCGACCCGCGGGTGCCGCCGCCGCTAGGCCGGGCCCCGAGCCCTGCTGGGGAAGGAAATACCGCGCATGAGAGGAAAAGACGCGCACGGACCGGCGCAGGCGCCCCGTGCCCCGCGTGTTGACATGGGGAGGGGGCGCGGCCCCCGCCCGCCTCCCCGGCGGGAATCCCCGCTCGGCGCCGCCCCCGCGGGAAGGGGGAACACGGCGGGCCCACCCCCGGCGCGGGTTGTGCGCGTGCTCGGCGGGAGCGGGGCCGGGAATGGCGGCGGTTTTGGAGCTGCTGCTGCAGGAGGAGGTGCCGGTCAGCGCCGTGGTGCGGTGGCTCCGGCACGGCCCCGGCCACCGCACGGCTGAGGTAACGTGCGCTAGGTCGTCCGCCCGCAGCGCCCTGGCTCCGGCGGGACCGGGCCCGCAGCCGCGCCACTCCCCCAGCACCCTCCGCTGCCGCGGGCCGGGGCCGTGCGGGAAAGTTTGCCCGCCCCGCACTGCTGTGAGGGGTGAAGCCCGCGTGGGTCAGCCCGGGGCCCCGTCAGGTGCCGTTCGCGGCCGAGCGTCTGTCGAGCCGCCAGCGGCACCGCCCCCGGCGCGGGCGGGCTCCGGGCACGGCGGCGGGAAGGCGAGGCCGCCGGCGGGAGCTGCGCCGGGAGCTGCCTGGCGGGCGTGTGAAACCCGCTGGAATGCGCGGCGCGGAGCCCGCCGGAGCTCAGCGCCGCCGGCGCCGGGCGGTCTCGGGCGGGCCGTGGCGCCGCGCGGCTCCGGGGCGGGAGCGGGGAGGCCCCGCGGGCACGGGAAGCGCCGGGAGCCCGGGGCGCCGTGTGCTAGCGCAGAGCCAGCGGGACCGGGGGTGGGCTGCGCAGCACGGCACGGCACAGCACAGCTGGTGTCCTGAGGGAACGCGGTGACACTTCCCGCATCTCTGTAGGGGAAGGCAGCGGTGAAAGCAGGACGAGGCTGTCAGCACCCGGGGCTTGGTGGTGGCTCTCTGCAGGCGCCAGCGCGCCTCCCGGGTGGATGTTCCTCCCGCCTGGACCTTGAGGAGGATCTTTGCGGGCTGGTAGAGGGTGGTTATTGGCTGAGTTTTGTAACGAATGATTTGGGTTCTTGTGGAAATAAAAACTTTTGTAACTGTAGATGGACTAGGAGTGCTTATGTTTCCCATAGAGAATGACACAGAGAAACAATTGGTATTTAAAGCTTCTTCTACCTGATCCCCTCGCATAGTGCTACCTAGTATTAAAATCAAAACTCAATGGTGTCACCCCCATGAGTTAGTTGGGTATTGCCATCATCCTAAATGTGTGGGAAGAATGGACCAGCACTTTTATGTTGTGTGGTATTTCTTCAGCTGTGACTTGCAGAAGCAAACCTGTGGACATTATGAAGTTTGAGATCCTGGCAGCTCAGCTAGCGCTGTGTGGGTGAGGGGTGGGGAGGTCAAAAAGTTTGCCTTTGCAATGGAATTTCTTGCTGCCTTTTGCTATTGGGAGCAGTGCAGTTACTTCAGCATGAGAAAGCAAGTGAGAGGTTTGCAGCTGGCAGCTGTTGACAGGTTGCTCTCACCCAGTTGTGGGGGAGCCAAACCTCCGTTAACTTGGACAGAGAAAGATGAGTGAAAATAGGTTGTGCTCTGAAAAGTTGGAGAAACTGCCCAACCGTATGCATAGCATAGACTGTAATCATCTTTGTGCCCCTGTGCTAATTCCAGGGGAAGGAAATGCTAGGCCATGTCTTGCTCTAGCTCTCATGGCAGTTTTGGGCTGGACATGGTCTTCTGACACCTCATGGGGGTTGTATTCTGAACTGTGCTTTTTCACTGGTTGTTGGCTGCTTGGCTTGTTATCTGGGCTGTGTCAGAATTTCACACTTCTCCCAAGGAGCTGAATTGGTCTCACACTTTAAAGTATGAATTTTAGTATAGGTGTTGAAGATTGTGTGAGTCCAGTTACAGACAGGCATGTTAATTTTACTTTCACTTCTTTCTTTCATGCAGAAACCACCTTCAGAAATAGTGTTTGCTTTTTTGGCTTTCCATCTCGTTAGGGTTGTGAATACAACTTTACTGGAGTATGTATGCAATGCTTTCAGTATTAGTGAGGAAAAGGTTTTGAGAACTTCTTCTGTTGTTGCAAATGTTGCTGAATCCCATTGAGAGGAAACAGAAACCTGATGGAGTGTTAGGAACAAAAGAATTTTTACCCAGGGTACAAAACTTTAAACTGTGCATGTAGTGTGAAGTAATTTTTGTCTAGATTTACCCTTGTAAGATCAATGCCACCTGTTTAGATTTCAAATGTGTTGGGTCAGTGGTGGGGGTTTTGTTTAAGTTTCTCAAGTATAAACTTCACCTACCTTAAAATTGCACAGTCTCTGTTTAGACTTCTGTGAGTTCTCGAGCAAAATTACTTAATTGAAATGGAAGAGCAGCTTTGGTCGTGTATTTGGCGCTGCAGGGCTCCAGGTGCTTCAGCGGTTGTTGTTACAGCACCCCTCTGTGGGAGCAGGCGGCATTCACAGAAAAACAGGGCACAGAGACCTTGCAGACTGTAGATTTTTCTGTTAGAATTAGATGCTTTCAGTATTGATGTTTTCAAAATGTTGAACTTGGGGGCGTCAGTTGCTCCAAGTCCTCCATGGTCATAGCTGCAGAGAGTATTACTGATGTTTCCATGGAACAGTTTCATTATTTTCCAATCAGAGACCAAAGTGAATGACTCCATCTGAAAACTTGTGCCAAAATGGCTCGTGTGTAGGCTGGTTTTAGGGTCTGTGACCAGCCCTATTGAATTTCAGTGATGTACTTTGACAAGTCATGTTGGTTTTTATTGTGTATTGAAATCCCATAGTTACTACTTAAATGTGTCTGAGTACTTGGACAGAAAGAATCAGGTAGCATCTTTATATTAATTTTTTGTCTACTTCTCTTGTAGGAGAATCACATCCATGACAAGCTGGTATCTCTTAGCTTGCTTCAGAAAGATTTTGTGCCTTTTCTGCTGAATTTTTTAAGGGAGCAGACCAGCCAGATCCTGACTAATGGACCCCCTACTCCTGCTAAAACTCCTAATTCCAAGGCTCATGGGAGCCAAAGGACAGGATCAGAAAGGAGGGCAGGCCATGCAACCAGCAGCCGAGTGCAGCTCTTTTCTCAAAGGACTTCAGTGACCACCTGCACCACAGATACCAGCTTTTCTCCTGATGCAGCATCCAGTGGTTCCTCTTCCTTTTCTGGGTCAAACCTGTCTAGCCCTTACGGTGATTTCCCCAGCGTGGTCTCCAGCAGCAGCCCGAGCTTTGGGCACAGCCCTGTGCTGCACCACGGTGAGAGGCGTTCCTCTCAGAAGGCCAGCCTGGGCAGCTTCCTGGCAGGCACGCCGGAGGCGCTGCCCGCGAGACGGGGCCGCAGGAAAGGCAGCGGCTCGGCCGGCGCCTCTGGCCGGCAGGTGGCTCGCGATCTGGGCCGTTCCCTTGCTGAAGAGGAGGATGGAAAGAGCGATGGTGGATCGTGGAGTGGAGGGAGAAGGAAGCGGAGTGAAGTGCCTCTTGTTTCTGCCAGATCCCCGCCCAGCCAGCTAAACCTTAACAACCTGGAGGAGTTTCCACCCATGGGTGCTGCCTCTGGCTGGACAAAGTAAGAGCGAGTCCGCCTCGTTGTGTCACTGGGATTGCTGCAGGTTGCAGCTCCTTGACCAGCAGTTGTGGGTGTCCAGATGCAGAAGAGGCTGTAATACACAATACCTGGCTTCTGGGAAGCATGGTCAGAACTGCTTTGTTCTGGTCATTGTGTAGGGAGGGGAGTATTGCCTTGGCAGGGAGTCAGGTTTCCTCCATGGGCTCACCCAAGACGCCTCTTTTGCCTCTCACTTGTGATGCTGCCTGCAGCTGGCCAGTGCACGGCCCAGCTGATACAAAGCTGAGCTCGTCTTTGTCCTTGTGTGTTCTAACGAGTCAGCATTATCCTGGTTCCTCACGATTCTCATTTAACAGAATATCAATTGGTAAGGAAGAGCTATCCTGGAAGGTTCTCCAGCTTTACTGATGCTAGCAAAAAAGCTTTTGGGTTGATCTTCTGTGGCTTCTGGTAGCAGATGTTAGCCTGCAGCTTCATTTGTGCTGTGTAATTGTGGACAAAATAGCAGGCTGTGTTCTTGGTCTGCAGCAAGCCCTGGTCTCCGTGGTGACTTCAGCTAAGCTTTGGGGCAGCTGTTTGTGTTGTGGTTGCCTCAGTCCTTTCATCTTTGTCTTTGCGTTCTTTAAAATCCTCATTACCAAATAGAAAGCCTTTGTGTCAGCCTGTTTGCTCTGTATATCAGTCACTGGTCTCTGAAAGTGGGACTTTCTAGTTGGACATGCAAAATTCCAGCTAAAAATTATAAAATGAGTGAGTGTTCAGCAAATCCAAATGCAGGGGTTGGGTCCTGCTCTAGACGCTACTTTGGCCAAGGGAGATAAGATGCGTTGCCAGCACAGCCAGCAAGTCTCTCTTCCTCAATTTCATTAATGCTCAGCTAGGAAAAGGAAGTAGGAAAGAGATCACAAGTCTTTGGAAATCCATGTTACAGCGATTTTGAGAACACCTTAGCAGTTAATGTGTAGCAACCAGCATTTCTGTGGTGCTTTATGTATCTGTATCCATTTCCATTTTTTTAGTGCTTTTTTTGCTACTTTACCAAGCCTATTCCTGAAGGACAATCAAGTATTTTGTGCAGGAAGGATGAGTTTCCCTGAACTTAAACAGCCTGGACTCCCACTGATAGACAATGGCAACTTGATTGATTTTGGTGGGTTTTTTCCCTCCTGATCATGTCAGAAATGAATTCACCAGCAGTTTCTTACTAAAATGGGACATATCCTGTCCTGCAAATTAGAAACATTTGGAAGGGTTGTGTGGCCCTGTGGTACCTGTTAGATGACTTACTATTTGATAATTAATTTTGCTGCAGGTTTAGCAGGTTGCTTGTAGCAGGCTATAGCTCCATGACTTTTTTTTTTCAGTGATAGAATAAAATTAATAATTACAGGTACAGTTTAGAAATTCAATATCCTAGCTCAACATCCATTTTGTTTTAACATTAGATTCCTCTGGAAGAGTTGATTGCACATCTGTCTTGCGACTGAATTTTTTTTGTTATTGTTTAGCTTGATTTTAGTGGGGTTGCTTCTGTTCTTTTCAGCAAAAGCAAACCATCGAGGCGAATCAACCCAACTCCTGTGAGTGCTGAGCGGCCCCTCTCGAAACCAAAGACCTGCTTCACTTCCACACCTGTCAGCCGGTCTCCAGCCTCAAGCCTCGAGGCCTTTGCTGCTGTCCAGGAGGGACACCTCTCATCTGTGATGAGCAACAGCCTTCAAGAGGAGAGGGAGATGCTGAAGAAAGAACGGTACAGTCTGAGCAGGGGGCTGATTCTTAATTCCCTTGTGTCCTGGTTCCAGCCAGGACAGTGTTCATTTTTCAGTAGCCAGGAGAGGGCATGGCCAGGACAAAGTGAAAATGACAGAAGAATATCCAAACCAGATATTGGTGACCTTAAATTATAGTTTGCCAAAGCCAAATGTGTCTGTGGTATCAGACTAGCATACTAATGCACCTAGCTCATGTTTGCCACTTTAGAGGTATGCTGGCTCTGGAACAATGACCCTCACTTCAAAAGTGTAGTCAGTTCTCACTGCTTTTATGAGATTTTTCTCTTCATGGAAATGAATGTGTGGCTATCTCCTATGCATCTTTCCTTAGATTGCACAGGCAAAGCAATTGGGTGTAATTAGACTGGGTTTGAAGATTGCACCAAAACACATTGGTTTAGAAAAAATGAGTTAGTGATGCAAATGTGTGGAAAGTGTTAATGGTCTTGCAAGGTAGGTAGGCTAACAGAAGCTTGCAGTCAGAGAAAACAGAATATGGGCACTTGAGATTCTGTTTTAAAGATTTTGTTCTTGGGGGAATTCCTCAGGACACATGGGTGTAATTCTTTTCCTGCTAAGTTTTGCAGTTCTCTTCAGTGGGACCAGAACTGGCTGAAACATATCCAGTAGAGTCTAATGAATTACTGCTTGTACTGAGCCTGCAGCAGAAATGCTCAGGATTCAAACCTGCCACTCTGCACTTAAGTCTAGCACCTATTCCAGTCTGAGTTCTACCTGAAACGTCCCAGTAATGTGTATCAACTGAAGTCAGTGAAATAGCAGTATGTGGTTGGTTGGATCTTGCCCATGCAGTGATATTCTCATCTGACCCATCATGCTTGAAAGCTGGGAGACATTGCTGTGTCCTCAGTTGTGGTGAAATACAGAAGTAAGGCAGTCTTCAGCCAGCTAGATCCCTTTGAGCAGGGGCAGAAGGTGAATTTCATCCTGAGGTAGATGACAGCACTGGGGCAGAAGTGAAGCACAGTCTAACTGCATTATTGGAAACTTGCCATGGGTAAGGTCACAAAGTACTTGATAGTGGGCTCATCCCTTGGGTGCGATCACAAAGTACTTAATGAATAATTTTCTTCAGTTCTATCTATTACTCAATAATTTTCTTCGGTTAGTTGATTATGTTCATTGCAAGGAAGCTGCTGGTAATCTTTCTACTTCCATTTTGGGACCAGTTGTTCTTCATCACAGCAATAGGCCAATTGAAAAGATTCTTTGTTGCAGGTGAAAATGCTTCTGACTTCCCAGAGCCCTTAAAGTGACTTAAATCTTTCACTTTTGATACAGTGTGGCAAGAGGTAGTGTGTTGTTCCAAGTGGAAACATTCCATTGGAATCTTTGACAATCATTTGATATTGCTGTTACTGCCTGGTGTCCTGTTTCTCAAGTGTGTTACATATGCTACCCTGGTGTTGCATTTTGGATGACCTCTCTAGATAAAGTTTTGTACAATGTCTGTGTATTTAACTAAGTGATCATTTTTGATTTAGAATCTAGCAGTCAAAGTGGTTTGTTCCTTCTGTTGTTTACGTTGCCAGTCTGGGATTTCATCAGCTGTTGCATTGCCTTTCCACTTATTGGTATTGGATCTTCTCAGAGTGTCATTACTTTACATCTATAACAAAGGGGTGGATGTGAGCCCTATTTTCATAGATGTTTTAAAATATCTACCTGTCAGAAACTGTACGTGAAAGTAAGATTTTTAGGACCAGGTCTCTAACAGATTCCCTGTCCTTAACAGGTAGCAGTTCAGATGAGAGAAGGAATAACATCTGCTAGTTGGTTAATTTGGTCAAAGTGCTACACTATTTTAACAGAGTTGCAGTTTGAATGGGATTCTTTAGTCTTTTGCTTGCTAACCTCAAGAACTATTCTCTGTTAGATAAAGATGACTTAAATTACTGTCATGCTAAAAGCTGCTTTAGACAGTGTAAATGACATGGTTTAGTTATTGCAGAATTTCCTTCATGCTACACTGGAAGAGAAAGACCTCTTCTGGCTGCATGGCTGCTCTAGATCATCTTCAGTCACATGGTTATGTTGCTGCTCTTGAATTTCAGATGCAAATTGCTGCACCAGGCATCTTCTCCTGCAGGGATATCCTTTGATCCTTGTACTCCAACTAAGCCTAGCTACTCTCGCAGTGCCAGCCTTCCTGCTGAAAGCCATTTGGTGACCTGTGCAAATCCTGCTAAGGTTTCCTGCAAGAAACAGTTGGAGTGTCTGGCACAGCTCTATTCATCCTGTATAGCAGGTGAGGACACAGAAGATGTGAAACTGACCTTTCTTTGAGCTTTGAACTTGCATGTGTGTTGTGAGAGGGAGATAGATGGGAAGTGGAAGCTGTGAGATAGTTATAGTGTACAAACAAATGACATCTGGAAAAAGAAGGTAAGCCAATACTTTTATTTAAATAAATGAACACTTGGCAAAAGTGTAGGGAAGGAGGTGAGCCTGATGCAGTACTCTGAGCTGCAGTAGACTGAAGTTGTATGTCCCATATGAAACCAGACTGTTCCCTAACACATCTTCCACATGCTGATCTACACTGTATCACAGTGTCATGTTGGGGGGAGACAATTGTTTGCTGACTACCACAGAGCAGGCATCTACCTTTTTACCTTTGTGTATTAAAGCACGACAGTATTGAGTAATCCACCTTTAACATCTCAATTACTCTCTCTCAGAAAACCTGGTACCAAATATTTTTCTGGAACTGTTTTTCGTTCTGCAACTGTTGACATCTAAAGGCACTTCTACTGCAGAAGATGGGGATAGTGACCCTGAAATCAGTGAAAGAAATAGAGGTAAGCAGTAGTAATGAAGGGAAAGGATTTTGCTTCCATAGAATGAGAAAGTGTTGTAGACTAGCTTGGACAGTTATTCTTAAATTACATAAAAATGTCTTATTACCACTGTGGGACTCATCTGAGATGCTGACAAAAGTCATGCATGTATGGAAAGTGTTCCACAGTATGATAGAGTGGGGTTGCTAGCTAGTTTGAATCTAGTTTTCTGTTATTGTGCGAGATTTGCTGTAGCTACTTCTATCACTGACTTTTAGAGGGAAGGACAGATGTGCATGAGTTGCTTCTCCATTGATCCTACAACTCAAATGTGCTGTTGACCTGCTATGTGTTTATTAAGCTTCAGGTTTGGATCTGAGTGCATAGGATCCAGCTGTATTGTTGCATTTGGTTTTTGGCAAATTCAGCCTTAAGCTTGATGCAATTAGTACTTTGATATGGATAGTACAACCAAAAGAGTGGCTTTAGGATGAGACCCACCACACCCTCCTCCACCCCACATGCCTCAATTTGATTGACCTTTGTTTTGCTATTCTTTGATTCTTAGGGCTGAGATTAGGAACATGAAATCTTCAGCTATGGGAACACCATTTTATAATTGTTTTTAGTTGTTCTACTTTTCTTGTCCTGTGTCTCTTTATTGTTGTTCAGAACACTGAGAGTCTTTTCTTTCCCACACAACATTAAACACTTCAATTGCCTTTAGTATAGGACGGATAGGGAATGAGAACTTCTGAAAATTGAATAGGAGTCTGGGAGATTATTTTTGATTATGTCAGTTCATACTTTCCTTAAAAGCTAATTGTTGGTCCTTTAGTTTATAAATGGTAAAAGGTACTTTTGTTGTTGTCTCATGTTTCTTTTTTCCTCTCAGATGTGTCAGGGAGACAGCATTTTGAAAGTGTGCACAACTGTGTTTATTTTGCTGTTCAAGTCTTGGATTATCAATATGAGTGAGTTGAATTCTTTTTTCATCTGCTTGTGTCTGCAGTTGTGTGTGGGATTAAGCAAATTTGCTTGGGTTGTAGAACTTTACCAGTTAAAGGCACAGAGTTTTAATTTTTCAAAACATACAGCTTGACCTGGATTTGGATGGCTGTGGGTTTCCTTGCACTGATGTGTCCACTGAACTTTGTTGTAATTGTGCAAGAACTGGAGAGTCGTGAGATGAGAATGATAGCAAATACAGATACCAGTAGGATTTCCTGCTGGCACATGTCCTTTAGAACTCTTTTCTTGGCAGCGTCATAAAATGTAAACATAAGCATTTCTTTAGAACTGCTCATGTGTTTTTATCTGTCTGTCTCTCTGAGCGTGATCCCCCATTATCTTGGCAGAGTTATTTCCCATTTAGAAAAGGGGGTGCTGAAGCTTTTGGCCGAAAATGAGCGGATTGCATCGTTTTCTCCCACCTTGCACAAGAGGCTCAGGCAGGCTTATGAAAGCAGCACAGCTAAGGTAAAATTTGGCAGACCCCAAGTGACATTGCTTCAAGCCTTTGTGTTGTTGTTCCTTTATTTGCAATGGCTTTGATGTTAAATCTCATTCTTTCTATTTCATCTTCTTGTGTTGACTTTAGAAACTGCCTAAAAGTGCTTTTTTTCCTTGTCAGTGGGTGAGTGAGTTGCTGGGTCCAGTGATTGTTGGCTGTGAATCACTGCTGGCTGGCCTTATGTTGTGCTCCAGGCCCTGACCTCAGCCAGAGACTTTGACAGGGTCAAATTTTGCTTTTGAAATTCTCACCTAATAAACATGGATCCCAGGAGAATGATTTGTTAGGTGCAATATGAGAAGGTAGTTTCAAAGATTTGGATTTTTTTTCATACATATGGACTCTTTAGACAAACAACATTTCACAAGAGACAATCCAGACTGGGAAAAAATGGTTCCCTTGTGTAATCAACTGGGTTAGGGAACCAGTTTGGTTGGTGGGAATTGCATGGTAGAAATGTATTTTGTATCTCATTTCATCCATCTTTTAAAAATGGAAACTACTGTTATCAAAGAAAGGACAGTGTACTGAGATTGGGACTTGTCAGTAGCTGAGCTTTAAAGTTGTTAAAGTTGTAAATAAAGGTCTTGTTACTTGAAGAACAGTAAGGAGAAAGAGTAAGGTAACAGAAATTGCCAACCGGGATCCTGAATTTTCCCAAGCCCTATATTGAAGGTGTATTTCAACTGTTTGTGGGTACTGTATCAATACTGGTTGCAATCTGGTCAGCAGAGATTTAAGGGGACCAGATACTTTCTCTCTTAATGTTGAGTGATTCTGCCTCTGTAGCCTAGTGTAGATTGTAAAAGTTGGTGTTTGCTGGTAGTTAGCAATTGGGAAGTAACGTGTAGTAACAACTCAGCTAGTGATACTTGTTTCCTAACCTGCCTCTTCCCTGGTCTTTTTCTTGGTCTCAGATCGTTTAGAGACTTCCATTAGCTTAATGACTGCCTTTATATTTTTAACAGGTGTCTCTCCTGCTGCCATGCTCTGTACAGTCTGTTTCTTTTCAGCCAGAAACTGATAATCGCTCAAACTTTCCCAGTGACAGAGCATTTCACATATTTAAGAAACAAAGGTAAGTTTCTTCTACTGTTCCTGAATGCTCAAGGTATAACCTTTGCATGATTGTGACTAAAAGATATTAAGAATGTCTCATGTATGCTACATGCTGTAGAAGAAAATCTTGAATTTTTTGCTCTAATTAAATGAAAAAAAGTCTTTGTCCGTATTGACTGCAGGAACTAAATGGTTAATGTCTTTAGAGAAGAACAGCCTAATTCTTCAGGAGTTATTGAGACTTCTGATAATGCCAGTACAGTGTGTCACCCTACTGGATTGCTTCTGCATATATATCTGGTATGCTTTTATTCTTCCTGCTGCCTCTCTCCATGCTTGCAGTGACAGGGTGAGGGCAGAATGACAAGTTGTCTTGGTCCTTTTCTTTTTCTCATAGGTATTACTACATGTGGCTTATTCTTTGCTGCCTCTCAGTCTTCACTATGTCTGTCTGGTAATGGCTGTTTTGGTCATTCCATCATAGATTGGGCATAACAAGCTTAAGCACTTGCTGTCAAAGACATGGAAAATGGAAACTCACTGAAGTACTGCTAACATTTATGAGTTTTTCAAAGGTATCTGAATGATTGGAGACTGGAGCTATTTAATCTGAGGTAGATTCTTGCTGGGAAGCTTTGGAACAATTAATGCTCTGTTGTTTCTTCAAATTTTGAAGAGTGGGAATTCATTCCCTTAAATATCTTGGTTCACAGGGATATATTTTATGAACTTCTGCGTGAATGGGAGGATAACAATGAGAAAACTGGCTGGGACTTTGAGAGAGTTCTGGGCAACAAGATCAGGTAGGAGCCCTAAGCAACTTCAGCTGTCTCTTTAATGTAGCTGAATTGCTGGTGAATCATGCTGCACTTGGCATCCTTAGTTCCCTGTCCTGCCTGATCTTCTGCACTACTCTGCAGGGTGCTGTGGGCTGCTTGGAAAAAGCTGCCCATGTACACTTGCTTCTGAATTGAAAGGCATCAACCTTTACCTTAAAGAAACAAGCCATAAATGGCAGGGGCCCAATTTGTTCAGTCCTGATGTTGATCTTTCCCTTTCATAATCACAGGAAGAGCTACTCTCAAAACCAGTGTATTGTCTGAACATTGTTGTTATATACACTCATGTGTGCATGTCATGTTTTCCATGTCAGGCTCCTCTTAAGTGAGGAGAAGTGTGTTATATGTTCAGAAGCTGTTCACTCTTCTGATTATTTCAGGGGTCTAGTGCATTGGCTCTGAAAACAAGACAACTGTGTGTCTTTCTGTGGAGAGCAGACTGTTTTATTCATTTATTGCTTTATCAAAATGCAGTATATATAAAGAAACTATTATAGCATTGAAAGCAGTTGCCTTGTGGGTTTTTGTGTTAATCTCAACCACCAGCCTACTTAAGTAACATGTATGTAGGTGGCATTTCATCACAAGAGCAAAACAAGGCTGAGGCTTAAACTGAGAAATTTTGGGGCATCAGAAGTAGCACTGTTGCTGTTTCCTTAATTCATATATGTGAAATCTCAACTTACTGTTCTGGGCAGGGAAGAGTGGGAACTGAATGAGTTTATTCTTTTTTCTAAATAACAACATTATTGAAGGAAAGCAAGAGATTCTTTTTATCTCTAGAGCTGTGTTTGCTCTGCAGGTGCTCAGGGAGAATTTTTGTTTCCATGTCAGCTCAATGCCTGGGAAACTGGGTTATAAATATATTGCTTTTTTTTCAATGATCTTTGGAGATTGCCTTCTTAAAAGTAGGGTTTTTAATGCTTTTGGTGTAGTTTGAGGTTAGAACACTGTTTTTTGTACTACAAAGTTCCAGTCAGAATCTGATCATGTTTTCCTTCACAGGGCCATGATGGCTCACCTGTCTGCAACCTGCAACCACAGCCATTTTGCCAGGCTCTTTCAGAAACAGCTTATCCAGGTAAATGACTTGGGCTGTTTAATGACTGTATACATCAAAGTGGGTTTGATCCTTCCTTGGCCTGAGAAAACAAGCCATGTCTTGGGATCTTCTTTGAGATTTTCCTATTGAAACATTTTTGGGGAGAGACAAGTTTTCAGAATGGGAATTTCTTTCCTTCTTCAGAAATAATCAGTGATAAATTACCAATGAAGTCTCTTTAAATGAGGAATAAGGCACACTGAGAACATGATGAGTTGTAAGCATTCATTCTTCATGGTTAATTACTTTGTCCTTCTAATTTTAGTACAGTTTCTGGAAATTTTCGGGATGTATTTTGGCATTTGTCAAGTGCAGAGGTTCCTAGTTGTGTTTGTTAGCAGCATGAGTGCAAAAAATCTGTGTAACAGTCAACAGGCTGGTTTTTGGTACGGTGTTGCTGTTGTAATTTGGTGGGGGGTGGGGTGTTGGCCAATTTCAAGCATCATCTGCCTTCATTGTAAGTAGATAAATGAAGAAGAAGATTTGCTGTATTCTCTGTAGACTTGTGGCTTATTGGTGGGCTCCTTTTGGAGAGCAAAACAGCCAGAGAGCCTCACCTTGAGTGTTAGCTCATACACATTGCCAGGAAGTTGCATGCTCTTGGAATGTTGTAAATTCCTTTAGTGTCAAGTCTGAGTTTGCATCAGTGACCTGTGTGATTGTATGGGTGTGTTCATGGAAATTGTGGGAAAGAGGTAAGATTAACCTTGTTGCATCAGTAGGGTTTAATTAGTCATAGGTGCTGTATTTCTCCTTTGTATCTGTGCCTTCTTAATGAAGACTGCAGGATTTCACAAGGGTAGCCAAAAATCTAAATGGATCTAAACCGGTGTCTTCAATGGATCCAGTGTGTCTGTCTGGGAAATGATTGCAGACTCTTGTGTGGATTATGGTGCTTTTGCAGAAATGAACCGAGACTGAGGACTTGTGTCAGGGTCTGGTAATTTAAAGATAGAGAAGTGTAGCAAGATATTCCTTTGGGGAGGTGCCCCCAGAACATGGGCTCTGTTTGGAATAAATGGACCTAGTACTTGCTCACTTGATAGACATTCTTAAATGTTGCTTCTTATTATTATACTCTCTCTCATTAAAACTATCATGACTTAGATGTAGGGATATGCAGTCAACTTAGATGTAGGGATATGCAGCCAGCTTTTCCTTTTGCTGGGTATTTGCTAGGTTATGTCTGAAGTGCTGTGTCCAGTCTTGGGCTCACCAGCACAAGGAAAGAAAGATGCAGACTTACTAGAGCAAGTCCAGCTCAGGGCTTTGTAAATGATTAAGGCACCAAGCGTTTTTTGTATGAGAAAAAATGCTGAGACCTGGGAATATTCAGCCTGGAGAAGAGAAGGCTCCAGGTTGCCTTGGTGCTGTTATAAATACCTGCTGGGAGGGAATGAAGAAGAGGGAGTGAAATTTTTCTCAGTAGTATTCACTGACAGGTCAGGAGGTGACCCTGACTGAACAACAGGGTTGGATTAGATGATCCAAGAGACCCCTTCCTAACAGTTCTGCAGTTCTGTAATTTTTTGAGTCTTGAGTTGTATCTGTGTGTTTGAGGCAGTGGGGCATTAATTTTTAAATGTTATTTAACTCCGCGGAAGTTCAGGAAAACCTGCCCTGGGAACATGTAGTGCAGCATCATGTTCCTTGGAGGCTGAGCTAAAGATCCTACTGAGTGGTTCATGAAGATTGTGAGAGGGATAGGCATTCTCTCCACATATCCCTGTGTAGTCTGCTAGGTATGCCCTAGTTAGATGTGTAAGATTAGAATTCCATCTCACTAGACCTCTAGGCTGTGTATGGCCAAGGTGGGTAGCGTGTTTTGGCATGGGGAAGAGTTGTTCTGTATGTTCCTGGGCACCAGGAGAGACCATGCGTGGATTACTCCAAAAGCAGTCTTGTGAGGAAGGGATAATATGCTGGCTGAGAGATGGAGTGAAATGATGCCTTGTTACAAATAATCCACCTCGCTGCTCTTTCTGTCTCCTAAAGATGTGCAAAGGTCCTGTCGGTGGTGGTGCAAGCTGTGGAGACACCCCAGACCAGGATGTCCTTAATATGCTGGGCTCTGATAATCTGAGCCGTCTGAAGAGGCTGCAGGAGAGATTTATTGTTTCTCAGAGCATCAGAGGGCCTTGTCCACCCCCTTCATTCCCTGGGTGCCAACAATTCTTCAGGGACTTCATCCTCAGTGCTGGAAGGTGAGTGGCCTGGGCTTGCTGTTCCCTCTGAAATGTGTGGGCAGTGGAAGCACCAGCATGTTTCTCTTGCAGATGGGAGTTATCCAGAAAGTTGGGACTAGATGATATGGTAATGATTTTTCTGCTATAAACCCACAGTATTTTTTTGGAGCTGTCAGCATTTCCCAGTGCCAAGGCATGCAGTGCTACCTAGCAAGGACACTGGACTGGACAAATGCTTCTTGTGTGATAGTGCATGAAGCTAAAGTGTACAGAATGAAGCCAGGTTGTTTTGTTTAATAAGTTTTTCACAATTCACAGCACGGGGGAATGATAATTTATGTGAAAATTTTATCTTAAATTCAGTTATTTTATTGATTCCTCATTTGGCAGATTGATTTTTATTATCCTTATGCTGAGACTTGTTACATAGCATCTCTTAAAAAGTACAAAAGAAGAGTGGAAATGAAGGTGGTCAGCCAGTCCTAAGTCTTCTCTCTTGCATTCTTGTCTGTCATTGTGTAATGTTGTATGTCTGCTGATTGTTACAACTCACAAGATAAGCTCAAAATTCTGCAGTGTGTTAGTTGAGGTTTTACTGCTGTTTTCAGCTCAGTCTGACTCATCATCATCTTTTGCTGAAGTTACCAGTTCAATCAGCACCTGATGGATAGTCTGTGCCTGAAGATACTTGAACTGAATGGTCTTACTCTGGTGGAGCACGAGCACAGTGATGGGGAAGCAGAGATGGAGGAACAGGTAGGTTTGCTTTGTGCAAACACATCTGTCAGGAATTTCTCTGAGCTGTTCCAGTAGTCAAACAGTTACTGGCTTGATTGTAAATTGCTTGGAGCTTCCACCACAGTTTTTACAGGACAAGAGCTTTGTCATTTGGTTTTGTCATAACTCTGCAATTTGCTAATTTGTCTGAACCCCTTACCTGCATGCCTCAGGGTGCTTCATAGAACTGTCATAAGTGCAGAATAGTGTGAAAGCCTCCTCTTTAGGTTGTTATAACCTGTGTTAGATCAATGAAATGACCACATCCAGTTGTGGCAGCCCATTGCAATAAGTTCCTTGTTACTTTTCCATATAAAAAGATTGTAGTTACATTGAATTTGTAGATATACTTGTTAATGGGTGTACAGGTGTTTCTTCACTCAGGTCTGCATATCAGAGGTGTCACAGCTTATAGTCTTTTAGCAAAGTAGCAGCCAAAGGTTGATGGACACTTGCAGAGTAGTAGTGCTCTAAAGGAGGCAATGTGAGATCAGCTCTGCCTCTCATTGACTCCAAAGTTCTTAATGCATAGATACGATTGAGCAGCTGCTTGTCTTAGAAAGCCCCTGAAGAATTCCCTCTTGTGAAGAGGTGAAGCAATGAGACAGAAGCAATTTAAAATACTTGATAAATATGTATTTTGGAAACTTACCTTTATAAAAAGCAGAGCTGAAGCTATGTGGCCCTTTTAGATGAAAGGAGTGGAGGTTTAGCATAGACATTTGCTTTGCCAGTGTGGGCTAGCATAGCTTCAGCTCCCTTTTCTTCATTTTAGGATGAAAAGAAGCGTTTCACTGTGGCCCTGTTGAGTCTCCGACTCCTCGCCAAGTTCCTGGGGTTCCTTGTGTTCCTGCCCTATCGCACTGCGGAGCAGCCAACCAGAGACCTGCAAGATTCCGCGCTGGCGCTGAGAAACCAAGTAAGGAAGAGCACTGCCTTTTGCTGGACAGGCACTTCTGCTAGCTCAGGGAGCATTGTGGGTAGTCATGCTCTTTCAAAGCAAGCCAGTGTTCCTGGGATGATGTTGTGTGGTCCTGTGTCCCTGCTGCATATTCTGGGGTTGGGAACAAAGGAAAAAGGAATTTGTGTAATCTCGAAAAGAGGGAGTAAAGCACCAGTGGTAAGGTTGTCAGTCTTCTGTTGTTTCTGCTAATCTGGGTCTGTCATACCAGAAATTTCACCTAGCTAAGACAACTTGTATTGATAGTGTAAAATCCAGCTACCAGAACTGATTGTGTTAGTTTTGCACCCATCTCCCAGCAGTGTGCCACCGAACGGAAGCAATGGACCTTGACTCCATTTTTTATGTAGTCAGGCTTTTAGCCTTGCTTTTGAAATTTCCAGTGGGACCTTTGGTTGCAGTCATAGTTTGGTTTTTACCTCTGGTCATGTGCAAAGAAGTGTTTTCATTAGCCAGAAGTCACCAGTACAGAAAATGAAATCCTAGAAAGAAAAGTCAAGATATAGACAAAAGTTTTCTATAAGTAGCAGAAGATAACTTCAAGCTGCTGGTTTAACTTCTCTTGTCCTTTAAGACCCTGCCTGTACTGGATATATTAAAGCTTCTGAGACAATCTATTCGGAATCAACGTTCTATCCTCACTATTCCTTGGATTGTGGAGTACCTTTCCCTTGTGGATCATGTTGCTCCTTTCCTTGATTATTACAGGAAAGTGTTTAGTCTCTTGCTGCAGGTATACAGGTAAGAGCTTGGGAAAATATATCTGTAAAGAACTTTTCAGTGAATGTTTGATTTTTCTTTTTTTTTTTTTTTGTGGTGCAAATCATGCATATTTTATATTACATAAAGCTGCAAAGAGAACATAGTCTAAACTTTGGGATTAATACTTGATTCAAATTTGTGGTTTTTATTAAGTAAACAAAATCTTTAAATCCCGCTTGATCACTCTACATCTGCAGCTGTGATTGACCTTCAAGCTGGAGCTTGAATTTTGACCTTAAACCTACAAGGTTTCCAATGCCTAAATAATTTTCTAGTTTTCTTTCCTATATACATGAGGAAAATTTGAAGCACATTCTAGAGAATGGCTTGTCTAGTGTAAACTTAAGACAGGATGTTATGCAGGTACATACAAAAAAGGCAGACATGCAAGGAATGTGTTCATGGTATATAGATAGTGTAATTGGTAAGTGAATGGTTTGGGAATGTTTTCCTTAATGAAAATTGAGCTGCTGAAAACTGACACTCTGTCTTGGTACTTCTGGTGCATGGCAGGTTAATGGTCCTTTCTGAAGACAAGGAGATGAGTTTCCTGAACAAACTGCTGATCCTTGCAGTTCTGGGTTGGCTTTTTCAGGTAGAGTCTCCTCTGTGCATGTAACTCCTCTCTGAAGAAAAAGCAGGGCACAGAACTCAATACAAAATAGTACTGAAATGAATTAAAACAATTCAATACAATAGTTTGTTCTTTTATCATGGGTTTCCTACCCTGTTGTGGGGTTTAAAGAATAACTGTATTTTAGTGGAGAATTATTTTCCTTTAGTGGAATTGTGTGAAGCAACAATTTTTTTCCCAATAGGAATTGCAATTGCATCTGAAATACATTCTGTATTTACTAATCTGCAACCTTGCAAGAAAATTGACAGCTGATTGCTGTTAGACCTGGAAGCTCTTATCACAAAGATGGTGTGCTAGCTGTCAGCCTTAAATTACTGAGGAATTTATTGGATAGAGGGATGGTGTATGATGAACTTTTAAAATTCTTTTGTGCCTCCAGTTGGAAGCAAGGTAATTTCTTAGCAGGAACCTGTTGGAAATGTGGAAGATGCTGTATGGGGAGAATAAGAAAGGTGGCTTTTGTTACTGTGATTAAAATAAGTCTTTAATTTTATGGAAAATTCTCCTCAGGGCAAGAAGATTTTTAGTAGGGTCATTTTTTTGTGGGTGGCAGGGCGGTGAGATTTTACTGTCCTGTTATCAGAAATAGTGGAAGTTACTGTGTTCATTTTGGGTTGCAGCTGCTGGGTTTTCTGTTTCAGGTTCCATCAGTTCCTGAAGAATTGTTTTTTACTGCTGACGACAGGCAGGAGAGATTTGTGATGGACACTGTGACATCTGCTCAGGCTCTGGTGAGTTAGTGCAGCAGCATGTCTTCTGAATCAGTGAGGGAAGATGGACCTACCACTTCCTCAGGAGCTGTAAGATTTGATCAGGAACTTGCCTTCAGGGCAGCTGCACTGAGCATATGGAGGCCAATGGATGTGGTGCCCAGTTTGGCCAAGTGCCTCAATTGCATCTGTGTTATGGGTTGTGAACTCTGTGTTGCAGCTCTGGGTTTTCTGTCAGGCAGGAGCCATCTCATCTGCTGCAATAATTTGCAGAACAGGTGCCAAGTTATGCTGGAGGATGAGATGCTATTTTCCTGCAAGGTGAGTTGACAAAACTGTAGCTGTTCCCAGAAATAAGCAAAAGTAATGGTGAACAGAAATAGAATGATGGGACTGTAGAGCAAGGTTGCTGTTTGTGAGATCACCTGTTTTCCAGTGTCATGATAAAGGGTGACTGAACTGAAAATGCTATGAGTAAGCAGGAAAGGAGGTGAGGGTATGGCATGTGTGATGTTTCAGATAATTCCTAGACATGCAAGGGGATATATAGTATTCCATGGAAAAGTGGTGTAGATGCTAAGATACATTTCCTTGGTGGATGGGATCTGAAATTCCTGTTCCTCCCATGGCCCTGCATGTTCTGTGTTAATAGTGAATTAACATTTCTCCCTGGCATGGTATTCCATGGATGAAGGCACTTGTGGAGGTGTAATGCATAGCAGATGTGCCTCATTTATTTTCCTCCATGGATAGGTTTCTCCCTTATGAGTAGAGGCTGTGGTAGCAGTCCTGGTTTCTTTTTTTAATGCAGCTTTCAGCTGGGCTTTGATAGTGATCAGGGGCAAAGGCTGAGCTAGGCTAATAAATGAAGAGCAGCTCATTCTGTGTTATGGGGACTGAACACTTGGGCTGCAAAGTTCATTATTTTACTGTGTGTTTGAAATCCAGCGATTGTTTTCATGGAAAGGTAGCCCTGAAACCTGCCTGTGACTGCATGTATGGGATTTCTGACTTGAAGATTGTTTATTTGGTACTGTATCCTTTCAGCATTTCCTTAATTTTCTCACCAGGACTTTGTACCCTTGGTGGATCAGCAGTTACTTTATACCTGCTGTCCCTATCTTGGTGAGTATTTACTTATTTTTACTATATACATAAAATATATTAGTATATATTTACTTTTATTTAGTCAGTTGTTTATATTTGTTGTTTGGTACTGAGTCCTTGGATCACCTTTCTTACTCCTCTTCACAACGAAGGTCCCAGTTGTATATGCAAGAACCTTGATAAGAAGCTGTATTGCAGAAGCTCCTGCAGCTGTGGATAGTATCTGCTAAAGCTGAGGGAGGGAGGTTACCTAGTCAGGATAGTTGATTCAGAGCCTGAATCCAGAGGGACAGGGCAAGCCACTCCTTACAAGCTGTAAGGAAGCTTTACAACAACACAGCTTTTCTATCCTAGGTGCAGGAAGAGGAGTTTGTGCTGCAAGAAATGTCTTGATCCTTGAGCAGATTTTTGCTGCCAGGCAGAGGGGAAAAATCTTTTTGTGCCCTGGTGTTTTGTCAGTTTGTTTGAGATAGCTTTTTCATGGGATGTGTCTGCCAATGGTAAAATTCCTCTCTATAGACAATAGAGTCCCAGATGGGGAGATGGTGCTCTTCTTACTGAGGCTTAGTAGAGAAACTGTATGTTAAACCTCTATCACAAACTGTATGTTAAACCTCTATCACGAACTGTATGTTAAACTTGTCTCACAAAATCTTCTAGGGGCGAATAAGTTGTCCAGCTTTTCCCCCAGGATTTGCTCCTGTCTCTTGGAATTTTGTTTAACTGCTCCTCTTGTTGTCCTTGTAGACTTTACAGTTCTTGCGTGCCACACTAAAAAGGAAAGCACAAAAATAACTGGTCCCTCATCCTTCTGAACAAGTCCCATCTGCTAGGGGGCTTTTCAGAAGCTTCCTCTTCAGAGCCTTGCTGTGCCCTGCCAGTTATACATGTGGGATGCCCCCTCTGCTTCAGTGAAGCTTCTGCTTTTGTAGAAGCTGAGAGAATCTGCTCTGGGAACAGGACGGGAGAAGTGAAAGTTTCTTTCTTGAGTTTTGGGATTAGTTTTTCTCCTTTCTTATGGGGTTGACGATTGCTTTTGCATGTGTTCCTGTACAGGTGAGCTGCGTAAACTACTTGCCTCTTTTGTGGCTGGTAGTGGAGGCAAGAATGGCGGTTTTATGAGGAAAATCACTCCCACAGCTGCAGAGTCCTTAGCACCCAAGGCTTCTGTCACGCAGCGGAAGCTGCAGGTAACGAAATTAGGGAGTCACAAGGGGGAGAGGGGCAGGAGAAATTTGCTTGTGTGAGTGCAGGGTTATACAGTGGTCTCTTAATGCCAGGGAACATTGTGTTTAACAGTCAGGTGTCTTCACTCCCTGTTTTTCTGTTACAGTCATGTGGCTGGGATATGGTGTGGGTGCTGAAATCCAGATAACGTCAGTAAACATTCTTGAAGTTGGAGCAACTAGTCTTATTTATCTATTTCCCTCTTCTTTAACATAAAATGTTGGTATGTTTCTCATACTTTGTTTTGGTTAGATTGTAGCCATGCTTTCCACTGAGAGAAGGACATGCGCAGGAGCCTAGAGGGTTATCAGCCTCTAATTAAAAGGGCTTGTTCTTCCCAAAACAAGCTCTGTGTGGTGACTCACTACTAGTAGACACTGTCAGAACTCTCCCATTCCCCTTTACAGGTCTTTTGTAGCTTCAGAAACCCTGATAATAAGCTTTAAGTGATTAGAAGGGAATAGGGAGTACTATTCTGGGATGATGAATGCTACAGTAGCAGAAAGTTCTAGTGGAGGCAAACTGTCTTTTAGTAGATCTCCAGAAGGTAGTTCTGTCCATTCCTGTGCTGATGAGAGGAGGGTGGAGTGCTCTAATCAATTGTAGTGCTTTCTCTTGAACAGGTAGATTTGGAACAGGCTTTCTTCCACAACCAGCCTCCTTCCCTACGGAGGACAGTGGAATTTGTGGCAGAGAGGGTGGGATCCAACTGTGTGAAGCACATCAAGTAAGTGCTGGTCTGTGACTAATTACATTATAATTAGACAAAGAGTTGATCCTTTAAACTTGTGTGTATGGGGGAAAGAAGCTTCCATGGGGGTGTGCTGCGTAGCAGAGCACCAAGGCTGTGCAGGACTGACCAGCAACATCTGCTGTGATAGAGGGGAATTTGTGAAGGAATGTAGAGAGAAGGGGGATACATCTGTGGGACACTTTGTATGTGAATGCAGTGCAGCATTGAGACTTTTCAGCCTGTTCAGAGCATTCTTGCTAATGATAGGAAAATCTCATATCAGAAATGACCTCTGGAGGTCACTTGATCCAAACTCCTACTCAAAGCAGACCCAGCTTTCAAGTTAGGTCAGGTTTATTGGCACCTTTTCCAGCTGGAAAAGTTTCCATCTTTAAAGGATGAGGATTTAGCCACCTCTTTCTACCATGGTCCAATGCTCAGTTTTCCCAGGCTTTGTGAATAATGTTTCTTGTATCCTGTCATAATAGCTATCCATTGTTCCAGCTTGTGGATATTCCTGTCAATCTTTAGCAGTGCTCTTCCTGAAAGTCTTGTTCTGTCTTCTCTGTAAATTTCCTTCTCCCTTCAGCTTTTTCTTGTCTCCAGGCTAGGTGAAACTGACTCCTCCTTGTGGGTGTGTGCTCTAACATCCCAGCTATTTTAATAATTTTTTCTTTTCTCCTGCAGTTACTCAGATTGTCAATGGCTTTCTTGTCCTGAGATCCCAAAGCTGGACACAATACTCCAGATGCAGCCTCCCAGTGATGAGGGAAGCAGTAACTTCCCTTGACTTGCTGGCTGCACTATTGCTATTGTCTGCCCAGTGTAAGGTTGGCTTTCTTTGGACAGTCCTAACTCCCTTCCCTTGTTGTGGGAACCCCAGGTCCTTTCTGCAGAGCTGCTCTGTAGCCAGTAGACCCCAGCCTGTACAGATGCACAGTCAGTCCCATTTCTCCCTCTTTTCACAGCCCTCCTGTGTGGTGGCCCTGCCCTCCAGCTCATGAGCTTGCTCAGTTTGCACTGATCTGTTGTCAAGCTTGCTGAAGGCATTAAATGTTATCAGCCCCAAGGAATGGTGGTTTCAGTGGCTGCTGCTGACATCTTTGAACTTCTGAGCATTATCAATTGAGCGTGCAAGGGTAATGCTGCCAGAAAGGAGACCTGTGACCAAAAAAGTTTTTGGTAAAACCTAAAGACTTTTGACTCTTGAATCTTAGAACTGTTTTGGTATCTTCATTGCTGTTGTCTTCCATACACACAGAACAAGGAGATGATATAGATGATACAGCATGATTGATTTGTTTTTAGCAGAGTGACTTATAACATTTGAGATGGGTATCCCCCTAACCTGGGGAGAAGAGATGGTGCACTTAGTGTGCACTGTTTCTGTATTGATTTCAATCTGCCTGATTGTTCTTTGTTTTGTTGCAGGGCAACACTGGTAGCAGAGCTAGTTCAAAGGGCTGAAGCCATGTTGCAAGATAAAGTGAAGGAGGAGGATGTTAATAATGACAAACTGCTTGAAGAGGTGTGCACTCATCTGTATGAGGAAGGGGCCCAGGCACTCATCAAAGGCAGAGAGTAAGGAGGAAAAGTTATTTAAACATGTGCCTTCCTATCTCTTCTTACTGCAGAATCTATAAGCCTAATTTAGCTTGACCTGTCATGCTCAGGTTCTGGTAATTATAAACCATGCCCTCTGCTCTTCTTATGGTGAGTGTCTGCTGTGCTCCAGCCAGTTAATACTGTGTTTGTAGAAAGGAATAAAGGTGCTGTGTGTCCCTCTGCTCCAAACAGACATCCGCTGCAGCTATTGTATTTCTCCTCTTTGGAGAATTGATATTGCAGCTTAGTTGCTTGTAATTACCCTTTCCTTGTCTTGTTCTTTTAGTCTGATTTATTGCATTGCTACATAATGAACCTCTGAGTGTTGTCCAAGAACCTAGACTAACCCCGTGGCACACTTTCTTCCTTTTCTTGTAGATTTTGCAAAAAAAAAGGTCCTGAGGCAGTAAGAGTGTTGTTGCCAGAAGAGACATCTGCAGCAGTATGTATTTTCCCTAAAACTTATTAAAAGCCTTGACTTTAAGTCTGGATCATTACCATTTTTCCATTGCTGCTTCACTTATCCCTTAATAGCTCAGGTAAAGAAAATCTATTGATGCCCTCATGGGAGGACTGAGTGATAGCTAAGAAGAGTCACTTCTACTGGGCTGCCTTGCATATTGTGGGTAAAGTGATACTCCAGCTCATAGCTGACTAATGAGGCTAGAATGTTACAGAGATTGCATTTATCTTGCAATGATAATGCATTGGTTTTAGCATCAACTTCCACAAGAAGTTGATGAGGTTTTCAGAAAATCAAAATGCCTCAGTTGTATTGCTCAAACCAGCTGTTTCCATAGAGGAGGTGGTGTTCAGTTTAATTGTTGCATGCCAAAATTAAGCTTTTTCCTCTAGACTTCCTTCTGAATTTTCACTGACTGCAGTGCTGTGGCTGATAGTAAATCTCCAATGATTTGTTATCCTCCCTGTAAAGGTTTTAAGTAGTGCAGAAAACATTGCGGTGGAGCTGGCTACCGAGAGAGCCTGTGGCTGGCTCTCTGCCAACATTGCAGGTGAGTGTTTTTACCTTGAGCTGGAGCTTCTAACCTGTGCATTGTGCTCCTTTTTTTCTGAGATCAAGGGACAGACAGTGTTATAAAGTACTTGGTCCTATTCATTTTTTGGTTTTTTTTTTTTTTAGTGTAAAGTATGCCGTTGCTCTGTTCCTCCTTGTTTAGGAGGAATTATAATTATTTCTAGCTCTAAGAACCTTCATTGGGGATCTTTTGGACTTGGCCCATGGTAGTGATTTTTAGTTATGGAGTCTTGTAGGATGATGAGAGTAAATGCTGTGGAAATGCTTCTGGAAATGTCATCTAGGCTGAAGTTGTCTTAGCACTTCCAGTGTGTACAGACAACTGCTCTCTCAAAAGATCATATGGTCACATGTACAGAGTGCCTCTGAAATCTCCTGTTAAACAGACACTTCTTGGACTGGGTGCATTTTCTGCAGGCTGAAGGCAAATGTAGTCTTTTTATTCTGTAATACTGCACTGGCTACTCTTCAGAATCTCTGAAAACCCATTTTTTCATGAGGTTGGACCAAAAGCCTGGGGAGGAATGTCCAAGTACCATTTGCAGCCACAGGAGTTTAGTGTTTTGGATGCTGATCAAAATGTATTTTGGTAGAAGACATATGGTTTTTATGGGCACAGTGGTTGAACTAGCATGATCACACTGAATCAGCTTTCTGCTTTGGCATTGCCTTCTGGCTTAGCTACTGTGTTTGTTAAACCCATGGAAATATTTTTATGGAAGTGAGAAGAGTTGCCAGTTGTACCTGGCAGTGGTGGGTGGCTGTCTTCTACAGCTGTGGATTAGTATACCCTCTCCAGATTTGCCTCTGCACATTAAATATAGTAGGAGGTCGGAGAGAGGGAGTTGAAAATGTACGCTGTGGCCTTTGGAATGAAAGGCTAAGAGTGTTTGGAAATGATTCTCTGCTTCAGTGGAGACAGAAACTGAAGCAGACAGGATTTGTTCTCTGTTCTCTATAGCACTCATCAAAAGGGAAGTGAAGGCAACCTTCAATAGAATGCTGAAAGTCCCAGGATTTCCCTTGCCAGGTGAGGATGCTCTTGAGCTGAGAAGGGACTGTCCTCCAGGCTGTCAGCACTGTGCTCCATTTCCCTCCCAGATAATCAATGAGATTAAGGTACGTGGTATTCACTTCCTGGCTTGCCTTTCTGTTTTTCACATTGGTGTTTTTGCGGTTTGTTTTTGTTGCTGTTTTGTAGGGTTTTCTTTGATTGTTTGGTGGGTTTTTTAAGAGAATGTTCTGATTCTGAGGAGCTGGCTGTGGGGAGTGCTTAGGAAGCATGATGAAAAGTTCTCAGGTTTTTTCCAACCCCTGCTTGCTGTGTCTATATCAGAGTTCCCTGCTAGGAGTGCTGTCTCAGATACAGGATTTCTGGTAGCATGGCAGTGTGGCCTTTTTGACATGAGTAGAATGGAAACCACAGTGCAGACCCCATGGTATTGTGTGCAATTTCACATTCATTTAAAGTATGCACCCCATAAGGGAAAGAATTCTGAACGCCTCGCCTTTTACTGTTGTGTGTTCTGACTGTGTTTTTTGCAGCTGTTTGTCTGCTTGACAGACAAGTAATGCTGGTTATCACTGTCTTTGCTTTCCCAGCAGTTGTGTGAAAATGAGTTCACATCTTTTAATGCTTTCTTGCTTGTGCTAAAAAAAGGAAGGTAATTTGTATGAGGAAACCTCTGGGTTGGCACTGAAGCTTCCCTGACATTGTAAGAGGGGTCTGGATTTCTGTAGCACTTCTACCCTGTACTGCTTGCTGTGCTGTGAAATTTATTTAGAGCTTTCAGTGCTAGTACTTTTAAGAAATATGAATTTGTTGCCATCATTGTGTTTTACTTCGTAACATTAGTGAGAACTGTGCTAGAAAATGAGATCTTGGTAAGGTTGTAGAAAATCAGCTTAACTCTGTCTTATGAAATGTATATATACTAACTTAGGTTCTGGTTTTAATGAGGACCCAAGAACTGTTTCTGAACTGCTCTGTCACAAGTCTAAGGATCTGTTTGTGGAAGAGCAGGATACTAATGTGTATGTTACTGTTGTCTTTCTCATCAAGGATGTTCTCTGTGTTGCTGTGGGCCCTCGGGAGGAGGGTGAAGTGGTTGACTGCGTGTGGCTGGAGTGCTTGCTGGGAAGGTTGAGTCAGACACTTCGATGCAGAAAGGTAAAAGATGTAAAAAAGCAGCATAAACTCCCTTTGAATCACTTTCGGCTGTCTGATATCTGAAAAATTTAATTTCTTTGCCTCACAGTTGAGTTCAGTTGAGAGGTTTTTATTTGAGCTCAAATGTGGCAATGTTGCACTGTATTTTTTTATACTGTGTAGATCTGCTTGTTACTTCAGTTTGCCTTTGTGAGTCCCCTTTTCATATATGACTGTTTTGTCTTTCAGTCTTTAGTGGCCTCCTCATTACAGCTCTGTGCTTCTTGATGTAAATTGCCTGCCCTTCTTGGATATTTTTTATCCCTTGTGGAGCCCTGTTTTGTCCAGTCTGCTGTATGGGGAAAAAAATACAACTTTTTTTGGTGTTTTCCAGTTTGTATGTCCCACATCGGAGCAGCAGCTGGCCAAGTGCACGGTTGAGTTGGCATCTTTGCTGGGTAAGTTATGATAAGCTATTTAAGACTGAAATCTGTTATTAGAGTTCTCTTAGATCCTTGAGGTCAGAGATATAAGTGTTAAGAGCTCATGGATATTTAATTCTCCTTGGTGCCACTGAGTCTGAAGATTTTTTTCTGTCAATTTGGGTGGTTACTCTTATTCCTATTTACATTCTGCAAAACAGAGTTGTTCAGTGACTAACCATCCCTCTGATCTATTTCACATCTGTTGTTTTTTATTTATTGACACCTTCAGTTAAATATGGGAGATGTTTTCCAGTATTTCTGCCTCTGAAAAATTGTGGTGGAGTTTGGGCTTTTTTGACTAAAAGTAAGGGCCTTTTCCATTAAATTATGTTTTTATGACTTTTTTTGGGGAAAGAATGGAAGTAATTTTTTTTTTTTTGTATTATGACTCCTGTGAACATTTTCAGTCTGTTTTTTTCTCTTGCTCTGGTATGTAAACACAGTTTTTCTCTGAGCAGAAGCTTGTGATCTCAAGACAGGTGTGTTCTTCACGGGCAGCCTTCTAATTTTGTGGGTTTAGAATCAGCTTTAGAAGTTTTATACATAATTTGTCTTTCCAGAAGGCAGTTCACATCTGAATGTTGTGAAATTTATTCTGGGAGCAGCAGTGTCAACCTGTCCCATTCCATTAGATTGTACCAAGGAAGAACTGGTATCTTCCTTCCGTTTGTGTTCATTTGCAGTTAAGCACGGTTCAGTTTTGCTTTCACTTGTGTGAAGTCATGTAACTCTGCCTAGAGTCTAAACTATGGACAGCTGTTCAGTCTGTCTGTAGACTTAAATGTTTAACTGTGCTACTCTCCTCTCCTTTGCAGTAACACCTAGGTTCTCTTTGACTAAATATTAGGCTGACTTTCAGGACTTGGGCTATATTCCAACCAATTGGTGTTCTTTGTCTGAGGAATAGAAATCTCTTCCTATGTCATACTGTCTGTATAGTTTCAAAGGTCATAATTTTGAAATATTGAGCTAATATTTCCAAACTCCATTCCTCTTAGGTTCACTGGTTTCTTCTCCCTAATTGTGCTGCTGAACCAAGATGATGACTAGAAAAGGAAATAATGCAGCTATAGGAGTTCATTTGTCCTCCTCCTTTTAGTTTCAGATCATGTTCCTCTGAGTCTTGGGATCAAATCCCCAGAGAAGAGCCCTGAGAGGCTGCCTGTAAAGAACAATCCCACTTATGGCCTCCTAAAGCTGCTGTTCTCCATCTGGAAGGAGGACTTTGGGACATCTGTGCCCGTGCAGCTGATCTTCAGCAAGAAGAACATGGGTTATCTTGCAGAAGCCAAGCAGCGAGAGGTAAAGCTTGTTCTGATGTGTGGGGCAGGCTGGGATTTGTGTAGGATTTCTGCCAGCCCACAGTGCTCACTGGGGCTCGTGTGACTGAGGCCAGCAGGGTTTGGCCAGCGGGTTGGCCTTGTTTCTGTGGGGCAGTGAAAGAGGGGGATGTGTACAGCTTGTCAGGGGTTGGTGCCTGCCTTGGGGGGCTCTCAGGAAGGCACAGTTTTGGTTAGGAGCCAATGGCAAAATGGCCCATTTGGCCTGGGATATTGCAAGGACTGCACACGTGGCTGTCATTGGTTGCATCCTTGTGCCTTTTATCAGCTTGCATTTCTGCATGTGTGTTGGCGTGACAAGCACTCCAACAAAAGCTGAAAATCACCCTACTTAATTGCAGGCTAAACGCAGCTTATTTCAGGAATCAAATAATTTTTCACATTGTTCTTGAATCAGGCAGGAGTTAAATTCTTGGTGTGTTTATAGATGGAGAATTTATAATACCATATACTTATTTTATGGCAGAAGAAAATCAATGTAAGAACTGAAGGAATTGTGTTCATTCATTGTGGACATTGCTCTTGCCCTCATTGTCACATGCAGATAGTTAACGTGCTTGCTGCTTTTTCCCATGTTCTGATGCAAAAAGAAAAGTGTGAATTATACATGGATAAAGAAATAAGCACACAATCCATTTCTTTTTGACGTGTTGGTATTTTTTTCTCTTTTGCAGTGGGATTTGTTCCTTTTCCTGCTTCATGGTCTTATAGAACATGAACTAATGAGAACTAGTGAAATCCAGAATTGCCTGCATATCCTTGAAGGGCTCCCTTGGCCCTCAGTAAGTATTAGATATGCACAGACAATAAATAAAATAAAAAGTAAAGCTATGTAAACAGAATATCCTTGTATTTCTATTTAATATGGCTAAGGCCCATAACCTTCCCATCTGTTGTTCCTGCTTAATGCCAAGGAAGGACTGGTTTCCAACAAGCTTTTCTCTGTTGCTAGTGTTTGACTGAAAGCTGTACTTGTGTGAATCCACCATTGCCCATGCAGTGGAAGCGTTTCCATAATTGTAAACCAGTTTGGAGACCAGCTGACTCAGTTAACCAGTTCTCAGTTCTAGCCTGAGTGTGCTTGCTGCTTTCCAGCTGAGAATAACGTGTTGGGGAGTGTCTTAACTGGCCAGTCCTGCACTTATATCCCTGTGCCTCCTACCACCAGAGTGTGAGAGCAGCTGGAATGTTCTAGAGGAACCTCACTGTTCTGGCCACAATCAAAATGTAGGAATCAACCCAAATGCCTTGCTAAAAATGGACAATATTCCAAGGCTGAGCACTTGCAGGTTGGAGCAGTTTTAACCCTTTAAATTGTGGCAGTGGTCTTATCTGAGAAGGGGTGTGGGCATCAGAGGGGAGACTGGGAATGTCTGCAGGCATTCATCATTGCAGTCAATTCTGTAGTTCCTCTAGGTTTTTGCACTGGAAAACCATCAACGTGTTTAACCTTGTTAAACATAAATTTTTCTTTATGGAAAAATTAAGTCAGTCTCTTTTGTTTCCATTACTAAGGGTTCTCTGGTTTGTGTCTGTTTGTTGCAGGATTTTGTGAAAGACCTGAAAAGGCTGTCCCGTGTATTTGTATCAGAACATCAGATGGAGGAGCACAGGACTAACCCTTGTGAACTGACCAGACAATCTCTAACTACTATGGCCACACAAAGTTAGCAGAGGTGGACTCTGTGGACAAAAATTACTAGTGAAGATGCCCATGGAATTTTCAGTGTTTCTGAAAGGATTGGGAGCTCGTTGCTGGGAGCTTACTGAAGCTAAGCGGCCACTTGGTGCAAAACCTGCATTGGGCTTTCTGTCATGGACATTTTGCCATGGCGACTCTGCTGAAGGATTCGCATCAGCAAATGGATCTCCAAGTCAAAAGTCTTTTAAGCACCTTGATTGCATCTCAGAGCAGCTGTTCTTTGGACTCAGAGACACTTTTTGTGTTTGTGCAGCAACAGCTATGACCAGACCCAGGAATCAACTCAAGTTACTTTGTGATCAGAGAGATGATTTCTTGGTGGCTGTCTCTTAACTCAGTGTGACTTCTCATGCTCTCTTTTAACAAAGCCTCTACAGTCAGAGGAAGGAAGAGGTGAACCTATATGACACAGAGATGTGCCTATATTTATTTTTCATTGTAAGCTCAGTGTTGAAGGTTTGATTTTAATTTTTTAAGACTGATTTTAAAAGTTAAACCATATCAGATAAATCCCCTAGACCATTGATGGCATTATTCCTAAAGGATGCTTAAGTGTTTTTCCATCTCTTATTGGAAACAGAACTTGCAATTCCCAGGGTTTTTCATAGAAATAAGGAATAAAATATCTGTTTATATTTTTTACTGAAGACATATTTTTAAGACACTTTTATAGTTGTGAACATGAAATCTTGTTGCTATTCACTGTTTTTTTATAATTTTTCTTGCCTTGAGTTTGGGTTTTATCAGTCAGGAAGTGCTGCAGCAAGAGAACAACAGCCTGGAAAAGCAGACAAAGTGAAGAAGCACTGTGATGTTCTCTGGAGAGTGGGTTTTGAAAGGGGCCCATTTCTTGGAGGACAGTGGGCATTTTCTGCCCTTACAGACAGATGGTCACACCAAGAGTGTGACCTCCTGTTCGTTTCCTTCTTCCCAAGTATTTCCTTGAACTGAGATTTGGGACAGGGACTGCTGGTGAGTAGCAGAATATATTTAGGTGCTCATCAGCTGTCTCATGGGATTGCCTCCCCCTGCCCCAAAGCAGTGAGGACATTATTTCCTTTTGTCTAGGAGTGTCCTATTTCTGTAGGTTTTTCCAGAAAGCAAGTTCTGTGTTACTTAAGAACAGTTTCTGGACAAGGTGAAGCCCAGGGCTGTTTAGCTTGCTAATTAACTAACCTCTTCCCTGTACAAGGTGAGAAAAGGTAACATCTTGGAGTTAGTTTTTGAAACAAAACTACAGACAGGACTGATTACGTAGAATTGTGGCTTCTGTTAAAATATGTGATACAGAAAGAGAAATCACAGAGGCACATTAGTGTCTGACCTATATTGTAATTTTTCTTGTCTTGTTCATTAAGCACTGTATTGAAAGATTTGGCAGGTTCCACCTGCATTCCTCTTTTTAGGGGCTTTCTGAATGAAAAGAGTCCCCAAAAGTAGGCATGCTGCAATACAAATACAAATGGAACAATTCAATACAAATTGAAGAGCAAGTACACCATATCATGCCATACCTGCTCCCTGAGGCTGAGTATTATGTGATGTTTTGCTGCAGATTTCATTTGAAATTGTTGCCATAATAAACATTATTAAATGTCTTGTCTTGTGTTCAAGGTGTCAGTATAGAACCTCTTGGTATTAAGCTGAATAACAAAATGGGAACCTTGCCACAAAGCGTGGGACAAAGTGCAGCACAGACCTCCTGTCTGGCCTGTTGAACTTCTGCTAAATAGAAATCTACTTTGCTGTGTAAGGGAGGGCAGGGTGGTGCAAGGGGGAGAAACTGGAATGCATAAGAGTTAAAAAAAGTGCTTTTGGTTCTGGCATGGATTTTTTTTGGTTATTATGAAACTGTTTGCATAGCTACTATGCCACAGTCATCTTCATGAACTCAGCATACTGGAATTATCCTTCTCTTTATTTAAAAGGTGACCAAGCCCCAGGAGCACTTTGCAGCAACCAGAGAACACAGTTGTGCCCTATGGGGCTGGAGACAGTTGTGCAGTGGGACCAGCAGGTAAGAAATGCCCCTGTTTCTGTGTTCTTATGACTTAATGCAGTGATGCTGGTTCTTGGGCATCCACAGCCCCAGGCAGATTTGCTGTGTAACACCAGATGCCCCGCTCTGTATCCGAGGCCCAGGGGCAGGGTGCAGCACAGCTTTTCTGCCTGGGACCATGTGTGAGGACACGGCCCTGCAGCCCCCCGGGCTGGCAGCTTTCTCTCAGTGTGAGTCCCTTTGTTCTGGGCGCTGCTGCTGGTGCCAGAGGTGCTGCAGGCAGCAGAGCAGGAGCTCACTGAAAGCCAGCTCTGAGGGTGTGGCCTTTCTTCTGCCAGTCTTTCCTATTGCAAACTCAAAGGTCTCAAAAGAGAATTAGGAAAAATGGTGTTAAATTAACTTCCTCCTGAATGTGCTGGTCTGGGGAGTTGTGTAACAGGAGCCAGGAAGAAGCTTCACACAACTTTTTTTTTTTTTTAAATAACCAAACAAAACCCCCTTTGCTTGGAGAAAGCACTGTCACAGAACCCCAATTTAAGCAGTGACTGGCTTCTTGATTCCTGTGGCAAGAGTTCATATTCCATGCTCATTCCTCAGCAGGTAAGTAGGAGACCTACGTCTGTTATCACAAACTTGCCTTTGTGTTGATTTTCTATCCAGCATAGTTCCATAGATGGGTATCTTAGCTGGAGCAAAATAAGGTGGGGCACATTTTCTTGTGTAGAAAATACCATTTATTGTGGATATGAAAATAGCAACCTTGATTTAGGAGCAGAGATGCAACCGTAGGTGATACAATATAATTGGTTTGATCATCTGCTGCTCAGCAGTAACTTACAGGAAATTGGTTTTTGCCTGTTGTAGAGAAACAAATTTGATATCTGCTGGGCCTTTGTTTCTTTCTTCCAAACAAACCGATGCCATACATTAGCAAGTACCAAGAAATGTTGTATTTGCAAAAGAAAACATTCATATAAATAGGCTTTTTAGTATCAATTGAAGACTGTATTAAAAAAAAGTTACAATACTGATAAAAATAAAACTTAGCTTTGATAGCATATAAAAATGCTTCAAACCAAGCATATATAAATAACTTAATCTGTAAACGTAGAAAAAAAATTTTAAGTATATATAAAAATAAACATCTGATGCACTGTACAATAAGACACTATCCTTCATAGGCACTGGCATCATTGATCAACAGGAGTCCCCCGAGATGTTTTTCCTACAAAACCTGCTTTATCACTAGTGCCATGTCCAAAATAAAAGGGAAAAAAAGCAAAGCGCTGAGCAAATCTGTTGTGGTTGTATGAAGACCTCCCCTATCTCCTCTGGAAAGCTACAGGAGCAGCACTGGGGAGACAGCCAATATCCCATGCTGCTGGTTCTGCTCATTTTTCCTGGGGCTTTACTGTTCTGCCTTGTCTGCTCTTCCTTCTGGGTTTCCACTGAAGGGAGGACATTGACACGTTACAAATCTGGAAATCTGTCATTTTGCTCAGTTGCAGAAAACTGTGACAGCTTACCCATTCTTCCTTGAGGGGCTGTAAGATGTGTGATGCTCAGAGCGAACCATGCTGTGACTCAGGCTTTTAGCAAAAGGCTGCACCTCACCAAAAAGAGAACACTAATATGTTGGTGTTAAGATTGTAGCCATGACTAGCCAAAGATGAAACAAAGCAAATTTGTAAGTAAAAACTTTTGTCACCCTCCCTGATCTAGTTAGAGAAGGAAGCCTTGGGCAGGTATGTATCAAAACTGCTATATTTTTAAGTATCAAATCAAAATAGCTATGGTCTTTTCCTTTAAAACTCACTATATTAGTAACAGGAAGTAACATAGAAGCTGAGAGCCAAAATTACACCTGTGCAAAAATAGAGTAAAAGTAGATCTTGGCTCTTGAACTCAAAGGTGGCAAGTGCAGCTAACTTCACCATGTGCTGGGAAAACTCACCTTATATTGAAAGTAATGGTGTGAAAGTAGCAGGCACTGGCTGCAGTGGGGTGGATGCTTGAGTACACGTTTCTCACTTGACAAATTCAAAGTGCAAGACCTTCTTGAACAATGTGGGCTTTTTGAGCTAATGAAAGCATAACACAGCAGCTTTTATTGCTTAGATATATCTAAAGTGATTCTGTACTGTTGTGCTGAAGAATTAAATGAAGGTATTTGGATATTTGAGGTGGTTGTGGTTTTGCTTAAATTTAGGAACATGTGAACCAGCTAGGGAATTGTGTTGAACAAACATGTAAAGCCTGACAGCAGCATTGTTGGACTAAGTGCCACAGAAGTCCCATGAGGTAATTGAATGGGAAGAGTCTGTATTTGCTACAGTGAGACAGCTGGTCACATTATGAACAAAGTGTGATAAGACTGACCAGGCTATATTTTCAGATCCTAATGCATTTGGGTGCAAGTGTAGAAGGGCCGATGGGAAAAGGCATTATGGAAAAGTGTTGGAGCTACTCTTACTTGCAGGACTTAAATTCTAGGAACAAGCTGATTACTGAGTACTAACCTATCTGTGACAGTGTCACTGTGTAGAACGGTTTGGTTTCTTTGTTTGAAAGCACCTGATTCTGCAGTACAGTAAAACTGTGTCCTGAGGTATGATGGTGTCTACTGATGCTGCTTAGTGTAGTGGCAATCTGAAACACCTTACACTGGCTGCAAGCAGTCAGAAAATTCATGAAAAATCTATCCAGGGTGTAGGATGACTAGTGCATATTGCGCTGCTTTGACTTCCCTCTTCAAAGGGAAGGGAGCAGGCAGCCAGCTAAGATAAATGATTTAGCTACACAGTCAGGAATTCTGCATTTGGTACTTATCATTAGAAAGTGGCTTTGCAGCTCTGCTTAAGAGCTTGTAAAAGGTCTCAAGCCATACAGATACTGCTTCCAGGCTAAACTTACTTAAAGAAGTTGATCTCTGAAGCTGCTTGGAAACAGGAGTTAAGTAATATGCTGTATGATTCTGGCTATTGTAAAGCAAGGTATCTTCCTCTGCTCTTTATAGAGCAGTACACCTTTCTTCTCTTTCATGGAGGTTTTCCACTGCTGTTTCCAGGAGAAGATGTTCCCCACTAAACTTGCTGCATTTCTTATAAGTGGTGTTGGCTAAAACAAATGATCCTTTTCTCTAACTGCACTTTCATAGAGTCCAGCAGTAGCAACCGGGCTCCTGAAGTGAGGCTTGGTGGTGGCTGCCTCAGGAGGCAGCATTTTCCATGGTGCTTTCTGACGCCGGTATGTCCCTGTGAGCTGTCAGGAGCTCTTCAGTGCCCGCGGTGCAGCAGCGCTAAGCCGTGAGCAGGTGAGCCAGCTGAGCGATCACCAGGGGCTGCCGCTTCGCCACAGAGCTCAGGAGCCTGGTGGGGATGGCCGGGGCACCAAGGTCCACCTGCAGGGATTACAGGAAAGGCTGCAGCGTGGAGTCTGTGCCTGCTTTAAGCAGAACACTTCTCCAGTCTGGAACAGCTCTGATTTAATGAGGATGCGTTGGGCACAAAAGTCGTTAACACCCAAATGCCATTATTGCGGTGTGGTTTGTATCTTTTTCTTCTCAACGCTCCACAGACTTTCAAAACTTTGCTATTCCATGTTGCTTCTCGCAGGTATGACCCACATTGCTTTTGAGTTTGAGCTTGGATTAAAGTTTACTAGTTTGAAACACACAGTGTTGCTGAAAATGTGTGTGCATATACCAAAGGGCAATGCATGTGCATATATGCATAAAATGCATATAAAACTTTTAAATGCATATATAAATTTCACCTATGCATTATAAAATCTGTGTGGTAATTAATGATATTTTTAAAAATGTTTCTTAAGTTTTAAATAGGTGAGTTTAAAGGACTAATGGAATTTATTGCTACATAAGCATTCAAATAAATTTTATACATTAAAACATGCTCTTCTGGACATTTTTAAATACTTAGTACCCCTGCCTCGCAGTGAGCCTACTTTTCAAATAAGTCTAAAAAATTGATGATAAGATTATAATTTTCTTATTTTAAACTGGAATCCTAATCTTGAATTCTCTTTTGTATCTATTAAGTGTGAAGAATTAAAGACTTTGGTTAGAAAAATGCACCAAATATTTTCAGGGATTTTGAAAATAGTATAACCCAAGGTGGACTTCCTGTGTCCACAGCACGGTGAAAATGCAAACGAGACTCCCCATATTGGCTCTCCACATGAGCACAGCATATACTAAAATTGCTAATAAATCTTTACAGAAGAGCTTGATATCCAAGGAATCAGTGTTGAATGCTGTAAAAGCTTGGGAATGTGTTCTTTAACACAATCCTAGTAAGAGTCTCTGCATTGAGAAGTGTGAAAGAGGTGGCTTTGTGGTCACTTCATAAGGTTCATGGAGCATAACATGATGATTGTGTTTTTTGTTGCTTACCAGCTCTTAAGTGTTCTGCTGTGTAAGAGCTTTTTGCATTCAAAGTTGGACGTAAAGAAAAATCCTTACCTGTGCCATGTAAATAACTCTGGTGATCTCTCTTCCATTCACTATGTCAGGTTCCAGTATCCAAGCACTTGGCAAAATCTCCCCTCTCACTGCTTCTTTACAAGGCTGAGGCATGGCTGCATCATAGACAGACTGAAAAGCCAGGACAGACAAGTTCTCCTGCACATGACAAGGTGTAAAGATGACAATTTGAAAAATATAGCAATGTTTTCTTTGTTTGCCACGAGGCATATTTCTCACATCGCTTACTTAACATGAAAAATTACTACTCTCTTATCTATTAAATGATTCTGTCAAAATCATGTGTGTTTGCAACCAGAATATATTGTGTGACACTTGTGTTACTCTATGATGGGCCTTGGTTGGCAATTGTCATTCACAAGAGGGTTTTTACACATAATTCACTTGTGTGATGCTGGCATGTCTTTCCTTCCTGCTACACTGGCACTCCTGCAGATATGAAGATTGACTTCTTTCTCTCCTTTTTCCTTTAATCAGGATATCAAACAACTCCTCTGTGTTGCAGACAGAATGTTCACTTTACCTCTTTGGCTTCTGCAGTAATGCAGCAGAAATCCCGGGGCTGCTTTAGGTAACACAGGGAGGTATCAGTCACTATATATACTGGGGGGAAAAAAAATAAGGAAGGGGAATTAGACTTTGATGACTTCAACTTGTCACAATTTTCCCCACACCTTACATGGAGATACATATTTTATTTTGACTTGCTTCCTGGGAGCAGAGCTCTAGTTCATATGCTATAATACATATTTAAAATGCTTTTTCAAGCCACTTCAGGTTTATCTTTACTTTCTAACCACTGTCTCTACCTGCACTTCACAGCAAGATGTGTTTAATATCAGCTTTGGAAAAGTTTTGCAGAGCTGAAGCTCCCATATTAAATAATGAAATTGTTTATTTACACCTGAAGAAATGGAACAAGAAGCCTTTAACTTTCCTCCTGGCTGCCTACATCCAGCCAGGATGGTGCTGGTGGTTGTCATGTGCTACATGTGAGGATACTCACCCAGGTGGATGTGGCTGGTTACCTTCTTGTGTATTTGAGCTGTATTGATAGAGCTGTCGTAGAGATGCCTCTTGACAGGATCTCTCACCAGTCCCCACACAAAGGGAAGAGGCCTTTCTATCACTCCTGCTCCCAGAAATCCATGTCTTGTTGCTGAAGGGAAGGCTTTGTAGTACACCTGCACCTCTTTTTCTGTACACTGATATCTGTCAAAGGCAAACAAAAGGTATTTGCCCTCAAGAGGGCCAGGTGTAGAGAAAGGCCTCCCCTGACACAGAGCTGCCATAAACTTACTTCCACCCCGCTGCTGCTTGGCACGTGTAGAGGTTCCTCAGGTTCTGAGAGCATGCTGCCATTACCTTAGAAAACAATGACAAATGACACGAGCTTCACTCAAACATTCCAGCTAACACCCCATGCTCTCTTCTGCACCCTTTGGCTACAGCCTGGCTCACTTTCACCCATCCTTCAAAATTGTTCAGTGTGTGTGTCTGTACCTGACAAAGAGGTAACTGTTTGTGATGTAGGACAAGACTTGTCCCACCCATTTTTGCTTCAACTTCCAGAAGGAATAAGTGAAAACTCTGTTTTTACTTACCTCAGTGGTAGCATTAGCCAAGATATGTTTGGATAAATCTTGGTATCCTTTTGTTGAAGAGGAGTTGACAGAAATAGTTAATCCATGAGTGAACCTACAGCTGGTGCCACTTGAAGGAAGAGGTGGCTGAATTCTGCTGGCTTCTGCAGGAAAAAAAAAAAAGCCAGAGAGGTAATAAAAAAATTAAAATGTAACCCCAACACTCTTCTTAAATTGTAGGGACTTAAACTCTCCAGTGGAACCCCCAATCCATCTGATCCTAATGAAGGAGTGATAACATCCCTTGCCTCCACATTCTCTGTGTTGGTAATTACACTACAGTTATATCTGTCAGTTTAAACAGTTATTGCCACATGTAAGAAAATAAAATAAGGAAAAATAGACAGCTTAACTCTTGAGGCGAAAAATAAGAATTTGCTTTTAAAATTCTATACTCATTACAGATTCGGGCCCCACACCCCTTGCTTCCTTCCTTCATTCAAAATATTATCCTCATATTATCTGAAAAAGCTGTACTTTGATGTTACCACATCAAAAGACCAGTTTCAGAGGAAGCAAGTCACCATTTAATATTTAAAGAAATTCTAAGCAAGATCTGACTAGTGGTTGGTGATATTTTTCTGAATTAATGTAAAGGTAGGGATGTCCTTGCAATATCCAGATTCAAATTGATTTGCATAAATGACAAATCTCATTAGGCTCTGGAATGCAAAACTCAAAAGAAGCAAATGTATGTTTTACTTACCAAATGTTGAATCCTTATGCAATTGCTCTAATGTATAAAGCTGACTATTTCTAACAGCTGAGCGACCTCGTGTATCCCTTGTAAACAAAGTATTTCCAGAAGAAACCTGGTTTAAGAAAGTGCAGAAGTGGGAATGTTCATTTGAAGTGGGAAAAATAATTTGTGTTACATAGGCAGTGGAATATTAGTAACAAATCTGCCTTACAAGGCTGGAAGTTTCTCTTTATCGTGAGGTAACCCCTTTGCCTTTCCCCTAGTTATGAAATGATACTTTAACTTGGGAAATTTAGCAAAACAAGTGTAAGGAACTAGCATGGGTGCATACTGCAGAAGTGACTTCAGGAAAGTCCATTTTCACACATGGAAACTCAAGTCAATGCATGTATCACTGAGGGTGTCACTCAGAATATCAGATGCCATCAGATTTATCACAAGAATAAATTTTCCAAAACATTTCTAAAACTATTTCTAAAACATTTGACAGATTTCTGACAGTTACATAGGCAGTAGTAACTATCTGATTTTTTCATCCATGAACTACAAAAAAAACTCCCTGCAAAATAAGTGTCACTGACCTTTGCAATTACATTACAAAGTGCTCCCTTGCCCCATGTCATCCCTCTCTGTACTGGTACTGCAAACTTGTGCTGCTTCATAGCTGTGACAGAATTCAAATAATGTCGAAAACCATCTCTGCTCCTACACGATAGCTCTGTGCCTGAAGCACCAGGGGACATCAGTCTCACCCAGCAGCGGTTTCTCACCTGCCCTTCCTGGCTGCTGAAGTGACTTGCGGTGTATGTGGCAGTATTACTGCTGTTGTAACCAGATGTTGGGCCAGAGGACAGGCTGAGGCTGGAGTCTGTACATAAAGTGCTTGTACTTGCAAGAGTCTTCAGTCTCGCTTCTTCCTGTAATAGGAATCACAGTATTGCAAACAAAACAAAACAAAACAACACCAAAAAACCCCAGCACTGAAAGTTGAAAGAGGAATCTGAAGAAATCCAGTTTCTTCCAAGAAGTGTTGACACAAACTTGCCATACAGAAAGCATTAAATAAGCAGGTTTTTTTGAAAGCCTAGGATCATATAAACCATAGAGTGAATAGTCCTGTAGAACTTGGCAGTCTGGGAAAATGCAGCTTTTGCTGTTTTCTTCACATATAAGAGTTCAGACTATCAAATAATGCTAGGATGCTTTTAAGAGGAAGAAGGTTTATAGAAAGATATCTTTTCAGTCCCATTTGTTGCTCTTTGTCTACTTCTCAAGCCCCTGACTTAACTTGCTGATCAAATACAGTTGTTAAAGACTGAAGATTTTACTTTACCAGTGCAACTACTCAATGCTAGAAGACCAAGTAAAAATTACATACAAAGAAAATCCTGAGAACTTCAAGACTATGTATACTTTCAACATAATGCTCACCTTCTGTAACTGAGAAAGTATTTGTTCCCGTATCCGCCTTTTTTCTTGCTCTGCTCTTTCCCTCAGTTTGTCCCTAGCTCTTGCAATTTCAGTTTTGGTTTCCTCTCGTGCCCTCTGATAGTCTCGGAGCAGCAGTTCAATGTCTGAAGGGTGCTGAATGCTTCTTCTTTTTGGTTCTTGAACTCTGTAAGGATGGACAAGTAATGGGAAACACACATAATTACTTGAAATACCATGAGAAAATCATATTTCAATTCAGAACAGGAAAACCTGCCAGAAAAGCAATTAAACCCCACCACATTAGCCTCCCAAAAGCTTTTCTTTGCTCACTAAAGGCTAAGTAGACATAAGCCTTGGAAAATTACTCAGATTGCAAGTCCAATTACTACTGAGATTACTACAGTGGTTTCCTAACCAGGTCTCCATATGATATAAGGTTATGGCTTTGGCAAATCACATACAAGATTATTGTGTTGGGAAAATAACTGTCTCCTGACCACAAAGGAAGCAAAACATTTAGGGAATATTGTGGGAAACGAGAAACAGAAATTTTAAAAAGTGAAGTGTTGCAGAGTTTTTCTGATATTTAAAATTAAACTGAACTCTGTGGCTTCTAAGTTAGTGAAGGAGTGTTCTGGTTCCTGCTGGGCTAATTTTGCTGGGAGGAGGCATGGCCAGGGCACAGAGGTTACTCTGTACCACCTCACATCATTGCTGTGGTAGGGGAAAGGCGCTCTTCTGGCAGAAGGGGTTCATTCCAGCTGAGATGTGGCAGAGGGAGCCATCCCATATTGTCTATTGCCAGGGGGCTGAAATTACTTCAGTTTGAGTAATTTCTTTTCTCATATATTTTGTTATTAATGCTGTTGCTGTTGCTGCTCTTTTTTTTATCGCATTGGTGTTTCCAGTAAATTGTTCTTATCTCAACCCATGATCTTTACCTTTCCTACCTCCAGTTGGAGGGGAAGGGGAAGCAGCACTGATTTTAGCAGAAGTACGAAATTGAAGAATACCAATTTAGTACTAAATCACAGCAAGATTGGTCTCTAGTCAGTCCAGAGAGAATACTTGGCTGTCCCCATCCATCATACACATATAATAAATTAGACACTTGTTATGGCCTGAAATAAAACTAGATCCAATATTTTAATGAATGTTTTCTAAAATCAGGCATGTGTTTTTCCTGAAAGCATTTTCTAGCCCAAAGGTGAATGCACCCACACTGAGAAGAATTCTGCCCCTGAAGTCTCGGGTGTCAGCAGGAACCATAAATGTGCAAGCATTGTGAACACTGTTCATGAGCAGCAGGACTAAAGGGAGGTTTCCAATGCCCCACCTGGTGTTTTCCACCACATCTCTTCTCAGCTGTTGCAGATATTCTCGGCGTCTGCTGGGGAGATCTGGATCCCTCTGACTTGCATCCAGAGTCTGGGACAGACTCAAATGCTTCAGGGGGCTCAGGCTTCGGCTTCTTTGGTATCTTTGGAGCCTTTTTACTCTTTCCTTCCTCAGAGTTTCAATAGTTCTCATGTGTCTGTTAGAGAAACGTGATTAGAGTGACAAATCACCCTGCAAAGTTACATTTTCTGATTTTTTTAAGCACTTAAGTATTAGGTAGATTTTTAATGTAAAATTTTCTAGGAATCTGATACCTCTTTGTCTACATGCTGAGAGATGATGTAGAAATTCTAAAATGCCACTGCTTTTCTGACAGCAGGAAATGCAAGAGAGGGTTGTGATTACTGCTGGTAACAACTGAGAGGAAAATTGTGAATGAAGACTGATGTAGCTGCTTCAAAATTTTTGTTGCAATATTTTCCCAAATGTTCTACAATCACAAGAATCAAGTTGCTTTTTTAAAATGTTCTACAATCACAAGAATCAATCTTGTTTTTTAAAAAAATTATTTTGTATATTTATGGGGAGGTTAAAATTATTTTTGTTTATTCATACAGCAGCATTTATTCGCAGAAGCATGAATGGGATATTTCCATAAATAGGATGTATCAATCATTTTTACATCGCAATAAATCAATTAAATATATTCCCACATCACCAGGTACACAGGATAACTCTTGTGGCTGCTAGAAATTTTAAGAGTGAGGTAACACTAGATTTGAATTGCACCAAATCACTTTTCCTTGTGTTCTTGGAGTAACCCCAAAATATTGTCCTAAATGCATTGCTTAAAAGTTTTCAAAATAATCCTGATAGTGTATCTCTTCACATTCATTGTGACTAAGTGATTGGCTCATTATTAAATGCTATTTAAGCTGCATGAAGTGTATTAAAAATACTTTAAACAACAGTACATAAAGTAATTTACCTTTCATAAAGTTGCTGCTTCACTGGAATTGTCCCTGGCTCATCTGCAGCTCCTCTCTGAAGGACCTTCAGCAGGGCATCTGTTTCCCCAATGCCATAATTGAGCTTTGCTTCAGTCAGTTCCACTGTGAGGGGATGCTGATGCAGATCCAGGTGAATGCTGGACATGATCTGGGCACGCTCTCTCTGAAGTCTCTTGATCTCTCTGCTCCTGCTGTCACAAGACTGGTAATTCCCTTCCACTTCTGTTGATTGTGTGCTTCCAGGCTTCTTGTCTGCCTGACCCCTTAAATCGGTCACGCTGCCGCTCAAGCCGAGGAGAAAAGGAGGAGTGCTGCTCTTTACACCACACCAGTTGCTGAATTTGTTGTGTATGGGTAAGTCACGGAGGCTGTAGCTCCGAGGCCTGCAGGGCTTGGCAGAAGCAGAGTTCTTGCTGAGAGGGATTTCGGTGTCACATTCACTCCCAGTGACCGATTCTGTACTGTCATCTTGGAAGGATGTCTGCACGTCGCTCACATCAGAAAGTGGAGGAGGGCAGCTTTCCTCACTCTTCCAGAAGAAATCATGAAATTGTACAGAAGATGCTCCTACCAGAGGTTCTGAGGCTGTGCCAGCATTTTTCTTACTTGAACAAGTGGCACTAATTTTTTGATTAAAAAGTAAGTCAGCATTTGGAGAAGGGTAGTTGTGAATCAAAGCAGTATCAGAATTCCCAGAGTACTTTTCGTGCCCGATTCCACCTGAAGGAGCTCTTCCACCCCTTGTAACATACATACAATGAAGGGAATGTGCCACTGAGCCCTGGTCTCTGACATCACCTGTTACCACTTCACTGTGGCCTGACACCTCCAGCATACTGCTGGAGTGATACAGCCGCTCTGCACAAATGGTAGTGCGGGTGTCAACCCTCAGCCTATGTTGCTGTTCCAAGTCTTTTGAACCATCCTGCCCTAAAAGGTCTTTGCCTGCTTTCTTATCAGAGAAAGTTCCAGACTTCTTTCTTATGCTCTTGTGTTCTCTAGAGATGCTTGATTCACTGTCTGTTTCTGTCTGTGAAAAATTGTCCACATGATGTTGCATGCTGAACTGTGGACCTGCCCTCAGCTTTCTCTTGGTGTGAAGGGGACTTGAAGCAACACTGGAATATCCAAGAGGTTCTTTAGTAGGGCAGACAGACTTGCTAAAAGCAGTCTGGCTGCTGGGACTAGCACTAAGAGTAAGAATAGGGGAAGAGGCCCTGTCGACTAGCAGGGTATTTTTGTACCAAAATTTTCTTTCAGCTGGAGTCTCTGTTTCATTGACACTTCTTTTATCCTGAGTGCAAGACGTTGGAGATTGAGAGGTGCTATTAGTAGGGCTGCTAACTACAGTGCATGAAGAACCATCTTGCCCTGAACTTGGCAAAGATGGTGTGAGAGGTGAAACTCTGGTGCTAGCAAAAGCAACATTCTGCTGTGCATTTAGTGATGTTTTTTGAAAATGTAAGATAGGGGTGGAAGTTTTGGGTAAAGAAGGCAGATGCATAAAGGAGTCTTCCAAAATGCTGTCAAGACTGTCATGGAAGTCAGAATTGCCCAGGCGTTTCATCCCTGTTTGTTCTTGTGTACTTTCTTCAAGAGTGAGTGTTTCCTCTTTCCTTTTGGGAATCTCTCCTACTACATCTGCACCAATTTTTTTCCTATCAACATTTACTGCCTGAGCTGCCCTCAATTCCTTTCCCATTTTTGCCTCCACTTGTTTTTCTTCATGTTTGCTTTGAGGTTTTTCCAAAATCTCAGTCTGAGTGCCGACATCTGCTGTAGTCTGAGTACAGCTATCAGACCTAACAGCACCTTCAGTTCTTTTTTGGTTGATTTTGGCATTCTGCTCACTGTCTATAATACTCTGTTGGGAAAGGTTTCCCAACAACTCAGAAGTGTTCTGAAGTAGCTGTGACAGATGCATGGACAGGTTTTGCATGCTTGTCCAAGAAGAAGGTTGATAAAATAAATCTCTGTTTGTTTCCTCCTTTTTTGCAGAAACATCTGTATAGCTTCTCTGATGTCTTCTCTGCCTTTTATACCTTCCTGTAGTTGCAGTTTGTGTTCCTTGCTCACATGTAATCCCTGGAGGTTTATTGGAAGGTTTTTCAGACTCTGAAGGATACAATAGTACAATTTCATCAACCTGCATTGAAGAGTTACCAGGTTGTGTGGAAGGATTCTCAAGTTCAGCAGTGTTGTTTTCTGAGTTAGTCTCCAGTGTTTCGCTGGATATGTTGCTGTACTGTTTGGTACTGTCACTTGAGTACGCTGATTTAAAGTCTTGTCTGACACTGTCCCATTCTTGAAGACCTTCAATGCTACTCAAAGTGCTTGACAAAACTTTTGCTGTAGCATATGAACTTAGATGAGAACGAAAAGGAGAATTTTGAGAGTTCAATCCATTGTCTACACTGGAACATCTCATAACTTTACGATTTTCCATATTCAAAGGAATTTGATTGCAAGAGACATCACTTGCACTTCCAAAAGCATACTGTTTCCAGCCGATCTTGCAGGCTCCATCTTGTTGCCATGGGTGAATGTATGGGTTGATATCACTTGATCTAAAATGCATTGCATCTTTATTATCTTGCAAAAATAAATCAGTTTCTGGCTGGTATCCAGCTTCTTCTCCTTCCCCTTCACTACACTGAGCTACAGAATTGCTCTTTGAATGGACATTTGCTTCTGCACACACAGAACTGCGAGCTGTGGGCAGTAAGGATGATGGAGATTGACTAGTACAATCTTTCAAAGACTGGCTACTTTGGCTTCTTGCTGTTAAATTTTGTAAGCTTTTGGGATCACAGTTTGCAAGCTTTTTCATTTGTGCCATTTTTGGCTGAAATCTTGGTTTAGATTTAACTTGTAATAAGTTCTTTGATTCCTGCTTTGAAAATCTTTCAATTCCATAAAGATCATCTTCAGTTGGTGACGGAGGCTCTACACTCATATTCAAATCTTGCAGTGATTTAGATGCAGAATACAACAAAGGATCTGCCTTAGATGAAGCTTCCAAAGTACATTCTGTGTCAGAGAAAACAGCAATAGCTGGAGCTGATACTCTGTGACTTCGTAAATAAGGTCTCAGTTCACTCTGTTTACAGCCCTTTGTACTCCGTGTGGTAGAATATGATCTTTTGCTCCTGAGTTGCACCAATTTGGATTCTTGAAGAGTTAAATCATGGTTTTCTGGCAAAACCTTTATGGACGTTGTTTCATTATTTTTTACAGGAAAATTGAGTCTTTCTAATTTCAGGGTATTATTCCTCATTGTAGTGTCTTCCATTGTTGAACAAGTGTTCGCCTCAGCATCAGTGCTATCAATGCTTGAACATGTATTATTTTTGCAAAGAAAAATCTCTTTTCTACCATCTGCATTTGTTCTGTCTGGCACCTGTTCTATATGTTCACCTGCAGGCACATACTGACAGTTAACTTGCAGATCTGCAGGGTTTCTTTCAAAACCCAAGGCAGTGTGATATGGTTGCCTGGGATCAGGGCTTCCATATGTGGCATATGCTTGACCAGATGAATTGCAGGTGTACTCAGGATCCACTTGAACATCTCTTGGATACAGATTTTCCAACACTGTAACTGCTGAGCCTGTTAATTCATTTGGAGAATTTGAGGATACACTAGTTTGCTTTTCAGCAGGTTCTCTACTTAACGTTTTTCTCTGCTCTGTCTTTACTGCAAAATGTTCATCCTCAGTATTTGAATGCAGTTCTTCCTTACTTCTGTTAAGTGTATTTGTCATTTGTCCCTCTTTAATAAGAATTGCCCTGCTAGTATCCCAAAAAGGTAATGATGGTAGTAAAAGAGAATTATCACTTGGTATTTTCTCTATGTGTTTGTTGCAAGCTTCTTGTGGTGGAACTTTATCCCAATAATGCTGATCAATTTCTGTATCACTGTCAGGTTTTTTATTATTACTTCTGTATGCAGGTTCCCTATCTATAGCAGAATTTTCATATGAAGTACAGTCTATGTCTGAGACTGGAAAATGCCTGTTTTCTTTTGCAAGAGAAAGTAAAATACTTCCCGAAGCACATATTGGCTCATCAAATACCACAGCTTTATCTGACTGCGTGTCTTGTATTTGCAAAACACCAAATGGAGACTGTTTCAATATATTTGAATGTGAAGTATCATATGTGCTAGTTTCATCATGACCTATATCTGCAGTTGAAGGAAATTCTGAAAATGCTGTTAAGGCTGGGTAATTGACTCTTGCTAATGATAGGGGAAAATCTCCTTTTACAGAGCACACATCTTCAGAATTGCAGGACACTTTCTCAGTCAAACAGCTGTCCTGAAATGAGTCCTCAAGCTGATTAAATACTAGAGATTTTGAGTCCCCAAGTAAAGAAGATGTGGTAAAAGCACTGAAGTTCTTGAAGCTTTGAAATGGTGTCTCAGGGGCAGTTTCTTCTGCAGAGTGTGATGGCAGAGACTTTGATTCATTACAGCCAGTCTGTCCTTGGCTCTGGAAACTGAGCAGACCCGATTCTGGTACAGTCACTCTGTTAGTGTTACTGCAGTGTTCTGAGAACTCATTAATTTTATCTTCTTTTATGTCACCACAGTTCTGGAAATAACCTTGAACCATTTCCTCCTTTTTCTCTGTTTCCACAACTTTTCCAGGGAGTTTATTACTCTGAGCATATGTGGTCTCTGCAACTGCAGAATTATTTTCCTTTTCGTCTCCTTTTTGAGAAACACCAGGAAAAGTTACAGATACACTTAAATCTGTTGATTCACTTTCAAAGTACTTTGTTTCTTCAGAGAGAACATTATTATTTATACCTTTGTCTCCACTGCTGACAATTAAACTATCTGCAGTTGATGCTGGACAATTTAGAAGACCAGGAGAACATTCAGAAGTGTCCAAGTTCCTATTATAATTTAGAAAGTCTTTACTATAATGTGGATGTTCCTTTGGAGACTTGTTCAGGCCTTCTGAAAGGGCTGAAGAATTCTCAGAAGCAGCATTGCCTGATTGGTCTACACAGCACTCTTCAGAAGCTTCATGCTCCTGGTTTTCTGTGGGCTCGTGCTGATAACCCACTACACTGGGAAACTCGGCATTTTCACATTTACTGTTTGCTGTTGGATACCTTGCACTTAAAAATGTCTTCTCATCATGCACTGATGAAGCCCCCAAGTGAGGTACTATCTGAGTTGTATTAATATTCTGAAATATTTTTTGGGTGGAGCTTTCTAGTAAAGAGTGGGGTTTTCCCACCCCTACATCTTCCATCACTTCTTTTTCTGAGGAAGACAGCAGATGTGAAGTATCCAACATTAGTGAATCAGGCACAATGGTATCCTTTACCTCTTGAGCTGTATCTTCTATGGAATCAGGACAGTCTTTTAATAATTCATTAACCATGAAATCCATACCGTGTTCTTCACAAACATTATTAATATCCTGTATGATATCTTCAGAAGAATCTAATTTTTCCAAGAAAAATGAGCTTCCCTTGGCCCTTTGCTGAAGTACAACAGTTCCGCACTCAAGGCCACCTGCACTGTAGGGAGTGAAAGAGCTGTTCTCATGGACAGGTTGTGCAGATATGGCATAATCAGGTCCATTTTTAAATACAAAGGATTCTTCCTCCTGCCTCTGCTGCATGGTGCTGGTTTGCAGAAGAGGTACACTTTTACTTGGTGTTTTAGCTGGAAGATGTTTGTTTGTTTCTCCCATTTTGTTGGCTGCAACAGATGTACCAACACTGATCTCACTCTCCATTAACGTTTTGTAGTAAGGCAGAACAGCTCCAGTTCCAAGACTGCTGTTAGATGGTTTTGTACATCCTCTCAGTGCAGTGGGAGCATCTTGAACAAGATGGGAATCATCACTTCCTCCAAGATATAAAGGCTGATTTACAGACTGACATGGGGAGTCTTGAAGCTCTTGGTTTTTTTCTGTACATGTCTGTGATGCTGGTGGATTTTGTTGCTGGCTAATGTCTTCATTATTTCCAGAAAAGCTGGTAGACACCCACTGGCTTTCTCTTAATATTTCATTTAATCTGCTGTCATCATGTGTCATTTGGTAACTGCCTTTGTTTTCAGGGAAGAGTTCATCCAGGTTTTGTAAAAAGATCACTTCTACATCCTCTGTGTTTGCTACATATATCTGCTTTTTTCTGTCTGCTTTGGCCATTTCTACTAGCTTCATCAATTGCACTGTCTCCTCCTCAGCTCTGGAGCCTACTTGATCCAATTCACAAATGTCAAAACTTTTTCTAACAATATCGTCGTTCAAGTTTTCTGAAGTGCCATGGTCAGGAGATCCCACAGAGAAACTCATACACGTATGTCTGTCAAGACTTGTAAATTTTTGTTTAGTTCTGTATTGGTCAATATTAGCACTATCTTTAACTGAATATTCATATGCATCAACTACATTTCCTATCTCTGTTGCAGAGTCCACTGAATCACCATCCTCACTCATTTCAGTAGGGTCTTGGTATCTTGAATCATCCCCTAACAGTATATTTGATTCTACTTCAGAAGCCATCAGGTACCTTTCAGGGATCTTAAATTGATCTAAAATTTCTTCTGTGTCACCTCTGTCACAGTACACTTGATGCAGAGCTGGAGACTGTTCATTAAAGTAAACATTTTCATCTGTGCATAACTCTTTTTGCCCCATACTAACCAGCTCCTCAGGGTTTGCCATGGTAATTTGTTCTTCACTCCCAGTCACTTCACATTCATTAACCTTGTCTTCCTGGGGCAAACAGTTTGGTACACAATGCTCAATTATATTGCTAGAATTTATTTGTCCTTCATTTTCAGGTTTTGCTGAAATATTTCCTTGCCTCCTTGGGATTAGTACTGTTTCAGCTACATTCTCTGCTGTTCCATTCATCTGTAAAAACCCTTTGCAAGTATCAAGGAATCCCAAAGTATTCTGAATAACATCTGTTGTGTGGGAAAACACAGATGAAGGAGTGGTTTTGGGAGCAACAGAAAGCTCTGTTGAATAAATACCTATTTCTGTTTTCTCACTTATTTCTTTTTGGCGAAAGCTGCTTGTTTCAGGTTGGCTGCCAGAATGCACAAGCGCTTTTGATTCCTGAGTATGTTCTGCCCCTGTGACAGCTTCCTGCAGTTCATCTTTGTGCACCTCTTCATGTGTCAGGCACAGATTTGTATTAAACTCACAGTGAACTTCACAAGCTGTGATATCAGTAGATTTCTTTGGGTTCTGAGTTAGACCAATGTCTTTAAAATCCTTTTTACTGTCTTCAGTTATACTTTGGACTTGGGCTGCTAGTCTGTCAGGTAAACTTTCAGTGTGTCTGGATTTAATTTCCAATGCACTTTTTTCTAAGTTGCTTGCATTATTAATTGATTTTGTTATTTCCTCGTCTGTGGCTGTCCCTGTATTCTGATAAGGAGCCATGGCTTCTTCTGTATCCATTTCTATGTCTCTGAAAATTTTGTATTCTTTATTTCTGCAAGAACTCTCCTCTTGAGAAATGGCAGCTGATGCATTTGTGTTGCATTCAAAAACCTTTCCCAACTCTGAATTTGCATTGTACTCAGCATGAAAGTCCACTGGACAATCACTTTCAAAAAATGCTTCTTCCTCCCCTCTAGATTCAAGTAAAGATTTGTTCTGTGTTTCTGTTTCCGAGAGAACAGAGGCACCAAATTCTGCAGAAATGTCAGTTGTCTTGTGTGTAGTGTTTTTCTGTCCTGTTGACTTTGAGGAGCATGTTGGGCAGAGGCAGCCAGAATGTACATCAGAACAACTTTTTGTGACACCGACTTCCATGGTAAGATTAGATGTAGCATCACAATTTCCTTTCACGATTGTGACATGCTCCAATAGTTTATCATAATTTTTGGTCTCACATGCACTTTGAAAAAGATTAGCTTTTTTTGAAATTTTGTAAAATAGGCTTGAATTAGATTCTGGGAGAAAATAATTTGTATTCTCACAAATAGCAGCAGGAAAGGACTTGGTGTTTTTCCCATTTACATTCAGTAGGAAATAACTTCCTTCATTTACCACTAGGTTTTCATATTTGGATGAAAATTCTTTCTGAACTACAGCCTGAGAATTCAGTACATGGTGTTCCTTGCTTTCACTGCTTTCTTCTCTTATGTTATCAGTGCATAATGTAGAATTTTCTGAAATTTGCTGCGATAAGCAACTCACCTGACTGTCTGCTAGGGCACATTCAGGGGAATAATCCTTTGAATCAGGTTTATGTTTGAATTCATAATGATTTAGTGAAGACAAGTCTTCATCCTTTGATATGTATTCATCATGATCTGTGAATGATGGCACCTCTGGCACAATGTCTGCCAAGCTATCTGTGCTTATTTCCATACAGATTATCTCTTTTTGAGACATCTCTATTGGTGTTGCAGACTGGTCATAGCTTGTGCTGGCAGCAACAACTGAAGGGTGACATTGATATGTTATCTTCTGTGAGGAAAAATCTGTCTCTGCAGTTACTTCTGCAGGTATTTGCTCATGATCTGTTTCTTGCATGGTTTCCAAATTACTCTCCCCAGACCTGGGGGGTTCTTCTGCATCAGTTGACTCTGCTCCTTGTCCAGCCAGCATCTCAAGCTTGTAACTGCTCACTAGAGAGCAGCTCTTGTTTGTTAAGTCACTGAGGAAGAAACCTTCATCACAACATGTTGGTATTTTTTGTACTGGAAAAAGATGCCCGCAGTTTCCAAACTGGATGTGTTTTACTGCAGATGTCTGTGTTGAGGTCATATTATGAGCAAGTCCCATAGAACACTCAGCAGCAGGTTCACTGACATGTGCGCTTCCACTGCCTGAATCTGCCACACTTGACTCTGACTTCAAGTTATTGTAGTCATTGTCAAGCTCATCTTTTGAAAAAGTTTGGAATAAGCCATCTTCTAAACCTGTATCTACACAGCCATTCGTCTGCTCCACAATTTGCACAGGCAACACGGTGACAGAATTCTCCTCTTTCTTAGATACCAGTGACAAGCAGCCTGCAGTGGAGGTGCTTTCCAAACAGCTGAAGGCTTGTGCACATTCAGTAGCAGACCTGCAAGTAGACAATTCACCCAGTTGTTCTTGTTCAGGATGGTGTGACCTTGAATGTTCAGAATAATCATGCTCTGCTGAAGTAGGAACAAAAGAGGAACTTGGTTCTACTGAGCTAGCAAACGAGAACTTTACATTTGCAGATTCCAAGGAGGAATTTTCATTAGAGTTCGTCCATCCCTTTAAAATCTTATTTAATGATCCACTCTCAGGAGTCCTGCTTGCAGTTGTTGTTTCAGGTAAAGGTACTTCCAATGCGTCAGAGGAGAAAACTGAATTTATTTGGATTACATGATGTGGACTGTGAGTAATGCTGTGAATCTGCTTAGAGCCACACACAAAAGAAACCTCAGCAGCTGACTGCTTTAGATCATCTTTCTTTAGCCAAAGTTCTGGTTTGCTCGAAGAGCACAGATGAGCATCTTGAAATTCCAAGTTTTCATGGGAAGAAGATGCTGTTATTCTGGGGCTGCTGATGTCAACCTTTGAGTCACAGGAAGACCAGGCATCATTATTAAGCAAAGGATTACCACTTGCATAATACAGTCTTCTTTCAGGAGACCTTTCTTGCTCTACAAAGGAGACTTTTGTTCCCTTCAGCAACTGTTTGCAAGCATTACTGGAAGCAGTCTGTGGCTTGGTGTTCAAATAAAAGGAACTGCTCAGCTTCTGATCATAATTTGCCCCTTCTGTATCTCTGTTGCAGGTCTTGGATTCATGGTTTTCCTCAATCTGTATAGCTGGTAATTTAGGAGTTTGTAACTTCCAGAAAATCTCTGCTGGCATTTCATCAGATGAGTCAGATTTGGATTCTTCTACCAGATCTTCTGCTGGCATCTCTTCTCCATCAGCTAAGCTATCCAGAGAAAAGCTTCTTTCAGCCTTTCCCAGTCTCCTACGAGATGCATATGATGTCACCAAAGATGAAATATGGTTCTCAGTTCTGCTTTTGTAAATCTTAGCTGGCTCATGATGGGCCTTTAACTTGTGAAATTGGCTTGTATTTTGCTTTTTGGCTTTATTTTCCTTTTCTATCAGAGAGTCTTGTGACATTTGACTGTCATCACTCTCAGAATCTTCTGGGTTGGCAAGACATTTATTTCTGTCAAAATCTTCCAGTTTCAGTTTCTCTGGAACAGCTTTTGCATAAGCACAGGAGAGTGAATCGACAGAATAGGAACTGTCAGTATCAGAAATCTCATTTTCATCATCCTCTTGCCAGTTCTCCAGCATATCTGTGGCTGTCTTGGGCACTCCAGCACTTAGCATCTCAGCACTGTGCCACTTTTTTTCAACATGAGAGAGTGGTGTCTGTGAGTTCATCTTAGTGAGATTTCCTACTGATGTCGCTGCCATCAGAAATTCTTTCTCTTCTGCTGATGATTTCTCATGACTTGGCAAGGCTGAATTTGCCTCTCTCCTGCAGTTCTTGACTGTTTGGTTTAGATGCACTGATGGTGGGTTTCCATACACTGTTTTCTTCATTTGTTTAGGAAAGTTTTCTGGAGAAGACCTATGGCCTTTTCCATTGATATCCATTCTAATCTTTTTATTGGATACCTGAGGTTTATTTTGTGCTACATTGCTGCTGGCAGGCTGACTTAAATCTCCTAGCACCTTTGATTTTGTCATTCTTCTCCCTGTAATAAAGGTTTTAGGCTCATCTTTCTCCTTAAAAAGATCAGGAGAGGAACCTTTAGAGGTCTGGTTTTGAGATCCAGCTTGCCCTGGACTGTCATCCAACTTTTCCATTTTTTTATAATTTTTATTGATATAAGCCATGATAGCTGAATCATTAGAGTACTTCTCTCCTCCTTTTTTATTTTCAATTGAAGATGTTTTTTGTTTTTCAGTTAGCTGCCTCTGGACTGAAAAGGAGATCCCCTTTCCATCATTAAGGTCATCACTCCCAGAAATGTCTTTATCACTTTTGTAAAGGTATTCTACAGGTGACAACCTCTCTGTTCTACTACCTTTACAGTATTGATCAATATTTGGTGAGGTAGATATCTTGGAGACAGACTCCCTCTTCGAAAAACAGCTGTGGAAATAAAGAAGAAATCAAGTTCAATCCTCGCTTGAATAATGTAGTTGACATTTTTACCACAGTAATGTCTTGCAAATAAGAATAACAATTAATGAAGCAACAATCTTAATGCCTCTCAAAATTCAATTCTAGAAGGGAATAAAAAAATAAAATTCTGTGACTAATTATAAAATCCCCTTGCTATCTGGAAAGATGCCCTGCACACAAAGAAATAGCTCAATGCTTCGAGGTATAGCTTCATATTGAATCTCTGTAGACTCAAGTAGCTGTAAATGTTAATTAAAAATAAAAGATAGTTCTAAGTCACAGAAATCCACTGAGCAGAGTTTAGCTATTTCCTGCTGTGGAAATTGCTAAGGACCATGCTGTGATAGACAGTGTAGCATCCCAACATTTTAGCTTTGCATGGAGATGTTTATTCAGCTTGAGAAAGGCTGACCAGTATAAAAGTCCTTTCCATAATCACCCCAAAGATACCAATATTCTGAAGAAGAGTTTGATGATAAGATAAAATGGTGCAGTAATTAGTATTTACCAACAGTCTGAACAAGGCAACAACAAAAGCTAAGCCACTTCTAAAAAGCCTTCTCAAAGAGGTAAAAAGCGCAGAAAGGCTTGAGAGAGAAATGTAAAAAAGGGAGAAAGACCACATCAGACAGATAAGGAGGGAATGCACTGTACAGACCCAAAGGAAAAGGACAAACAGCTCCAGCGTGATGTACAATATAGTGGGCTTACTGATATCGCAGATTTGAGGATTTTCTTCAATACATTGAAAGGCATTCAGGATAGGTGGCCTGAAAATACCTTGAATTTATGTTACTTTTGAAAGTGCAGAGGATTTAGCAGCTATCAGCTTACCTGGGTGCCTGGGGCAGGTACGAGTCACAGAACAAATGCCTGTGCCTCAAACCCAGCACTTTCTGTCTCTTTTGCAAGTGGTGATCCAAAGAGCACTGTACAGCAATATTATCACTTAGGCCTTGGGATTGTTTCACACACTCTTCACTGAGCCAGCAGCTAGCTTCCAGCTGCTCCAGGTTTTGCTTGGCTTCCAACAGCTTCTGCTTCTTGACTATCCTTTCCAGCCGGAACTTGACCTTCTTCCGCCGTATGTTTCTTTCGGCCTTTTTTAAGGAGTACCTTTGCAAGAGCTCCAGCTGCACCAGTCTCTTCTTGTTCTGCTGCAGCAGGGAAAGGCAGGTTTCCAGCCCAGTGGTGCTCTGCACCTCAGCCTCTGCACACAGCGCTGGCTCTGTTTGCACTGCAAACTCCCTCTGCTGCTGCTGCTGCTGCTGAAGGGCAGCCAGACGTTTATTCTCATTTATAAGCCACTGCTGGTCTGTAAACAAAACAATGGTTGAGAGAAAGTAAAAATCACACGAAAACCATTACTTGTTACTATCTTGTTTCTTAATTTAATCAGCCTTTAGAGGTCATTTGAGAACAGAATTTCTGTGCATGTAGAGTAGAGACTCAACAAACTATTTAAAGAAAAATGTACTGTTGCTGTACTTCATTGATGACTAAAAGCCTCTTCATTGGGTTAAGGACTCAGGTAGCAACTGCAGAATATAAGCTTGTAATCATAATATTAAAGAATTATTAAATGGCTTGGGCTGGAAGGGACCTTTAAGATCAACGGGTTAAATGTGCACCGAAAAAAACAAATACTGTCATGGCAAAGATGCAGGTGAAGCCAACACAACCTTTAGCTATTATGACAAACAGTTCAAAAAACACAAGTTCATACCACCAGTCAATGTGTATTTTTCACAGAATTACCACTCTACTCCACAAAAAGAATTAGATTCTCTGCTTCCATTAATGACCCCTACAGTTCATAAATGCCAAATATGTTCACACAACAAGTGATTAGCCTAATTTGATAACAAAATATGGTACCTCTGCTTACATACTAAGTCTTCTCTAAATATTCAGAGCCTGATCTTTGCAGTCAGTGAGGATGCAGTAGAGAACAGAACCAGGCTGATTTGTTTTAAACCCTAGATGAAAGAATACTTTTATTCCATGCAAGGAATGGATGTGCTTAGAGGTTTTTCAGAGCACACCAGCTTCAGTCTGAGCTATGATGAACTGTAACAAAAGAAGACATTATTGAGATCACCATGACCAGGTTGTATGTGATGGCTTGAACCTGTTCTCTTAATGAAGAAGATATTTTATGCTGCCATAAAAATATACACATTCAGTGCTCAAAGCAAACAAAAAAATAATCTTCATTGCTGAACAAGCAACATAAAAATTTCAGGCCAGGTTCCTTTACAAGTGAAGCACTCTCAAAGAACCCAAGTTTCCCAAAGCACTGCTCTCTTACTAGCAGCAATTTTTCTTGGCTGAGCTTACTTTCAATGTGCAGTCCTTTACTAAATAAGCAATGTTTCGTTGCTTATTCAGGGATGTAGGAATTAAGAGGTATTTAAGTTTGATGTGATGAATGAGGGCCTCCTGCAGCTCTGCACAGCTGAGCTGCAAGAGAGGAATTTGGGGGTCTGGAATTTTCCCTAGTTCAAGAGACCATTAGTGCAGAGACATTGTAGGTATCACTTGCTTGATGAATACTGATCTTGTTAAACACACTTCATTAGTGATCCCCACCACAATGAGTCTCCTGTCCTGCTTATATTGGCAGCTCTGCAGAAAGCACATGCACAGAAGTAGGAATTCTGACTCTATAGTAACTTCGTAGATAAAAGGGAAGCATTTTTGTCATTATGTTAGTTAATTTTTTTTAATAACATTTTTAGTTTTGACATACAAAGCTTTTTTTCTTAGCTTTGTTTTTGGATGTGTTCTCTTTAGCATGATTTTAGCAAGCAGAATATTTGGCAGATCAGTTTCCCTGCAAGAGAGCTGCAAGCTTAAGATGCTAAATAATCTCTACTCAAAAACTTGCCTCTGTCAGGAGCTGAGCCACAGAGGGCACAGAAAAGGTGAAGAACTTTGGTGGATTGCCAAGTAAAGAATTGCATTTGGCTGGCAAAAACTACCTGCCTGGCTGAGCTTTGCATGAACACAGTAAAAACAGCAGAACTAGAGGGAGGCAGAGAACAAGTCTACAGAGCCACAAAAAAAAAAGATATTTTGGGGAAACTCTCTGGATTTTCTGTACTATCTACATATTCTTCTGCTATATCCCATTAAAACAATTTCATTTTAATCTCTTCATTGTGGCTGGCAAAATTAAAAGTTAGCTGGCTGCATAAGTTTTGGTCTGAGACCTTGTCAAAAATTCACAGAAGTTTTCTTCTTCCAGGCTCAAACAGCAGATTTTGCCAGGTGGGAATGACACCTTTATACGGGCACCCTTTGCTTGTCAAGAAACCTAGATGAAATAGATTAGAAGACAAGCTAGAGATCATCATAACCACGGCTGTAGGGAGGCAGGATTGGGATCAGGCTGAGAGAGGAGGCTCAGGGCCACAGGGGAGTAGCTGGTGCTGTCCCTCCCAGCAGCGCTAATGACCTGCAGTGCTAATTAAACAGTGCTGCTGGAGCACTGTTAATCAAAGCTCAGTAACTGTTCTCAAGGGAAAGGCAATTGGAGGAGAAATCCAGTAATTAGCCATAATAAAAGTTCCACTCATTAAAAGAAGTATCAATAGCACAAAAAATGTTGAGAGGATGAAAGTATGCAGTGATGGAAGGGAGTTGAAGCAGGGGAAGAGGCAGGTACTCACGTTCTTGGATTTGCTGGTTGATGAGTGCTTGGTCATTTTCTAGTTCCCGCTCTGCTTTGATCTGTCCTCTCAGAATCTGCTGCTTTAAATCCTCAACATAGAGCTGCTGTCGTTGAATTTGTTTTCTGTGGAAAGCTTCCTGGTCTCTCAGTTTCTGCTTATACTCTTCATGCACAGCATCTATTTCTCTGCTGTTAGAAATGTTGTCAGTGAATTTAAACCAGAAACAAATATTATTTGTAATAAAGGAATCATCTTACTAAAGAAAGACAGACAACATTCAAGACATAGTTCAGTTCAATAAGGGTGCATTATGACAAAAACTCATAGTTGTGTATATGCATGTCACAGCAGGCTGCAACCCTGTATGTGTCAAAAATGCCAGAAAACATGAAAGCTCTAGCAGTGAAGCAGGTAATTCCATTGCCAGAAAGATAACAGCAAAAAGAGTTTTTAAAAGTATTGTCATTTTTTATTCTGCTGTATTCTTCCATAGATGAAACTGGGGAGGGGGTTGTTTTCAAATGATAAAATTTCATTACCACTATATAAGATACTTGTCATCTAAGTGCTTCGAAGTGCTTTACAGAAATGACCAACATTCTTTGTTTTCAGACCAAAACCTCCAACCTAGAAATATTTACAGGCATTGTCAAGATTACACCCACAGTCTCTGGCAGTGCCAACAAAAGACCTTGATCACCCAAATCTCTGTTGGATGCAAGAACTATATCAGGTTACTGCTTCTATATTTGGAGCAGAATTGGGATCAGAAAAGCGAATAGCCTGTGAAAAACTGCTTTATAATCTTCTCTAAGATGTTTGGCTTCTGACTGTGCGCCAAAATTTTACACACACAGAACAACAATCAAAAGTATCTCAGAAGTATCAGAACAACAACAGAACAACAATCAGAAGTATCTCTTCTTATCATAAGGCATTATAATACTCAAGATCTCTTAGCCCTCTGAAAGGAATATATATTTTGCTTCTCCACAAGTTACCATCAAGAAATTATTAACATTCAAGTTAGATTATATCTAAAGGTGGTATATGATCTTTGCCTGCTAAACACTGCATTAGTATATATAAACTCAGAAAATTAAACCATTGAGTCTTGAAAATTTGTTTTAATTACATTTTAATAAGAAATTAAATTATGTATTCATTGTACTTCTAAAGCAATAAAAGACACCAAAAGTCTAAAGAGTCCCTAAAGGTTAAAAAACCTCAAAAAATATAATTCAAAGGAAATCTTTGGAAATATCCTGTAGTTTGTAAAACCACTACCAATACAAGGTCATCTGTATGAAAAGAGTGTTTGACCTTTGCTACACAGGAATAATTTAACATCTCAATTTAGAACTGTAAGCATATGTTCAAAGCAACCATTTCTACAGCAAAAACTTGATTTTGTGTGATAGTTTTGCAGAAAGAACAGATGAAATAATTGAGCAGTGAAAATCTAGAAATCTCCTGGAGTACCTTTACATGATACATGCACTGCACTTCATAAGAAGTAGTAGGAAGGTCTCAGTACAAAAAAGCTTTAAGATTTTCAATAATTTATAATATTACTATGAATCTTGCTCCCACGAGAAAAACAGAATTCTGTTTTAATGTTTATGTAAATGTAATGCTGAGAGTAACTGAGAGAGAATATCTTCTGTTCAGTCGTCTGTCATGGTGCAAACAGCACAAACTTTGCTACTGCCATCTGCTAAGTGGTTTGTGTCTATTTGTCACCCACACAAACAATTGTAAGAATATCCAGGTCCAAGATCTCTTTGTCCTTGGCTCATCTCCAAAGATGCCAGTACCCTGTAATTTGTAATTTTTCTGCTCTCAGATAAACTGAGGAAATAGAAGTGGGATGCCTCATTTCCCATTCAGCTGAAGTAGGTTTGAATTGAACCCTCCCTGTGGCACCAAAACACTCCTATGGCAATTACAAACCTGCAGTGTTCAGGTGTTTGTAACACCCCCAACCACGGGAGCACAAACTCAGAGCTTAAAGAGAGACTGGTTCACTAAAGAATAACCACTTTCCAAACACAGTATTGAATCTGAAGTTTCTTGTTAGGCGAAGTTCCCAAGGTTTCAGTGGTAACTCTCAAGGAGGCTTGCCCTAAGCACAGCTTTGAGGTTGCCTTCCATATTTTCTAATGGAGCAACCATGTAACCTGGAGATTCAAGTACTGATCTGGGCCAAAACACTTCTGATTTTGGAGCAGTTACATGAATCTCTGTGCTTTCACATCCTTGGCCTGCACAAGGTCCTCAGGATGAGGAGTGCCTCTGGATGCTTATGCACCAAACCTAACAGCCTCTCTGCAGAATCTGGTGATGAGATAGCCTTTAACCTGTTCTGCTAACAGACACATGAAAGCTCTGGTTCCTCTGCTGGTATGAAAGTTGAAAAATGTGAATCTAAATTTGTCACTGGTCTCACACGACCTTGGGCAAGTTGCTTAGTTTGAGACACGTGTAAAGAAGCGAAGTAGATTCATCCAAGACAAGTGATGGGGATCCATTAGCATTATCAAACATCAGAAAATCAAATATCAGAAGAGCTGATTTCTATTAATTTATTTTTGTTAGCATCATTCTGCATGAATCTGAGGAAATGGAGTAAGTCATTGCCAGCAGGCTGAAAAGAAGCATGATACTAAAACAGTAGTGAAAGAATTTTTGTTCTGCAACTGTTTACTAAAACTAGATAAAATTCCTCTGATAAAATGTCTCTCATTCTTCCTAACCATGACTTTTAGCCCTCAGCCAATCTTCCCATAAAATTGACTTATTAGATTTCAAACAGCTTACAAACTGAAACCCAGAACATTTAAGTAAATGATACAACTCAGAGCTGTGTTTCAATCGAAAGACGTAACAATGCCCACAGGGGTGGTTAGGTAACATCAGCTTACAGTTGTGAGAGGGTCACAAGCTTTTCCTGTACTTCCCAACCTTGCTGAAACCACACCCCACCCCCACATTATAAAGGAACAGAGAATTAGCAATACAAACAATGCACGTGGCAGAGAGCTGTTTGCTCTCAGCAGCACTAGCATATTCCCTCACGTGTGTAGTAATGGCTTTTTGCTGAACCAACATGAAATTGTGAGATCCTTTCCAGCAGCCCTGTGTGTTTGCAGCCAGAGCAGAACACGAGGCAGGCCAAACTGATGGTATTAATCACAGCTCCATATTGTGACTACACCCCAGAAAGGCAGAGTCCAGAGGAACAGACATACTCCACTTTAACCCTTGGAAAACCTAACACAGCACAGCAACCACTGCAGCATTCTTTCTGCTTTTGTTCAGGTGATGTAGCTGGTTGGTACAACTCTCCCTCTGTAAGGTTAAAGTCTCTGTAACAAAATACTGTTGTTCCGGTACATATGCAAGTTGCAGTTCTGCTGTTATTTCAGTGTCTCTGCTTCATTTCCTAATTTCTAGTTGCACAAAGCAAAAATCAGGCAGAACAGTAAAGCCAGGTCTGATTACAGAGACTGAAGATTAAACAGCTTTTTATGAAGCTGCTTCTTACAGACAGCTTTCTGGAGTGGAACAAAAAGATAATGAAAATCCATGCAGAGCCACTTACATAATACAGAAATGCAAGAGGATGTTTTCCCTCTGGCTGTTAGAGCAGAATTACTGGCTAGTTTGGGATACAGATCTGTCTCTAACAGAAACTGCTGAAACCAAGAACATGAAGTCAGAATGCTCCCTTTCTACCTTTGAACATGCTATGTCATGTCAGCACACTTCTGGTTTGTGGAAATAACATGATAAACTAAACTAAAAAATGACATGACAACGGCCCAGAAAGAAAATAACAGATTCACACACTCTTCATAGCTAAATTATCTAATAAGTAATTCAAAGAACAGTCACAGTTTGTGTCATATAGATTTGAATGACTAAACTAAACCAAGTATCAATCCAGTTAACATAGGAATTTAGCTAGATTTTGTAATAAGTAGGAGAGATCACCAATTTTTTTTATCTAAAACATCTTAAATCATATATACTGGTAAATTTACACAGGAAACACTGGAATGCTATGAGATACAGGAAAAAAGCCCAGCACGCTGTTGCTCATGTGCCTGCTTTTCCACACAAGCAATCTGCACTCAGTACAGTTCTAGCAGGAATTAAAATAGCCTCCGGAGAAACATAAGAGAAACAGCTTCATTTCTGTAGGTATCAAGACATACATGAAGTCTTGGTTTCAGAGAACCAGCATACTCTAGCATACAGTATACTAAAAAAAGCAATTCTGCATAGAATTTCATAAAAGCATGCAGATTTCTGGGTGTATCAAATGCAGCAAGAAGTGTCAACAGTTACCCCCTCCTCCAAGTAAACCATTAAAAGCTGCAAGTAAAATGACGACAAAAAGACACCCAACCCTAAACTAAAGATAATCACAAATTACTGAGAAAACATTAATATGATACCGATTCTGCTGCGTTGCTTTTTCATCTCATTTTTCTCTCCAAAGTTTGCACGATGCACGCTAAACGAACCCTCTGTTAATCCACATTTTTTTCCAGCCGGTTTTGTTGTCAGCTCTCTGGGATCCTATTGTGCAATTCTCCTCCCCTCTTCCCCAAACACTTCTGCTGCTGATGCAGAGGCTGGCGGCTGCTACAGCATAATGCAGCTTCCAGTAACTATGGCAGCAATAGCTCTGAATACCTGCTGCAACAAAATCCTAAGGCTCAAATAGAGAAACCACAGTGAAAAATAATGACTTGTGGTAAAAGCTGAAATTCTCCAGTTTTCTCAAAGAAAACATCAGTCAAGTTAGCATCCCCATCTTTTTGACTGCCTAGTGTTCAAGTCCTATATGCCATTTACAAATTATTTTTCCCAAGGGAAAAGGAGTTAAAAATAAAGCAGAAAAAAAGATGTTGGCAAGGCATTTTGTGCCCTTGCAAACCCCACACTGAGGGCAGTCACAAGTTAGAGCTACAAGCCTATCCACGAATGCACATCTCCACCACTGCTCCCACCTTCTCCAGCTCCATCCTCCCCCTCCTGCCGTGTCCAATCCAGGGCCCTTCCCGCAGGGGCTCAGAGCAGCAGCAGCACCAAGCACAGGCACAGGCAGAGGCACAAGCACAGGCACAGGCACAGGCACAGGCACAGGCTCTACGTCTGCTGCTGCCTCACACAGGGGCCAAACCTCTCCCTCCTGCTCCCTAAAGCAAAGGGAAGAGCAACAAAGGAGATACAAAGACCTTGTGTTGTCACCTCCTTCAGCCTCCTGAAGGAATGCCACTCACAGAATTCAACCCAAAATTTGGGGAGTGGTGGGCAGGAGATGGGAGCCAGAAATCAGTCAAAATGGCCAGCAGAGTCAGAAACCTTTAGAAATATCTTTGGAAACCTACACACATAGTAATCCCCTTCACAGAAGTTACCATCAAATGAGTATCATTTAGATTTCTGATTAACTGGTTTGCTTAGAGAATAATCACACTGTTCTGTTTCATATGTGTTTTTTTTAGCCTTTCTATGCAAAACCTCTTTTTCTTTGCCAAAGCCCCCAAAATAAAAGCAAAGCAACGACTTATTTAAGGCACCCCTTTAAATATATCTCTAAACCAGATCTCTTTTTGGCCAAGAGTCACCGGCACAAGACACAGCACATTCTCCAATAAAGGCCAATGTTGCCTCTTTAAACTCTAGTTCAGCTAACTTCACATTGTGTGTTATATATAGAATTTGTTAGTTACCCTGCTAATCCCCTTCACAGAATTCTGCTGTAAATCATAGAGTTGCTGTAAACTGACACAGTGCATTTCTCTGTGAAACAGAATATTTGAGGTATCTTTTAAGAGATGAAAAAGTTTTCTTTAACCTTTTTGGGTTTTTTTGGTAGACCATTTTGAAATTCTCAAATGAAAGCTGTTAGTGAGAACTCAGAATATTTTCCAGATGGTAGTTGGACAAGTGAACTATGCCTCATTAGAATATGTTTGTTATGCTATATCGAATTCCTTCTCCCCCTCACCCAGTTTAACAATTTTGGTATTTTCAAGGAAAGAAAGTTTAAGCATGTTCCAAGCACCTAAATAATTCAGTGTACTGCTATACCACTGAACTCTAATGGAAAAACTCCTATGGGGTTTTTTCTGAAACCAGCAAAGACAATAAAATCAGAGTTTTTATTTGTATGCTGTATGGCATTAAAGCAATGGCAGGAGAAAGACCTTTCTTATCTACTTGTTTGTGGTGATGCTGTAATACGACTGATGCCATTCACAAGCCTTCTGTGTTTGTTGGCTGACAGCAAACACTAGAAATTTGCATTGCTGGGGCTGTTATGAGCAGGGTGTATGAACAAGCAACCAAATTAGAGTATAATGACTCACAATGCCTGAAGTTTTAATATTTGTGGGCAGTGGTAGAAAAGAGTTTTTCCTCTCATTCCTCATAATATTTAATATACAATTAAAGGTTGAACTTTAATTGTACATTAAATATTGTAATTCATAAAAGACGGATGAGAAAAATGTCACCATACTGACAGCAAGGGAGATAAGACTCCTATCATTAATAATCATTACTGTAATACATATATTGACATGACTGAAATAAAAAATCCAGAAGAAAGCAAAGTACCATCAGGTCCTGATGAAAAAGGTTCTTAAACCCATGGAAACTCAACAATTTCTGAATTACTTCTGTTTGCAGCTGCTGTGCTCCTTTGCATGAATGAACCACATTCTATGCCAGGAATTATTTATCTTTACTTTTCCCTAAAGCGATTTTATTCTCACCAGAAGAGAACCCAGTTTATCCAAGCAATTTTCAAAATACTAATGAGTATTCCCAGTACCTACTATTGGCACAAAATCTAATACATTTAGGGTTCTTATATGCTGGAAATTGGTGGCAACTTCAGAGTAAGCCTCACTCTATTAATGGTTTTTAAATGCATTCTACACATGCAACAAAGATGCACACCATTTGCACAAGATCTCATGTGAATAAAGAACATAGCTGCAGAGCCTTGCCTGTAATTCAGCTTCATGTACAGATTCTTGTTCCAATATGATACAATAGTTTGAATTAAAGCTTCCATCCCTTCTGGGGGAAATCAGTGTAGCACAGGAGAAAGGCAAAGCTGAAGGTGCCAAAAATTTCAGCATGATTTAGACACATTAATAGTCTTACCTTGGTTCAAGAGAACATTTGTTTTCTTCACAGTTTCTACATTTTTGACTGCAAAAATAAAAATAGAAAATCATAAATATTTGGGGAAAAAAGGCAAGAAAACTTCACTGAAGCCTATTGCACACAATGTTACTGTCATTTTCAGTAGAGGAAGATGCAGATTTCTAGCAGCTGAGAGAGCACTGAGAACTTTCAAATGAGAGTGGGACAGAGAACAAGACACACACAGAGCTTTACCTGGTCTTCTGCTTTCCTCTAACCATCTCTTACTGACAGAGACAAGGCCCTGCATTAGGGTGGACTTCTCTACTGCTGATCAAATACACACTCCCTGTAGTCGACTTAGTCCTGTATTATGGTTTGGTCACACACACCTTTTAGTACTTGACATTTATTCTTATATCAATCTTAGGCTAGATGTCTCAACCATAACCCCCTCCATGAGCAAAACTTCTTGTCTGTACAGAAACAGGCCCACAGGTTACTGCAAAGCAAGGCTGAGTGGATCACTTCAGTTTACCTATGTCAAATAACTATTCAAAAGGACAGTAGGACCACTGGATTACTTAAGGTGAAAACCCAGCTATTATAAGACATAGTTTACAGATCAGTCCTATAAGAGATGGACATAGATAAAACCTAAGAAAATCAATACCATAACATTTTTCATCTTTACTGAAGTAACCATCTGAAATCCATTTAGGTAAGCATGAGGGTAACTTTAAGCAATGTAATATGCTTGTAATATCCTGTTCAAGGGATTGAAAAATTGTTCAACACAAACAAGTCTTCTTTCTGAACATGATAGGGAAGAAAAAATCAATCAGAAATGTTCTGCAGTTTTGTCAGGCTAAAAAGGGAAAATCAAGGATAAATTTGTGATAAACTGTTCAAAATGCTTCTGGATTTCTTCAGTTTTTTCTAGATTCATCAAAAAAACTTGTGACAAGAGCTCCACAACCAATGTTTTTAGCAACATAAAGAGCACCTTGGTGTGTACATTTGAAGGTCATTAGACAAACCATTGATTTTGAAATTATTTCTAATTTTTCCTAAGAAAAGAATAGCAATGATGTGTAAAATGTTCTTCAGTAAAGAAACAAAATGAAGCAATGTTTTGTATAGGCAGGTATCACTGCAGCAAATGAAAAGCAAATGCAGAGATTAGATACCTTAAAGAGAACATATAAAAACACACTATCTAAGGTGGAAAGCAAGCCACTTGATTAGAAGCATGAAGAATATTTAAAACAGAGATAACATTTTATGCTCATAAAAATGACATTAAATACTTCCTCTAGAAAGAGATAAAAGATTCCCAGTATGTTACCACACTAAAAACACTAGCAAGAAGCAGAACCACCAGCAGATATGAATGAGAAAATGGCTGTTTCTTGCCTTTAACAGGTTAATTGAATGGGTGAGGCTGAGAGGAATTAAAAAAGAAAAAGAACACAGTTTTATTTAATTTAGTAATATTCTGTTTTCAATGTTATGAACTGAAACACAGAACATAATTCATTTTCCTGATACATATTAATCACTGTCTTCATCACACCAATTCTTTCCATTTCATGAAATCTCTGCTACAAAAGCATACACTAAACACTGAGTATGAGCAGCTCTTCAACACTTTGAAAGCAGTATATGCCTTATTTACTGCTCAGTTAAAAAAAAACAAGCAAGGAACAGCATTGGCTTTCTGAGATGAAGGGCTCAATGAGGACTTGAACTAAAGGGACTTTATGAACAAACCTTCTGATTTCCTCAACAAATTAGCAGTGAAAGTCAATAGGTAATAATTGCCTTGGCTAAATCATATCCTGAAAAGGCCATTCTGTGCATTGAAGTAATAATATTGTAAAAATTATAGATTAGCTGTAAAGCAGATGTCCAAGTGAACTGAATTAAGGCTGGCAGTCTCATCTGAGGTACTTTCTTAATTGAGCATCAATAAATGATTTTGCAGGTTTGTTGCTTGTATACCTTAATGCTCTATATTAGTCGTCGGGCCAATGTATTTTCTCTGACAATTCTTTTTGACTACTTACTTAAAAACATGGTAGAACTTACTCTGTATACAGCTTTCTTTTGTCTGAACCAAGTCCCTTATTTCATACATCATCCCAAAAGAGAAACTGCTTGTTCAGTTGGTTTTTTCTCAGTTTTAAACTTACTTGTAGAGAGAAGAAAGGATATAGTGTGGAGAATTGATGCAACTTCCATCCAAATTGAGCCAGTCCAAAGCTCCATAACTCATAGTGAGTGGGGTTTCATTAATCTACAGAAAGCACACCACATAGGACAGGAATTAAAATAAAAATCACAGCAACCCAGGAAGTTCCAAGGTATCATTAGTACTGTCATTGTTACCTATTGTGTGCAAGACTGCATAGTACCTCCCATGTGAGTTTATAATCTCACACTTCTGCTTAGTCTTTGATAATTAGCAAAACAGCTAAGTGTTTGTTACTGAGTACATCTCTTTTTGCAGCTCTATTTGAATGTGCAGCATGTTTCATTAATCAAGGAATTAAGAATGAAAGCAAACAGAAGTTAAGCTCCTTATCTCGGAGTGAGTACAGAAGGATTGGAGAGTGGAAAGTAGAAAATATTAATAAATGAAAATCCATTTTAAAAGGTAGAATCTTGCCAATAGCAGTTGATAATATGGTTAATTCCTAAATGAGAAAACTTATATTTTTTAAGTTAGGTTTTTGGTTACATTTGTCAGTCATTTTAAGAACTACCTCATTTCTTAAACATTATTGAACTAGCAAACCAAATAATAACTTACAGTAATTTTTTTCCTGAGTTTAACATACCAAGAAATATTTTGTCTATTTCTGATGTATGTAACAATTAACTGCTTCCAGAGTCAACAACACTTAAATACTTAATCCCATAAATTTTCCATTTCTTCTAGTATATTTCATTCAAGACAGTGAAATGACAAAGAAGGAAGATAACTCAGAAAAGTATCAAATGTGGAAAGATTCTTAACTGGTCTTTTCTGCAGCATTCTGCCTTTTTGTTTCAATCCTACTGTAGTCATGACTAGAAATAGGAAACACTAAATTATTCAAGGGATCTGCATCATCTTTTGCTAAGCACATCTGAAGGAAGTGCTAGTGTCCTCCCACAAGAGGTTTAGTGTCATTACAGGCCATTAGATGGAGGAAATGAAGCAAGTGAATATGATGATGAGATGAAATATAATCTTTATCAGGCTGGCTTTTAAGAAGAAAAAAAAAAAGGAAAAAAAGAGGAAAAAATATAGCAGAGAAAAACAGTTTTAGAGCTTACTGATCTTCTTAGTCTTAAGATAGCAGCTTCTGCTGGGTGATTGAATCTAAACTTATGAGATTTGCCAAGGACAACAAGGGCCCCTGTGAAAACAAAATAATTAGACATTTACCGAGACATAATTCATCAAACTACTATAGAATAGTCAGTTAAAAAAAATCTGACCAACTGCTTTCTGTAAATCACAGAACAGAGAACTATTTTCAAAATTTGTCACTACGGAATGGCAGAGTTATCAATCTGTAATGACAGCACTCAAGCAAACTAATCTTGGAGATCTCTGCAGAGTAAACATAACTGTAAATTCCCCTTTCATATTAAAAGCCAGCATGTCTTCAGGCCAAACCCATAACCAACCCAGTGCTGAAAACTTGTTTTTACTGTATCTTTAAGACTCCTTACACAATATCTTTGAGAACATTGCAAGTTCCCAGGAGCCAGACTGCTACTTTAAGAAACCTGAAAGTGTGGAAGCCTGACCCATTTAATCTGAACTCATTCATCATAGCCTATGACTTAGTGGCTACCAGCTTCCACCTCAATACACAGTGAAAAAGCTGAAGGTTGTTTCAACCATATTATATAATTGCCAAAAAACCCTTTCAGTGGCCAGCTGGCTTACAGTGTCCACTATTTTCCACAGTAAAGTCTCTGACTACATGGCTTCCCTTTTCAGAAACCAACAAACTACTGTTGCCAAAAGGAGACAGAATATTGTCACCAATGTTTTCATTTTACTTCTGTGGGGTGCCTAATTTATTTAGCCATGCATCAAAACTTGTGGAGCTGGCAGCAGGCTGACAGACATCTTTGATCTGCTCAAGATCAATTGTAGATCTAAGCTGCAGGGATGGGGTGCCCATGACGCAGGGCTCATTTGCCCGGGAAGCGCAAACCTTGCCTTGTGACAGACGGCAGGAGCCGGCCACCTCGCAGCCGTTGACGGAGCAGCGCGCGCCGGGGCCCGGCCGCAGCGTCACGATGCCGCCCTGGTTCTCTATCAAACAGTGGTTCCTTTCAATCCACTGCCCCTGCAAAACTGCAACACAGACACCGTCTCACCTGGGGAAGGGCTTGGGGAGGCCCTGCTGTCCTCAGACCGCCACAAACTGTTTGACGCTATGCATGCTGCACACCCCAGACAAACATACCATGTGCAGAACAAGGAGATTAAACACTGCTAGTAAATACCTAATCACAGAAAAAACTTACTAGTGAAACTCACTGTTGAAACTCACTGTTTCTTTACTTCTGGTACTGGAAAACTACATATCACTTTCTGGTCTGTGAGCTGATGTGCAAATTCTTCTGTTATGTTGAATTTTCTTAATGCCATTATGGCATTTGTTGTTTATAATTTACTAATCTTTTGGCAGAAAACAATCAAACCTAATCAAGCTTAGCAGAACTTAACCAAAGCTGGGATCCCGCAAATTTTCCAATTTCAGTAGAAAGTTTCGGTTCTCTATCTCAGTATCTATCTCCTGAAATTGACTGAGAAAATTAAAAGCAGAAATTAAATTAAGTAAAACATATTCTAAATAATTTGCACTTTATCTAAACTATTCTGTGCAGGTAGAGTTGAAAAGCATTTTCAATGTCTCGTGATCACTTGTGCCCCTAGTTTAGGACAGAACATCTGAGAATTTGGATGTAAGATGTAGATAATTTTAAACTCTAGTGTACCATTTCACAGGTGGGAAGAAAATTCTGAAGAGATCTCAATTTGGTCAAATCCAGTGACTTTTTGGCCTCTTAAACAAAAAACAATCACATATTTTAGCAAACAACAATAATGAGTCTCTTCTACTTAACTTCTTCAATGAAGAAAGCTGATAAAAAGAAACACTACCCTAGCTGTTACTCGTGACAAATGTACACCTCTTGGTCTGACCTGAGCATATGACAAAGTAAATTGCAATATCATTCTCTTACCAATGTCTTGATCTTGGTCTGAGTCACTTCTTCCGATTTTGGTTGTTCCTTCCTAAAACAAGAAAAGAACTAATTTAAAAGTTGGTTACAGGAAAAAAATATTATATATACTACTTCAAAAAAGTTTTGGTACATCATTTTAGCAAACACTTAAAATAAATTTCCTCTGAATGATTGCACTGTTAGAAGTGAATTCTGTGTACTGGTAACATTTCAGCCCACTGTCCCCCTCAGCATTGCAATTACTCTTCATCCAGCAGCTATGTCAGCTTTTATGACTCCAGCAGATAAAGGAACCCTCAGTGGACAATGTTTGGACTGTGCTTGAGACAAGTATTTTGGATATGAATATGTATCCTGATCCTTTGCACTTTCACAGTGAGACTTGGTGTTTACAGATATGAGATCATTCCTTTAATAAATATCCATGCAGAAAGAAAGAAGCTGCAAAAGGATGATTCAATTAACCAGGCTTTTCAAATTTAAACATAACAGAATTCCTAATTTGTAAGGGCACTTTGTCATAGATTATGAACTCTTCAATTTAACTACTAAAGAAGAACTTTTTTCTGAAATTTAAATTACATTTATGAAGTCTTCCTGGTGCTCATGGTATATGGGAAAATTTCCAAACCTGAAGATTCAGTAACTTCAAAAAAAGAACTGCCTAGAAACCAAAGCCTCCAGAACAAGAAGATCTGAATTATATTATGGGTCAGGGATGGAAGTGAGACAGTAGTTTTATGGTTGCCTGAAAATACCAATAAAAGAGTTTGAACAATAACACAAGGAAAAAAATGCCAAAAAAGGCAAATAATGAAATTAATTTACCATCAGTCTATTACTTTCCATTACCAGTTCTATGTTTTTCCTTAGGATAATTTCCCAATTTTAAAGAGACACTGTATTTGGTTATGGTAAAGTGATTGGTAAATGCGGTCTAAAATTTCTTTAGTGGCAAGCCTTTCAGTTTTATTAAAATTAATTATGGACAGTAAACAATGTGATTTTGTATTCAAATTAGAACAAATTAAATATACTCTCTGCTCCAAGTGTATTGAAAAGCTTGAATTTAAAGATCAAGCACGAAGTAGTAATTGGAAGCCTGGAGACTGGGAAAACAGAAGCTGTGCACTACTTCAAGGTGCCCCAGTCCTGGGTAATTATGGGTAAATCACAGTGGGTTTGTGCACTGGGCTGAATGGGAATGGTTACCACAAAGCTCCTCACAGAGCTCAGCTGTCTGAACCAACCAACAGACCCCCAGGCATGAGCCCTGCTGAGACTTCATTTGCTGGGGGGGCTGAAGGCTGGGCTGCGCCTCTGCTATGAAACAATTACAAGTTACATGTCAGCTTAATGATCAGCAGACTCAAAATATCCACCTGGGTTGGCTGCAACTTCTAGAAAACTTGTGGTTCCATATGGCCTTTGATTCATGTCACTCAATCAAGTCAATTAGCAACATGTATTTTATACAGAGAGAAGTAAACCAACTCCTAAAAGTTCTCTTTATCAATTATCTTCTTCACTGTCAATTATGTTCTTCTTTGGCAATGAAATAATTTTTGTAATTCCAAAAGAAACTTTTTCCAAGTTGCTGAACTAACTCTCTGGTAATTCAATTTAATTAAGAAAAGTGTATTACAGCAGTATTGGCTCAGGAAATTCGCAACAGTATCCCAGTTAGTGGGGTGATTCTGGGAAAGTTTAAGTCCAACTAAAAATTACAGGTGAGACCAAGGGTACAGATATGATACAAGCAAACCAACTCAACTTGAGAAAACAAAGAAATAACCATATCCCAGGACCATGCTGATTTCATTTTTTAAATGCTATTATTGAGCTAATAATTATAATATTTATACTCTTTCTTAATTTAATATTGAGTATTCCACCTGAAAAAGGCAAAGGTGTTTCAGATGAAACAACTGCACAACCTGACCTGAGCACACCATAGTGCATCTTCACACCCCTAGAAGTGTTTTCACATTGTTACCTCCTCTGGCTGTTTCTCATCACTAGTGGTAGAATTCCTAAGGTACATTACAGAACTATAAAAAGTAAGATTGCTTTGCCCCATCACTTCTGGAACACTCCAACTTTCAGAAAAGGTTATGAAGTACATCTTTTACTGAAACAATAAACAAACTGCATATTTTCAGGCTACGTAAAAAAGGTCAGCTAAATCGCAGGAAAACATACATCCTTTATTAATGAAAGCCAGAAATTAGGCATAGGCACAGCATCAGTTAGTGCAATTAATGCTACGAAATATCAGGGGAGTAAAAGAGTAACACAATATTTATTTTGCATGATCTGGAAAATGCTGCTGTGACCTCTCTCTAGAAGTACAACGTAAAGGGTTGTTATATGGTGAAGCCTTAGTTTGTAAGGAACCGCTAACGTTTTACCTTCTTGCTGTTCAGATGAAGGTAACAGACAGCAGAGACTAAAAGGTGTAAAGCACAAAGAAAAGAAAAGGCAGCATCTAGAAGCAAAGAAAGAAGGAACAAAGATGTTAGTGGGACAGAGTCATGAATGACTTCAGAAGATGATCCTTCAAACCATGTTATGCCATTAAAATGAATATATTTAAATTAGGTGTTATCAAAATTAGTGTGGGAAAGTATTTCCTCTTTCCCCAATGGCACATAATAGAAAAAATATTTAAGTAGTAGCAGTTGCTTTCAATAAATATTTATTGCTAATGTAGGGTTGAGTAGTTGAAGTTGCATGTTGATCAGCACTGGACAAAAATACTTGGTCCCTAATAATTACCTAGTGCAATTTCTTTGTGTTGGCATGAGAAAAATTAGTTAAGTTTCTCTTTCAACATGATAGAAGAACAACAAGATTTCCGTTTTAACTATTTGCTATCATTTTTAAGAGGAATAAAAAAAAAATCCTGTGTCCATAAATTGTTAGTTACCACAAAATCTAGATAAAGATTTTTTATTAGTAGACAGATACATGATTTTAAACTGTATTTTACATATGTTTTGGCAATGAGTGCATGCCTGTAGAAGTACCCATACAACATGCCTTTCACATTAAGCAGCATCAATATTTCATTAATTTCCATTCATTTAAACAACTTTAAAAATGTTGAAGTCTGGCCTAGCACTGGCCATATCAAAAACAAAAAAATCCCTAAAACCATCAGAGCCAGCCATGCATATCTTATGCCATAATGTTCAGTAACATACATACAATGTTATAAAAGTTTCTTAGCAAAAAACTTGCCTTAAATTAGCAGCTACAGAACACAACAGTATCTATGAGGCCAGGATTTCTACGTGATCTTCAGAAATAGCCACTCCAGCAGTATCACAAGTAATTAACCTTCATGCTACATGTCTGGTATCTACCTGGCAGATCGCTCATAGGGTTAAAAGCAACATATAGTCGTTGCCAAAGTGAGCTTTTGTTTCTTAAACCTTACTTTTATCTATACATATACAAATATTCCAGTCTTAAATATACAAATGCATAATAAAATTTGGACCATTGTGTCTGGTATATTTTAAGCACCATCCTTTATGTTTCCACATATATGGACACGTAACTGCCCTCATGCTCCGTGGACTAATTTAAATATTTTGCTTTGCTTTTAATATAATTCTGATACTTTGCACATGCATTCATAAGGGGTCAAATTATATTCATATATGAATTCTTTGCCATTTCAATTACTTTCTGCTTTTCTCCTCCATTATGTCTTGTGATCTGCAACCTTCATATTTTGATAGCTGTTGTGGCAATGTCACCCACACCACTCTCCATTTCCAAAGAAAACAAATATTTTCAAATTAAAGGGCAAAATAAGACAAGTGACCATATCTCACCCTGAGATGGTATAGCACCACTCCTGTGCTGAGGATATCATCATCCATGGCCATTAGATGAGGTAAATTAGAATCTATTGTTACTCCAGCTTTTTCTTTGTTGATGTCCACACTATATTCTTCCATGATGGCTTTTCTGTCTGTCCACTTACTTGTCCAGTCTTTGGTCAATTGCTCAATCTTAAAGAATAGAAGAGAGAACTGTTTCATTACTAAGCAGGCTAATTTTTCTTTTTGATCATGCTGACAAATTATTTTGCCTGTCTTTGGGCAAAACCTAAAGTCTGCAAAATCTTTCCAGGTTAGCAGTGATCAAGTCCTCTCAGTAATTTTGGTAAGTGTACAATAATTTTACTTGACTAAATTGGAGTTTATGTTAGAAGGGAGAGACTGTGTATAATGGATTGCTGTGATATATTGAGCCAGCTTTCAAACAAGAGGCAGATTGTGCGGGCTTAGTGATGCACAATGGACTGTGTCCCATTAAGGACATGAGACTTTTGTCACAAACTGGTGGAGCACACTCAACATGAATGAAGGACAGCAGCTTCCTGCATCTGCAGAGCAAAAAGGAAAGGATTAGTACAAAACAGTTTTCACTGTAGTTTCACAACTACAGCAATGCTATCCCCCATGCCTGGAGAGAGAGGTAGTTACAGCACAAAGTAAATGAAATCAAACACACCTTCATTTCATTCTGAAGGACCAGCTCTGTCAGATTGCCATCCTTGTCATCACTCCAAGAGGGACTGGAATTTCTCTGTACAAACAACAGCCACCAAGATCTGCAGGTTAGTTTTCTTATGCTCAGCTGGCAGGCATGTTCTTTCACTCTCCAGCATTTCAAGGAGATGAAGTCAAGAGAAGGAAAGACAAAACACATGCATCTAGCCTACATCTCTCTAGCTATTGCATGCAATTTTTGAGTGTAAAGAACTCGTAGAAAGCAATAACTGACAGATAGTTCTGTGTAAATACATTCTGAAGTGTAAGTTCTGTCTCTCCCAGCAAAACATTCACTCCATGGCTTGGAAAACCAAATCATTATTATTATTCCAACAGGGAAAAACACCAGGGATGTCAGCTGTATTGTGAGGGCTCCCAGATGTTCACAACTCCTTTGTGGGGAGACAGCATGCAGGAAGTGTTAAACATCAATTAATCTCTTGAAGCTTCCATACCCTTAAAAATAAAATATCCTATTTCATGGTATTTCTGGACAGGTAAACAATCCAACTCTATGAAAGACAGGCAAGGAAATCCTTTTGAATCATTACATGACTACTTATAATTCAGGTTCATCAGTACAGTGACAGAAAGAGGAGAAATTACAGAAAAGCAGTTAACCTTATAATAATTACAAAATCACCCAGAGAACAGTTTGGAAAGATAAACAGGTGAGATGAAAGTAAACTACCTAAAGTAACACAAAAGTTCCAGTAGAGAAATGTTGCTACATACCAGTTCAAAGCTCATCAGCATAGTTTTCAACCTATCAATTTCTTCTCTCAGTTCTCTGATCAGTTTCACATTTGCATCCTGAAACATTGAGACACAGACTGTTGGAAAAATCAGTCTTAAACTGTAGTATAAGAAGTCAATGTGGAGATTTTCCAACAGCCAGGGAGAGAGAAAATAGGCAAACTCACAGCAGTACCCCTTGCTTCACTCTGCCAGGCCCTTGAATGTACTGCCTAGGGACAGCTGGTTCTCATCTTTGACCTATTCTCTTTTACCATAAACATTTTTCCATCTCTCTTCTGAACACAGACCTACCATAGCATTTGCTCCCATCATGACCAGAGGGATACATCACTGCTTCTAAGGATTTACCTTCAAAATAGCTACATTACATCAGAAAGATGCTGTAACTTAAAGCTGGTATATAAAATCTGATTGGAGGAGAGAAAGCCAGAGTGTCATCCAGGATGGTATTAAAAGCCTTTACATACACACGTAAAGATACATATATAAAGCTGATACATAAAGAATTTCCTGTCTGCTTGGTGTCAGGCATTTATCTCACTTTCAGAGATTCAGAGATTTAGTGTTTCTGTACTGGTAGTTTCTGGAAAACAGCTTTTACAGACATTTCAGACAAACTCTTGAGTCAAGAATCAGCTTTCTCTGGGCTGCCAGGCCAATTTGCAGTGAGGCGAAGAAGACTGAAGGGCTGGGGTCAAGGGTCTACCATGGGCTGTGCAAGAGAGGGATGGGTACACAAGCTGGGAGGCTGAGAGGCTGTGTGTGACAAGTGACTTACCCAGGAGTGTTTATGTGACTTTAGCCTGTCACAGAGCTGAGAACTGCTGCTGGCAAAACCAAGCACACAATTGCTGCTACTATTGATGTCTGAAAACAGCTTAAAGGCACTGCTAATCAAAATGTAAATTAAATTTGGGAAGCCTAGGATTAGAAGGGTTTCCTTCTGCCCAAATTTAATGTAGTATTGTTAGGAAAGCAAATAGTGAAGTACAACTCTAAGATTCTATCCTTCCACCTAAAATATAAAACCTTGATACACTCGTGCCAAATCACAAAAGAGTACTACTAAAGCTGTAAAGTCAACGGATTACATATTAGGAAATGGCTGGAATCAAGACTATTTTTGAAACCTAAATTCACTGAATATTCCTTAAATGGATGCAATCTAATTCAGTCCCTAAGTTATGCAATCATGTGTAAAGGGGGCCTCATGCAGAATTTCAGGTCAAGAATGGTCAGTTACAGAACAGCAATTCTTGAGTTTTAGATTTCTAGCATATGTGATTGGAGATCTGGATCAGTATGTGCTGCTTGAATTCTGCAGTAAGGACAGACAGAATTATGCACTTCTCTGTGAATTATTTTTAATGCTGGTTCTTATGACTATAGTATCTAAAATGTCCAATCTGTTCTAACACTATGTCTTTGATTGAGAGTTTATGTTTTTCACATTTGATAAATGTGGACTGGGTGTAAGGATGGGAAATGAGAAAAAAGCACAACTGAAAATTTGCCTTAAGCCTCTGAACATCTAGGATTGAACAAGAATGGGATAGTAGGGGCAGCAATAGAATTCAGGCCTCCAATGCAGCACCTGACGCTCTCCTTAATACTCTGCCATCTTTTAACTTGTGCAGCCTGTGAAGGAACTCTACACAAACAAATGAATCTGTCATAAAGTCAGAGCTCATTCCTAGAACAGGCAATGAATGAAGCTTGGATTCTGTGGCCAAAATTATTCCCATGTATTTAAGGCATTCATTATTTTGTGTACTGAGAGGAAGACAAATTGTGACTACATAAGCTACTTAGGCAGAACTCAAGGCCTCACCTCATTTACTCTGGGCTTGTTAATAATATTTTTGGCATTTGCAGCATATCTCAAGGTACTCATGGTCTCATTGTAGCTGGAGCTGGCAGGTGAGATAGCTAGAAAGAAAACAAATTACATAATTTTAAAAAATATTCAGCTTAACCAATCATTTTTCAAAAAGGTTTTTTTTCCAGTCTTGCTCCTTTAAAGGATTTTAAAAAATAACTCTAGGATTATTTCATTCAGCTCACAGAGAATGTCTTCTCCAGACTGTAATTATAACAGAATGAATCACCTAAAATCGAAGCTATCACCTTGGTAAGACTCTTAAACATAATTTCATGCACAATCAGCATGCATTTTCATTTCCTTGAGTATTCTCTGAAGTATTTATGAAAATCTTTACAAGGACAGACTCGAAGTGTTATAGCTGTCATCTCACTGCAGTAGAGGTTCTTATTAAAGGCACAATGTGTTGCCAAATGTTAAACAGTTCATAGGAACCAAACTCACTGGCAATCATAATGGTCTTGGAGTTGCCGCCCAGGCTGTCCTTCAGCAGCCAGGTGAGGATGGAGTCGCGGTAGGGGATGTAAGCCGGCCGTCTGCCGCCCGAGGGAGGGCTCTCCACACGGCTGCTCTCCCCTTCACTGGTCAGGGTGTTAATGCTCTGGCAGCTGCTGAACACCTGGGAATTTTGTGCTGAGGGAGAAGTAACACAGAGCTCAGGAAAGGAGTTATTTTCTTCTGTCATGGCTACTTAATTTTCTTAGATGTCATTACAATTTATAAAGACAACACACAGCTGTTCTGTTGAGCTTTTTGATGTAAATGCAAATAACAATTACACTCAACACACAGTGAGTTGTATGCTTTTATTACTACACTTCAATATAAAGAACTAATGTGCTTACCTAAAGTAGATATGACAATTCCAAGTGTAACTAATGACTTGTTAATATTGGCACCTTCGGTAATTCTATCTTTACAGTAACTGGGATCAGCTCTTTCGCTGTAGCAAGCAAGTGTGAAAAAGGCAATGGAAAATAAACAAAAACGCTTAATTATTGATATACAGTCAATATGAACACAATATGTATTTTCAAGCAATACAAGAAAACAGAAATTATGAGCTTTGCAATTAAAAAACCCATATTCTTCAAATATTTTGTATTGCCCTCTCTTTCAGAAAATCCAAACAACCATGAACAAAGGCTGTTGGTGCAATGTACTGTTAAAGACACACCAAAACATAAACTCAAGTCTGAACTAGGCAACCCAATCAGAGTGGTTCTGAATTTAGAAGAACAACGTACATTTCACACCTCCACAAGGGTACCCTGGCTCAGTACAAAAGTCTGTATATTCCCTCAGTGCCACTTTCTCTGACCATACGTGCATGGTAATTTATGTTCTTGAGAAAACAAAAGTCCTTTTCTCTAACTGTTCTATAATTGTTCAGCACAACTTCCATCTTTCTGTTTTCTGTCACATCCAGCACAACCACATGTACCTCACTGAAATGCACAAGATCAGAGACGTAGGAACTTTAGCAGTATAAACAACATAGACAGTGAGACATAACTATTTTCTCCTGCCCATGCTGGGCAGTGCTAGGCAGTCGTGAGGAACGCATTCCTTTTTGCCCCTCTCTTTTCAAGGACAGATTTAGTAATTCCAACAACACTTACTGGAAAAGCAACTTAATAAGAATATAGAGCTGAATGGAATTACCTTAAATATATGCAAAAACACAGTATTGGTTCTGAGAACCCAGGAATTCTCTTCCCCAGTGAAAACCAATACCCAATACAGAAGAACTATTGACAAAGACAATATTAGCTTAATATTCCCTGTTACATTATAAGAAAGTCAGGCTTTCTGTTAGTTCAATGAAATTTAAAAATATTAAACTTCATATTTTAAGACAGTATTGCCAGCATCTTCAGAGAAAATTACCTCTCTGCCCTTCAGTATATTATTACCTGCCTGCAAGATCCACTAAGTTGATCTTGCTTGCAATTTCAGAGGGAAGATTGTTCTCCAATATAGCCTGAAAAAAAAAATCAATAAGGAAGATTATTCCCCTTAATTAATTAATGAAAATAAAATTGATGTGCTCTTTTGTTTAAAGCTGAGTTGTACATATGACTGTCTCTCTGCCTTTGTTTGTGACCTTAACCCTCAGACTATGTTCAAACCACTAACTCAACAGCTTTCTCACCCCACAGAGAAACTACCCTCTCATGCCAATTTCCTCTCAAAAAACCTTTACTGCCTAGAGACTGTAAAAGGCTTTCTTGTAGACCTTGCAGAGTTATTTTCCACTAATGTATTCCAAAGGTCTTTTGTGAAACTAAGGAAAAATATCCCAAAATGTTCTGTGATTACAGGATGTTAAGAGTGTGAGATAGAAAAGGTCTATTGGATCACTGAACGACTTCCCTGCCAGGACAGGATGTAATTCCTCCAGAGAAAGGCTGCATTGTCTCAGGGAGAGTACTGGATGCCAAATGCTCAAAAGATGAGCACATCTAAAAAGCTGGACAGATACAAAATTTTGGTATAAACTAATGCTGTACTTCAATTAAGAATCCTAAACAAGCGTGATAAAACATAACCTCAAACATATTCACATGTAATTTTCACAGCATCTGAGGGGTTATTGCATTTCAAAGGGCCAATTGAAACTGAAAACATTTCTTTTAAAAGTGAGGTTTTGGCATCACTTCTGACTATAAGCTTGCACAAAGGAACAGAATGCTTCAACAAACACTCAACACATCTGCAGTGTGATCCAAAGGAAATAAGTAACAGCTTCCACCATTACTACAAGCAGCACAAAATAGTGACAAGTAAACAATGCACAACACAGTGAGCAATGCTTTTGGAAGTGAGGAAGTTGGGTTATTTTTAACTAACCTGAGTGTAGTGGATGGTGAAGATAGCATGGGATCTGCTGCTGGCATTGTGAATATGTGTAGCTGCTGTGATTCTAGAAAGAAGAACAAACCATTCGATTACAAAGGGTTACTTCCCTGTATTGGGGGAAATCAAAATCAACAAATACAGCAGATAAATGAAAAAATGTGAAACTTGGAGAATACGGCAGGCTGCATTCTTGGATCTGATCCCTGAGCATTTGGCAGAGAACATGGAAAGGTGAAAAGTGAGGATCAATTAGAGGTGCTTTTTTTTCCACCAGCAGCATTCTGAGGAGATATCTTAAAGCAGCCTCACAACACAGGTGGAAGGTGTGGCATAAGCAGGGAGCACAGCAGAGAAGTACAGCCAGCAACAGCATCAAACAGCTCATCCCCAACGCAGATTGCACAAGCCAGCACATCTTCTCCATTTGTTTCCATTTTTATCCCTTGGCATTTCCAAAGGGTTAAAAAATCTTCCTAGACAACTTCTGGGGTTCCTTTACTCTGGTATAGCTCTTTTACACTGCCAGAGGAGCCCAATGAGACTAAGCAATACACCCATGTGAGTGCTAAATGAGTACTGTAATTCCCTGTATGGCACTTGGTGACTCCGACATGGACAGATGGCTCTTGTGATCTGACCCAGGGCACTCTGGCAAGCAGGAACTGCTCACAGAAGGAGCAGTAGAATTCTCTCACTGCCTCTGTAGAGCAAACTTTTGGAAATTCTACTTTCTTTATTGCTGTTTTAATTAGAAAAACCCAAAGAAATTAGCATTTTGTCCAGGGCTTGCCTTTGAGTATCAGCTTGCCACGAGTATCAGCTATAGGTGCAGCCTTTGTCATCAGTTTTGCCAAGCCTGCCCTCCACAACAGCAGGTAACTTTAGTAGGGCAGAAAAGGACTGTGGTACCATGCTTTTGTGACCAGCAGAGAGCAGTTGTACCAGAGAGCAGAGAATTGCAGCTGTGTGTGTGCTGCTGAGTGCCCAGGGCACCAGGGCAAAGCCAGGACTCTCCTCCCCGTTTTTCTCTGCTTCCTCCACCTCCTCCACAGTCCTGAGTGGCCACTGCCAAAAGCTTCGGGCAGCTGAGCACAATGTGATTATAAGCAAGCCAAAGCAGGGGAACGTGAACTGGGCTCCAGATGCTGGAGGGGGACAAACAATTAGGTAAAGGGCAGAAGACAGAAAACAGCCCTACAGTGGGCAGAGAATGTAAGGGCACAGCACCAAAGTTAATAAAGTAAAAGAGAAAAAGATGGTGGTCCAAGACTTGGGGGAGGAAGTGTTAGTACTCCTCACCTCCAACAATACACAAGGGAGTTACAGAGCTAATTCACATCTCAATTACTCACAATACATGTAACCCATGCATTCACCTGGAATGTTGTTATACTTAGCCCTTTTTTTACCATAAAGCTGCATCTATTAATTGCTACAAGCAGAAACAGCAAAACTTAATCCTGATGTATATTCTATGGGAGTTTTGTGATAATGCAGCTTGGTTTTTATTTACTTCCCAGCATCACTGTTATTCTAAAATGTTGACTACTCTTATGATAAGACTTAATATTAATTTTGGAACTGTGATTAGGATTTGGCAATTCTTTCAAATATAAATATTTTCCATTACTGCAATGGCACCTGTAAAGATATTCAAGATTTCTTGTCAAAAAGTTTCTTAATTAATGAGAGCAAAATCATTGGCTTCACCAGTGTTCCAAACCCCACAGTTCACTGGCAGCAAACACACAATTTGGACTAAGAACTTATAGAAATAAAACCAAATAATTGTAAACATAGTAATTTTAGAAAATAAATAAGTATGCATTATATTATCAGCAGTTTTAAATCACTGAATTATACAACAAAGGGAGTTGAAAGCTATCCAGTCTAAAGTATCATGAGCAAGTGAAGGGGAAAACAGATGTCTGTTTACAGCAAAATGTTTTCTTGGCTCGCATTTTTTGTCACTGACAGATGGTGGAATTTTGTGAGTAAGTCAGCACAGGGTCAGTGTTGAAGAAAGATCTTCATGAGTGCTTGTAGCTCTTGCTCTGGACAATATGATGATAGGTAAGGTCTCATGTGTGTCTCATATCACCAGACCACCAAATGTGACAGCTTGTCATCACAAAGCACTGCCAACCCAGTCAGTAAAATAAACATTGGTGAAATAAACATACAGTCAAAGAAGAGTTAAATACAGATAGAGCTGGTTTGTTATGAAAAATACCTTTTAGCTATTCCTTCTTCTAGAAGTTTTACGACTTGCTTGTAGTCTGTAACTAAATGCTGAGTCAAACCTGCCAAGGATTCAAGAAGAGTTAAATTCTTAGCTTTCTCAGAAAGTTTCATTCAGTTCATCCAACAATTTACCCAACATCAGGAGAATAAGAATGTTCTGCTGAGATGGCAGTCTGTTATACAAGTAGTCTCTGGACTAGAGTTAATTTTACAAAAAACCACAACTATTTAATTTTTAAAAAATTATGTAAAAAATTCTAGTTCATCTTTCTGATGCAGTGACATTAGTACAAAAAAATGCCTCATACCTTCACAGATCAGAACTTTTCCATCTGCACAACAATGATACTTAAGAAACAGTATAAATCCATAATAAATTTTCAGCTATGTCACTGCTTCTGTTTGGGTACAGATCCTGTAAAAAAGATTTTGGCCATTGCTCAGGATGATGGCTCTGCTTACACAAGTAACTGAACCAGGAACCAACCCCTGTGAATATTCACCACTTCTTAAATAGGCTTTAGCTTGCACTTGGGGTCTTCATGCACTTTTCCCCTCAGAGGGCATTTTGAAGGATCTCCCTGAATAACGACATGAATCATTTGGCCTTTTCTTGTCTTCTCCTTTCTGTTTGTTTTTGGTTAGTTTTCACATGTTTGTTTTTTAAATCTGATTCTATTTTTAAGCGGGGACAAGGCTGTGAGGAAGAGGAAGGTCCCCGCACGGCGAGCCGGCGGCCGGGCTGCGGCACCGCGCTCCCGGCAGAACGGGAATTCCAGCGCACCCACGGAACCACCCCCAGCGGGCTTGGATTCACCAGAAATACAGCTTAATATGCTTCCAATGTGTCTCCAAGGATTATTTGTCATTTGCACTGCAGTGACTCCTCAAAAAACACCTGAGCTGTGAAGCAAGTCTGTATCATACCACAGCTAGAAAAACATTCTACCTGTGCAGAATGTTTTATCTCACAGATGGAATCCAGGGCAACTCCCTCCCCCTCCACAGATTTAGATTTGTTTTACTACAGACCATAAAAGTGTGTGTGAAGGGAAAGTATTGAAGAAAATATTGATTTATTTGGATCAAATAATTTATCTACTGTTGGAATATAAGTCAAGATTAATATGAAATTCAACCATACTGAAATAGGTACTTTTGATATATTGTTCGTGTCTATCCTTTCATGGTAACAGCTTGCTTTATTCTAAATGAAAATAAAACCTAAGACAAAGAAGAGATTTAACTTTAGTCCTTTAATAATTGATACATATAAAGGGAAAAAAAAGATTTTTGGATCACCCACACCTATAAAAAAACCCCTAACTGCAGTGTGCGTGCATGAACAATTGCACACACAAACAGTATAGGATGATTTTCAAACAAAAGTATTTCTTCTGCTCTCTAGTGTCTCTTTACAACACATTAATTCCAGAAGTCATCACATTTTCCATTTGAGAAAAAGGCCTATTATTTTTCCAGCCGCACTGGGATCTTCAAAGCTCAGAATATGGAAACTATCATACATTGTTTTCCCAGACCCCTTTTCAGAGTCTTATTTAACTGAATAAAAATACTGTTATAAAAAAGAGGCATGGAAGAAATTCTTACCTGTCTACATTTCCCTAAGCACTGTAATTGTGAATCTTGCTGAGAGTTTAAAACAATTAGCTTTTTAATAAGGTTAATGAAATATTTTAAATGCTGCTTGAAAAGAAATGATGAAGTATTCTGTTGGCTGCCAGAAAGAGAAAGGTCATTTTCAAATCCCATAGAAAGATCAAAACCACTTTCCTGTCTAGAAATCTGCCTTGGAGTAAGAAAGGATCTCCCCCAGAAATCTGTCTCAGAGTAACAAAATGGATTGCATCATTTCCTGATTTAAGAGGGGCCGATTCCTTAACAGTGCAACCATCTGTGAGGGAGAAGTTTGAAACGATTCCAATCCAAAGCACTGAAACACTTTCAGCATTTTAAAGGCTACAATCTCTCCGCCTTTATGTGAAAAAACAATGGGTTGGAAAACATTTAAAATACTTAATGCTCAGAGCTGGGACTTTCTGACTGGACTTGAAAACGGAAAATGCATTGCCCAGGGCATCTAAGTGTCCTTAAAGGGAAAAAGTTTTCTGATTTTCTCCTCTCTCTGTACTCTTCATCCACAGCTAACTGTACTCTGGATGTCATTGACAGCAAACACACAACTAAAACTAATGCACACTGAGGAGTTCCTCCTAAGAGTCAGCAAACCTTAAAATTGCTGATTGCTTGCAAGAAGTACAATGCAAACACAGATGCTAGTCCTTAACTTGTTGATGTATGGAAAACAATGGAAAATTTCTGAGCTTTGTTGATGTTCACCAATTTAATTTCTCCCATACAGTAAATTGCCTGGAAGTGAAGCACAAATCAAGTTCTCCTAGTAAATTTGCTGATAATTTTCATCTTAGCTGTCTAGCTATTTGAAATATTATTCTTGCACTCTGATCCTGGACAGAGACCACATATAAAATTATCAAAGTCTACTTCAGCACATAGAAAACCCTCCTTACAGAGCTCAGCAATTTTTGATTGCAGCAATACATTAGTGCAGTTGAGAAGGGAATTTTGTACCAGTGTTGTGAACCTCTTCTCAAGAGGCTTTCTTGAATTCGATCTTATTGAAATCAAGCTACCTATACTTCAAACTTGCATTTAAGTCACTGCAGCTTATTTTTGATGTGAGCTAATGAATGTAGTTCCACCACATTTTATTAGTCCCTCTCCTCAACAGACATTAGGGCTGTCTCAAGTAAAGCAAATTGTCACAGTTCTGAATTGCATAAACTGCATAGGCAAATTTATTAATATATATTGTATGTACATATCTAAAATAAAAGAACTCTGTTGCCACTGACTCATCAGGCTGAAATTACTTCAGTTCACATGGCCTCAAAACAGCATCCAATTGCACCCCATGCTGTCTTCAGCAGAGAAATTATTTCACTTTTCATGCACGTGATCAGTTTTCTTAAAAAACATGAATCACAATTACTATTGAAAATATTTTTTTTCTTTCATGCATTAATACAATTATTTTTTGAGGCTGTCATAATATACAGAGAGAGTGAACAATCTAAAATAAATTTACAACTGTAGTCAAAAGCGGCAAATACTATTTAGACTTATTTTTTGCCATTATCTCTTCTCTTAGTTTACAAAATCTAATCAACTGGGAACTTTATTGGCATATTTCAGAACTCTAGCATAAAATTTTTCCAGTCAAAAAAATTTGGAATCCAAGAATAAAATCCTTATTCAAAATGGGTAAACAAAAAAAGCACAATAGAAACAAACAACCAACCCCGCAAATGAACCCCACAACAACAACAAAAGCCACAATAGAATTTAAAAAGAAGTGACAAAATTGGCCTGGAAGATTCCAGATGAAGACAAAACAGTGACAAAAGGCAAGCCAGCCCATTGGCAGAAGTTATAACTGTATTTTCTTTTAAAACAGGGAAACTCCATTATATGCAGCCAAGGAATCACTGGAGATACAAGGCCTGAGAAAAGAGATGGAAATTGCCAAGGAAGGAAGCAGTTTAAAGATCCTTTCTTGCGTGCTGAATGAGCAGCTGCTAAAAGAAAATACTTAGTCTTTGGACTCCATCAACAATGAAGTTCTTCAATTACAAGCAGGTAGAAAGAGAATCTTGGAAAGCCCTCAATAAAAGCCAAATGTCTATGAATTTACTTTTCAAAGAATTATGTCTGCCATACTAATGAGACCATCAATTGATCTATTATTTTCCAAGTCTCCTTAAAACAGGAGGCTGATGTGCTGGGAAAGCACAGCTGAAGCAACCAGAATGTCTGATAGACCCTTGTGTACAGGACCAGGCAAGTTCAACACTTTGCAAGTGCTGATTTAAAATTTTGAGAGCAGGAATTGGTAATAACCATGGCCTGTTAGATGCACTATGACCAATAGGGCAGGTGTGCAAGGAATCAGAGCTGGGCTCCATTCAATCAGGCTCCATCCAATCACACAGTCAAGTCACTCTATCTATTGTCACATCTTCCCTCCATCTCTGAAGGAAGGATAACCATATGATGAGTAATGCCGCAATAAAGAAAATCAGGGAGAAAAATCAGTCAGGGAGAGCAAGAGAAATCCACTAAACAGAGATAAGGACTCTATTTAGAAGCCAGGACCAATCAGTATTTGCTCTGATGTGACGGGATCCATAACATCCTATGTGATATGCATTTTGTGTACTACCCTAGGTATTACTGCTCACCTGATGGCAAGCCAAGCAGTTGCAGAGGCAGTGATACCAGAGGCTACTCTGGAATTCCACCCACTGGATATAAGGCATGAAGAAAAGGAAATGTATGCATCTACTTTCCAAACAAACACCCAGCTTGGAAAACACTCTTCCTTCTGATGTCCACTGTAAATCTTGTTTGTATGATTTTGCACTGGTTTTGAGATGTGATTTTTGTCAGCTGTTGGTCAGATACACGGAAATGTAGCTGGCAAACTTTATATCAGGATCGAATCAATTCATTAAATACCAAAGGCCAAACTGCAATTTAAAGCTGTATGAGACCTTGAGATAAAAGCACCAATCAAAACTGAAAATAAAATGGAAGTAGAAAAAAAAAAAAGAGAGAGAAGGCAAGAACTAAAGTAAGAAAGACAACTGAAAAAGCTGACAATTGAAAATCAAGCTTATTAGGTTTTCACTTTGGTGGGATTTTTATTGCTTCTTACGGCCTGCCCTGCAACATCAAACAGTTAAATTTATCTACTGTTTTTTTTTTTTTTTAATGTATATTCTGCTGCCAAGGTATGAAACAGGTCTGAAGGGACCTTAGGCTGGTCTGAAGAACACATTTAGAGCTAATGTTGGTAGACTTCTTGATTAAGTTAATACTTCTTTAAAATAAAAGGAAGAAAAATAATACGTCTGGAAAGGCAGGCAGTGCAGGATATCCAGCCGTTAGGATAACAGAGGCAAAGCTTTCAGTGATCATACAAGAAAAGCATTTGAGAAAAGTAACCCTTGAAGGGCAGAGGCAATTCTGACCACTGCAGGAATGCATGCAAAGACACAAACACGCCTGGGACACGTCCACCTGCAGTTGTG